>NW_027526295.1:108309363-109052697 GCF_048455015.1 Haemaphysalis longicornis | reverse complement strand
AGCTAGCAGAGTGGATCGTACGCACTGTCTCTTGAAGAGCGCACGGTGTATTTATTTTTCTTTCGATACAACCTCTGCAATCAAGTTTTTCGTGCCTGCGAAAATGAAACAACCCAAATCTCTATACGCGGCAAGATATTGTGAAGGCGTAATTTTGTCCAGCACCCCTACTATTGAAGGGTGAGTCCGGCGAAGAACACTCGAAGGTTTTAGAGGTTAAAAAGTCAACTGATTTATTTACTGATACTTAGATTTAAAACATAAAGGCAAAACGTTGCAACTGATACATAAAGATAGGACAAAACAGGCAATCAAGAGTGCTTAGCGAAAAATAGTTGGCGGGCGAAGGGCTCCTGACGTCTGGCCCCGGCGACCGGCAGCAAGTGGCTCCAATGGTCCAGCTGCCGCTCTTCGCCCTCCATAGCCAGCGGAGCCGCGTTATATTCGCTTCAAGCGGTCCAGTGGGGGACGTATTGGGGGGAAAAGTGCATCCTGGAGCGTGCGGACGCAATGGAACAAGGCTTTCTGCAGCCAATCGGGGAGACGCTTCTTAGCTCCAATCAGCCATGTTCCCGCCAAAGTGAAAAGAAAAAATCAAACACAGACATAAGGCCGAAGCCTAAAGCGCGCGCTTGGAGACCCACGGGTGTAAAGAAAGTAGTTCAGACAAAACGCACGAAGTAAAGAGTGGAAAGACAGAAAGGTCGTCTCAACCAGACCGAGGGTTCGGAGCACAGAGCGGCCCGCGTAGACGCAACGGGGGGTCAGAGGCGCCACTGCGTGCGGTAACCTGAGACGGGCCGATGGCTCACTCCCCTCAACAGTCGCCTACTCCGTTCGGTACGAGCGCGAACACACGCGCCGGAGCCGTTTCTCAGAAAAAAGGGGGCCAGGGCCTAGTCGCGTCCGAAGCGCTCTCACACAAAGCACTTGGAAGCAAGGGCCCTGGCTGCGAGAACAGAACTAAAAACAACCAGAAAACATCAACAGACCTCCGCTTCGCGACTATATGATCGAGTCAGTATAGGAGTATCAAAGACACGCATAGCGAAAGGTCTAGTCTTTTCAAATTCTTTTTCAAAGATCCTTTCGCGTGTCCCCGTTATATTACGTGCGTATTGTGCCCGCGCAACATGCTTTTAAGTGCGAATGCACTTTATAAGTGACCCCAAACCATCCACCGCTGGCGTCGGCGGCGGCGGCGTCGGCGTCCACAGTGCTCCTCTATATTTAAAGAAGAAACAGCATCCGGCGCCAGGTTTCGATCCGAGGACTTTGCGGGCCGCAGCCCGACGCTCTACCGAATAAGCCACGGACGCGACGCTGATATTGTCAGTAACGCGCCTTATATCTTTAACGCATTCAAACTACGTCGTCAGCGGCGTGCGTTGGCGACTCAGCGGCGTTATAGCGGCTTGATAACTGCGTGGTGTACACGTGATACTACAAACCCGATGGAAGAGATGGAAGAGAAGGCGGCGAGGCGGTGGGCTGCGGGTGCCGAGCGCAAGCGCCGCAAGCGGGCCGACAACCGTGCATTCGCACTTTCACATTCTCCCCCTCGGGGAAATGCGGGGGAATTTTTTTTGGAATAGAAGTGTCTTTAAGGCAAGCTTTAATCCGTCGCCGCCAAATATTCGTCGCTCTCCTGTTTGTCGACAACGCGTTTCCTGTGAAAAGGGGACATTTTCGAAATTTCGGACGAATAAAGTCCCACCTAAACCCTGCCGATTTAATCAACTTGCAGCTTTAAACTGTGCAACGCGGTTTATGTGCTGGGTGTGAGACGTTTTCAGACAAATAAAGCTAACCGGTGGTTATTATCTTTTTGCTGAATAGTATCTTTTTTTGTCGAATGTTGTCGAAAATGGAGCACATTTTAGATTTATTAGATTGAATCTTACTGAAGAATTATTTCAAATTCTGGGCGCTTCAGTCACGGCCGGGCGGCTGAATCGAGGGACAGACTGAATCGAGGGACAGGGACGAGGGACAGCCACACGCATACGGACAGACAGTTTTCGCGGTTGAGTAGCCCAGGAAGGACATCTTTAAAACACGTGCGCTGGCTGTCTCTCAGTCGGCGCAAGCGCTCGCCTACGGGGACCGCCCCGCTCCGTCCCGAAAGCAGTCCCCGAACGCTAGCGCCGCGAGGGAGTCTAGGGGCGGCAAACGTAAACACCGCCACTCACGCCCTCGCCCGTTGAAATCCGGGCGACGCGGCAGGCCGCACCTTGCGTGCGCTCTCATCCAGCAGCCGTGACTACGCGAAGGCGCGTACACGGAAGCGAGCGAAACGCAACGTAAGGTCTCGCGTTTCGTCTGGCGTCTCCTCGTGTTCTCAGGAATAAAGCACCGGAGTCTGGGGCGCGTCATGCTCTTGTGGGAATGGGGGCTTCTTCGCGCTGCGGTGGCCGTAAATTGCGATTTTCTGCGTGTCTTCTGACGGCAGCTTTTCTCGTTCGTTTTCGTTTCTCGGGGCGCTGAAATTCTCGGAATCATCGGAGCTTACTGACAGTACTCATCATCATCATCAGCAGCAGCAGCCTATCTACGCCCACTGCAGGGCAAAGGCCTCTCCCATTGTTCTCCATTAACCTCGGTCCTGTGCCAACTGTGACTAATTTATCCCCGCAAACGTATGGATCTCATCTGCCCATCTAACTTTCTGCCGCCCCCTGCAACTCTTGCCTTCTCTAGGGATCCACTCAGTTACCCTTAATCACGAGCGGTTATCTTGCCTTCGCATTACATGCTCTGACCACGTCCATTTCTTTTTCTTAATCTCTACTAATATGTACATAACACGTGTTTGTTCCCTGACCCACTCCGCTCTCTTCCTGTGCCTTAATGTTACACATATCATTTTCCGCTCCAATGCACGCTGAGTCGTTCTCAATTTAAGTTGAACCCTCTTAGTGAGCCTCCAGGTTTCTGCCCCGTAGGTAAGTACCGGTAAGATGCAGCTGTCATACACGTTCTTCTTCACCGACAATGGTAGGCTGCTATTCTTTATCTTAGAATGTCTGCCATATGCACATTACCCCATTCTTATCCTTCTAATTATCTCTGCCTCATGGTTGGGATCTTGGGTCACAACTTGGCCTAAGTAGATATACATATTCGCTTACCACCTCCACTGCCTCGCCACCTATCTCAAACCGCTGTGCTGTCCCGAGGTTATTGATCATTACTTTACTTTTCTGCATATTAATTTCCAGGCCCACGGTTCTACTTTGTTCGTCCAGTACGGAAAGCATGCTTTGCAATTCGTCCCCCGAGTTACTTAGCAAGGCAATGTCATCAGCAAATCTGAGGTTTCTGACAGTACTCACTTCTACTCAATCTGCACTCACCTGCATTTCCTTGTACATAATCTGCACTAACATTTGATTGGCTTAAGCAATGTTTCTACTAATTTGGTCAATTATGCAAGGTTGTAAATGTCAGCGTTAGACAGATATCATCGTTATCATAGATAAATATCATTGTTACAAATATCGTTACCGTTTGGTGCAGCCAAATAAACTCCACCAATGAGACAACGGTAGCCTTGAACAGGGGACCAAAGTTGCCAAATATTTGAGTGCTCTCAAGGCACATCGTGTCGCTCAACTTTCGTCGGCATGTGTTTCTTTCACGATTGTCATTGTTTGGTTTCGATTTCAATATTGTGCAGAAAATTCATTTCTTAGTGAGAATAATATCCATTGGTCTTGCGAAGTCAAACCCAGCCTGGATGCACGCTGTAGGGAGAAAATTTAGTAGGACCCGATGTTCCGTCGAGCCGTATCGGCTACATCCAACCAATAGCCTCAGTTACGGTTAACGCAACGTTGCATCATGCGAAGTGGTACAGCTGACGCAATGTTGTATCATGCAAGGTTGCGTCTTCCTGCTAGGCAAGTAGTCCTTCCGAGTGACTGATTGGTGTGCACTCTTTTGCGACTTCAAAACTACTCCTCTGACACCCTGTAGAACATGACCGCTGCCATTCAAAGGCATTATTGAAGCCGAAACTCGATGTCATGATTGTACGGTTAACGTGGTATTGTGTTCTATTTGGTGTTCTTTTGCGCGGGAGTGGGATACGGAACAAATTTTCGGAGCAGAAGTTGTTACAAAAACAAGGAAAGAGCGGTCACCGCGGCATAAAAGGCCTAAAATTCGAGGCATGCGCATCATGCCGATACGGACCACGGAGGACAGTGAAAAGATGTTGCTCTGACGATTGTTTGTAAGCCCAGCTATGGCTTTCGGTAACACGCACTCAGCGGACGATCTATTGATACCGCAAAGTTTGAAGGTATGGAAGGTATGCCAAAGAGTTTCAAATACCACTATGATTACATCGGCACTAGCAAGGAGTTTTTGCAACGTCTCCTATCGCTGCAAGTACTGCAAGAAAAACGTACGGGGCAGGAAGCTCCCTTGTATACAGCGGGGCGGGATATAGGTCACAATAATAAATTATCTTTATGACAGACACATGGAGACCGACAGACAGACAGGCCAATATTTGTTGCGCTCGAGTAGCCAAAGAAAGACTATCTCCTTTAAAATTGCCTACAAAGAGACGCTGCCGCCCCTGTTCTGCATGCTGCGAACATTGCGCAGCCGTGCCTCTCGCCGCTGTCGCCAGCCCTCAAAATAAGCGATAAACACAAAAACGAAATCCGTCTAGCACGCGAGAAGCCCAAGAGGGAGGTCCTGCCACGAGCAAGGAACAAGAGAGGGGCGCGACGCGTCGTTGTGTTTATTTCCGTTATTAGCCCGGGTAAAACCCACACGGGTCTGACTTTAACCACTCATTTTTTGATGCATGTGCGTATTGTGCCAGCGCGCCCGACACAAATTCGCTGCATCCGGCGACGTTCCGACGGCGGGGTTGATTCACGCCTAGGTCAAACCGCCCGCGGCAGACGCGCCGACACTTGGCGGGAAAGGCGCCACTGAGTCTTCTCCCCATTTACCATCGCGACGGCTGCACAAAGTCATGCCTGGGAAAAACAACCCCCGGCAGACACGCAGCGAGTAGCACCTAGAGAAGGCGCCGCTGAGTCGCTACCCGTTTGCCTGTCGTGGCGGCTCGGCTGCCGCTATCGCTTCGCCTCCATTCGCCGGATTCAAACTGCGGCCAGTGATAGTACCGATTGAAGGAATTCAAAGTGCACGTGGAACACCATCCCGAAAGCAAAGGTGGTGCGGCGGCATCTCATCGGAGCACTGAGTTAAAAAGTGCGATAGTCTTTGTCCGAACCATGTAACGCTGTTGCTACCTTTGTATATATTGTATGTAAATACAGCTTCAAATCACCGTCGGCTCGACTACTTCGTTGCTCTGCTCTGCACCGCGTCGACAGCGGACTGAGCAGGGTAACGTCGAACAGTGGTGACTGAGCTGCAATGGCCCAGTCCCAACCGTGCGTGTTTGTGTGTGTGCGCGTGTGTTCGTGTGTGTGCGTGTGCGTGCGTGTGTGTGTGGTTGTGTTTGGTGGGGGGGGGGTGCGTGGAGAAGGTACCGCTCACAGTCGAGGGCCGCAGTGCACCAAGTTGCTGCCGGTGCTTGGCAGCCGTTACAGCACTGTCCAACTGCTCTCCCGTGCTTTGTGAACTCGAAAACAAGGTTTGTAGATGCCTTTTTCGGAGACGTGATACTTTGCACTGACGTCGCTTTATTGCCTTGTTGATTCGTTGGTTTCGCAGGGGAAATCTGCAGCTCTTGTCTCGAACAGCGTTGACGAAGGTAATGGCTACCGACCAAAAAGTGTGGTGGCGTCGTTATGGGTAAGCAACGTGGTTGATGAGACGTTCCAAGACGCGAGCTTAAGATAAAAAACCCAACGTATGGCGTTGCCGTTCGTCATATAAAAACGGTCCCTTCACGAGGCTTTTCACAGTGCGAGCTTAAACTCGGCAATAGTTGCTAGCGAGGCGTGGTTACCCCACCAGTAAATAGCAGATGAATGTAGGGGAAGAAAAACCACCCAAATTCACCATCGTCGTCAGCTTCCTTAATACACGGTGGCATAAACTGGAAGCGGCACATCGGGTTGCCATTCGAAAGCAAAGCCATTCGAAAGCCAAATGTTCCTCCAGCGGCAAAATGCCAGAGCTCCTCGGCAAAATAAGGTGTTGCACGCATTCAATTAGTCATTATGATATCCGATTAACAACCCATAAACGTGCTTCGGTGTACTAGGATATTTTATTTCCAATGCAGGGGCAAATTACACCGCCGCGCCTGAACGGTGTGGCTCTATGCCCAGTTGTAAATGGACTGCACGAGACCAGTCCTACCGAACCTGAGCAAAAAGTTTCAAAACGGGAGCCTAATACAACCTAATGGGCGCACGTCCATCAGCCAAATTATCGCTTGAATGCGCGCAGCGGCATGGTGCGGACAATTTCGGTGGCACAAACCATGCAGGCGATTTGACGCAAATCACGTAAATTAACTGTGGCTGTTGAAATGGGCTGTTCGGCTTATGAAACGACTACACAGCATGACATGTCTCTACGGAGACTACTGAAGACCGGAAAATGGTGACCTCGGTGCGCGTAGTGCATGCATTGGTAGCAGCCCCCACCGCCTCCCTTAAAGCAACTTGAACGAAGCAAGCAGAACGAAGCAGCTACGCGTTCCAAGGCCGGGTATTTGTAAACGAAAAACACTGCGCCAATCGAAACGTGCCGTAGAAATAGAGTCACTGCAGCTGCACTTCCCGCCGGGACCTCCCCTCCGCGTTTTCCCCTTTTCACCGCGACCCCTTAGCGAGCGACCCCCGAAAAACGCTAACAGCGCCTAAAGGGGACAGGGAAAAAAGGGAGACGCAGTTTTCGTTGTCTGATTTTACCATCCTTCACAGTTAGGCTGCACAGCGGCACCGCTATGTGTTTCCGACTCGTACATGCGCGTCCAGACTCGAGTTCGTGATAGAACTTCTTTGCACTACAGTACTCACGAGTGCATGTACTCACGAGTGCAAGCACTCGAAAATACAGTATCCATGAGTATTTTACTCATGAGTACTGTACTCATGAGTTACTCATGAGTCCTCATACTCATTATTATTCATACGCCTGAGTACTCATACTCATTAATACTGTACTCATGAGTACTCATACTTATGAGTAGTGTACTCATGAGTACTGTATTCACGAGTAGTGCACTTACCCCTGTACTCACTTGTCATCGTACTCACTTTTTTGATCTGGGTGTGTACTCACTCATCATCATACTCACTCGTGAGTTTGAGTACAAATGAGTACAAATGGGGTTCTCACATGTGAGTACGCCGACCTATGCCCACAAGGGACGAACCGTTGATCTCTTTTGCCTTATTCTGTACAGACGCACAGGGCGACATGGATCATATGCGACGGTTGCGCTCATGGGAAAGGCGGTTTTGTTCTGCTCTGTAGGTATGAAAGAATATCTGAGAATTTAAAATCGCACGAAACAAGAAATCCAGCGGTAAGCGCTGACCCACTCAACCCTGGGAAATGTGCTTTCGACCTGTTTTGGAAGAAAGGAACCCTCCCACACTTTTTTTAACTTTCTTTCTAAAGCTTAACTGCTTTCATAACGTAGCCAACAAACACATCGAGTACTTAGAATAGGTGCCCGAAAAGTACCTCAGCCCAAAATTACATCTTTATGCCTAACATATAACTTAGAAAACTGATCTAAATATTTTCTCTCTTTACCAAGGATAGACGTTCTTTGAGCGCTCGAATTACGTCATTACATCAATGTAGCGGCAATGGGCGGCTTATCTTCTCTTGCAGAAATAAACGCATTCGATTACCACTTTAGAAAAACGGCACAAAGCAAAACCGAAACGGAAGATGAATAGTTCTACTGCGACGAGCAAATCACACAGTGCCGTTCCCTGCTGTTGATAACTATCGCTTTGACAATGCTTACACATGCAATGGAAAGAGTGAAAGCCGTTATGTGAAGTGCTGCAGAGTTCCTTTAACGTTGTAGTTTGACGTTGGGCCTAATGACGTGCCATATCGACTTCATACTCATAATACATTCTGCTGCGAGTACCTGTTATTGTCGTTACACCCCAATGCTTAAGTTAGCCGGCGTATTAGAAAAATAGCGGGAGTATAAAAAGGAATACAAAAACACTTGCACGGCCGGAGCGTTTCAAATAAAAGCAGCTTGACGGATGCTGTTCCGCACTGGGTTTGAGTTGACATCAATGTGGCGGATGTACTGGGGAGTATTTGTGAGCAAGACCTGGTGAAGTCAGTTCTGCTGTTATTGCTACAAATAAAGAATAACAGTTTGCGGTAAAAGAGTAGCAGGAAGTGTAGACTTTATTCTGGCCGATGGCATTGTTTAGTATGCGCCAATAGCGGAGGAAGAACAACGACATAGTGTCTAGCAATTCTACTAGGTCCGTAGTCCGACACTGGCCTTGAAAATGATGTTTTCCGTGCCGTAAACGAGTCTGTACTCGACAGGTATCGCCTGAAAACATGAACCGACAGTGTGAGCCCCCAACCGCGAATTACCACCTAGGAGGGCCTTGCTTGGGCACCAAAGCGCCTCACAAATATTTTTGCCGCGGGCTTGTAATTTCTCAACTGGATTCATGACCCTTCATTAAGTGAAAGTTATATGGTTGTGAGGCCGCGTGTTAAGCAGGCGGGCGTGTGGCCCACGGAGGAGGATCAACGACAAGTGACGCCATGGGTCGAGGACAAATAAAAAAACATATATTCTTCTGAGGACACACAAACACTGGGGAAAAGAACTGGCGACCTGATTGGCAAAAAAAGCAGCACGCGCGCCACGCGGAGAAATGGCTATAACACTGAAGTCCGAACCAAAGTTCGCGCGGAAGAGAAAAACGAGGGGACACGCTCACGTTCCAGTCTATTCGACGCTGGGCGGGATGACGTCGATGGAACACGTGGAACGTCGGTCGAACGTCGCCTGTTGAGACGTGGTGGTCGCAGGTACAGAATGTCGATGCCCGCGCTAGTTCTTGGCCACTCTAGGCCTCGCCCCGAGTATTAGCGCGGAACATGCCTCCGGATCTCGCCAGCGGGAACAGGCACCCCGTCTTGCAGCAGAGGGACCCCGGAGCAGCTCCCGGGACGATTATCGGAGCACGGCGCAAGCACGCTCCTGGCTTGCCCTCCAACCGCCTCCCGAGAGGAATCCTTGCCCCCGTTCCTTTAGCGCTGTCTCGTCGCTCCTCGCTGCCGGCACACTCCCCTCTCGTGCTCCGCGCTCAGCGTGGACCCACTCGTCGCCGTCTTCTCCTCCACCGCCGGCTTGTTTCCGTCGTCTGCTTGCGCGTTGTCGCGGCCGGGGGATGCCAGTCATCACATTCACCCCCCTGCCCGAGAGGTTTGTTTGGGGCAAACAAAACTCGGCACATAATGTTAGCACGGCCGCGACGAGACACATGGCACTGAAGTACGTTCTGTCGTGCCAGACGTTCTAGCACCACGACAAGAGTACTGTCCGAAACAGTCCAAAACAGTCTCTAGCCCAATAAAAGGGAAACCAACAAAAGAAACAGCGTTTGCCACTCTTTTAAAACCACTCTGTAGACTAAACTGCCTACTTAAAAAGTTAGACAAAGGTGCCCTCTTCCGTGCCTACTCTGTCAGTGGGTGGGAAATGTACAGGTTAATCGGCACGAGCAGTCGGTGGTAGCACAGGAGTTAGAGGAAATGACACACCCGCAACTTCGTTGTTGGGTGCGTGTGGCATCTTGAACCCTGTGGAGGGGTTTCTCTTCTTGGCGCTGGGCAAGAGGTGGACGACCAGATCGATGGCAACACGCCGAAATGCCTCGACCTGCGCCACGATCTCCCGTGGCTACTCGGTGTTTAGGCGCAGCCCTCTGACACATGCGACACAACTTTACGAAGCGTGCGGTGTCAGCTTGCATCCCAGGCCAGTAGAAGTCCTTGCAGACGCGCTCCATGGTTCGCCTGATACCCCTGTGACTGCCCAGGTTTCCTTGATGGGCCTTGTCCAAGACCTTGCCTCGTAGTTCCTGGGGGACAACGAGTTGCTTTCTTCCTTTTCCGGAGGGCAACTGATGCCGTCGATAAAGAACCCCAGCAGTCTTCACCAACTCGATCACCGCTGCGTTGAATGTCCCCTTTCTGCCGACCTCGTCGAAAAACTTTCGGAGAGAAGGGTCTTGCTGCTGTAGCGCACATAAGTCCGCAGAGGTGATAGTGCAGGGGCTGTCAGCAACGGCAGGTACCTGCGGCATTGTTCTTGGAGCCTCGCTTTTTGATGCGTAGGCGCAACTGTGGGAATTCGATCCTGCTACAGCTGGCGAAGACTACGGCAGGTTCCGACCGCGCAGGTCTTCTGGGACGCGGACGCTGCCTTCTCCAAGAACCGGGCTTGCTATTACCGGCTTCCTTTCGCGAGACACCTTGCGTCTGTTTCTGCATTCATACTCCGGCGGAGCCCGGCGTCGTTGAAACATGGTCGGTGCTTCCATCTCAAAGGAATTGGGTCCATGCAATAAGATTGCTGCTTGACCCTCGTTCTCGGGCAGGTTTGCGCCAGCTTCAGCCTGGTGTCCGAGATTACGGCCCCTCAAGCAGAAGGCATTCTTCTTGATGGCATGGCTGGAACCCGGAGACGTCGACTTCGTCCAACAGTCAGCTGGCCAATGGCCCTGCTTATTACACAGCAAGCAGTGAGGCCTCGCCTTACGGTCCTGCTGGTCAGGAGGCCTGTCAAATTCAGGTGGCCTGCCCCTTTCGTCTTCTCGACTTCTTGCCAAGTTGTTGAGACCTTGAGCTTCGAGGTAGTGGTCAGCTGCTTCGACTAGCTGGCCCAGGTTTTTGTAGCCCCTCTCTTTGAGGGAAATGGCTAACTTCTCGTGACACCTGTCGAGAAATTGCTCGGCCACCATTTTGTCTCGGAGCGCGGCATATGTCTGCTCCGTTTTGGCAAGCTCCTGCCAATTGTCAAAGTAGCCGAGTAGGCGGCCCGCAAATTGACGGCCTGTCTCCGAGTCCTGTGGCTGGGATTCCCTAAACTTGCACCTGTAGCCCTCCTCGGTGTATCTGAACTTCTGTAGTAGGGTCTGCTTTAGTTTAGGGTAATTCATGGCATCCTCAGAAGACATGCGACCAACGGCACTAAGAGCTTCACCAGTCAAGCACAAGTGTAGGGACAGCGCCCACTTGTCTGAGGGCCACCCTTGACTGGTTGCCACCCTCTCAAAACGCTGGATGTAGGCGTCAAGCTCATCTCGATCCTCGTTGAAGGCAGGAATGAACTTGTGAGGGCTGTGGACGCCTTGTGCTGCATTAGTCGCAGTGACACTTCCCACGGCGTCCGAACTCGCGTTGGAACCCTGCGACCGCTCCTGAAGTTGTAGCCTCAGTTCTAGCACGGCACGTTCAGCCTCAATGCGCGCTCTGGTCTCGGATTCTGTCTTCTGGGCTAGTATTGCCGCTTCTTTAGCCGCCTCGCGTTCAGTTGCGCGCCGGTCCCTTTCTTTTATGCGTTCCTCGTCAATCCATTCTTTTAGAGCTGGTCCGGACAGTCCTAGCTCCTTCCCAATGGACATCAACTTTTCTAGTTCCATCCTCGCTTGCCACACCCACTTGCCTGCTTAGTCTCAAGATGGAATTCGAGCACGCGGTCCTGCCCTGGACGCCAGAAATTGTGAGGCCGCGTGTTAAGCAGGCGGGCGTGTGGCCCACGGAGGAGGATCAACGACAAGTGACGCCATGGGTCGAGGACAAATAAAAAAACATATATTCTTCTGAGGACACACAAACACTGGGGAAAAGAACTGGCGACCTGATTGGCAACAAAAAGCAGCACACGCGCCACGCGGAGAAATGGCTATAACACTGAAGTCCGAACCAAAGTTCGCGCGGAAGGGAAAAACGAGGGGACACGCTCACGTTCCAGTCTATTCGACGCTGGGCGGGATGACGTCGATGGAACACGTGGAACGTCGGTCGAACGTCGCCTGTTGAGACGTGGTGGTCGCAGGTACAGAATGTCGATGCCCGCGCTAGTTCTTGGCCACTCTAGGCCTCGCCCCGAGTATTGGCCCGGAACATGCCTCCGGATCTCGCCAGCGGGAACAGGCACCCCGTGTTGCAGCAGAGGGACCCCGGAGCAGCTCCCGAGACGATTCTCGGAGCACGGCGCAAGCACGCTCCTGGCTTGCCCTCCAACCGCCTCCCGAGAGGAATCCTTGCCCCCGTTCCTTTAGCGCTGTCTCGTCGCTCCTCGCTGCCGGCACACTCCCCTCTCGTGCTCCGCGCTCAGCGTGGACCCACTCGTTGTCGTCTTCTCCTCCACCGCCGGCTTGTTTCCGTCGTCTGCTTGCGCGTTGTCGCGGCCGCGGGATGCCAGTCATCACAATGGTATATTGGCTTCCAACTTCACCATAAAATAAACCAGTTAGCCTACCCACCTACAACGACAAAAATTGTGATAAGACGAGTATCATTGCCTTATTGGTAGTTCCTGGGCCATAGGAGGAATTTTTGGTCCCGAAAACTCTGGGCTGCTGCCGTCATACAGATGCGGTTGACCCCTTGAGGCTAGCCGGTTGGGCCCATGCCCACCCACTAGTCGAGTTCAGGGAGGGAGCTTGCGTGAGGGTACTAGTTGGGATCAATTTCCAACAATGTAGCGGATAGTGTATTGGAATGGGCTATTTTTGTGGGTGGAATAGTATAAAGAAGGGTGGTAAGCTTGGAGACATTTTTGATTTCGAGTACTCTTCGAGTAGACGAAAAGCCAATTAGGAACAGTTGTACTTGGGGAACGTCATTTATCAATGCCAGAGAAAAAGGACTTGCTTTAGAAATAATATTTTCTACACGGCTGTTGTCGCTTTACTGCACTTGTTCAAATGCAAACAAACAGGATCGTAATTAAGCAGGTAAGTGTAGGCTCGCACGAATGTAATATAAGCCGATTGGAAGTGGTTACTTGAGGACATCAGTGGAGGGTATTATGAAATGGGTGGAAAATTTTGTGCAGTTGTGAATGCGAAATTTGGCACCTACTGAGGGTTACACACGGTCCCTATGTCTGCAGCCCTAGATGTAGCCGAAATGTCGTTGAGGTAGGCGTGCAACCACTCCACCACACTGCGCTTTTTTACAACCGAATTTACAACCTTTATTTCCCTTTATTTTGCCGTATACTTTTATTCACCGGCACGCGCCTATGTCAGCTGTGGTGCTAGTTGTGGTCGATGTTGAGACGGGCGGCACACTTGTTTTTGATGGTGTGGGCGCTTTTGACGTTGCAGGTGGTCTTGGTGGTGGGTCCGTAGCCATCCCCGCGTTTGTTGTAGGCATTGCGTTGATCGTCGGATCTGTGCGCGAAATACCTTGTACCTCGGTCGCTAAATCTGCATCCGTACAGGCATTATACGCCCTGCCAAGACCTCCAGCACCATTCTTTAAAAATTGTTTGGCATATGGGAGAGCTGGGTCATGGCAGCGGGTCTCATTACCAGAACGTTGATCTGGAGCGCAAATGCCATTCAGGCCGGTGTACTGAAAACGAAGAAAACAAGACAAACGTTCAACATTATCACATCATCAATCGCCTCCTGAGAGACATGTTTATGATAAGTGCACCCTGCCGCTTGTTTAACACTGGCACGTCATTTGAAAGCAAATTTGTCGGTTCAAGCTAAAAAACCTTCTATTCGACGCCTTACAACTGTGAGTAGGGCTATCCCTTAATGAATTTTTAAGCTGGAGGGCAGTACACGACAAATGCCCATAAAGAACTATGGATAATTCACTGAATCGCCGCACAGCGTATAAACCAACTACGGACGGATAAACACACATACAAGCGATTGTGGGTTTTTATTTGACCGTTCTCGGTTTGTGCACTTCGTAGCGATGTGAATTACAAACTACCCGGAAGCCTTACTCACCGAACGTTTAGGTGCACCTAACAATATTGAGGAACTAGTGCCGATTCCTCTTGGAACTTTGTGAAGGTCTTAAGAGTTAGCTCCTTTACAGTATTTTAGACGTAAAAACACTGCACGAACACTGTCCGGCCGTCTCATGAAATGTCTGATAAAGAGGTCTAACGCAAGGAATAAGGGAACGTCTCGTAAGAACTGGGCACGAGGCTGAGCTAGGGTAAGAAAGGAGGAGAAAAAATTTCATATCCTTGCACGGAAGCCTCCCAGACCAAGGCCCCCTTGCAGTTTAGGGTATGGTGACGCCTGCTGTAAAGCTGCATCGACTCCTAGAGAGAACGATCCCGACCAGGGCAGTGTTTTTAAACGAAAGTATTTCGGGCTAGGTTAAGATCATACCTGGTAGGGCATGTAGGTATTAATAACGTTTCACGCGTAAAAGTGCTGCGTAAGACGTTGATGGCGAGGAGCCAGGGGACCTCTTCTCAAAGGCCGATTGAGCCATATTTCGTGGGCGCTAGCCGTCCGCTATCACTCTGGCTCATTAAGCGTACGCAGAGATACGTCAGGACCGCTAAGCGACATTCTGTTCCCATGTAAGTAGAAGCCCGGCACTTTCTGCGCTACGCAGAAGGTTAATTAAGCATGGTCATAGGGAGCGCCCAGCACCCAATGCGATTTAAAGGAGCCATGAAGACAAAATACAAGTTTGTTTTGTTCAAAAGATTTCGTGTTTTATATAGTGCCCACAGCGCTTGTCCGTGTAAAAACGATGCTTTATTAACTAAGAAATTAATCAATTTAGGTTAATGTTCCCGGATTAATCGTGTGTTTTCGTGGCCCGCAATGACATTCCAGGAACCGACGGCTCCGCAGCCGATTCCGAAGCCTTGTTCACGGTTAGTGAACCTATATGCCGCCACCATACCATTGCAAAACGTTTTCTGCCTTGGGTTTGTTTTTGACCTGGCTTTTTTTTTGCTCTGGGAGAAAATAATAGTTTCGGCAAACATAGTACTCGCTCAACAAATATGGTTACATAAGACACCCTGCTTGCGGGAATCATCCAGTGTCGTCTGAGACAACCTATAGTTTTTATTAAAGCGAATCTTTTACCATCTCACTGATGTCGTCCGCAGTCCACCCAAAACGCACTGCAGGAAAGCCAGCTTTCTCTGACGACGGTGAAGATCGGGGGTGAAGTGGAGAAAAATCAAAACGCTGCCCGCTCTCGGAATAGAACATGGGTCCCTGGCGCCATGAAGCCTATGTCTATCAGATTGCGCCATTCCAGCGCGGTCACAGCAGTTTACTTGACGAACTATCCAGGTTTTACGTTCATCGCAGATTTTCACAGTGGGTCTACACAAAAACCTAGGGCATGTTTTCTGACGAAAACACGAAGTAACAAATGAATACTACCCAGTCGCACCATACGGTAGATCAATAAAACGCGACGGTATTCTGCTTACCTAAAACGCTTATCTAGCTGAAAGCAACGTTTATAAAAATAAGCTATGCTGTCCCTGAGCCCTGCATTGGGGAGTTTCCGGCAATATGCAATTTTAAAATCACGTCAATGCTCTCAAAAAGCCAAAAATTTTATATTTTTACATTGGCGTGGTTTTAGCGACTGACACAAAATTCTTTTGGTAGATTATGAAACCTCCTAAAGGTGGCGACACCTACAGTGCATATAATTGGTGTGCTAAACTCCTGATTTCTTTTATTTAACTTGAAGGATCGACCATGTTACGTATTATTTTCTTAGTAATTCTGTCTGGTCTCAAACTGACCAGGGGCAACCCTTCAATCTCAACTTTCACCAAATATTTTGATAGTTTTTGAACATCCGGTACCATACCCAAGTCATGAAAGAACTAAAAAATGCCCCGCACCCCAAAACCAGGAAAACGTCTCAGCATTGATCAACTCATACCGATTTCACTTATTTCGTGCATGCGAAAACTTCTCAAAAACATCACCCATTCTCGTTTAACGAAACATCTCGCCTCCACAAATGTTTTACCTGATTCAATGATTGGCTTTCGCTCTGGATTTTCCACCCAGGGAATACACCTTCAAATATTACACGAAGCCATCATTACAACATCTAAAGTGAATGCGGCTGCCATTCTTGCATTAGACCTCACGTAGGCTTCTGACCGTGTCTTTCATGCGGCTATCTTACAGAGGCTAAATACTGTATCCTCCGGAGAACTCGCCTTCAACTACGTGGGAAGCCATCTCACGTCCCGTAAAGCGGTTATTCAGGTTGGAGACGCCGTCTCGAACCCTATAGATATTACCTTCATTGGCACACTTCAGGCGCTTTTTTGTTTCTAGACCCTTTCTTAGGGCTATCCTACACGTCCCCTGGAGACTTTAGAAAATTCCTCACTTCACTTTAGCCTTTACGCGGACGGCATCCCTCTCTGGATGACCGGTGGCAGCGATGCACATAGAGAGGACAGTTTACATACTGGAGCACAAATGTTATCGAGGAAGCGCCTACAGTCGGATTTGAATGCTCACCTACCAAACCTGAGTTGCTTCTCTTACCGGAAAAGAGCAGCTCCAGGTCCCTTCCGCATACACAAATTATATCTCGCCACCTACTTGCCATGTGAACCAAACAATCGGCCTAATTCCACGCACAACTATCCGGAACAGATGGCTTAAGCAGGGGGACAGATTGCGCCTTGTGGAAGGGCTTGTTATGAGCCGCATCACATACTCCTTTTCCTTAGGTCACTCCCACAAAACCTAAAAAAATAATTTTCTTAACAGGAAAGCTTTCAAGGCTGCATTGCAGGTAGGCGTTCCGGTGTCCACCCCTAGGTGTGACATTTTACACCTGCTGGTGGTCTTTCCTGTCCTTTTCCTAGACAATAAAATCATTCATTCATTGCAGGTCCCCTTGAAGACTTTTAGTGCCCGACTTGAGAGCTTGGGTACTCACAACATCGCGGAGGAGCTGGTGGAGGCCCATCGCTTAGGCCAGGTGCAACGACTATCAGGTGCTTCTACTGGGCGGCACAATCTGGCAAGACTCGGCTTACGAGCCCCGCTAATCACTGACCATAAGCTTCAAAGTTTGCAGAATACCCATGCGAATATCCTCCTTCGTGCACTTTCGAGAAGTATGCAGCCATCTTACCACAGGGGGCGGCGGGAGCAAAGCGTGCGCGCCCTACTAAGCGAATCCCTATCAGACCGCATATTTTTTATGTGGGCGTGGCCTACTACTGCAACCATGATGCATATGCGGTGCCAGTCATTGACCTGCCCGATGCGCTGTTTATGTCCGCACCAAAAACCCTTCAACGCAGTGGAGTCGCCAATAGCGATTGCTTTAACGCGCCCTCCAACCCCGACAGTTGTGGTCTACGATTAGAAAATCGCCATTCAAAATTTTGCCAGGGGGCTGCTATGCCCACAGGCACTGAAAACTCTCTCTCAAAATAGCCCCTCCACCTCAGTAGAACTGATCTGGACCCTGCTCACGCCGAGCTGCGGGGTAATGAGTCGGCCCATTCTTCTGCTCGAGAGTTCAGTTTCCGAGCCGGGCCCGGCCTCGTCCCCTCGCATGGTGCCAGGTAAGCTAGAGATAGCCTACTCAGCTACAACGACATAGGGATCCATTCCGGCCTCGCCAGCCGCGTATTTCCCCCTGCCCACGTCAGTCTGGACAATGTGCAAGCGGTCACGTGGCGCTTACTGCAAACAGCTAGTTTCCCCTGTTGCTTTCTGCATCGCATTCACCCGTCTTTATTTCCATCCCTTAACTGCCCATCATTTGCCATTCCCGCCACCTTTTCCCACATCACGTAGGTTTGTCCCATTGGTCGCTTTTTCTGTAGAACCTGTTACGAGCACTTGGAGAGGGGGCCGGGCAACTCCAATCTCTATGAACAGGCTCTCTGAGGAGTCGGGCTGCCATTGTCACTGCCAGGGTAACGCCAGCTGCCACCACGTCCTCGTAACAGAGCTTGGCCCAAATAAAGTTTACATCTGTACGTGTCTCGCTCCCCCAGTGTTTCTCTCTCTCTCTCTCTCCCCTTCTAAATACTCTGTAACTACTAACGTCCTCCCATATTGACGTAGCAATTGTACTCACAGCGAGGTGTCCCCAAGAACGAAAAAATCTTGTGGTGTAGAAAAACTCATTACGTCAATGGAGCTTCCCTGCTCCATAAGTGAAACTTAAGCGCAAACTGACACAGGGACGCGAAAGGGAAACGTTCAATGTTCAGTGGTCAGTACAAAGCTTGTAATCAGTAGCATTTGATATTCCTCCATATTATTTACATAAATTTATCAACAGTCACTTGGTCATGCAACCCTAGCAGCACAATTTAAAATCGGCAAAGCGGTTTCACTCAACAAATCTGGTAAAAGGCACTCACCCCTAAAGATTGCCCCTATTTTTAAATAGTATTGGGTTGAAATAAAACATATAATATCATAGTTTTTAGTTTAATTAAATTTCTTTAAGGAACTTCTTATTCTTCTGTTTTACAGAAAGGCTTCCTAAAAATGGCTCGAATTTAACTCTTGTAAACTTGGTTATCAAGAGCGAAATAAGACACTGCATGCAGTGTTTCATAAAAGTATCCATTTCTCGCATTTCTCAGCCAGCCGTATAAATATATCTACTGGATGAGCGGATTCATATACCGTAATTACCTGATTCTAACGCACCCCGATTCTAACGTGCACCCGACTTTCCTGGCAAAAAAAAAACGAAAAAACTAGCACCTCCGAATGTAACGGGCACGGAACTTTGTGAGCAAGAAAAACGAATGCGAGAGCAATTGGCGATTTATTTCCCTAAGTAATCTCACTCATCTCACTCCTCGTCGCTCTCCGCTGACCACTACATCTCGTCCACGGTGCCGTCAAGCGCGTTCGCGATACCACACTTCTGAACGAACGTTCAACCGTGTTCGATGGGATCGTGGCCCACGCCTCCCACGCCCATACCGCGAGCTTCTCCAGAGGCGCACGCTTCAGCCGACCGCTCGTTTTGGACGCGTGACAGCCGCTGCGGCCATTTCTGTTATCAAGCGCGCAAGTTGAACGATTTTACGATTTCTGTGAACACCGATAGAAAAGCCTAGGCGCCTACGCTTTCTGCGTCCGAAAACTTGTTGCTAAAAGCTTTGGCGCCATGTTGAGGTGGCGATGGCGATGGGTGGGACAAAATTTCCGCTGTTTTTGTTTCGTGTCCGATTCTAACGCGCATGCGATTTTTCGACCTATTTTTCCGGTAAAAAAGTGCGCGTGAGAATCGGGTAAGTACGGTATTTCCCTGAGCTAAAGGGCACGCATACAGAACCCAGCCGAAGCACCACTGATTGCCATATTAACGAATAAAGAGCCGGCACAGCGCTGGCAGAGCAGCCCTTCCGTGTGAGAACATCATGTTTTCTGTAGACTTCCTTCCTGTAAACTCAGGAACCTCGGTGTTCCCATAAACCCATCGTTGAACCCTCGCCTAGTCACATGGTTCGCTTGCGCGTAACTGCACGTACAGACATACCAGCAGCCACTGGGTGAAACGGCGCAGGTGAAGCACCAGCTCTCTAACCCTTACCTAGTTACGTGGTACCGCAGCGGCGGTGAAGCTTCGAGCAAAACAACAGATAAGGAAGACGCAGCATTGCGCGCAGGTGGCGCGGGGTCATTCCGACGCGATGAATGACATTGTAAGATGTAGCGTCAGCAGAATTTCGCTCTAAACGTATTTATAAGAAACACAGTTTGAAGTCTCCCTCCATAAACCGCATACTTTCCTTGACAGGTATCGTTTGCCTCTGGAATTTCTTTCAATTCTCAAATGCATTTAATAGAATTTGTCACAAGAAATATTGTATAAACTGCGTCACCATAACTTTGAGAAGGTGTATCGTTGCTTGAGCTTTTTCTTACCAACCGTTTGCAATTTGTAAGTCCATCTAATTTTCAACTGTGCGTTAACACGTGCCGAAGAGGCCTGTGTACTATTTGGGGCTAATAACTCGTGACTATTACTTAAAGCCTTGCAATCTTAGCTAAGGCCAGTTTCTTTTCATCGAAAACGTGGTTCATGGAACTTAACACTATCTTGCGTAACCATTTGCATGTCACCCGGAAAGTTCACCAGTTACGTAATTACTTTGTTGAAAACTCCAATACACATGATATGGCGTATTTTAAACACGTTGATGTTCACAGCGGGTGTGAGCGGCGCCATTAGGAGCATCTAGTGACCTGCTGCGTCACACCAATCGTAATCATCGCCCTCTCGGGCTGCATCCTGAGACGTGCGCGGAAAATTTGAACCAGCAACAGACGTGGGAGTGGCTTTGCTGCCAATCATCATCATCATCATCAGTATGGGGTGGAGCCATCTATGAACGAGCAGGAATGAACTGAACTACACTTGACTAGCCAAACGTTCACTTATAATGTCTCTTGCGTGGTTTGGCGGCACTCCACCGCTTTTTTCTGCCGTATGCTACCACTAAATAGGGCGTTCGGAAGGAGTGGTACTTTCGGTCCAGGGCTCCAATGGCCTCGGCTGCATTGCATGGCAGCGTAACCAGAAGAGGCTCACGCACCAGAACGCCCACTGCAGGTTGAACTCACCTCTTGATTCCGAGTAGTACACAGCGCCACCGGTTGAAGGTCCGTCGAGGTGCAATATCTAATAGACATATCTTAGCTAACTGCTGACGTACCAGTTCACGCGAACAGTGACGTATTTGAACAGCTCAGTCCGATTTCAGAAGACTGAAAGAAAAAACGGTCTCCTTTGTCGGTATCGCACCTGGATCCCTCACGTTGTGTGACTGACGTCTACTCGATTGCTCCTTACGAGCAGCGTTTCGAGCTTCTAGAAAGCATTAGACGTGAGCTGTGCACTGCGCCGTTGCCACGGACGCCACCGTTGCTAGGCCACGCTGAATGCCGGGAGAAGAGTGGGTAATTTGAAAGTTAAGAGAACTACAGCCGGACAGCGCGGTATACTTGTGTTGTGGTTTGCCCATCGTGGCTAGAATCATGTGCATGCTGGGGATGAGTCCTATGCGACAGCCTGCCTTTGTATTACTGAGGAATACGTTCCGCAAAACGAAACAAGTAACAATCAATATCCTCGCGATTTGCTAAAACTGGAGGAAAATGTCTGAGGTAAAAGTAATGAAGTACCTCCCGTCACCCGCCGACTAAAGTAGGCGAATTCCTTTACTCACACAACCTGCTGGTGTCTGCGATTTTGTCGAAGTGGGGGTGGTAGTTGGAAATACGTTCCAGAATAAAAGAATGGACGACCTCCCGCCGCACCCCCCCTGCAAAAGTGAATGTCCAACACAGCTGTTGTAAAACTACAATACTGATGAAGAAGGGTATGAGGTATGCTTCGTTGTCTCGGCGGGTTTGACCAGATCACTCGGCTTCTCTGGCGGCAAAATGTGTGTCCTGAAGCATGCGCTCGGCGTCTTGGCGAGAACTGCTTGGTCCTGCTTAGTCTGACGCATGCGCTAGTACCTCAAATAACATCAATTCTTTTTCCCTTTCGGAAGCAGCTGCAAACCTAATGTCTACCATAACACATGGGGGAGAGGGGCGGTGGTTCCCATTGTTCTCCGGCGACTTACAATCCATCATTCGGTTTCGATGCTTGTTTCATGGTTTTTCTTTATATGAATACTAAGCTCTATGTTTCATGCGTGATTATCCTGACGCGTGCACTCGGCGTCTTAGGCGAGAGCTGCTGGGCCTCTCTGGGTTATTTCTTTACGACACGATATTTCTTTACGACACGACACGACCAACGATAGGCTGACAGCTTCTTTGTAAGACGCTGCCACCTGTAAGAGAAATGAGTTCTTGCGCTTCAATAAAGTTATTCTAACCTTGGGGTTCCTTGGACAATAATTGTACGTTTTGTATACTCCAATGCTAGGAGTAGCCAGCTCCTGTTTGGGTTGGAGCTAAGCTCTCCAATAAATCATTATCTCTCTCTCTCTCTAGTTCTTGCGTTGCACAGAAACGTGCCGTACTAACAAAATGAAATAATACATACCTTGTAATAACCACGAATCGTAAGTTGGTGCCCTTGAAACTCTATTTAGATATATTACAAGGCGTCATACATTAATCGCGTGAAGCGCGGGAAGGATAAAAAAATATTGCATTCCCTTTAAAACATAACTTGACGTCCTGGGAGATGTGCCTAACGTATATCTCAATTTGGAGTTTGATTGCGCGTAGCGTGGAAGAAATATTTCGTGTAGAACAAAGGTGCACAATATATTGACAGTATTTTCGGCTGTGTTCAAGCAATGCAACAGATCCTCGATGTCTGCGAAATTGAGATTTACACCTGTCTTCGCGTCACCGTAAAAGTTGATGAATTCTTTAATTACGATAATGCATCTAGCGAACATGGGTACAGAGTTTGCATTTACCGTTTAGCGCAACCCAGATTTCTGGATGTCATGTCAAACTTCTGTGCGTTTCAAACCCTAATATACCCATTACAAATCGCTTCGCCTCTTTCACCTTACTCAAAGTTCGGATGAACGCAATCGCGTATCGTCTCAAAAATGATGTGGGGAAACTCTTCAATTTTTATTTTTTTACTATGAATGTGCATGTCGGGCACCCGGCTTCCAAACATGGTGACCGCGTACAGTATTGCTCACGGAACGTCCTAAGGAACTAAAGGAAATGTCGTGTCCTCGTAGGTTCGAAAGATTGCTGATGTAGTTTTTAGCAGCAGCCTTAGAATCACTGCTGAATGTTCTAGATTTTTTTTCGCTGTGTCCTTTTTTCAGAAGGAACACTTCCGGAAGTCTCGCGGGAAGCATTTTCAGACATTAGTTTTTGTTTTTGCGAATATTGGGATGCCGTTGTCATATTCAGGGGTGGAAATGGGGGTTACTGCAACACCATCCTTGAATACGAAATTCTGGTACAATATCTCCTGGCCCCTAGATGTCAGCTCTTGCTGCGTCTGCGGGTCGGGGCTGGACATAAAGATCTCCCATCGCTCGGGTAGAGGAGAAGGGGGTGGGGTAGGGAAGCTAGGGGATTCTCCAGCTTAGTGCACTCCGCCAGTAGGTGCGGATGAGTGCCTTCAGTGTTACTGCAAAAATTGCAGAACGGGCAGATGTGGTCGTCTCTGCCGGGTACGTCTTCTGCAAGAAAGCTAAGTGCGCCAGTGACCCCGATGGTGCACGCGCACGGTGGTTTGTTGTTGGCGTTCGAGTTGCCGGCGCGGCCCGGGAAGCCTGCATGTTACGCTCCTGAACGGCCGGGTAATCTTCCGGTAGCTCGTAACTGGGCAGGGTAGCTCCGACTCACCCATAGCCAGGTCTGCTTGTTCACGGATGTAGTGGTCGGTGAGGGCATTGCCTTCCTTTGTCGCGTGTGCTGGAACCCACACGAGCTATACGTCTCGTCCCGGTGGGCTGCACTTTGGGAGAATTGCTGCGTGGGAGACGATCCCCTTGCGGTAGTTGCCTGAAGTCCTGGATTCTGCCACGATTGTCTGCACGTCCCCATGCGTGAGGGCGAGAGCGATGGCCACCGCATCTGCTTCGCTGGGGTCCGCCATTTGTACCGACTCGCTGGTCACCAGCTTGCCGATGGTCTTGGCGGCGGCCACTGCTTTGCTTCTGTGCTGGAGAAGTGAGGCGTCCGCGTAGACGACCCGGGGGTCTGCTTCCAGATGCCGGACGAGTGCCTGTGCCCGCGCGGCGCACCTGTCGTCGTTTCTGCCGGCCTGCATGTTGCGCGGCAGGGGTTGGTCTTCATGGCATCGGTCCACGGTGGAGGTAGAGGGTGCTTGGGTGTCTGTGGTTCGATGGGCCAGCGGATCTTCTAGAGGACGGCTCGGCCGTGCTGCGTTTGGCTGTCACACTCTCTATTTAGACCGACGTGCCTCTATGAGCTTATCTGCCGTATTGTGTACCCCAATATCCAGCAGGTTCTGCGTAGACGAGTACGGAGGCAGGCGCATAGCCGTCTTGGTGACTTTCCTTACGATCGTGTTTAGCGTGTTCCTGTTCGCCTTCGTAAGCCGGAGATACGGGGCCGAGTGGGTGATGCGAGACACGATGAATGCGCTCACGAGGCGGAAGGCGTCGTCTCCTTTAAGTCATCTCTTGCAGTTCGCAACTCCTCGGATCATTCAGGTGATCTGTTGGCAGGCCGTCGCGATCTTCGCAATGGGAGCTGCCGCCTAGACGTCTTGTAGCAACAGACCGAGGATGCGCAGCTGCTGCGTGGGTTTGATGCATATGCCATCGATGGTGGCGACCACATTCGGCGCGGGATTGTTCTTGCGGATTTTGGGCTGCCTGATTAGAAGTGCCGACTTGTGTGGTGCGCAGCACAACCCGGAGGTTTTCGCGTATTCGTGGACCGTCGCTGCCGCCCTCTGCAGAACCCTCTCCATGCAGGCTTCGGAACTCGCGCGACTCGTCCCGTGATGTCGTCTGCGTGGAACGCGTCGTCTACGCCGTTGATCTGTTTCAGTATATTTGTCGGCAGGAGGAGTGCAGGGTAAATAGCAGGGCGGCATCCTGCGGGGTTGCCGCAGTCTTGAAGTTCTGTCGGGTCTGACGTCTCTCCTATTATCTGTGTGACCCATGGGCGCTTGCTCGGGAAATCCTTGGCGTAGCCAAGGGCTTGTTGGACACGTTCTCAAGTGCCCCCTTCAAGTGAAGGGCCAGTATCCCGTGCGGCAAACTCCGAGTGGCTTTCTTGATCACAAGCTTCTGCAGTTGTTTGAGGACACCGTGCGTGCCGAGGTGCTGCCGTAAGTTGTACACCGTTGCGGGCATTTTGTTGGTCTCTTCTAAGTAGGTTTGGAGTCTTCGGAACATCATGGGCTCGATTGCCTTTCCTGCGAACGACGTGAGGAAGATGTGTCGCAGGTTTTCGATCGTGAGGGCTTTGCTCGGCTTGGAAATGAACCGGACTTGCACCTCATTCCATTCCTTGGACAGCCGCGAGGTCCTTCAGGTCCTGTTGACGTGGCCCGGGAGCCTCTTGGATGCCCCGTGGCTCATATTGCCGAGCAACTTGTGAGTAACCGTGTCTCCGCCAGGGAGACTGCGTCTGTTGCTCTCATCGATGGCATTCCAGAGTTCCGCCAGCGTGAACGGCTCGCCTCGTTTGGCGTTCGCCGGGCGTCGTACGTCTCGAGTGTCTGGAACTTACCGCTATGGGTCTTGAGGTCACGTGGTGTCAGGTCTGCGAGGAACTTGCGGCCGTCTCAGTCCTACGTACTATTTAGAACTTAGGTGAGGTTGCGATGGGTTGCGGTCTTCCGGCCCAGAGGGTCGATGAGGTGCCGCAGCAAGGCCCAGGTCTTGCGCGTAGACAGCTTGCCGTGCAGCCCGTCGCACATACTTAACCAGTTCTCTCTGCTGAACTCTGCGTACTATGGAATCTCTTTGTTGACGACTGCAATTCACCCAGCTAGCTTGTTTCTTCTCTCGCGTTTCTACCGTCTCGTGAGAGAGTGGCGAGCCTCCCACATGTGGCCCAGCCTCGCGTAGACGAAGGACGTCTGCACCATCGTTGTAACCTCTTTCGTAAATTTGGCGAGCGCTGTCTTCTGATCGCGCGCCCATTACGCGTACGCCTGCTTGTCTTCTGTGGGCCCCCCTTCGTATTCCTCGTCGAGGGGTTGCTCGTCCGTGTAGTTGCGGAGCTTGTCCCAGTCCGTGATTCGGGCTCTGCCGAGCGCAGCCCAGAAAGGTCCCTGGATTTCTATGCCCATGAGGGTGTGGTCGGATCTGAGGTTCGTGCCTTCATCCCGCCACGTCGCGTTCAGGTTACCCTTCAGACACGTGAGATCGGGCGTCGTGTCACGGTTCAAGTGTTCCCTCTTCTCGTGGCCACCCCGGACTCGTTCAGTAACTGGAATTCTGCCCCTTCCATGGTTCTGGCCAGAGTGCTCCCTCGTTTGGATTTGTACTTGTATCCCCATAGCATGTGGGGGGCGTTAAAGTCTCCGAGGATCAGAAGCGGGCTGTTTCCCGCCAACCTCTTCGCCAGCCCCACTGTTTTGCCAAAGTCGTACTGGTGCCGCGATGGTCTGCAGTACGCCCTCATGACGAATAGATTCTTCCTGTTGCCAATTGTCCACGTGTGAATTTTGATCAGCGTGTGTTCGCAGCCTTGTTGTGGCGTTGCGTGCTGCGTGGCCACGATTTTTTTGCGTACCAGGATTGCCATGCCCTTCTCCGTCCGGCCCGTTTATGTAACGTATCGCGGCAGTCGGGGTCGTCCATGCATCTCCTGCAGCACTACCACGTCTGGATTCTGATCGAGCCCTTTGACGTGCATAAACAGTTCGGCGTCTTTTTGCCTGATACCCGTGCACTTCTGTTGGCAAATGAGTGCGCACTCCTCTACTCAAGGAGCGCAGTTCCTATGCTCGTTCAGCCTCTGAGCTATCGTCGTTTGCCGAATGCACGTGTCCTTGCTTTTTCGCGATGGATTCCTTGACTCGATTTGCCCGCTCCTGGCGGTGCGTGGCTGTCTTGCTCATGGTCGGGGGACCAAAGCGGAAACCTTGGCTGCCAGGCGTTCCTGACGGACCGAAAGCCCCTCCACTCGCTCTTGCATTTGCCTGATGTCCTGTTACATTTGCTTAATTGCCTCCAGTAACTTCTCCAGTACAGCTCTTGTTTCTACAGCGATGCTTGTTGTTTCTCCGGTTTCTTACTTGTGTGGTTGCTCTCGTCCGGCCGGATCCGGTGGGGCTGCCCCCGGAGCGGGAACTCGAACGTTCACGGCTCTCGTCGCCGCCCTTGACGGCCGGCGTTCTTGATCGGCTGCGCGATGAGGCGCTACGGCGGGGTCGCCCTATAGGACCTGTTTCCTTTTGATCTGAGTCGCCTTCTTCGGCTTGCTGGCGTTCCCGCCTCCCGCGGCGCAACCCATAGGGCGTCTTGAAGAACGCCTTGCAGGCCCGGTCACCGGTAGGGTGCTTTCCGCCGCACATGCTGCATTTCGGCACACACGATTGTTCAAAGTCCGGGGTGGCTGTACTCCAGCCCCGGCAAATGCGATTCTGAGGGTTAGGGCAAACGTCCAACTTGTGGCCGAGCCTGCCGCACGTGTAGCACACATCTATCTGCTTGCAGTGTAGGGTACACTACTTGAGCAGGTTCCCGTAGCGTACGTATTTTGACACCTTGGTCCCCGCAAAGGCGATGACCACGGTGCGCATTTTGGAGATCCGGATGCCCTGGAGCGCTGTGGTATTGTGCTTTTGTACTACGTAGTCCTGGATCTCTTGGGCAGTTCTCTCGAAGGGGATGCCCTGAATAACACCTCTGACTGTTCCATGGGGGGGGCAGACTCGTATGCACTGACTTGTTGGGCCGTTCCTATGATGCCGATGCTGGTAACAGATGCGTACTTGTCCGCGTTCCCTTCTTGGAGTGCTTCCGGAATTTTTGTTCTTCTGATTTTTCATGCACATTACATCCTCTCTTGAGTCACTTGCGGTGACTTGGGCCGCCCTCGCGATCGCTTGGCTAATTTCCACTCGGGAGACTTCGCTGACGTGGAGCCCGCCCCGTGGTCGCAAAATGATCTTCATGTTGGCGCGCGGGAGGTCAGCCATCACCGCACCCTTAAGAAGCCTCCCCTTGTTTACTCACTTCGCCTTCTTGTGGCATAGCTTCTTCCAATAAGTGCCGCCGAGGTCGCCGTCCTTGCCACAGATGTTGCCTGCAGCTGCGGTGCCGGCGCCATCTTGGCCGCCATGGCTTCCGTGCGTTAGGCTTAGCTGCCTGCCGACGTTGACGTTCAATTTGTCGCAGGCCGTTTTCTAGATTTGCCGCCTAGACACTTCCTCTGGCGAAATTTCTTCAGCATCCACTTTGATCCGCATGGTAGATGACATGTTGGGCTCAATGGCCGGAGTAATTAACTGTCGAGCACGGTGGTGCCTTGGCTAGGCCTGCCGCTTCCCCGGCCGAGGCCTGCTCTGTGTTAGGCTTTGTAGCAGGCGTTTCGCGCGGGCCACAAAATCGTTCCTGATTTCCAAGTAATAGGTTCCCTACCTCGGTTTCGGGTATCCATGTGATCCTCGTAGGTTTATATAACCAGGCTATGCAGTTCTTTTACGATCCAGGCTAATTAACCGGTACAATTAGCACGAAAAGTCGGAGTGATCGTGCAGCACGTCTTCGTTCTTCGTCCTCCTCCGTCTACACTGCCGAAGCTATCGCCAATATATTGTGCACCTTCGTTCGGGACGAAATATTTCTTACACGCTGAGCGCAATTGAACTATGAATTTTGATATATACATTAGGCACATCTCGAAGAAGGTCAAGTAACATTTGAATAGAGGGCAATGTATTTATCCTTCCGAGCTTCACGCATATTAGATATGACTTTTTAGACTATACATAAATACAGCGTGAAAGGCGCCAACTTACGTTTTGAGGTTAGTGAAAATGTTTACAACTTTGTTAGTACGACACGTTTCTGTGCAACGCAAGAACTAAGTGCTCTTAGAGGTGGCAATGTTTTAAAGCAAGGCTGTCAGCCTATCGTTGGTCGAAAAATTTGTTGTCGTGAACAGAAAATCCAGGGAAGCCCAGCAGTTCTCGGCTAAGATGCCAAGTGCATGCGTTTAGGCTAATCACGCGTGAAGGATAGGGCTGAGTAATCATGTAAAAAAACCATTAAACAAGCATGGAAACCGAACGATGGATTATAAGTCGCCGGAGAACAATGGAAACCATCACTCCCCATGTGATATGGTAGATATTAGGTTTGCAGCTTCTCCTGAAAGGGGAACATGATTGACGTCATCCCAGGAGTAGCGCATGTGTCAGGCTAAGCAGGACCCAGCAGTTCTCGCCAAGACGCGGAGTGCTCTGGAGAAAAATGCGATACAACGAGGCATATTTCATACCCTCCCCCATCAGCATATGTAGTGTTTCACAACAGCGGAGTTAGACATCAATTTTCGAAGGGGGGAGGTCTTCCATTCCTTCAATCTGGAACGTATTTACAGCTGCCACCACCACCTCGAACATATCGCAGACACCAGCAGATTATATGACTAAAGAAATTCACCTACTTTCTTCGGCGGGGGATGGGAGGTACTCCATTACTTTTACCTCAGGCCTTTTCCTCCAGGTGGAGCGAATCGGGAGAATATCGATTCTTGTTTTTTTATGCGGAACCCATTTCTCAATGATACAACGGCAGGCTGGCGCAATAGGAGTCATGCCTCAGCATGGATATGGTCTTAGCAACGACGGGTAGATGAAAAGTTCTAGAATGTTACATCAGAAGGCAAATGAAACACAACCACAATTTCAAGGCTAATTTTAGTTTCTTTGAAGCGCGGAAGCACAGAAACCGGGCAAGTGTAAAGACAGCACAAGGGAAGTTAAAACAGAACTACAACTTGTCGACACAGAAATATACACGGGGGAAATAACCCGCCCCCGCACTGAGCGGTTATGGTTAGGCGAAAGACCCACGAAACGCTGGTTGGGAGAGGAGAAACGATTCGCGAAGCGCAACGAAATAGCCGCGAGAAGCTACCGAGGCGAGGTAGTCCGCGAGGGCAGAGAGATAGAACGGTGCTTTGGTGGATTCTACAGGGAATTCGTGAGACAGGCAAGCAGTATTGAAGAGGCAACTTTTCTGCCGCTGATGCAAGAGTTAGGCGATGAAATGACAACCAACCTTGGAGCCCCTTTCAGCCTATCGAAAATCGAAAGAGGTATTGATGATTAGTCCATGGAGAAATCGCCCGGACCCGAAGGTCGAGAGGCTTCTTTCTACTGAGTGTTTAAATGGGAATTAGCAATGACCGTGTATACCGTAAATGAGACAGGCTACGAAGTAAACCAGCTGCCCATATATTTAAAAAAATCCGCCGTCGTTTTGATTCGTAAATAAGAAGAGCTTACTGAAATATTATTGGTCCCCGTTTACCGTCATATCAGTCTCACAAATGTAGACTAGCAGAGTTTAATGAAAGTTTTTGGAAAGAGAGTATAGAGTGTTATTACATCCATTGTTGGCCCGCATCAAGCGTGTGGTATACACGAGAAACATCCCAAGAAATATCCATGTGCGCAAGAAACATCCATGTTTTCACAAGCATTTTAGAATGTGTAGACGCATTAGGGAGAAATACTGCCATTCTGCAACTGGATTTACAAACAAGGTAACGCACGAGCAAGTCTACTAGTAAACAAGGACGTCCCTGCCAGTTTTCCTATTCGATGCTCCGTCAAGCGAGGCTGCCCTTTGGCACCCTTGCTTTTTGCCGTATACTCAGAACTCTTTTATTCAAAGATGTCACACAACAACAGTGTACGACGTTTGAGACTGCAGGGAAGTGAGGTGAAGATTCTCAGTAAAGCTGATGACATCGCGGTTGTTTGTGCTGGCCGATAAAACTTAGGGGCTGCCGTTAGGGACGCAACAATGTTCTGCAAAATGACTGACAGCACGATAAACTGGAACAAATGTATTAAGCTGTGGCATATTGATTGAGGATCAATAAAATCCAGTGGACTGCCACAGCAGTTGAATACCCCGGCGTACCATTGGAGCACTACCAGAACTCGACGGTATTGGTCCGAAGAAGCTCAGCGTGTTAAAAACAAAGCGTTCAAGTGGGGTGGTCATGACCTGTCAAAATTTTTGTGTGCTACTTTTGCAATTTATTTTTAGCGTCAAAGATTTCGTACATCCTGCAGGCTTTATGTATATGGTGTGTCAGTGTACAGAAACTTCGAAGTGTTCGGTGTGTTTAAATGGGGGCCAACTTGGGGGTACACGAATCGTACAAACTTGTTTCGCTTGTTAAGACCGAATGGGTCAGTCTCACTCATCTGTTTTTCAGACAAGCCATTTCAAGGTTTCTTTTTTGAGAGATGAATGCGATGACTTTTACGTAGCGTTGCAACTGCGACTTACAGATGTCTGGCCGGGCTACGTTGTGTCAGCAGATTGCACAAGAGGGGAAAGCATGCGAGGATACCTAGGGAAGTGGTTTGGGCTTTCTATTTTGTAAACGTCCGGTTCTCGTTGTGCTATTTAGGTGCTGTAACCTGAAAACGTTTGTACAAATACCTAATTGATATTACTCTGCCGCTACTTGTGTCGTTACTGCCGTTACGACGCTTGTCCCGGCACGGCGGAAGCGTCGGGAGCAGTGCATTCACTATGCGACTGTGCTTTCTTGTTTAGGCCTTGCTGGTGTTAACCGACGCAGCAAGTTCACCCGCTTTGGACACGCCGTCTGCAATCATCGGATATACAATCAGCGACGACAACGAAACAAGCACGTGCCTCAACCTGGACCTAACCTCGCTACCCTGGAATCAAGGCTTTGTGACGTCAGCAAGTACACCTATAAAGGAGAGGCCCTTCATCGACAGCACCAGTAGGCACGGCGCAAGCGTCGGGAGGGGTGAATTTACTATGCGACTGTTCTTTCTTGTTCAGGCCTTGCTGGTGTCAACCGACGCAGCAAGTTCACCCGCTTTGGCCACGCCGTCTGCAATCATTGGATCTACAGTCAGCGACGACAAGGAAACGAGCACGTGCCTCAACCTTGACACAACCTCGCTATTCTCGAACCGAAGCTTTGGGAGGGAGGAGGAGAAAAGCGAAAGGAAAGGCCGAGAGGTTATCCAGGCATAGAGCCTGGATTGTTACTCTGCACTGGGGAAGGGGTGTTTAGGGGGATAATAGAGAGGGCAGGTGAAAAAGAGGGGATAGGAGCGGGTCTCGCACACACTTTAGTCCCTTCGTGGGCACTACAGTCTCTCAGCTAAACCTGTGTGCTTCATAAAACGCAGAAGGGCTTTCGTTGCCTTCTGCGAAGGCAATTGTAGGGGTCGTGGCTTTGTGACGTCAGCAAGCACACCTATAAAGGAGAGACCCTTCATCGATAGCACCAGTGGGCACAGCGCAAGCGTCGGGTGCAGTGCATTCACTATGCGACAGTTTTTTGCTCATATTCGTCATTATCATTCAACCCGCAGTGGTGATCGTTGCTTGGTGATTTTGCCGTGACCACGTGGATGTGCACGCATTTGTTATGAGTGTTTCTGTGTATACAAACTTCTTGTGTGCGGAGATGTTGAGGAAAATCCTGGATCAACAGTGGAAGAGATGTTTCAAACTATTATTAAAGGGAAGCCAGATATATGTTCTCACATCGCTCATTTTAAATCTCGACTGGATAAGACAGATTCAGCCATAAAGGCGTTTTGTTAGCGATTACTAGGCGTAGAAGACGCGGTCAAAGAATTGCAAGTTAAGAGTTCTGTCGTGGATTAATAAAATGAATCTGTGACTGGTATACCGGGTGCACTCAAGCAAGCAAAAATAGTTGATCTCGAGTATCGAAGCCGTAGGAGTAATCTTGTTGTATTAGACATTCCAGAAGAACCCAAAGAATCTGAAGCCGTCTTGCGAAATAGTCGATGAAGATGTCTTCAAGCAAAAATTTGAAGTAAAGTGCGTATCAACCGCTAGAATTCATAGACTAGAAAAACCTTCCGAAAAGCGGCTTGTAATTTTTTACTTTCAAGATTACACTGAAAAGGAGGCAGTCTTGAGGAATGCTAAAAAATTGAAAGGAAATAGCATGATCGTTCAAAATGACTACTCCTCAGAAACGCTGCGAGAAAGGAAATTGCTCTGGGACAATGGCAAGCAAGATAAGGACATTGGCAAAAAAGTATCGCTTGTACAGGATGATATTCGCATTGATAAGCAACTTCATTATTGGGACGACACTTCTAATTCGCGCAAGGCTATGCCGAGGACCAACAACCGTACGTCAACAAGCTAGCGACTAAAGAAACATGAACTTCGTCTGCTTGCAATTACGGTAGGAGCATCGTCAATAAAATAGATAAATTGGAAACGCTCCTTTTGTCACATGACCCTGAAATATGTGTTATGACTGAAAGTTGGCTTGATGATCAAATTGATTGATTGCAATGTTTAACGCGCCGACGAGCGCAGGGGATGAGGTACGCCGAAGTGGAGGGCTCCGGATTAATTTTGACCGCCTGGGGATCTTTACCGTGCGCCGAACTCTCGAACACACGGGCGTTTTTGCTTTTCGCCTCCATCAGTAAAGCAGCCGCCGCGTCCAGGAATCGAACTCGCGATTCACGATTCTTGGTCAAATTAGTGACGACTAAGTTGTGCCGCCTGGCTACAGGCTGTACAGACTTGATAGGGGTTCCCGCCATGGTGGCGTTGCGTTGATAACAAAACATAATATTGATGTTACCGTTGCTGACCAAGTCATTGATCATGAAAGTCTGCTTCTAAGGGTGTCGGTCCAATAAGACACGTTTTTCGTCTCTGCTGTTTGCCGACCCCCGAAAGCTGATGACTTGTTTTTGAGTCGGCTATACAATCATCTGCTAAAATTCCGGGACAAAAACGTTATTATAACAGGGGATTGTAATTTACCATCACTTGATTGGAATAATATGCAATCTGGGAATTCTGTAGCAGTTGACACTCTAGTTGATATAATGCTTACATTTAATCTTCATCAGATTGTGAGAGATTACACCCGCGGGAATGCAATTTTGGATCTCCTATTCCTTTCGGAAAAATTCAGCTCGGAAACAGTGCAGGTTGAACCTGGAATTTCTAACAATAACCTAATTTACTTCTGCTGGTCTAGATATTCCGAGACAGAAAAAAAAAAGTTCCTGCAGCTGCTGTACAAGAATATATATTAGAGCCGATGACGCAGCTGTAATTGAATATTTAGAAGAGCATCTTGTTGTTAGCAGAAACAACGTTGAAAGTTTTGTGGCAGAGGTTTCATTCTGCAGTTAATTTCTGAATTAAACATTTTTATCTATCTAAAAGGCTGTAAAAGTACCCTGAAAACCCCTGAATTAGTCTGGAGATAATACAGACCAAAAGAAAGATTAAGCCCATGAGAAAGAAGAACAAAACGTCCACTCCACAATTTATGGCCCTAAAGCATGATCTGCAAGGTAAAGTTAAGCAAGCGAGAAACAATTTTTTCAGCAACACTATTGCCGAATTAGGACGGAGATTGAGAATGTCCGAGTTGATGATAAAATTCTGTATGACCAAACTTCTATTGCAGACATGCTTAATCAGTACTTTCAATCTGTTTTTTCAATACATGATGAATATAACCTCCCAAATGTCTCTCCTGTATCCGAAAACGAGTTTGATATTACTAGTGAGGGGGTTCTTGCCATGTTATTGAAGATAGATATTAAGAAGTCCACTGGCCCTGATGGACTGTCAAATTCCTTTTTAAGACGTTACGCACAACAAATCTTTTTTTTTGACCGCATTGTTTAACTTTTCAATAACTTCTGGTGACGTACCAGCTAACTGGCAAATAGCCCGCTTGGCGCCTGTCCATTAAACCGGTGACCGGCTAGTTACTAAAAATTACCATCCTGCCTCTGTAACTAGCTCATGTTGCAAGCTTTTGGAATACGTAGTCGTGACTTTTATTGAGGAATTTGTTACTAAAAACAATATTTTGTCCCCCAATCTGCACGGCTTTCGAAAGGGCCTATCTACAACCACGCTGCTTATTTCGACGGTACAGAGATATTGAGTGTACTTGGTCAGTCCGGTAAAATTGACATTCTGTTTTTAGATTTATCGAAAGACTCCGATAGAGTGCCTCAAAGAAAACTATTGTATAAATTAGAGTGTATAGGGTTACCTTTACACATAATTCGGTAGATTTCCTCGTATCTAGCCGATAGAAAGCAGTTTGTAGAAATTTATCATTGTTCGTCTAGTGCACTTTCGGTTACATCGGGCGTTTCACAGGGGAGTGTTTTAGGTCCGCTGCTGTTTCTTTTTTATGTAAATGATTTGGTGGATGTAGTGCCTCATAATGTATCCATAAGTATGTTTGCGGATTATTGTGCTGTTTTTAGAGAAGTATCAGCCACAAATGATCATTTCTTGTTGCAAAATACTCTCGTGGCAATGGATTATTGGTGTATGCGTTGGGGTATGGCGCTGAATTCAGAGAAAACTGTGGTTTTACGTGTCATAAGGAAAAAAATGCCCTAGTTCTTTTTCCTATCTACTAAATCAACAGCCTGTATAAGAAGTTTCCTAATATAAGTACCTAGGAGTGACTCTTACTAGGAAGCTTACTTGGCCAGAGCATATAATTGATATTTCTTCATCAGCACTACGCAAGCAATGATTCCTTAAAAGAAAACACAATACATGCGTTTGGTCAAAACTGGAGTATGCTGCTGAAGGTTTGGACCCCCATTTTAAGAAGGATGTTATGAAATAGTTCGAAATAGCTTGAAATAGTTCAAAGAAAGGCAATGAGATTTATTTCTGGTAGATGTAGAAGGCATGATTAGCCATACTTATTGATGCAAGAGTACAATGTACCGACCCTCGAGGCTCGCCGGAAAGTTAGTAGTCTTGGGTTTCTTCACAACTGTCTTGTAGGGAAAAATAGGTTAATACTTCGTAATTGCATAAAACCTTTAACTTCACGGACAACTAGACATAGCCATGAAAACTCACTATCGTCAATTTTCGCCAGAACTGATCCACACAAGTGCACATTTTTCCCCGGAACAGTGTCCAAATGAAGTTCTCTGGCACGAGAGGTTTTTGAACAAGCTGATTTTATGAATGAGCTTGAGTCCCACATTCTCAATTCTGATGGTTGAACGTTGCTATGTTCTTCGTGTTGTTTTGATTCTTGCTACTAATGTTCATTATATTGTATGTATACTGTGTAGCCCCTCCTGCCAGGGCCAAAATACTGGCCAGCAGTATTGTTAAATAACTAAATAAAAAATGAATAATAAATAAATAAATAAAAAATAAATAAAAATTAAATAAAAAAATAAAAATAATAAATAAAAATAATAAAAAAAATATACTCTTGGAAGCCAAGCAAGGATATAATGGAAAGTATTTAAGATATGCTGTCGTGACCATCAGTGAAAACGTCCTTTCTTTAGAGCCATACTAACACATTGGCCGTGAAGAAAAGGGTTTTTTCCTCTTCAGGTATTAACTGTCGTGTGTGCACAAAATCTGATGTGGTGAAGTGCATCTTTTTGAATGGTGAAGATGCGTTTGGTCACTGGGACATTCTGCAGCACATTTTAAGAAATTCATTAGTTGACACACCTTAAGGCTTACCATTCTTGCCCACTGATAACGCTAGAGGGTTTTTATGACATTCTTATGTCTTTAAGCCTGCACAGTGTGTGGAAGACTCGTCTGGCTCTACGACATGCAGACCCCAACATTCGTACCGCCAGAGAGTACTTCGTTAAGGAAATTGCTTTTATTAGAGATGTGTGTAAAACAAAGACCAAACAGCCCGAATAGTTAACCGTCCTGGACGCCCTTGTGAACATCAAGCGATTTTAACTCGCTAGCACTTACGAACCAAGGGCTGGCAATTTTAACACTATAAGGTTGTGGTGTGTTACGTATTTAAGTTACGGTTTGTAGTTGAAGCTATAAACTAAAGAAAAAAACAAGAACACATATCTGCCGCGCTTTCACGTTATAGTTCTCGGTAACCTTCGAATGAGCCGCTCTTTTTCTGGCATTTAGCGCGGCCTAGCCACGGCGGCATCTACGGCAACGGCTCAGCGCGAAGCTAACGTCTAAAACGTTGCCTAAGCTTAGTGCCCTGCACGTAATGAGCAACCGGGTAGACGTCATTCGCGTAACGCGAGGAACCCATGTGCAATACCTACCAATGAGAACGTTTTTCGTTCACCGAGTCCGCTCCTGAACTTTTCAAATACGTCACTGTTCACGCGAATGGCTACGTAAACAATTATCTAAGATATGTCTATTAGATATTGCACCTCGACGGCACTTTAACCAGTGGCGCTGTGTACTACTCGGAATCAAGAACTTAGTTCAACCTGCAACGGGCGTTCTGGTACGTGAGCCTCTTGTGGTTACACTGCCAGGCAATGCAGCAGAGGCCGTTGGAGTCCTGTACCGAAGATACCACCCCTTCTAAACTCCGTATTGAGCGGTAGCACACGGCAGAAAACCCCGGTTGAGGGCCGCCAAACAATAAACGTCTTACTGACCCTGTCCCATGAGCTCAGTCCTGGTGGTTCATAGATGGCGCCAATCAGTACTGGTGATAATTTTAGGGGCCTTACTGTTGATGATGGTGTCAATTGGCAGCAACGCCACGCCCACCTCTGAGTGGTTTGAAATTTCCTGTGCATGCCCCATTATACAGCGCGAGAGGGCGATGACGATGATTGCTGTGACGTAGCCGTTCACGAGGTGCTCCCTGTGCCCGCATGCATCCCTACACTGTTCCCATTCCAGAAAACGTAGCATGAAGTCCTCACCTGAGTATGTAATTTCCGATGCTAACAGCATGTTAGACTACCTCCGACGGAACTGTTTAGAAGCTACTTCCTCCGTTAAATTGGCAATGAAGAAACAGTTAGTTCGCTATAAATATGAATACGTCGCTTTAGGGTGGGATCCAAGTTACGATGCCTTAATCCAATCATTTGAACTACTACGACAATATTCAATGAGTTTCAATTCTTTAGGAAACATGCACCAGTGGCATAAAATGTCTGAAATGTAGCCTTCGAATGCCAATTTTATTCTTGTCAACATCTTCCGCTTTGTCGGTTGCATACTAAATTTTATCGCCTCATCTACGCAATGTGTGTTTTGACACGGAAATTTTATCTTCACTCGTTTGGATCATTCTATTAAAGTTTTGTCGTCTCCAACAAGAACATTTTTTATTCTTTTATACCAAAGACGTTCGCCAAATGAAACCACCTTCCTGCAAGAACGACTGCGATGATTCTGCATGAGTCACTCAATAATTTATTAGCTAATATTGTATAATTATAAGATGACTTGTTACCCTGTGCTTTCAAACATTACGCATTACAAATATAGCAAAATTACAAGCCGAATTGGAAATACTTTATTATATTACCAGGCTTCGGCGTTGAATCTATACTTAGACGCAAACTCAGTGAGATTTATGGGCGCCAGTTACTGCATTTGTCAATCCTTTATTGTAAGTACTCCACTCTCCTACTCTCTCCAGTTTTCCATGAACCTAGGAGTATTACAAATAACAGGTTCCTGGCGAGCCTCCACAATATGAAAAGTTGAGAGTCAACCAATGGATCGTCTGTAGTAAGGGAAATGAGAGGTTCTTGACACTATATGCGTAGCTGAGGGGTCCATTGTAGGATGTTGTAGATAGTGTTCGGAAAATGTTAGGGATGGTTACGAATGTGGTCCCAATCGGTGATAGTAGCTCGATCACTTCGAAGTTTGTGCGATGGTGTCGTAATCGCTGCCTAGAGCATCATCAAGAACTTACCATTCAAGATAGTGGATGTTATTCAGTGTGAGGTCAGGTCCGGTATCTTGTAATATATTATTTCCCCGACCAGCTGGGGTAGCCTTGTTAATGGAAAAAGTGACAATGCACTGGTGACTAAGGTCGACTAGGTTGGCCGACTGCTAGATGCGGGGTGTGCAGCATAAAATACGTCAAAGAGCGGAGCGGTGGAAGAGCTCGTTGCAGGGGTTTAGTATTCGAGCATGACGTGGCCTGTGAAGGGGGATATTTACACTAAGGTATGGTCACGCACCAAGGCAGTATCGGGTGGTTGAGTGTACCATGAGTGCATATGTCCTCTATACTTCGTATCGTCTGAGTTTTAGTGAGTGGTTGTTAGATTCTTACCAAACAAAAATGTCCGAATGGTGTTGCTGGGTGGAGACGCTGAGTTCAGAGAGTTTACTTAGGAATAAACGGTGATTTCGGCAATCAAGTAAAGGTTAGAAATATGCGATGTGCTTTGTAGCGGCACGTTCTTCGCCATGCGGATTGGTTTTGGACTGTTTGACGCTGTGTGTTGCACAATATCAGGAAGCTTATGTGGTGTTGATGTCATTAAGAGTCTGGGCGCAAAAAGAAATGAATTGCTTTGAAGCTGTCTTTCGGATCGTGAGGGTTTCTTCAACCTTTAGGCTAAAGTTGATTCCGTTTTAGCCTAATAGCTTCTACGAGCTTGGTGTCATTGTTGAAACACCGGTACAAGCTATAAACGGCGGACGAATGTATGAATACTGAATACTACGAAATGAATGTATGGCAAAAAATAGGGCTAATATATTCCACAACCTCCATCTCCGTATGTGACCAGGCTTAGAAAAGAATCAGCGGTAGGGTCTGCTTAAACGTATGTACCCTATTGAAATATCGTGTTTAAAACCAAACGAATTCGTACCGGACCTTTTTTAAGGCCGCACATATTGAAGAGGTTCAAACAAGACCCATTTGAGGATTATACAGCATCAACAAGGCCCTGTTTGACGATAATAAAGGCCTAACCGAGTCTGTTTGACCTGTATACAGGGGCAAACCAGACCTGTTCGACCGCGAACGGGTCTGGTTCGGCCGCCATACAAGGGTCAGAGCAGACCCGTTTGAGCTAATACAGGGTCGCTATTGTTTGCTCCCGCGCTATACCGCGCCCCACTGAGACGAAACACCCCTGCATGGGGGTGCCTAATTTTGTAACTCGGGGGCAGCTAAAGAGATGGAGATTATGAGCGTCTGGCTTGCATCAAAGCAGGCAATTAGATACTGCCTCAGCGCATGTTTGCAATGCCAAAGTGTTGCAATGTAAAAAACAGAAGATGACTAACTAATTACCAAAAGTGCATAACACATCAAAATTGCTAATGCAAGTGCCGACAACTCAGATTTGATTTTTGATGGAAAGATTTGAGATTTGAAAGTTGAAATCTTTTTTTAACCTAATGAAGACAAAAAACTAACGATCATTATCGCTAATTAAATCCAATGATTAAAATTAAAACGTTGGAGCTTGCTGGGAAAAGTTAACACTTTACAATGGAAATATTTTTACACAAATAAATGAGAAGAAATATGACACATTTTTTCTGTTTGAAGCAAGAAAATGTATGGAAAATATTATAATATTCACACAAAAGTTACTTTTTGGCTCGAATTAACGTTGCAAGATAAAATACAATACTTTTTGGCGAAGATGTTGTTGCGTCTTAGTAGACGGAGGTGTAGAAAACAGGATAGTAATGTACTTATATATTAGGCGTAGCGCTGCACGGAAGCGTACATGCAGCCAGGGTATTCTGAAGGCAAGTCTCAGCGAAGGTGGCTGAATCAATCTGGCCCGCGAGCGCAGGACCCACACATTTGCGCCACCGTCTTCGAACAACTGGCTGGCCAAGAATCACGGCACGCATCCCCCAGTGGGGATTGCACACAGCACGACGATCGCACACACCGCCAGCATGGGATAACGGCTTGACCGCTATCCACGTAACAATATGTCCACGCACCTGAATAAAACAAGCCTTAAAGTCAGTACAAAGCCCTATTAAAGGATTAACATGCTCAGTTGGCCACGAAGAAATCTGCTAATGCTTGTAGTTTATAGACCATTGCCAGAATAATAAATAATTATGGGAACCAGCAGCAGCTGCAAGGCCGATTAATGCCACAATTAGGGTACCAAGTTTTGAACGGATTAAATAGTGAATATCGAAATTTTGTTGTTTCTGTTTGCGATAAACATCTGCTTCCTGAAATCTTAAGGTTCAAATGGAGCGCATTGCGTGGGAGACAGATCGAAATAATTAGAAAGCGAAAGGAGGAGGTGTATCGCAAAGCAAATGATGTCAAACGGCGAGAGGATGAAGTCCTTGCAGAACGCTTGTCGGAAGCAGAGCGATGCGTAGCAGTCCTCAGAACGCCCCTGGCCTGCGGTTTAGATCCGATGGCACTACGTCTGCTGTCGCAGTCAGCGATTACAACGGGACCGAAAAGGCAGCGGTTTGCGTGTTTTATGATTGAGATATTTGTCGGGCGATGCCATAGCAATACGGCCAAATTGTTGATCTTGCGGTATACCTGAATACCAACTGTGATCACCATAAATAAGTGATTCTAAAAAACGTTGCGAAGAGCGAGCGAGCGAGAAAGCGCCAGACGTGATGTTCCGCAACGTACGGCAACCGGACGGACATCGTTACAGACTCGATAAACTCTAGACAAAGTAAACAAAAAAGAATACACCACGTTTTTCTACAATGTAATAATTTATTTGTGAGGCATATGAATCTTTATTGTCGATAGGTATAACAAACGGTTGGCGCTTGCGTCACATCTTGCCGTTAGCTACGCCACCGGCTGCTGCAGCATCGTCTTGCCACACCGGTTGTCACTGTCCCCCCTACACCCCTTTTTTCTGCTCTTCCAGCTGCATAGGCGCGCGGAAATGCCTGTGATCTTCAGACATTTTGGTACCTATCAAGTTTTACTGAGTGATTACTTGATTATGTCCAAGAGTGACTGAACTGCCAGTTTTGCCTTTTGTTTATTGCAGGGTTTGCCCGGCTACGCATTGAATTGTTGCTCCCTGCTTCGATCACTTGCGAGCGTGCGCGATTCTCCATTGATGTTATTTTGGTCAAAGTTTATGTTACCTCTTGTAGTGTTGTGTGAGCAGCGTGAAACTTTGTATTAGGAGGTGCTGTGTGTAAAGTTATACAATGAAATGAAAGCATATTTCATTGTATCAAGCCGAGGTAACCTGCGCCGAGCAGCAAATGAAGTTCAGGATGCTCTTTATTTTAATTCCGGCTACTCTTAAGCCATAAATCCGTAGTTTGTGTGAATGCGAGATGTTTTATTACATGTTCGCTTGGTTAACCGTAGCGAAGAGCACCGGAAGAAATTATGACCACAACTAGGCGCCAGCGGAGCCGATCATGCCGATCTGCAAGATCGGCAAGCGGCCCTTCGGTAGAGGTGTAATCTTCTCATCGTGGCAGCCATCTTGTATTGTCATATAGATAACTTTACATGCTTGTATGAGGGCAGTCTGCTTGATGTTTACCAACTGATTCTGCTCAGTGAACATCCAGAATCAGTAATAGTTACTCTGGCTCATGAGTGGATGGAAGCGGTTTGCGGGTAGGGTAAAGTAAAGAGATTGCTCCCTCGCAGATGCGGAACGACTCAGCGAGGACTGCTGTCCCGCGTGTGATCAGTCCGTCTCGGCGTGGCTTCCTATGGTCGGAAGCTCACAGGCAGTGATATTTGTTTCTAAGCTATATAAGGGGTGTAGAAATTATAAGTCAATGTTCCTTGAGTAGCAAAGTACATCATTCAAGAACGACATGCTGCCTATACGCCTCGAGCGCGGCCTGTAGGGGCGCCACTGAAATCCCCCTAGCGGCCCGTTTCGAAAGCAGCCGCGGGAGTCCGCGCCCCGCTCCCCAGTGCCGCCGCTGCTTTTGCGGCACATTCGCTGCTGAGATTTACCGTTTGCTGGCGTTTGAAATCCATGTTTATGTGGAGCAGTCACTCTGTTCGCAAATGGGGTGTGTTTACGAGGGTGTAAAAGTTTCTGACGCGATCTTAGTGTGATATATTCGGTCTATATAAGCGCCAGGTGTGTGCCACAGGCCAGCGTCGCGGAACCGGCGTATGATGGAGCCGATTGTAGTTACACTGACCTGAATTTACTAACCGTGTCTCCGTAACCACCGGATATCAAATGTTTATGCTACGGCTATACACTACGACTTAAATCGGTTTTGTGCGCTTACATAATCAGCGGAGCACTCATACCTGACAGCACGCCAGTTACGCTTGCCAATATTATACCTAGCTCAGATATTGATCACCACCATTTACAAGCCAGTCTGTGTTAATTTGGGGAATATTCAACAAAAGTACGATGGACAATGCTAATTATAATCGGGGATCAGCACACGACAGAGTCGTCTTGTCGTGAGGTGAGCGCCCGCTAACATTCATCTGCTACGTATATCCTCTGCGAACAGCGCGGAGGCGGGCTTAGAATATAATCCGCGTGCGCGACTAAATGCTTCTTCGAAATATCGCCATATGGCACAGGGAGCCTGCAGAAAAAAGCGTAAACTGAAATCAGGGGGCCTTATCACATACCACACTCTTCCAACGACACCTTTCATCGCCTAAATGTTGAACAGCCTACCCTTCATACTTCCAAAAATGCGTCCGCCGTACGACCAGCTCTTCGTTGAAGTATAAAAACAAAAGGAAAGTGAACGCGAGATTTGTGTGTGGGATTACTAAAACGTTCATTGCTTGATTCAGCTCCGCATTTGTACACAGCGTCCGCCCCCCCCCCCCCCCCCCCCACCGATGTCCCGATGTCTCGCGAAAAAGCGGTGCATTTCGCGTATAGTTGGTCTAGTGAACCCTACCTTTCTTAAGTTTCGACGAACGTCTCTAGAGTGTCAGAAGCTGCACTGTTTTTTTTTTATTTCTGTTTGAGCTATTATGTTGCTTAATTTTGCATTTGCACAGCATTTTTTTTCGTGGTTTCATTAACTTGCCTTGGTTCTTGCTATATGGCGTGTGTGGGCACATATTTAACGACGCACAGGCTTGGAATTTACTTAACATTTTCGCATGGTTTATATTCTTATAACAGGCATTAGTTATTGTCCGGGATTGGGTAATCACATCCCCGAAACATATTTTTCTATGACGTATATACGAAACCACGTTCGTTGTTCACGCTACAAAATGAAGCCAACCTCTCATTGTGCCAGTATCAGGTCTAAACAAGGCGACAGTAGAATTCATTTGTGCCTGATGTTTTGGAGGTGACATGGGTGATATGCTGCTGCCGCCGCCGCCGACGCCCGGAAGAGCGGCGACGAAGCGCGCAGAACCGCGTCCCCGGGTAGCTCTTGCAGGCGATCGCGAACTCTACGGAGACACAGCTGCTTTTTAAGGGACCTAAACGTACTCTTTGCTTATACACGTCACCATAAAAAGTTTTTTAGGGCGCGAAAGGCGAAAAGAAGCGAAACAGAACCAAAACACTGCACGAGCCCCTATCAGCCACGCAGCGCAAATCCCGTCAACGCCGCGGAGAAGCGGCGGCAGGCGGCGCAGCGATCGCGAAGCTCGAGGCGTATAGCATGACGATAAACCCAAGCGTGTATTTTAGTATGCGTGCGTTGGTGTATACGCCATTTGTTTATTACGCGTTAATTTACCACACACGCAATCGGGGAGCACAGTTTTTTAGGTAAATGTACTGCCGTTGTACTTGTCAAAGAATTTGTGGTGTGCCTGTGTCTGACGTCAGTACTTGTTACGGACTGGCGACACAATTAGTGAAGCTATTCAGGATTACACCAGGTATTCAGCAAAATGAGCCATCCAATTTTTCACCCAGCTCGTATGTCGTCCTAGATAATACTTAAAGCCACCGCCAAGAGATCTGACGGCGGTATTTATTCGTTCCTCCTGTTCTTTTTTATTGCACCACCGAAATGCTAAGAAAGAGTCAACAGTCCATTTTAATCATTTTCTTCTTACGTCACTGCTTCGATTGTGAAGCAGAAAAGTTTAACAGTTTTTCTGTGTTTTTTTCTTTGATTAAGTGAAAAGAAGAATTTATATACAGCTATTTACAGTGCGAAAAGTGGGTACATGAGTACTAAAAAGAAAAACTTCAAACTTCAGCTAGACGCTAGCTCCAAGTGTGCACAAATCACTTGAGCTTCTCAACTTCATCTAACGCTTCTATCCTCGGAGCGTACACAAACCGCTAGAGAAACGACGGCCGAGACTCTGTCTCGCCGCAAGATCCGTTTAGTTGCCCGGTACGGCGCTGTACCCTAAACTTCCGACGCGATCTTAACCTCTAGCCTAGGGGGCTCACGAATCCCAACCTAGCTTAAACGGTCGAGGCTCCTTGTCCTGCCGGGAACTGCCCAGCTCAGCGCTCAGACAAGAACTATTTCTAACGGCCAAGTTCGGTCTTATAACGCTTTTAGATCAGACTCTCTCGGGAACGCACCTGTAGCGTTCGTACACGCGTAAGGGAGTGCCCGAATTCATGTAGACAGCTGTCACTCAGCGCGCTACGGAATATTCAATGAGGCGCCGCCATCTTTAGGTCAGGCGCGTACGACCCCGAGGGGTGAGGGCGAAAGGCGGGACTGTGCGTCGGGCTGACCGGGGTGCGTTAAAATGGAGGCTCGCGCGGTGCTCGTCGCGACGTCGGTAATCACACATTCCTGGCGCTTCTCGGAATCCGGCGGCACCGTCTGCGTTTTCAATGGGGGATTATCCGCGTTGTATTCGGTCGGCCAGACAATCCGTCTCCCGTGCGCGCCATGACGAATTGGCGACGGCTGCAGCGTAGAGTCCACAGTGCTGAGCCACCAGACAGAGTCGCGGGTTTTCACGCGCCGCCTGGGCGCTTGGCCCCTGACCTCATCAGTGGACCTTACAGTCACATATACACTGAGCCCCCCTAACCAACAATGGATGGTCGAACCGTTTTGTCGTGAATCGGTAAAGGCTATTGATTTTTCGGTTTAGTGTTGGTTCGCCTTGTGCAGGCTTAAAAAACGGTTCTTGTTTAGCTTCACTTCAGGCAAAAATAGCTGTTCGGTGCGGCTTTCAGGTTCGGTTCCGTTCTGGTTCGACACGCTCATGTTCTTGAACGTGTCGGTTTTCTTTCGCTGCATAGCTTAGGACTGTGTTCAAAAACAAAAACTTTAGAGAACATAAAACTACTTTTCAATCCCTATAAAATATTACTCCCGCTTAATAAATAAATTGTATACGTAGAACGTAAAGAACTAAGACCAAAACAATATTTATTTTGGAAGTATACATGCCACAGAAAGTTATTTGTCCTGAATGAAAAATACCTCTCCAATCCACCAAACTGCACGAGTTGCCAGGGTGGCTTTATTCATTTGTCCAAGAAGCGCTGCGTTATCTTGAAGGGTAATTGTGCCTTTCGCCTGCATATTAGAAACTTGAGTGCCCTGGTAGCCATTGAAAATCACCTATGCTATAGCGAAATGTTTTTTAGAGCGTAGCTGTTTAGGCTATTCGAGTCCAAAATTAAAAATACAAGGAAAATGCCGAGCACACCCACTAATGGAGATTGCCCAAGATTGGCGAAAGCAAGCACACTCTTTGGAGAGATTGGCCAATAGAGACCGGAAAACAAATCCAGCGCTTGTCGTAACTATTGAAAAGTTTGCTGGGAACGAGAAAGACTCCAGCGTTTGCCGTAACCGTGGCAACACTTGCTCGGAACGAGATAGACATGTCATACCTGCAAGGTGGTGTCCAATCATTATCAATTCAATAAATGTAGAAGGCTCACACTTATAGCAATAATGATGGAGTAAAGGTCGTTGTGGCAGCAAAGAAGGAAAATCGGCTGCATTTGTTGATTTAAACCTTCGTGGTAGTCGGGACCGTTCCGTACAGCACTCCTCCAAGGTGGTGTCCAGTATTTATCAATTCCCTCTAAAAGTGAAGGAAGCTCAAACTCGCTGCAACGATGTTGGAATAAAGGCCTTTGAGGCAGAGAAGAAGAAGCAGATTGTCTGCAATAGTGGACTTAAACATCATGGTGGTTGTTTATTTATTTTATTTATTTATTTACAAATACTGTTGTCCCATGCCTGGGACATTGCAGGAGTGGGTACAAAAAAATCCAACAATAACACAGAAGCAAACAATAGTGCGCACAAATTTTGTGGCTAACACAAAGTTCTTCCTGAACTCTACAGTGTCCAGTCTACGCAAAGCACTATCAAGCTTGTTCCAAAGTTCCACTACGAGCGGAAAACAAGAGAATTTGAAACAATCCAAACGAGACCTGAAGGGTACAAGGTTCAAAGCATCTGTACTATGTGTTGTGCGGACTGGTACATCAGCGAAAGATAAGGGCACGTGAACGCGGGTTGTATTGTGTACAATCTTGTGCAACAAGACAACACTCTCACCCGTACGGCGCTGTTCTAGTGAAAGAAGTAACAAGTGTGCATGTGAAGACGGTGAGAAGTCTCAATCATAACGATTAAAAATGAAGCGTATAGCCTTTTTCTGCACAGATTCTAACCTGTTTTTATGTTGTTCAAGATGAGGCGACCAAACCACAGAGGCGTACTCGAGCATCGGTCACACTAAAGTCTGGTAGGCAGTTAACTTGCCATCTTTAGACGAGGTTTTCAATCTACGCTTTAGGTACCCAAGTTTCCTTAGAGCTTGAGAGCTTATCTGGTCAACATGTTTTCCCCATTTAAGGTCAAGTGAAACGGTGACACCGAGATACTTGAATTCGCTCACATGTGCTAGGGTGCACCCAGTGTAGTTATAACTGAAGCTGAGAGCCCGTTTTTTATTGGAGAAAGTCATAGCTATAGTGTTCTTGTAATTTATGGGCATTTGCCACGTGAAACTTCAATCGCGGAATAATGAGAACACGTTGTTGAGCATTAACTGGTTTCGAGAAGTAGTAATGCAGTTATACAGTACGGAATCATTGGCATACAGACACATGCTTACAGTAGTTCCAGAGACGACATTAACAACATCATAATAAATATAATAAACAAGAGAGGCCCCAGCACAGAGGCTTGCGGCACACCAGATGTGATTTCAACAGGGGATGATTGCACCTGGTTGAAAGTAACAAATTGAGATCGAGAATGCAAGTAATCTGCAATCAATCCGAGTAGTTTAGAGTCTTTGAGAAAGGAACTAAGTTTCAGAAGACGTTTTTTATTGCATACGTTGTCGAAAGCTTTGGAATAGTCTATGAAACGTGCGTCCGTCTGACCTCTTTTGTTAAGTGATGTAGCGGTGTCATGAGTGAATTCTAGAGGCTGCGTTGATGTAGAAAATCCTGCTCGGAAGCCATGCTGGAACGGGACAGAAAGTTGATTGCGTCCAAATACTGAACAATATGTTTATGAATAACATGTTCCAAGAGATTGCAGCTTGTTGAAATTAGGAAAATTGGCCTATAATTTGGAATGAGCTGCTTATTGCTAGATTTAAATAACTTGACAACCATAGCTGTCTTCCAAAGTATGGAAACAGTGGCCGACGCAAGCGATTTCTCAAAAATGACAGTCAAGTAACGAGCGTACGATTCGGAGTGCCGCCTCAAGAACGTATTAGGAATGCCATCAGGACCGGAACTTTTAGTCACGTCTAATTTTAGAATCAAATTCTGAACACCTAAACAAGAGATTGCGATGTCTGGAATTGTAGACTCAGCGGAGTTGCAAGCATAATCTGGGATAGTGCCATTAACACGAGAGAAAACGGACTTGAAATAACTGTTGAAGCTTTCTGCAATAGTCTTAGGATCGGAACCTGATTGGTCATTCATAAGGAAACAAGACTGAACAGATGACTTAGGGTTGATAGACTTTCAGAATTTGGTCGGGTTTTCTACCATAAACCGTGCCAATGTATTGTTGAAATAGAAATTGCTCGCTGCAGTTTGGCCTTCACAGTACACTTCAAAGAAATAAGCAGTGATGATCGCGCAGCTGACAAAAAAGGACGACCTTTGCGAAGTCGCTTAATACGGCGAGTTAGTTGAATGATTTCCCTTGTGTACCACGGATGTTTTGGATTGCGTTTTATGCACTTTTGAGGCACAAACTTTGATATGCACTCCTGTACAATACCATGAAAATGACCAAGGAGTGCATTTACATCAATGTGTTCACTGCTGGCAAACAAATCATGAAAATTAGATGCCAGCGTATCGATAATAGAGTTGTCATCGGCATGACTAAAATCAAGCACACGCCTAAATTTAGGTCGATTTGGCGGGCGCACTACATTTAGGCACACAATTACAGCAATGTGATCAGACAAACGTGTGACAACCTCACTATGATATCCCTTTTTGCAAAATTCGTCGCTTATGAAGACAAGGTCAAGTATTGTATTTTCACAGGTGGCAGAAGTGGCAATTTGAGTGAGGTCAAATGATAATTCTATATTAACGAGCGAGTCACAAAGCTTTTTTGTATAAGCTTTTGCAAAATTGTCCCAGTCAATGCACGGGTCATTGAAATCGCCAGCCAAAATTAATTTACCTAGGTGAAGCTTGCGATCCACAACGTAGTTGGCAATATCAGAAAAAAAACGTCAGAAGTGTCGTTTGGAGGGCGATAAATAGCTCCTACAGCATTAGCCTGGCCACAAATTTTTAACTTGCACCAGATAGATTTGGTGTTTGGCATATTAGGAAGCAAAGAAAATTCAATGTGGTTTTTGATAAAACGTCCTACACCCCCTCCACGACCACTTCGTCTGTCTTTGCGTAAAACTGCATAACCCGGGGGCAAAATTTCGACATTTAAGACCGACTCATTTAACCACGTTTCAGTGATGCAAATAAGTGAGAGCTGGTGACATTCAATAAGCCAATTGAAGCTATCAATCTTGTTTAGTAAGCTACGTGCATTAATATTCAAAATGACCAAATTTTGATCAATAGGCAGTCATTCAGGAAGCTGTCGTTGATTCAGAATGTTTAACAAGGGTACCGATGGCTTCGTCCCAGCTATAGCGAACGCTGTAAACGATAAGAGTATCGTGGCGAAGTCGAGATTTATCTGCATTTTTTCTGACGTCAGCCAAGTGCTGCCACAAAGACTTGCGTATTTATCGAACACGTGCCGAGAAGTCTTCATTTATGAATATTTTTGATCCTTTAAGCTTTCATGCGTTACTTAAAATTTGTGTTTTCATACGAAAATCAATGAGCTTATAATACCAGGACGTGGACTACCATTTTCTTTTTCAATTCTAGCTTGTGCCACCGCTCAATGTTTTCGCTCGTGACACCCAGTTTGACATTTATGAGTTCGTACACAGTTTCCAGTAGCTGCTCCGGAGTCTCTTTCATCGTTTCTGTTAGTCCGTAAATGATCAGGTTGTTCCTGCGAAGGCGATTTTCCAAATCGTCGTTACGGTGGTCAAGCATTTCAGCCGTGCTTTTTAAGTACTTAACAGTGCTTTCAAGCTCGCCCATTCGGGGAACCAGGTCCGCAGGAGCAGATAACATTGCTCCACAGTTTTTTCCCTAAAATCGAGAGACGCTACTCTAATAGTGTGGCTGGCAATGTCCTGGCTATTTTCTTGCTGACCGGCAAGCAATTCCTTTAGCATATCTTCAATCTGCGGTCCAGGATTAGACTAGATGTCTCCAGATATCAAGAGTAACGTTCTTAGCCAACACAACAATGAATTCACAACACATGGGCAAGGGGGTCCGGCAGCAGCAACAAGAAACGATCATCGCTTCTGTAACACTTGAAATGGTATCGTACCTGTAAAATCAAGCAGACTTGCTTGTAGCGATCGGACGCCATGCCGCCGCCGGACCCACTGAAGAGGAGCTGTCGAGGTGTCGGTCTTATATTCACCACTGATGCCGCTGACGTCACAGCTGCGCCGTGCTATGCGCTCTAGAAACAGTCCTATTCAAGTCCGTAACCAGTACCCGTGATAAACCCTGATGATAAATTGAAAGCTTGAAAAGCAGGATCTGTCGAGGCATACACGGTGTAGGAATCGGAAAACTGTGATGGGAGCACGCGCACATTGGACGCACATTGGGAGGACGCGCACATTGGTAACTGCAGCCACCTGTAATATCAAGCCGACTAGCTTGTAGAGATCAGACGCCATGCCGCCGCCGGACCCACAGGTTGTGTACCGTTTCCTTACCTGCAAGCCCCACCTTAGTGCAAGGTTTCTTCATTTTTATAGGAAACTAAATGTTATAAATGGCTATCTGGGTGGAAAGACATCAGAATGTGACGACAAAGTAGGAGAGACGAGCAATCACCGCACGTACTTGACTGCTCGTGCGGGGTTTGCTCACCTCTCCTACTGTGTTGTCGCAGTCTTGTCTTTTCCTCGACCTTATCTTCTTCTTCTTCTCCTTCTTTTTCTTCTTATTCTTCTTCTTCTTCTTCTACTAATTTTTCTTCTTCTTCTTCTTCTTCTTCTTCCTCAGCCGAATCATCCATTTGAAGGCCACCAATAAACTGGTGCTCCTATAACAGTGTCCCCTTCCTGGTCTTCAACAATTTGGCCCTGTTGTCAGGATAGGAGCACTACACCGTTGAAGACCGCTACCGATTAAGGAAGCTTTTTGAAGAGGACAGGGCGACATCAGCGTACTGGGGCTCAGCATGGACCGTCTGAAACTGAAGAGTGGTGCACTCGGCATATCAACTACAAAGGACATTAATGAGATGAAGTTCATAGTGGAGGTAACCCCACTACCTATTGGTGAACTGACTGAACACCTCGGTGCTGAAAAATAAAAAGACCAGCAGATCCCCGATGAAGAACTGGATGAAAAATTTGCTGCACTTGACCATTACCGAGATTTTATCACACGAACGATCTTCCGCGTTGAAAGACATCTTGCAGCTGCATGCCCTTTAACGACGAGCAGTGGGGCACAAGCTGTAACTTCACAAGAACAAGGATTTTGCTTTCGATTGCCAAAACTTGAAATCCAGCCTTTAGATGGACATGTATACGGTGGCTTGCGTTTATGGACGAATTCGAGTCCGCGATGCACGTAAACGGATTCCTAGCATATCTTGACGAGTTCACATACCTACACAGTTATTTCAAGGGGAAAGCACAAGGCGTCATTACAGGATTACAACCAATGACGAAAGCTACCGCATAGCCATAGCTACCCATATCACCAGTTTGGAGACAAAAGCATGATAATCACAGACCACACTAGGAAATTCCTTACCCTCCCAAAAGTTACCTTTGGGACAGATTGAATGATCTTCAGACCTCTATGAACGTGTACACACTCATTACATATCACTTAAGAGCCTCGGAGTACAGATTGAGTCCTGGGAAATGATGTTGGAGACTGCGCTATTGCGGAATTTTCCCAGTGAGCTCGTGCTCAAGTTTAAGCAGTTAACGTAAACACCACAAGGGCAGGGAAGAGAACGGCCTGATGAAATCTTGATGCTACTTGACTGGTTGAACTTCGACGTATAGAGTCGGGAGAATATTTTCCTCATTAGTAGTTAAGCAGTGGGCACATAACCTAAGTCCCAACCAACCCATGAACACCTCATGAACAAGATTCAGGATTCTGCTTTCCTGTTACCTGTAAGGTTTCCCCGCGGGTGGTGCCTTTTATGTGCATTTAACAACCACATCACGGATGACTGCACGGGTCAATTTATGTTGGAAGAACAGAAAGCCGAATTGCGAAAGCGGGGATGCTGCTTTCGCTGCGGCGGGCTGTTCCGCCGCGCCAAGTATAGCAAGAATACAAGAAGGCTCTAATGTCGAAATTGGAAAGGGTGCCATATCACTTCCTTGTGCTATCCAACTCGGAAACGTCAAACACCACAAAAACGGACGACTGTACCAACCTAGATGGCTGAATTATACACGTCCCAGAAAACGCATTTTGGATGGACCCTACACGGAGACACGAAATGTATCTCACCAAGCATCTTCTCAGAAGCTCCTACAAGCTCGCATGTAACAACTGCAGAGCCAGTGTTCCGGCAGGAAAAGACCTTTTTGGACCCGGACGGACCAAGGGTTACATTACAGACAAAAGAAAACTTTCCGAAGAAAGTTCAGTGGTCTTAAAAAGTCCTCTCCGAAACCTGACTACGAGCCGAAACGAAAGGAACCGGGGAATGTTTATGCCGAATGTTGCCAGCCGAAAATTTGTGCTTCACTTCAGCGCCTGACGCTTCATCGGCTGACACACTTCGTGCTAGATGGAAACATCGAGTGCACCTTTCGAACACGCCACGGAAACCAGGGCGACGGAACAAATATCTGCACGAGTTACGCTCCGCGCACATGACTTTAAGAGAACCTCCTTTTAATCCATCTCGAAGACGTTGTTCTTATTGTGGAGAGGACCGCTCCTCCCAAAATGTGGAACTTCGACCGAGTGACTTAGCTTTTCAAGGGTATAGCTAAAAAGCTTCGTTCATGTCAAGTGCGTGCATCTACCGAAAGCACTTTGCGGCCGATTCAACCCGTTTGTCGTCGTGAAGCTCAAGATCGCAATATTTTCAGTGTTGAAGATTGAGGAATATAGCGTTTGAATCCAACAAGATTCATTTTATTTGTTCGCCCCGAAGCCTGTTACAAAATGCCATCATGTTGGCATACGACGAGACAGTAGGAGAGACGAGCAACCACTGCATGAGCAGGAGGCTCGGGAGATCTTCCTCGACTGAACCACCAGTTCGAATGTTGCTAATAAAGTGGTGCTCCTTTAACCGCGTCTGCTTACTGCTCTTCAATAACCACAACGCAAAATGACCTAGAAATTGCAATGGGACCAAGAAAAAGCATGAGCAAAAAGTGCGTATATGAATTTTGTCGGACTAGCTGTGAATGGCTATAACTATCAACGGTAAAACAGGCCAACGATTTATTATGAGGAAACCTTTGCGATGGTTCCCAAAGGTAAGGTACCTACGTAAAAGCGTTGTCCGGCTGACTTTTATACAACCACAACGACCATGCGAAAATCAAGCACCAGTACAGCCGCTAATGCTGTGGAGGCAACAGTATGCTGCAAGATTTTAAGAATAAATGCAAGTCAAACAGACAGACGCCACGGATCGATGAGGATGAGGAACCGAAGAGGCACGTAGCGTAGCGCAGCTTCAAATAGCGCTCGCGCGTGCCTGTATGAGTGTGTGTTGGGCAGGATGGGGACAATGAACAAAGAAAGTAGGCTGTAGAGTGTGTTTGGTTGTTTATGCATGTAGCAGTACCATGAGTACTGTCCCGCATAGATGGCCACACTTCATGAAAGCTTTCGCGTAGGGCCCGTTCCTGGTCTTTCTTGGTACATTGTTTAGAAAACGCAACTGAATTTTAGGCAAAAATTGCTACTTCTGTATTAACGAACACTTGAGGCAGTACATAATGTTAATCTAAGCTGTAGAAGCGCCCTATACCGGTTTCCCAGATAGGAGATGTCGCAAGGAACCTTTTCAGCAGCGAAAAAGCCACTGCTTCGCGGTTGTCGGTCGTGTAAATCAGATCCAGGCTGCAAGACACTTGAGCCAATAGGTCGCGAAAACAGAAAATGAAATTGCACGCGCGTGCAAACACTGAACTGGAAGCTAAAGCGAGAAAAAAAAAACGGCTGCGGCTTACCTCAGCTAACCTTGGATAAGCAAAGCGAAAGCTTGGTTAAGTATTAGTTTCACTTGGTTAAGCTTTGATTGACTGTAATTATCCCACTATTGTACAAAGACTGCATTTGTCTACGGTTGTAGTCGCGCTTGAAGCGTTTTCCAAGCAGAACGGCTGGCACGGCGATATCCGCGGCGTGGTTAGACCGCTTGCCGGCGACGGCTAATTGCCTCAAGCTCCCGCGCACCGCTCAGAGAATACCAAGGAGGTTAAAAAAATTGCAGAAGTCGCCCCAGTCTCCTTTCAATCATAGCGAAGTTCACAAGCCCGCGGTGAACCAGCTACGTAGAGCGCATGCGCCGAGACGGCAGCTGCGGTGGTGGAGGGTAGCGGACGCGACCGTCGGTCGAGCTCGGCCCAGCGAGTCACGTGACGCGCTGCCAAGGATACGGTGCGGCTGCGGTGAAGTGAACGTCAAATTTACAGCGACGGCGAAACCGCTTGACGAGATTACTAATCTTTTGCTTTGAAAGAAAGGGTCTGTAATGCACGGTCGTTCCCAACGCTTCTCATCGCCCCCACGGTCGAAGGATGTCATTCCTTGACGTTATGAAGGCCGCGACTAACCAGAGGCGTCACAAACGAAACGCGCGCCTCTTTCAAACACGGGCGCGCGTTTTTCAACGCAAATTGGGGTTGGACTGATGTACCATAAATTTATATTCGAATTAAGCGTGCAAACTCCATGCTACTCAATGCTACAGGTAGGCGTGTACAGTTTGACCGACAACAAACTATACAAACCCACCTTTAAATAAAGGTTTCAAAAAATTGCTTAAGCTTTCCTTCAAAGAGTTCAATGCCGTCGGAAGGCACTCCACCCTTGCCTTTAGTGCTTAGCCTAAGTGCTGTCGGACGGCAGTCTGGTCATTGTGGTTGGTGAATAGGGCAGGTATGTATACGTAGCAGTGGATGGGGATAGAATTGCCGCTTTCTATGTGGGTGTCTCGGATAATGGAGATTTGGTGCCAACGCAGTACATGTTCGCTAACTGACGCAAATTCTTGCAGTATACGGCCATGTGAGGCTCTTACCCTAAATAAACAAACAAAAATAAAAGGGAATGTAATGCCTGCACACTTTTAATCAATGCTAGGAGGCCAAAAGTTACATTTGTTTGCATTTCTTTCAGAGGTTCATGTGATGTGGGATGTCTCAACATTCACAATTTGAAAAACAAATCTTATGTCGTTTACACTGCGGCATGTAACCTCCGTGTCGCCCGATCTTCTTACGTGCTGCTAAAGCTGAGCGTAATTTTAATGGCTCATTACCATATATACTGAGGTAGCTGCCGCAAGGCCTTCACAAATTTATTCACAACAAAGTCCTCCGATCCGGCTTATTTCTGCTTGGCGGCATCGAATCACGGAATACTCAATCAAGAAGTACCCTTATATCTGAAAGTATATTTACTTGGAGGAAACCTCAGTATATTTCCCGCGAAACCTACACAAGACGAAAAGTTGTACTAACTTTTTTCGTGCTAATGTCTAAATTCATCAGCCGAAGAGATATAATGCGAAGGCACAACATACAGCAGTATACTTCTAGTCTGCGAGAAAAAAAAAGTGGGCGCAGTAATGTACTACTTTACGCAGTTTATAGAACAGCAAAAGAGTGAGCGGAGTAACTCCACCCAAACAAACCATTTCGTGTTGCATAGAAAATAACTGAGTACGTTCTTGTGAGCACATTTTTAGAATTTAATTGCCAGAAAGTACAGCCACCAAACCGATGAATAGCAATATCATCTGTATCAGCTAAATCCTATTTCTGAAAGCGAAGTGAATTAAGCTTACATTACGTTCAACCATCGCAGGTTCAAAAGTGACAGTCCTAGCTGAGCATGTAAAAATGTTCTCTTAAGCTGATGCTGTAGTACAGATGTAAATCTTTTGTTAGAGTTTTGATTTACAGGCGTCCCTTACTTGTGCGCGCTAAAACGAGACCGAACCCTGGCATTAGTCTGAAATGAGACAAGGTGTCAGACAATGTTAATACCGCAAATAGGGGAGAATAAACATTTTTTGGTCTCCTCTTCGCGCTGGTCACTTTGTTTGACACCTTAAAAATACTTTTGCCGATATCACAGCTGACTAGAAGGTCAGGAATCAAGAAAATGGTATTGGCGGTGAGCGCGACCACGGGCGGCGCTGCAAAGCGTGCCTCCGTGACGTCGGCTTAGGGTTTCTCGCATTTGTCGTCTGCTTCAGTCGGCCTCGCTCTCCCTGCTGTTTTTTTGCGCTCGGTTGACGTCTGATGCTTCTCCGCACCACATTTTGTGTGCGCGTAAATAATAATAGACTTAAAATTGCATGCACTAACTGCAGGCGTGAGTTTAAGTATAGTTTTGGATATCGCTACAGAAGAAAGATTGCCAGCATCGCCTCATTCCTTGCGAAGCCGGTCCTTTGCGGAGCGCAAAGAGTCGGTGCTGGGCGTCAGCTTCTGTATTAAGCAATCTTTCGAACAAAAGGAACAGGCAGCTGCTAGTACCCGACAACAGCAAAAATACAAGACCAAAACGATTTCCAGCCCTTCTAGGCTGTCGGTTTTGGAAGAAGCCATTACGATTCCCGGTAATCATTTGCAAGGTAAAACAGTTTCTGCAACCTTTCCGAACGCTCGAAAGTATTGTATCACGTCACTTTACGTTTTAGTGGCATCGCAGTATGCCAACATGCACTATGAGCTGCAAAAACTCTGGGTTGAGTTCCAAATACCATCTTATAACCAGTATGGAGGTTTTTTGAGTGAAAAGAGGCACGTCTACGGCAAAGGTACAGTAACACTGTGATGGTTCAGACCTGTAGGGATATTTCACTGCATTACCCACAGCCATGTCTTCCCAATATTCAAATATGCGTTATAGGAAAAGTGCACTAAAGAGGAGGAGGAGTTGAGGTGGGAGGAGAAAACTTTATCTAGCCTTAGAATCTAGCTGATTAGTGGGCCGGATCCTCAGTTAAGGACAAGAGAGTAAGAGTAACTTTCGTCAATTCATAGAACTCCATCTAGAGTAGACCAGGATGTGTGGATGTGTTCTTTACGACTGGGTTGGAAAACAATAATGAGATGCTTGGAAATATTAATCGGTTTCGAATATTGTAATATATGCATGTATACTATTTATTACGTTTTTAGCGAGTATATCAAGTCTTCAACACCGTAATCATGTCATAATTCTTCGGGCTGAGAGTCAGTTCGTTACGATAACGATGGTTGCACTAGAATTATTCCGGGCGCAAAAGCTGCCTTCGAATACTCTGGACAACGCTGTCTGCCCCGTTTCGCAGTGACGTAGCAGAAACCTCTTCATTGCATTTGCATGTGAATAAACAACGCACACTGCGGATATGTACTTTCTTGCACGCTGCCATAACGAAAGCCAATTTGTGAAGAAGAGAATGTATGGCGCCATACAGCCTGAAGAAAACATTTACACTATCTTTCTGAGCCTCCCAAGCATCCCAAAACCTAGTAATAAGATGTTTGTAACTGTACAGAAAAATTAATGCGTTGGGCACAGAAAAAAAAAACATTCATATGATACAGGTCGACAACAATGAAAGAAATAGAATACAGCCGCTTTGTTTGCTGCTGTACGGTGCACGTGTAGCAGCCCGCTGCTTTGTTGCGTAGCATTCAACTCTTGAGTTTTCATAAGAGCATCTCAAAAATACTGAAGGAAGCCTACGCATTTTGAATATTTATCGAGGAGCTCTGAGCGCTGAACCTCGTGATAGAAAGGACGAGTTACACGCGATCTGCTGACCGATGCTCTTTGTTCTTTCTTTCCTCGTGTGTTGCAAACTTGTGCGGGATCCAGGTTGAAATTACTCAGATCAATCAGAAGCTGCCACAAATAAATGAATTACTAAAAATAGGCTTTTAATGCACTAAATCATCAAAGCGGGCGATTTCTATCGCAGGCACTGCTGCCCCTCACAAGCGCAGCGTATCAGACGAAAGTGGCGCGAGTCCCTAAGCCGACGTCAGAGACAGATGGCGCCACTCAAACATCTCATCGCCAATAGGCAATGGAGACACATCAGTAAACGGGTAAATGGATAGCTAAAGTACTTTGTTAAGATGGAATCAAAGCTGCTATCTCCTACCTACCAGTTTTTGGGTGATTACAAGTACAATCATAACTCTCATAATGTTTTTCAGAAAAACTAATAAATGAAATTACCATTACAGTGCAACAAGCAAAATGTGGGATCATTGCTTTGATGTAATTTCGAAGAAAATAATATTACCTCACATATCGTCCCTACTTCATAGTACCCCATCTTAGCCTTGCCGTCGTCCGTGTCCCCGCAGAAATAATTGCAGTTCGGAACGCGGCAGTTCTAGAAAAAAACAAAAATTTATTTTAGAGAATACATGTCGTCTCAAATCCACTCAATCAATCAATTTTATATTTCTCTCCAAAAAGTACCGCAAAAAAGGGGGAAAAGAGCGGCTCGTTTGCGGCTTGACGTCCACTTCGTTGTGCCTCACGCTGTAACCACAAGCGACATCTATCGTAAGACCATCTGACTACCCTTTTTTTGCTTGAAAGCTGTGGCCTGAGCATCCCAGCTAAATATCATTATTTAAAAAAAAGCAATAAGTTTAATATATTGTACACAACCGGTTTTCTACCCGCTAACAGGGTTTTAAGTTCAAATAAAATGCATTTTTTTGGATGCAAGCAGCTATTTTTGTTCTAAGTTGGAATTTAAAAAATCTACAATTAAAGCCTTTCCATACCAAAACACGCGAATAAGGCTCATGATAAAGGAGGCGCGGTGAAACGATCAGCATTTACGGTACCAAGACTACCCTATTGCTACGCCTTCGAAAACAATTGATGTGCGTGGTAATCGATTACACGTAAAGGAATTTGCTTCGTAAATTTTATAAGAACAGTGTGTTCAGTAACAATGCCATTCGTAACCGAGTGTGCAGATACCGATACTAGGTTTAATGGCAGGAAGAGTCGGGTACGCTTTTTTCTCTATTGCAACATTTTTTTCTCATGTAATATCGCTGGTGCTTGATCGAGGCACAGGCATCTGGTGCTGCCATATCAATTGGAGTGGATAAGTCGAATACAATTAGTTTTGCTTACTGCTTCCCACTACATGATCTCCGCGAAGTTCACGAAAAGCATCTGCATATATTAAAATGGGCCGCTTTTCGCACAGTCAGTGGTCTTCTATAATTCGTTCCCCAGATATTCCTGAATAAATCATAGCATTTCCTCTCTTGATACACTCGGCGAAGAAACAAAGTTACGTCTTCAGGAACATCTAGAAAAGTTTTTCAAGGCAAGGTTATAGGCTGATGAATAAGGTGGACAGAATATTTATTCGCACTGGTTACCCATGGTCTTTTACACGTTCTGAGCAGTCCATGAGTCGCATTTCTCTGCGCTCTATATACCTCGCTGGCAGGCGACAGAACGCGAGTTATACTGCTTACCATCGGGAACGACAAGGTAGATCACAAAGTATCTTCAAGGACGCCGCCGTGCGCTGAACTAAGGCTGTAGTCGCGTGGAGAACTTCGCGCGCCGCTTTGCAAAACTGTACCCGGAAAATCTCTAATGCACATAGCCCAGCTGAAGACCAACTCATAAGAGTCTTAGGCACTGTCCACACCATCCATCACCCCGCACGGGGCACTCTGTGTATTACAAGTGACGTTATTGGCGACACCGCAGTCGCTGATCGCCCCAAACATAAGGTGTAACCAACTGTGGCGAAGTGTTCATAGTCATAGGTGGAGGGTAAGAAACCACGAACAGTGGCTCTCGAAGCCTCGGTAAAGCTCCGACTGATGGGCTCCCTGTCTGTTTCCCAGGCAGGGAGCTCCGGGACCTCTCTGACAATCGGGGTAAGGTTGGAGGAGAAGTACCCCCGTTCCCTGCTTTATTTCTAAGCCCTATGGTTAATTCAAAACCCCCCAAAACCTGATCAGGGCCCGCGCCGATGTCTCGTACCTGCTTCTCCCAACCATATCCTCCTTAAAGAAAGATAACTACTACACCCAGTTCTTGATGATGGAATCGGTTGACGCCGAACCTCCTCTAATCTCGGAGTCCGTGTTTTTTATTTTCAAGTTGCTTGAAGGTGTGATCTTCATGTAACGCAAAAACATCCGAACGGGCGAAGTTCTCGTAGAAGTAAGTAACCAGTAGCGGGCCATGAAGTTCCTCGTAAAGTCATGCGTGGCTGGTTTGGACATCAAGGTCACATCCCACCTGAGCATTAACAGCTCCCTCAGTGTGATCTCTGAGCCAGATCTCCTAACCGAAGCAGACAACGATCTGCTCAAAAGCCAAAAAAGACCAATAGCGCCTTGGCGCTATTGATCTTGATATGATATTGATATATGACTTCATGGCACTACGGCGTGCTCCTAGATTTGAAATCATTCGGAATATTAGGTAATAAGTTAAACACACTTTAAAGCTGCATGTTTAACCGAAGTATTTTAGTGCGAGTAGTTTGGCGCGCCTTCCTCACATTCATAAACTCATACATTGACACACACTCAAAATGGACGCGAAAAAGTAAACTCAAAGGGCAACAGACACATAGCCTGCCCGAGTTAGCACAACAGGAGACACACTCTAAGGTCAGGCTCATTTCCACAAGACTTTCAACACTTGTCTAGTTCGGCACACTACACAACCACCTACATGAAACACATAGTGTCTTGTTATTAGAGCTCCCTACGTGATAACAAGTCAAACAATTCTTGAAACTCTCTGTTTCCAATTCATGAGCTCAGGGCTGCTCTGAGCACACGTGGGCCTTCAGCTCCGTGAACAGACGACATTACTTACACTATCGTAGATCGTACTTACGCGCAGACATACTTTAAACACTCCTCCCTATATAGGACAGAATATAAATTTAGGGGGACCTTCCAAGCCTTGGAGGGAAGCCATTTTAGTGGTTTTCCTGGAGGGGAAGGACCCTTTGCGCGCTAGCTATCGTCCCATCGCACTGTCAAGTTGCCTCTGTAAGCTTCTCGAGAAGGCAATTAACGGACGACTTGTGTACGTTTTTGAGTACAATGGTCTTCTTGAGAGCTACCAGGAAGGCTTCGGGTTGCGGCGATCCACCAATAATCGACTTGTTGGCCTAGAATTATATAATAACCATAATATATATAACGCCTGTCTTCAGAAATACTATTTTATGACGGTATTTGTGATATCGCAAAAACATATGATACTGAATGGCTCTAAGGTATGTTCATAGATTTTAAATCATTTCGAATATGAGGTGACAACATAAGCACCACAGAAAGCTATATATTTAACCGAACAATTACAATTCATGTGAGAATAGGTTGTGCGATTTCTCCAGTTCATGTAAAATCAAATAGTGTGCGTCGGGGTGGAGATTTGACCTTAACATTGTTTATTGTAAGAGTGAACTCACTGGGGAAGGCACTGCCACCAACAATCTTTTTATTTGGATGATGTGAAATATATTTCCAAGCTTTTAATTTTTCCATCTGCAAATGCCAAATGCAGCTTGGCGTTAATAAACTTGCTCGCTGGGCATATCAAAATGGCTGTAAGCATAATCCTGCAAAAACTGCCCGCATCGTATTATCAGAGGTGTGGATCCAGGCTGACCCTGACAATAAGCTGAATGGTGACTCCACTCCTGTGAAGAAGGAACAAAAGTTTGTATGTGTAGTGCTGGACTGAAAACTCACATACATTCCTCACATTCGGCGACTTAAGCATAGATGTTTAGAAGCAATAAAAATATTAAAAGTCATTTCACATGAGTCCTATGGGGCGGACAAACAGCTACTCCAACGAATTTTTATTAGGTTGGTAGGATTTCGCTTCAATTATGGCAGTGTTGTCTGTGGGCCAGGAGAAGAAACAGCACTGAATATACTAGACTGAAAGCTTTACTTTGGGCTTCGCTTTGCGTCATGCGCATTCCGTACTAACCGCCTAGAGAGCCTGTATGTCGAATGCGACAAAAAGCCGTTTGATCACCCAGAGAACATGTATGTACCTTTTGTTTAATCCTTGTCCCACTACCCTTTTTAACCGGTCACCTGCGATACAACCATGCCCCAGATTCTGATAAACAGCCCATCTATTCCTGCTCTTTTCTCACACAGAGTGAGACAGGAAGCGTCTGAGCTAGCTGTTTTGTTTCAGATAACTGCAAATCATCTTTTACCTATTTTATATGCCCTGGCAGGTCTACCCTGTGTCGTGTGAGCTGTCGTTTATGAAAATTGATAAAAAAGCAGTACTTAGAACTGCAATCCGGCAGCACTTCTTGTTTCTTTGAGACAATCACAAGCATGCAGAATTCGATAGAGACGCATCAAAAACGCCCCTTGCCGTATAGTTTGCTGCGCATGGACCTGATTTTAAGGCCTTTAAGACATGAAACCCCAATAGCAGCAGTTTTACTGCAGACGCCGAGGGCAGTTTTATTGTTTTAAATCTCATGGTTCATCGTAGGATTCCCAAGTCTAATATTTTCACTGATTCCTTGATCTATGTATGTGCACTGTCCACCAGAAAGACTTCTAACAGTGGCTAATAATTTTCTGTGTAAAGCATTTATGTCAGCATATCCGTCAAATCTTGACGTGACCCTTTTCTGGGTGCCTGGTCACTCTGGCATCGCCCGCAACGAGACCGCAGATGAATTGGCCACTGCTGTTGCACTAACAAATACAGTTGACACAACAATACCCTACACCGACCTCATGTTAGACATCAGAAAGCACCTTCGTAAAACATATCAAACAGACTCGAGTACACAGACGGAGAAGTTACACACAAAAAAATCATGCTTTGGACGATATACTACAGACACAACAGATTGAGCGAAGTTTCCCCAGCTAGATTAACTATAGGTCAGAAACACATGCGACACACTCCCGCGTGCTCACTGCGTCAACAAGACCCATGTGAAGCAGGTGTGGAGGACGTTTATTGATAAGCCACAGTCTAATCTAATGTACGGCACTAGACACAACACGACACGAAAACTTCCCCAAGCTCTACAGACAACATACACCACTCCAGTCATCGCTCTTTTTGTGCGATGATCCTATGTTGTCTTGAAGAAGAGTGGAATGTGGGTTAGCAGGTACAGGTTCATGTTTACAGCGCAAAAAAGAACAGGCAGAGGGGAGGAACACACTGACAAGCGCTGACGAAAAGTAATATTTTATTGAAGCGACACAAATATAAATCGATCGAAAGTATAAAAGAAAAATTAAAACATGAAACATGAACCCAGTAAACGCAACCGTGCAGGCGCATGTTGTTATGCTTCACAGACATCGAGACACGCCAATTCAACTCCTCAAAGCGAAAAAGGCGGAGCGCTAACACACGAGTCAGGCATTTTTTGAATTTTATACGCTTCCACTACTTCCCTCGCCTTTGGTCACCCTGCCGGAACGGTAACGTTGTATCATGAAGAAAAGGCGTACAACCCCAATATTTTCAATGGGTGGAAAGATGGTCTGAAGGCACTCCCTTAAGTGAACTGTCGTGCTCTCGCAAACGAACATTAAGGCAGCGGCCCGTTCGGCCCACATAAAAGGCGACATTTTCCGGAATGCAATATACCACATTTGATCTACAAGAAACAAACTGTTTTCCATGTTTAACGCACCAGCTGCTTGCTCGGCACTTTTTACCAATACTCTTTTTGATGGCGGGACAGATGCGGTTTAACTTAATTTTGGCCTAAAGCACTACACTGACATTATATCTGCTCCCTACTTTTTTCAAACTGTGTGATACATTGTTCAGGTAGAAGTCATTGTCGTTTTTTAAAGCTGAAATGGCGTATCTTAATGATAGTGGAGCGTAAGAACGCGCACCTGCGCAGTTGCTTTTAGTGGGTTCATGTGTCATGATTTTATCATTGTATTCCACTTTGGATGGCCTTACATTTGCGTCTCTTCAATAAAATTTCGTTTTGGTCACAGCTTGTTGAGTGTTTTCGTCCCCTCTGTCCTGTTAATTTTTTGTGCTGTGAAGATGAAGCTATGCTGTTTGTGGAGTGGGTATTCAAGTATTTTTCCAAAGTACAATTTTTAGACCTCATTCCATACCACGCGTAATAATAACTTGGCCTTCTACACCAGCCACCCTTATGGTATTTGATTTTAACTTTTTTCTTGCTGAACGATGTATTTCCGTTTTTACACCTTTTATCTAACCACTCTCTTGACGTTTTATCTAACCACTCTCCCGTCTGCTCTGTGCCATTAACGCCCAACTGTCATCATCCTCGTCACCCCATCTCTAACATTTGTGACTCACTCAGCCCTAAAATTCCGCATCATCATGGTAGTCCTTAAATAAACGAACAGAACCTAGTCACCTAATTGTATGGTCACGAATATACTTGATGTAATAAAGGACATTAAGCTGGAAGGCATTTAAATTCGCATTATCTTAACCCTGGGACACATGTATGAGCAGCACGGAAACAACATGGCTCATACCGCCCCCCCCGGAGAGGCTTGAAACACCTCCAGTAGTTTCCAGTGCCCCATTGCGACACCAACCACGACGAGACTGGCACCTTTTTTCTGAGAAAATTCAAGGCACATATTAGCAAGAAGCGGCAAGATGCCTACATGTTTTAGGCCCTCTTATGACGTTCACACGCTCGGGGGTGGTAATGGCTAATTATATCTGTGCTAACACGGCATGAACCCTTCATGTGGTACACAAATGGGCACGCAGTGCCAGCTCGCACGTTCAACGCGGCCCTTATTGAAATGACAGATGCATCTGTAATCCATACAATTAGATATGACTCCGTACGCCAATTGCGACTGGTCGCGAGGCGCTATTGCAATTCGTCCCCCAGACAAGAAAGCTATTTTGAAACGCCTGCAAACAGACCCGTCATCGCGATGGAGAATAAGTGAATATGCACTAAGCAGTGGTCTATACAAGCTGGTGTCATCACACGGGCGAACTCTTGTCAACTATTCTTGCGCACCTGAGTCTTCATAAAACCTGCGGACTACTAAATGATTCCGACGGAACCAATAAACTACAATGATCACTACCAATTCGTGATTTTTGACCTCGAAAACCTTAAATGGACCCCATACCCTTAACCGGGACATCTATGCGATCATTTCCTGTCTCCGTGCCCTCTCCTTCCCAACCAGGGCAATCCCGCCCAGTCAGACAGAAATGTTATTCCCTGGCTCTTCTAAACACGTCATTATTTATTTCTTATTTTTTCAGAATTTGTTACTTTCCCCAGAGCCTTAGCAATAAATTTCTCACCCTAAATTGCGAAGGTCTTCACGACTAGCAACACAGCTAGTTCTGTGGGCGGATCATCGTAATAGCGTGCAGTATAGTCTGAACCAGTCTCTTGACGTAATAAAGAAAAGGATGATTTAGGTAAGAACAGATACTCACATCTAAATGTGCAAAAAGAGCAAAGACCAAGGGACACTTCCGTCATTTTTAGGCAGTGCTAACGTCTGTTAAAAATCAATTTTTGAAAGTAGTTAGACAAGCGACCTTATTGTGCAAAGTGGGCGCAGCTGAGGTTATTGGTGATATTTACAATTATTTTGTTTTAGGTGTTTTGGCATTAGCTATAAGGGCACAGAGGTCTAGGGTTTGTCTTGCTTGCGCGTGATTTCGCTAACGATAGCTGCTGTTTTCCAAGAAACACCGCTGATCTCAGTACACAGTTGTAGGCGTTTGGTTGCACGGTCGACCTCCGCTCATATGCATTGAGGCTGGTGGCACCTGGCGCCTTTAGTAGCGTATGCCCTTACACGATAAGGAAGGGAGAAAGGAGGGAGTCTGGCAACACTTTGTCTAATCTTTCACTCGGTGTCTAGGCACTAACAGATATTGTGGTCATTAAAATAGTTGCCCTGCAAGGTGAAAGTTCCTTTTTTTAAAATACCCGAGGTCAGTAACAAAATATAGCCTGAATAAGAAGTACGTATACGCACCTTACGCAGATGTGTGCAGCGATTTCTCTCTCTCTCTTTCTCTATTTCTCTCTCTCTATCTCCTTTTGTCTGTCTACCACCGCTGAAGGATTACCTGCCAATGTCTTTGCATGAACCGGAAAACGTGCGCGGCGTTGGCGTGCCGTCCTCGGGCGAGCACCCGTTGACGTTCATGCCGGCACAAGAGAACGACAGCTCTGCTGTTTCCCCATATTTAACACTGGGTGGTACTCGGTTTATTTAAAATCTACAACGTGGGTGGTCTGATACAATAAAAACAACTAAGGTCTTGCGCCACCTAAACTGTTCGTTCGTCAACTTAGGTGCATTCTTTGTGTGAGCCCCCATGTATTGATTCATTATAATATTGGGTAGGGCGCCGACACTTATATAAATTGGTTTACACAAACAAACACCGTAATGAGCATCGTCCATTTCTCAATAAAAATGATGCTTCAAACCACCTGGATATGAAAAAATGGGTTATCTGCTTATGCGGCAAACGTCTGCGCAAGGTGCGTGTGCGTGCTTGGGATTCAGCCCATGTTTCGCTACTGACCTCGGCTATTTAAAAAATACAGGAAGCTTCCAAATGAAATCTTTACATCACTGCAATATCAGTTAGTGCCTCGACCTCTGGTGAAAGGTTAGGAAAAGTGTTACGACCGTCGGGGGAAAGAGCAGTGGCACGGTCTTTATTACCTTGCTGTAGGGCGTTAACGCGGGAATAGAGGTAATTGACCCAGTCTTCGATGTTTGATTGAGTGGCACGGATTAGGGCCAATTGCAAAGCAGGGTGTTTTGGGACCTAAACCATGCGATAGTGTGCGCGATAGTTTTGAGTGTAGGGCGGGGACCATGGCTGGATTCAACGACTGTCGCTAGCATGAGCTGAAGGCATAGAAGTGTTCCTTAGTGCTCACGAAGACAGAAACCCCGCATCTTCGCTCTTATTCAAGCGTTGCGCCACTTAGTGCAAGCGTCGCCAGTTTTTTTGTCACTACAATTTTATCTTAGTTCCGGTTCATGGATTTGACTCAATTAAAAAACTCCTCACATACGCACACAAAAATGCGTGAGCAGTTATTTGCTTTAACTTGGGAACATGAGAATCGGCCTGATGCGCCGGCAGTGCTATGGTTTTGGAAGCCCACATGAGAGTGTTTCTCCTACACCCATCGAGCACAGGTTCAACCATGCTTTCCCTCCACTCTTCCCCACAGGTCCCGTTTGCTATCTTTAGCAGCGGCACTGGTTGTTTGGGGCTCCTTGTGTAGACAGTCTGTTTCAGTGCCGTCATTGCCACTCCGCCCGTTTTTGCTTTGCTGGGCAGGCGGTTGGCGACATTTTACGACGAATAGAGAAGGCTACAATAGTCTCGAGGCCCCTGTAAAAGGCGTGCGTCTAACGTAGACGCATGCATTGCTCGTGTTCAAAAATGTGCCCGGTATTGATGAAAACGAGTAACACTGGACCACTGGACACCTCATCACGTCTTAACAGGTTGGGAGTAACGAAATTTACGAGGGTAGGAGAGAAGTAATTTCCGAGCCTAAGTACGTGGGCCAGGAGTGATGGATGCAACGGAACAGGTCTTTTCCAGAGTGAATTTCTGAAGGCTGATAAGAGTGATGAAGATTAGGCGTTCTGAAAGTATCAAGTGTAGGCACAATAACTAAGTTTTCTGTGCTAGTATAGCAGCCTTGGAACATGCAACAGTGGCGTAGCGGTTGAGCATGCCCCTCGCGTGCATTAGGAGCGCGGTTCGAATCCCGGTGCTGGACAATTCCCACCGGATTAAAGAAAATCCGCTTGTTGATGGAATTGCAGAATAAGGCTTGGGGTGCTGCTTGACCCCGGCCACCATTGCGGACAAAGCACTCCCTCACCAGAGCAGGATTGGCCGCCCTGGTGTACTAATGGCCACAACCTTCCATGAATACGCCAATTAACCCATGGCCCTCAGTCTCCAGTGGCTGCGAAGCAACTGAACACTGCGGCGGTCAGACCTTTGACGCAGCAGAGGGTGCTAAGAATCCCTGGATCCGGACAGGCCGCAACTGGAATCTGAAACTGGCAACGTTTAACGCGAAAACATTATCTTGCGAGGCGAGTCTAGAGGTGTTCGAGGAACAAGAGGGCATTAAATTGGATGTTACAGCGCCTAGTGAGGTTAGGAGGACAGGTGAACCCTTAACAGTGCTGAAAAATGGACACGTCCTGTGTTACCGTGGTCCAGTGGACAGAAGAGAACTGGGAGTGGGATTTCTAGTGAATAAAAGCATAGCTGGCAACATAGGCGAACACTATAGCATTAGCAAAAGGGCAGCCGGTCCTCTAATTAGGCCTAATAATAGGTAGAAACTCAAGGTGGCAGAGGACTTCGCGCCCACATCCAGCCACGACGACAAGCTAGTTGAACGCTTCTATGAAGATGTGGAATCGGCAATGGCTAACGTAAAACCACAGTATAGCATAGTTATGGGAGGCTTCAATGTGAAAGTAGGCAAGAATCGGGCTGGAGACCGGGTTGTAGTGAACTATGGTCTCGGCTGTAGGAATAGCAGGGAGGACCTACTAGTCGATTTCGCAGAATGAAATAACATACGCATTATGAATACGCTCTTCTGCAAACGGGAGAGCCGGAAGTGGACGTGGAGAAGCCCGAATGGGGAGTATAACAATAAAATAGGCTTCATATTACGCGATAACCTTGGCGTCGTGCAGGATGTGAAAGGGCTCGGAGGGGTAAGGTGTAGTGACCACTGCATGGTAAGATCTCGAATTAGGCTAGATTTAAGGAGGGACCACAATAAGCTAGTATGAAAGAAGCCGACTAATGACCTAACAGTAAGACGTAAATTTGAAGAATTCAGAATCACGCCGCTGAACCGATATTCAGCTCTTAACAAGAAGCAGAGCTTACGACAGAGGCAGCCAGCGACAATCTTACACGCATTATCACGGAGTGTGCAGTAGAATTCGGGGGCACGATGGTTAGACAGGAAATTGGTAAACTCTCCCAAACGACGAAAGATCTAATTAGGAAATGGCAAACTATGACAATCTCCACGCCAGCTGACAGAATAGAACTAGGGGAGCTTTCGAAGTTAATCGATAAGCGTAAGACAGCTAACATACGGAAGTGTAATATGGAGAGGATCGAATATGCTGTAAAGAACGGAGGTAACCTGAAAGCAGTGGAGAGGCGTCTAAGCGTGGGGGAAAATCAGTTGTAATCAAGGTAATGCCACCACAAATAGGAATAAAATAGCAAGAGCCGCCGAGGAATTCTATAGAGACCTGTAGAGCAGCCTGGACATCCAAGATAATGCCGAACGAGAAATCAGCTCAGAGGAGATAGAAATCCCACCAGTAACGAAAGAAGAAGTGGGGAAGGCTGTGAAATAAATGAAAGGGGGCAAAGAACCTGGTGAAGATTGGATAACAGCAGACCTCATGAAGGATGGCGGGCAAGTCGTTCTAGTAAAACTGGCAAACCTGTACACGCAATGCCTGATGACCGCGAGTGTACCGGAATATTGGAAGAACGTGAACACGTTCTAATTCATAGAAAATAGAAAAGTTGACATGAATGAGTTGAAAAATTACAGGCTGATCAGCTTATGTCCGTCGTCTATGAGACATTTACGAAGGTAATCGCTAACAGAATTTCTGTCACCTCAGATTTAAGTCAACCTAAAGAGCAATCAGGGTTTCGTAAAGCCCATTCAACAATGGACCATAATCCCATGATCAATCAGGTGGTAGAGAAGTTCCCGGAGTATACGGAAGCTCTCTATATAGCCTTCATTGATTATGGGAAAGCATTTGATTCGGTCAAAACTTCAGCAGTCATCGAGGCATTACGGAACCAGGGTGTAGACGAGCATTATGTAAGAATACTAGAGGATATTTACAATGGGTCCACAGCTACCATAATCCTCCATAAGGAGAGCAGTGAAATACGTACAAAAGCGTCAGACAAGGAGACACAATCTCTCGAATGTTATTCACAGCGTGTTTACAAGTATTCACAACATTGGGTTGGAGACAGGTGGGAGTAATAGTAAATGGAGAATACCTCAGTAACGTTAGATTTGCTGATGACGTTGCCTTGCTAAGTAACTCGGGGGTCGAATTGCAAAGCATGCTTACCGCACTGGACAAGCAGAGTAGAACCGTGGGCCTGAAAATTTATATGCAGAAAACCAAAGCAATGATCAATAACCTCGGGACTGCACAGTGGTTTGAGATAGGTGGCGAGGCAGTGGAAGTGGTAAGCGAATATATCTATCTAGGCCAAGTTGTGACACCGGATCCCAGCCATGAGGTAGAGATAATTAGAAGCAGAAGAATGGGGTGGAGTGCATTCGCAGAAATTCTTAGATAATGAATGGTGGCCTACCATTGTCCCTGAAAACGAGAGTGTATAACAGCTGCATCTTACCAGTACTCACGTACGGGGCAGAAAGTTGGAGGCTCACTAAAAGGGTTCAACTTAATTAAATTGAGGACGACTGAGCGGGCAATGGAGCGGAAAATGGTCAGTATAAAATTAAGTGACAAGAAGAGAGCGGAGTGAGTCAGGGAACAAACGCGTTTTAAGGACCTATTAGTAAAAATTAGGAAGAAGAAATGGACGTTGGCAGAGCATTTAATGCGAAGGCAAGATAACCGTTGGTAATTAAGGGTAACAGAGTGGATTCTTAAAGAAGGCAACCGTAGCAGGGGGCGGCAGAAAGGTATATGGGCAGATGAGATCAAGAAGTTTGCGGGGATAAATTGGTAGCAGCTAGCACAGGACGGGGATCATAGGAGATTAAAGGGAGAGGCCTTTGCCCTGCAGTGGTCGTAGATAAGCTGATGATGTTGATAATAGCAGCCTTGTCAAAGCTGGCCTGAATGAAAATATAAACTTTATTTTGAACCGCAGCAAGCAAAAAAAAGTACTGGCGGAGCTTGGAAACGTCGCCGAAGGCTTGGACCAGAATGAATCTCAGGATGTTCATTTCATTTCATTGCATTTCATTTATTTCCACCTTAGGTGCCCTGAGAGCATTACTAAGGGGGGGGGGGGCGGCGTGCACAAATGTATGCACAGCGTTATGGAAAAAAGATTAGAAGGCAACAAAGAGCATAGAAAACGAACAAATTACAAAGGTACAGCAATAATGCCGGCAAATACAAAATTACAGCACGAAAAATACAGTTCAAAAGTGCAAAAGATAGAGCAGTCAAAAGAAAGAAAACACGAGACACATTTGATACGCACGTATTATGTAACATGGTTGAGCAATTTTGGGGGGAATAATTTGAGGTGTGCGGTTGAGGCTATTGTATCGGGAAAATGGTTCCACAGGGTTACTGCTTGAGGAAAGGATGAGTTGGGCATTGATGAAATATGGCTGGTTAGCCGTGCTATGGTGTCGCTGTGGCTGATAGGGGATGACGTTCGGTGTGGCGGTTTTAAGAGAGGGTGTCTACATTTCGGGTGATATTAAAAGGCATAAAGAAGGGAGAGGAGTGATATTATCCGGCGTGTCTCAAGTGAATGCAGGTTCAAAGATTGCTTTAGTGCAGTGGCGCTGGTGGTGTTAGTGGAGCACTGTGAGCAGATGAAGCAGGCGGCACGATTCTGTATGGCTTCTAACTTGCGGGTGAGGTATGCCTGTGAGGGAAGCAAAATTGATTATGCATATTCCAGTTTTGGTCGTACGAACGTTAGGTAGGCTAGTTTTTTGATGTCCGGAGATGCAAGTTTTAGATTCCGGCGTAGGTAGAACAGCGTGCGCGCGGCGTCTGAGCAAATGGTTTTTATGTGTAATGTCCATGATAGGGATGCTGAGAGATGAACTCCGAGGTATTTGTAGGATGCTTCAGCGGCATTCGGGAACGAGTTAATTTTATACAACTGGGATACGGTGTGTTTACGAGTGAATGACACTAGTTTACATTTTTCGGTGTTTAGTGGCATTAATGATTGATTACACCATGCTGCGATATGGTTGAGATCAAATTGGACAGTAATGCTGTCTTCAGGGTTACAGATGGTGTTGTAAATGACGCAGTCGTCGGCGAACAGTGTAAATGATGCAGTCGTTAGCGAACAGTCTTAACTGGTTAGCAATATTATTCGGTCGGTCGTTAATGTAATTTAGAAAAAGCAGTGGTGAGAGGCACGCACCTTGTGGGACCCCGCATGTGACATCAGTAAGGGACGAATGATGGTCATTGACATTGTCAATTGTTTACGATTGGTGAGAAAATTTTTAAGCCAGGAAATTATGTGAGAAGGAATTCTAAGGTTAGAATGTTTGGTGAGCAGTCGGTTGTGGGGAACCCGGTCAAATACCTTAGGGAAGTCCAAGAACACGCATCAATCTGAAGATTGGCGTCCTTATATTAGAGCAAGTCATTTGTGAAGTCTGCTCATTGTGAATCGCACAAGCAGAATTTAAAAATTGATCTGCTCTAGATGAGTTATTATGTTGGAGAATAGAATGTGCTCAAGCATTTTAGATGGGATGCTGGTCATTGAGATAGGAAGATGGTTAGCTGGCATTAAAAAGTTAGCGGATTTAAAAATTGGCACGATCCGGGCTTTTTTCTCGTCATCCGGGACGTGCCCGGTGTCAAGTGACTGGGTAAATATTAGGTGTAAAATTTGACTAGACAGCAGTAGTGTATTTTTAGTAGTTTACTGTTAATCTGATCGCAGCCGGCTGAAGATGAAAGTTTAAGAGCTTTTATAAGGTTGGATAAGGTTAAATTTCTTCCTACTTGAGCACTGAAAGACACATCACCACGCGTTTGTACAAGCTCGAAATTGTTTATAAGTTCCGTCGTCGCTTTTTACTGTGCTAGTAGTAGTCCCTGTCATGTGCACCGATATCGTGCTACTCCTCATGCAAAGCGTTACCTGCGCGGCAGCTCTTAACGACAGTTTGGGCGCAGTGGCGGCGCGTACGCACGGCATTATTGGAGTCGCGTCGAGGGTCCGTGGAGCAGCAGCTGCGGCAGCTGTGGTAGTGTTGGTAGCTAGGTAATGCGAGGCACTACTCCGAGTTTTCACCAGTTTTCTTTCTTAAGCCACTACGCCTCGAGATACGCGCTCACGAGAGATCGACATTTTCTCACTGTTCGGGTTTTTTGCCACGTTTTGTTTGCTAAAGCCACTGCGTGTGCCGGGCATCCTGTGTGGTTTTTGTGAGGCACGCGCTCAAGTGTGCTCGCCATTGTAGTGGTAGGTTTAACGCGTTACGCGTTACGAGCAACACATTACGGCCAGCTGCAACGGCTCTGCTGTTCATAGATTTTTGTGGGATGAACATTGACGCCATTTTAAAGCGTTTGCGTAATAACAGGCGAGAGTCCCAGTTCGTTGTTTGAGTGGAAGCATCTAAAGAAATAACGATACAAGGGAATATTGTGGTCATGCAAGGTGTAATTATCATTACGAGAGTGTACATGGCCATGAAATATGCCTTCTGTTTCGTATACCTATGTGTTTTGTTGCCTGCGTCGGACAATGCCCAGCTCCCTCAAGCGCTTTCGAAGCGAAGCACATGTTCCCTTCTCTTTCTTTCGTATGCCGCACGGGCGATCTTATTTGACAAGGAGAGTGTTTAGCCATGCCGTCAAATAACTAGAGTAACCTTTTTTTATCTCTTGTGTGCTCGATGTAATTGGACGCTGCGAGAAACAATGACGCAGAATTGTAAGTGCTCGCAGGGCTGAAGCCGAGGACTTCGATTCGCTGCCACCCTTCTATACACGTGAAGTTGTTGACTGCTTCGTCGCCACTTTTGTATTTTTTCCATAGCGGAGTACAAGTTCGCTTTATTAAACTGTCGTTCGCTGAAGAAACCTTCATCGTCCTTGGAAGCCTGTCAGTATACCGGTGGATAAAAAAAACGTGATACATATGCTCACATTTCATATGAATAGGCGTTAACATGCAATAGCGGACTCCGTCTTTGATGATGACTGAGTTTAATGGCACAAGGGACACTGGGCCCAAGAGCGCCAAACAAAGCTATGTTGTGCCTCGGGTGAGCTCACCCCGTCTTTCTAGTTTCCTAACCACACGAGGAACATGTCTTCCGGAGCCGAGGTGATTGGCGATAGAGATTCCAGTCTGTGCATGCTTGGAATAATACCTGATTTATTGGGCTTGTGTAAAGGATGCAACGACTAAATTGCATATCAGACTTTTTCATGAGGCGCTGCCAGCGCAAGTGGCGGCGGAGTCTTCTTATGAAATAACAAGTTTGACTCCTCATGCTTTTGAGCGACAATGGCCCATAGGAGCACCTATCAATTGGTATCCTCCGCCACCGTCCAATCTCTCCGTATCAAGTAGTGGGTATGGAACAATATGTGTACACCTTTGTGTATGCCAACGCATTTGACAAAGTAGATGTCTTCACGTATGTTTTCAAAAGAACTGAAGCTGCGATAACCTTGAAATGTGCGGGCTTTTCGTGTTTTCAATGAATAACGACACATCTGCAGCACGTTTGAATTAGCAGAATTTCTGGGCATACATAGTAGGTGCTTTTCAGAACAACCGCGATCATTCTTCAATCACCAAACGTCTGCTTTATGACAGATTCCCGCGTTTCCTTCTTAATTTCAATCGTGAGTTCTCATTGCATCGATGATGGTTTCAGTTTAATGGCCCAAGGCCAAGTAGGGCAAAGAGCGTCAAAAACCGATGGTTAACTACCATAGATTATAAGTGAATACTAAAATTGAATAGCAACAGATGTGAAAACAATGACAATGGAGATAGCTGGTGCGGAGGGCCAGGTTTTGATTATGCATGATACGATATAAGATTCAGAAATTTAAGTTCTGGTAAATACTTAAAAACACGTTTGACAGAAAACATTGGTTCATCGCGTAACAAGTGCGATGGATGGAGTGGATTTGTTGTCTGTAGGTTTCTGGAAAGGGTTTGCGTCGTGTGGCGTGGAGTGCCTTGCATGTGATTAGTATGTGAACTACGGATAGACCATCTCCCCACCTGCCGCACAGGGTCTCGAAGATCCAGTGAGCAAGCATGAACGTGTTACATAAGTATGACCTATCCGTGACCTGGCTAAGGCTACTTCCGTGTCTGTCTGGTTTGTCGGTTACGTATCTACCTAACTGTGGCTTTATAGTGTATAGTTTGTTCTATGTTTGTGTGTTCCATGTTTTTCTGCCAAGATTTGCGGAAAGCTGTCCGTACTAGTGGCTTTACGTAGAGGCAGAGAACACACGGTACATTTATGCTACTACGGAGGGCAGCCACAGCGGCACACTCGTCAGCAATTTCATTCCCCAGAATGCCCGTGTGACCCGGAACCCAGAAACAATTATATGTAGTTTTGAGTGATCAGCAGAGGTTAGAGCTTTGATTAGGTGCTTGAGGGCAATGTTTTTTGTAGGTTTCAAGCAATGTAGGGCTGTTAACACACTTAGTTATTCTGTAAAGATATTGGGGTGTTCTGTTGTGGTTTGTGTAATGTGTTGTACTGCTAATAAGATACAATGTGCTTCTGCCGTAAAAATTCTGCTATTTCTGTGTAATGTCTTCGTACTGGAAAAATTGGGGCTATGTGCAGCATATGCGACGGCTGAAGAAGACTTCGAAGCATCGGTGTAGCAGGCGGTGAGCGGGTATTTGGGTTGTAACAGTAGGAAGTGCTGTAGTATAGGTTCTCTGGGCACATTTCGTTTGTCGATATGTCTAAAAGAAATATCACACAAATTTCTGACCTCTCCCAAGGCAAACAAGGTCAGCAATAGAAGACTTTCTGCTCTCCTCAAATGAAATCCCTAGTTCCCCAGCGAGGGCTCTCACCGGATAAAGAAAGGAGAGGGTACCGATGGCCCTGCTTCGAACAACGGATCGGATGACATGTTGTTTATGATCAAACTACATAGGTGATTTTTATAGAAGTCGCCTTAATAGCATACAGCAATAAGGTGCAAGAACCCTGGTGTTCAAGGTTCCACCTATCAAACTCTGTATATAGGTTTTCAATAGGACTCTTCCGGAACGTTCCATATGCAAGACACAGCCCCAAGTGCAGCATTGGGTCCAACATTTTCAGAGCAGTTTTACAAGCGGTCCCATAGACGACACTCCCATATTCCAACCATGAGCGAACAAGACTGGTGAAAACTAGGAGGATAATTTGTTTGTCCGCTCCGTAGACGCAATGCGAGAGGACCTTCAGGATATTGATGGTTTTCAGACATTTCTGTTTCAGGTGTTATATGATGAATTAATGTCAGTTTTTCATGAAGTACCACGCCTAAACATTTGTGTTCCTTTTTGGGAGGAATTCAGATACGCGTGAGCCTAATATCAGGGCCAGGATAGATTCCGCGAATCCTTGAAAATACAACACAAGTACACTTTTCTGGATTAAACTCAAACCCCTTTATGCCTGCCAAGTCAGCGAGTTTGTTGACACTAAGCTAGACTTGCCTCTCGCAAACGCACAGATTACAGGATTTCGAAAAGATTTGAACGTCGTCTACATATAAAGAGTAAGAAATAGTTGTTGGTAATACTTTCCCAAAAGAGTTGATTTTTATAATAAACAGCGTGCAGCTCAAAACACCCCCTTGAAGCCCACCATTTTTCTGGACGTGAACACGACATGTGTATTGCCCACTCTCACACCAAAATTTCTTTCAGACATGTTGCTTGCAAGCGTATTTAAAATGTTTCCTCACAAACGAAAAGTCTTAGTGTCACCAAAACCTTCCATAGCGCATGCAGTATCATACGCTTTTTCATTATCAAAAAATGCTGTGATATGATACTGTTTATGGATAAATGCATCTTTAATGAGGATTTTAAGGCAGCCAGGTGATCGTTTGTAGGTCGCCCCGCCCTGAAGCCTGCCTGGCAGCTCTCGAGAAGTCCGTCGTATTCCAGAAAGTACACAAGTCTTTTGTTAATCATCTTGAGGAGCTTGCACAGGCAGCTTGTGAGAGCGATGGGGCGATAACTGGCGAGAGAGGATGAGTCCTTCCCATCATTTACAAAAGCAATCACTATAGCCTCCCTCCAAGACCTCGGAATGTGCCCTGAGAGCCATATCTTGTTGTAAAGCTCGCGGTGTGTTAAAAGAGTGTCTGTGAGTAGGTGTTGTATCATTGTACCTGTTATGTTGTCTGGGCCCGAGCTGAAGGCTTACAACCGCTCAGAGCAGCGCTCAGCTAATGAAGCGAGAACTCAGAGTTATAAGAAGCGGCTGACCTATTGTTATCACAAATTGGCTTCTTTTAGGCGGCGGTTTTATGTTTCAGTAAAGTGTGAGATGTGCGGAGCTGGAGACGTGTTGTAAGTGCTGTGCGAGTGTGTTAGCCTGGTCTTCGACTGTGTCCCCTGCTGTGCTAACCAGGGGCAGGCTGTGCGTGTGTTGCTCTTTAAGTTTACGTATTCGTGTCGAGACGCTGTGTGCATCAGTGTACGAATTATAGATGTGAGGAAGCCATGCCAACTCTACCTCTAAGGCGATAACGCACACGCGCTTATCCCGGGCCTTCGCTCGTTTTAAAGATATCAGGTTATCTGGAGTATGGTATCGACAGAGGACACCCCACGGCTGTTCTGGGTCGCTGGTGCTTGCCTACGGTCCTGGTTCGTCCAGGGCCTCCTCTGATTGCGTGGGGCACTGGAGACCTCGGGAATGGACTTTTCGGTGGCGTCAAGAATGTGTACCGTGACCAATTGGGTTGCCTCCTCTACGTGTAGGTGTGGTGTGTGGTGTAGTTTAGATGTTTCTGTGAACGTGTTCTAATAAGCTCTCAGTTCATTGAACTTTTTGTGGTAAGGAGAACTGTTTCGGCCTATATGTGATAATAAGGTAGGGAAGTGGTCACCACCATAGGGGTTGGTGTCCAGCTCCAATTCCAGAAATGGGAAGAGAACTGCTCAGCCAATAGCTAAATCGAGGTGTGAGTAAGTGTTGTGTGCTATGTTATGGTATGTAGGCTATTTCTGGTTAAATAGGCATGCTCCTTATGATGTTAAGAACCTTTCAATGAGGCGATCTCGCGCATCTGAGCGAGAAGTGCCCCAGAATGAGTTGTGTGCAGTCAGGTAACTTAACAATATGTATTGTTCAGGTAACTGATCTGTCAGTGCTTTAAAATCAGAACTTGTTAGCCGGTAATAAGAAGGAATATATATGGAGCAATTTTTTACCAGCCTGTTAAAGGTTATCGTTCGGATACCAACAGCCTCAAGTACAGTGCTCAGGGTGACTTGATGACATGCTAACGATTTTTGGGTGATTATGGCTACACCACTAGAAGACGGTGGGACCCATCCTTGTCCTTTCTGAAAACCAGATAATGTTGAGGAAGGTGGTATGTTTAATGCTTAAATGTGTTTGTTGTAAGCACATGACACTTGTTTGCCTGGCATGCAGTACCTCGTACACATCATCACGATTTTTAAGGAGGCCTCTGCAGTTCCATCGGATTATATTTTGGCGTCCAGTTATAGCCATTTAGGAGCTACTGCAATTTGTGTGTGAGTGTGTATTCATGTTTTGTCTCTTGGGGCTTGTACTCTTGAAAGGGGCTTTTTGGGCCTGCCTGTTGGCTTGCACGTCGGAGGCTGTTCCTTGCGCTGCGATGCAGGTAGGTATGGCCCGACGTCCATCTCACCTCCAGATATCCTGGGTGTGCCCGACAGACTGGGCTTCCTGGACCTGGATGTAGCACCATTTCGGACGCTCTTCTCTTCAGCCACTACTGCCGAGGGCGTCGTGGGCGCCACGGGCAGGACAGGTGGTAGGGCGAGGTTTGGAGAGGACGCGGTTTCCTCCGTGTCCATTTCCTCAAGGCTCTCGGGTGTGCTCCAGACCCGTGAGGTAGGAACAGGAGTGACTCCGCTCCCATCAGCGTGGATGGCCACCTCAACCACTGCAGGTCCAGCAAGTGGCATGGTGACCGGTGCGGCTGCCACGGGGAGCCTAGCGGGTGCCGGGGGCGGGAGCAAATCAGCTGAGCTGTATTGCGTCGCCGCTGAAACCAGGCGCCGCTCCGCCCCCCGTCGAGCAGCGCCAGCGTACCTTCTGGAGCTGAAGAGTGCAAACCTCTTCCGGGCTTCTGGAAAGCTGATGTTTTCATTGACCTTCAAAGTGATGATGTGTTTTTTGCTTGGATGCTTCACACGATCGCGAATACGCTGTATGAGGTCCATGAAAGGTAGGGCAGTTAAAGTTGTTCGCATTGCAGTTGTCTGTAAGAAGGTCAGATTGACCACACTTCGCACAATTTGGTCTCCCCCGGCAAGAGTTCGTACCACGCCCATAGCGCTGGCATTTGTTGCAGCGGCATGGGTTTGGCACGTACGGGCGCGTGGGTCATCGCAGCAAACCTGCGGTCACTGATTCTGGTAGTGAGGTTCTGTCAAAGGTCAAGAATACATGCCTTGTTTTGATTTCTTTGCCTTCTCGCCTTGTTGTGATGCGCCGGACTGCTGTGACCCCTTGCTCACGCAGTCCTTCTAAGATGTCGGTTTCAGCTTCGTTGATTAGATCGAGTTCAAAATGATGCCTTTAGAAGAGTTTAGTGTTCTGTGAGGTGTGATTCCAATTTCTAGACCATGGATGTTAGTTTGCTGAGGAGCTTATTTGGCTGCCCTTTGTGGCTCACTTCAATGAGCACATCTCCAGAAGTAAATTTTTTCGCCTTGTAGTTTTTTAACAACGCTTTCAATGAATTTTGCAGCCAGGAAAACTGATTTCCCAATTACAGGGTTTTTTTTTTTCAAGAGATTGCATAATGAGGAAGCGAGGGAAGTTGTCATTGCTTCGGAGGTCAATGCTCGGAAGAGGGTTGAAAGTTACTTCGGTGCGAGCCCTTTTCAGGGCCCGATCATTTGGTTGGGGGTTTTAGAGAATACCATATGCTATAGTGTAAATGCAGGGAACGGGAGTACATTCTTCGTCAGCCTTACCCTGATATCTGAAGAGGTCCCGCTCCCTGCCTGGCAAACAGATTGAGAGCCCATTAGCCGGAGCTTGACCTGGGCTCCGACGGCCGCCGTTTGTGGTTTCTACCCTTCAGCTTAAAACTCATTACCATGGTCGGTTACAGCGTGAGTAGGGGGGCTCGGGGTCAGCGGTGTCGCCAATGCGTCACCAAGAATACTGAAGGTGCCCCGTGCGGGGGTTCTCATCGCTTTACACTGCCATGAACATTGTGCATGTGATCTCAGATGTTTAAATGGAAATCTTCGCCTTCACATTTGGTGGACATCTGAGAACACCTGGGCGAGGTAACCAGTGAGCTGACGCCACGGCCACGGAGAGGCTCCACAGGCCTCCCACGGCCTACAGCACCACACAGTCTCTCCGCCTCCGCCAAAACACTGGCATCATAAAGTGCGAATGTTGAAGACTCAAAGTCATCAGTGCGTTAGGGATGCCAGTCAGGTCGGCATTCTTAATCTTCTAAAAGCCCTCGCACACCCGTGGGAATTCATTGACAATAAAGTCTGTGCCAACTCGTCCCTGACCAATTATGTCGTGCATGATTGGACCACCCCCGCGAGTACCGCCCCTTAACATCGTGCTTACCGCAATACCCATTTCCCGCCACACTTAATCTATTTACTTTGGAGGTGTGCTCATTTCAACGATGGGATTGCGCAACTCGTGAACGATGGCTCCCCACCCTCGTCAGGACAGCACACTTCCAGTGAGTTAGGACAGGCGATTACATCCTAGAACAGAAAACTGAATACGCTTTAGCCAAGGGTCTATACAACCTTGTGCAATGATCTGAAAACACTTCTCGCATGATTGAGGCAGTTTCTCTACAAAAACCACGTGAAACCTGCCAGCTCTTAGCGAAGGTATAAAAAATGACCTTTTACGCGAACTCGTAAATTTATTTGGTGGGAGATTGAGCGCCTTATAGATTAATAAATTAATTGCTACTACTAATTCATGACGGCCCTGTATTTGGAGAAGGCTATTGCTAACCTGTATAGTGGTTGCTTCCGCTGACGATACAAAACTAATGCGTACCGGGCGCATCCCGCAACACACGGAAATACAGCAAAAGCTATGCGCGGTGTGTAGATTTAACTGCTTGGCAAATGTACTGCGTAGGCAATGTTGGGTGTGCACAACGATTGCGCTGATATGCTCATGATTATTTTATTCTGAAATTTGGCCTTGGTAGCATAACGGCTGATGTGGTTAAAATAAGCGTTTTTCTCTCTTAATTAAGGCTATGACAGACCGAAAGCATGGGTCAAATTTGTGGCATTGGAATTAAATTTCTTTAGATGCATTGCTGTACCGACAGAATGAGAACTATTTTAATAAAAAATACTCACTGGACTAACTTTCTCCTCGCACTGGATGACAGTTTCTCTTGAGGCGTATACAGCTGAAAACAAATAGACAAAATTATGTATCAGAGAAAATTCTTTTATTGTTGGTGATTCGCTAGAAATATAATCGGGTGCAAACATTGCCGAAGTGTTACCTGATTTGTGAAGCCATATTTTCTACATGCAAGGCATGGCGTGAAGGAGAAACCTTGAGAAGAAATGCTAAAACGTTATTGGTAATGAACTTCTTTGCACAGCTCTTAAAACTGTAAATTGCGCAAGATGCTCTAATTTTAATCACAGGTATAAGGACGGCGAGCGAATGGTATAACCGGGAAAAATAGCATTTTTTGTTTCGGTCATGGTATTTCTTAAGAAAACATTTGGTACAGTACTTTACCGGCAAGGAAATAAAACCTATTGAACAAGAGTGCGAAGCTGGGAGAATAGGTAAGGATCCATGATAAGAAACAGCGCAAGGGACAGGACGACAAAACTGACAAGGACGGGCACTGACTAACGACTAAATTTTATTGAAAGAAACAACGAAATATATACGAAAAATTAGGAGCACAAGCAAAACAAGAAAGGCAACCAAAGGTTACAATAAGATTGTTAAACAAAGGTGTCACCCTCCGCATCCGCGCCGCCCAAATAGCTTATGTCTTTCGCATGCAGCGAGATTGACGGCATGCTTACACACGCGTCCTGCACTTTATAGATTGTAAACGCCTCCGGAACTTCACGTGTGCGCTGATCCGGGTATCTGATCACAATCGAGGTGTGGTCAAGCTTTAGGCGAGCAGCCATGTTTTCCGCAATGAGTAGCGAGGTTGCTCCCCTGGAACGTCTTGAGCGAATTAGCATGCTCACGTAGGCGATCGTTGACGCGTCGCCCCGTCTGCCCTACGTAGGACTTGCCGCAGGACAGTGGGACATTGTACACCACAGAGAGACTGCATCCCGTGTAGAGGCGTTTATGCTTGACGTTGCAACGTCCGAAGCTATGGTCATTGTTGTTGACCTTTCTGCAGGGTTTCGATAACTTACTGGTGGCGGAAAAATCTACTCAGACGCCGGCCTTCCAGTTCTCATAAGCTTGCATGACACCAGGTGCAAGTATGGGATGACGGTGACTTTTTCTTTTTTTGTTGCGAGTTTTCTCAGGCCTGCCTTCCCATATCTTCTTTAGAAAGACTCCTGCGAGACTTTTGACCAACTGCACGGAAAAGCCCACCTGTTTGAGCCGCGAGTGTTGGGTTTTTAAGCTCTCTGATACACGGTGGTGGCAACTTCGGTGTAGGGCATTCCGCAAGGCGCTTTGGGCGATTCCTCGCTTAAACACTTATGAGTGAGCCAATGAAAATGGTAGCAGGCTCTTCTTAAAACGGGGGGGGGGGGGGGGAATACTGCCAAGAGACGTGATGGGCGTGAGGGTGCACAATTATTTCCAAGAATCGGAGTTCGGAGTTGATCGGTAGTTCCCTTGTTAAAAAACAAGTCACACAAGGTCGACACGAAAATGCTGCAGATGTGGTGTTCAACATTCTGTACCGACGTCACACCATCTAGACACTCGTAAAAGACCAAAAAACCGTCGACGTACCTAAAAACCTTCGGTACTTTGGTGGCACCTAACTCAGCTTTCAGCTTCCGGTCAAACTGTGCCAGCAAAAGGTCGCTGAGCAGCGGGCCCAGGCAGGATCCGATGCAGACGCCAGTCTTCTGCACATACAGGCTCCCTTGAAATTCCACGAGTGAAGAATCCAGGTAGAAGCCAAGTAGCTCCATCACTCGATCGACTTTTGCGCCGCAATGGTTCTGGAACCTGACCGACCTTTAGATGTCAATGCTGTTGCTTACGGCCTGGAGTAGGTCCGAGGGGGGCAGAGAGTAGAACAAATCCTTGATGTCTATGGAAAACGCGCTCACGCCTACTGGTTCGGTACTCTTTTCTATTACGGAGCCCCGTTGAGGTGACTGAGTACCTGAAAACTACCGAACCAGTTGGCGTGAGCGCATTTTCCATAGACTCAAAGAATTTGTTCTACTATCTGCCCCACTCGGCCTTACTCCGATCCGTAAGCAACAGCATTGACATCTACGGCTCGGTCTGGTTCCAGAACCATTGCGGCACAAGCTTCGATCGAGTGATGGAGCTCCTTGGCTTGTACCTGGATTCTTCATTCGTGGAATTTTAAGGGAGCCTGTATGTGCAGAAAACTGCCGTCTGCATCGGATCCTGCCGGGCCCCTCTACTCAGCGACCTTCTGCTGGCACAGTTGGACATGAAGCTGAAGGCTGAGTTGGGTGCCACCAACGTAACTAAGGTTTTTAGGTACGTCGATGATGTTTTGGTCTTTTACGAGCGTCCAGATGGTGTAACGGCAGTGCAGGATGTTGACAACATCTGCTACGTTTTCAAGCAGACCTTGTGTTGCTTGGTTTTAACAAGGGAACTACCGATCAACTCCGAACGCAGATTCTTGGATTTAATTGTGCACCTTCACGCGCATCACGTCTGTTGGCAGTACCCCCCGTTCTCAGAAGAGCCTGCTACCCTTTTCATTGGCTCACTCAAACGTTGTTAATCGAGGAATCGCCCAAAGCGCCTTGCGGAATGCCCTACACCGAAGTTGACACCAGCTTGTATCACAGAGCTTCAAAGCCCAACACTGGCGACTCAAAGAGGCGGGCTTCCCCGTGCAGTTGGTAAAAAGTCTCGCACGAGTCCTTCTAAAGGAGATCATGGAAGGCAGGCCTGAGAAAATCCGCAAAAAAGAAAAAGAAAGAGTAGCCGTCATCCCATACTTGGACCGGTTGTCACACAAGCTAATGAAAACTGGAAGGAAGGCCGGTGTCAGAGTGGTTTTTTCCGCCACCAATAAGTTATCGAAACTCTGCAGAAAGGTCAACAACAATGACCGTAGCTTGGGAAGTTGCAACGTCAAGCATAAACGCCTCTACACGGGATGCAGTCTCTCTGTGGTGTACAATGTCCCACTGCCCTGCGGGAAGTCCTACGTAGGGCAGACGGGGCGATGCATCAACGATCGCCTACGTGAGCATGCTAATTCGCTCAAGACGTTCCAGGGGAGCAACCTCGCTACTCATTGCGGAAAACATGGCTGCTCGCCTAAAGCTTGACCACACCTCGATTGTGATCAGATACCCGGATCAGCGCACACGTGAAGTTCCCGAGGCGTTTACAATCTATAAAATGCAGGACGCGTGTGTAAGCATTCCGTCAATATCACTGCATGCAAAACAGATAAGCTATTTGGGCGGCGTGGATGCGGAGGGTGACGCGCCTGTTAATAATGTTATTGTAACCTTTGGTTGCCTTTCTTGTTTTGCTTGTGCTGCTGCTTTTTCGTATATATTTCGTTGTTTCTTTCAATAAAATTTAGTCGTCAGTCAGCGCTCATCCTTGTCAGTTTTCTCGCCCTGCCCCTTTCGCTGTTTCTAATAATAAATAAAACATATTTTTACGGTAGAGGGACTTGGTAGGAGTAGTGGTAGTAGTAGCAGTATGTGTTATTAGATGAAGTTGGTTTAGCCTTGCGTATCTGCTGCAATTGCTCCGCCTAATCGTCCGCAATATTATAGCAGAGACACGCAATGTCACGACACCTTAATTAGTCTTATTATATCAGAAACAAGCAATGGTACCCTACCTCACTTATTCCTGCGGACTGCCAATATCCGAGCAGGAGAAGAGACACCTCTTTTCGTAAAATCCATAGGTACCCAGGAAAAATATTGCCGTCCGATATTCCATTGGCACTAATACCTTCTGGAGGTCACAAAAAGCGGTAGACCACTCAAGGTTGGTTTTGTAGCAGTTCATAATGCAACGATCACTGTCACTAGGTACACTGCACAAGGGGCAGGAAAGGGATGCAAAAATGTTGATTTTGTGTAGCGAAGCTGTGTATGGACTCAGTCTGCACTTATTCGGTGGAGCAGACTTCGGCATATGTTCGGCTCCCTTCAGTTCATTCGTCACAACTGGTTGATGTACTGGTCGCAATAGCTAAAGTGTTAGCGAACGGTCTATTTCTGCACGTGTTGGAAATTGCCCCTCGCTTGCACCATCCTTGCAAATGGTAAGACGTACTTGGCTAGGCTGGGAGCATGTTTGTTTCTTGCTACACCTACGTGTGACGGGATAAACTAGAATTTCACGGTGAAGCCTTCATGCTTGGGCAGCTTTTGTAGAAGTAGGGATCACTGACCGGGTTTTTCCACAGTTATACCCCGCTGCAGCAGGGTAAGAGCTGATTTTGAATAACTGAATATTACGACTTTTTTGCAAACGATCAAAGCTTGCGAAATGCAGCGTCTATGGCAACACGCTCACTCCATGCAAATGAAACCATAGGCGTCACCCTGGCAGCCCATGAAATATTCAAACGGGGTACGAAAAAAGCCACCGCGCAGATCCCTCTATTTGAATCAACTTAACCAGCAATTTATATGTGCAAACAGTCTCCATACTCCGGTTTAAAAAGCTAGAGCACCAGTGATCGGGCTTCAGCAAGAGGTATACAATGCTTCGAGCGCATACGACGGATGATAATGCACAGTCCACGCCCTCGTTTGACCAAGGCGGGTCCGAAATAGTCATTTTTCTCGGGCATTTTGGGGCACAGCACTCCAAGAGTAATTAGGGTTGCATGGGTACGAAACTCTACCCATAATAGTAGATGGTGCCGTAATGCTTATCCAGCATTGGTTCTTCTGAGGCGCGACGCTTCCATAAGGAAACGTTGAGGCGCCTGAAGACAAAGAGCTGATGACTGCGCCTCATGGAGGGTATTGTTGTTTCCAGCTACTAGAGTAACGCCAAGAGACAGCGTAAGCCCTTTCGTGTGCACTGTAAAAATTCACGTAATTTTATGGACCAAACCTGCGTAAAAAAACGTAAACTGCTTACGTATTTCGTAAACCGCAAGGAGCGTCTATAAAGCAACGTAAACCGTTCGCGTATTTTAGAAAACGAAGGGCGTTTCCGTAATGTGACAAAAAGAGCGAAGAAAGGAAAATAAATCTGGCTTAAGTGAGATAAGATGTTAGCAGAACGTGATTGAGTAAACTACAGCCGTGATAAAGACCTCCTAAATGTATTGTCATGTAACGAAAACTGTCGCAGTTGCCTTGAAGAAAAAACAAGTTTATTGGAGCGAGCTTGTGCTCCCCTGAGAACTCAATGAATACACAGACGGCGAAGCAGCAGTCACGAAAGGGACGTGCGCAGCCGAGTGTCGGCGAATTCAATTGCGGGCCTCTGCTCTGCGGGAATCGATCTTTTGGCGTGGGTGTTTCTCGAACCTTGGAATTACATCGAGAGCCCTGTGGTTAAAAGACTATTCTAGGATTGTGACCTTAGCGCATAATATTCTCCATATTAAGTGAGATAACCGGTGTGGCATAAGCAAGCAAGAGTGGAACACGCGCTTCACTTGCGACGCAGATAACACAGCCCGGTGCAGCCGAGCATTAAAGACAAAACACAAATAAGCAAATCCAGTGCGTGGCTCGCGGCAGTATTGTTTGTCTACAAAGCGACGCCGAAACAAAAATTCAAACGTAGCCTGCAACCGCGGTGGCGCTGGTTCCCGCGCCTCATCGCGGACTACTCATCGTGGACCACATTCGTCCATCGCGCATGGCTTGTGTTGTTTTTCCTCTGGATTCTGGAATGGGGTGTGGGCGGGAGAATTCTTTGTTCGCACCGCGTTTGATGCGTTTTCTTGGTATCTTTCGCACGTTCGCAGTTATCGCTCAATCGACAGATAGCGTGACCACAGTTAAGCGTCATTTCATTGCTTGCTTCGAAGTACTGCGTCGTGGGGTGTATTGAACCAACGCCTTCGTTGAACCTGACTTTGCCCTCTACCAATTCAGAACCAAGTTTTTTGGGATTGCGGAACGCGATGACTGAGACGACGCCGAGAGACACCCGTCGCGCGTTTCGAGAAGGTCAGCTCGCTTTTTTTCCTTTCCTTGAAGCGTTAGAACTTTTCCCTCGAGGCTGATTGTGGAGAGCCACCTTAGTGCAAACGAGACAGTTACGAGCTCTGCATGGTCGCACGAGTTATCGGCGGCGTAGCTTGGTACTGCGAATGAAATCTGAAGTGACTTGCCGAGATTCACTGTACTACACGCTTATGGCACTTAGTGCATCTGGCACGGGAGAGCCTCTAATGTTGGTGGGCGGTTCTAAACAGTCGTAGGTTGTAATTGGCGTCCATTTCAAACTTACGCTGGCAATACATGCTGCGTAGTTTTCTGGGGTATTTCCGCAGTCCAGTAAAACTGTCTCAGCGCGGCATACATGTTCAGTTCCGATGGAAGTGTAACTTCTTTCAGAAGCACGCTTACAAGGCTGCGGTGAGTATTTGCTGTTGCTTCTTAAATTAGTTATACTCGCACATCCTTCGCAGGTGTCTAGCTGCCAGTTCTAATTTTACGAATCTCATTCAATCGTCCAAGGCGTAGCTCAGTATCGGAATCAGCGCAACAGATCTCTGTGTTAACAAAGGTTGAGGTCATCATACCTCGGCAAAGTTGGCGCAGCTCACTCAAACTCACTCACATTTTTTTTTCGAATCACCACTCACTCAAACTCATACTCAATGCTGAGCAGCACTTCTGCGCTCATTCAAACTCAAACTCACATTGAGCGCAAAACTCAGAACTCACTGGGACTCAGAACTCAAAATGTACACAAACTCAAAGTGAAATCAAAACTGAAAATGTACTCAAACTCAAAATGTACTCAAACTCAATATGGACTCAAAACTCAAAATGTACTCGAAACTTAAAATGAACTCAAAGTGTACTCAAACTCAAAATGGACTCAAAACTCAAAATGTACTCACAACTCAAAATGAACTCAAACTCAAAATGGACTCAAACTGAAAATCTACTCAGAACTCAAAATGGACACAAACTGAAATGGTACTCAGAACTCAAAATGGACTCAAACTCAAAATGGACTCAAACTCAAAATGTACTCAGAACTCAAAATGGACTGAAACACAAAATGCACTCAGAACTCAAAATGGACTCAAACTCATAATGTATTCAGAACTCAAAATGGACTCAGAATTCACAAGGTCTCAGGCATACTCAAACTCAATAGGACTCAAACTCAGTCGGGATCACTCAGCTCAAACTCACTCAAGCTCAAACTCACCATGCCACACTAGCCTCGCGCTCACTCAAACTCAAACTCACGCGTTAGTTTGAGTCGAAATGAGTCTGAGTGAGTGGACTCAAGAGTGATTTCGCCGACCTCTGGAGGTCATACGGGTACAGGTGCGGCAAAAAACAAAGTACGCAGATAAATTTCTCTCAGGCGTAGAAAAGGGCTGATGTACTGAACATGTTCAGTATGCACTGATTATTATATTTTAATGATAATGTCATTTGCAGATAGCAATGCACGATGAAAAGCTCCAGCTGGTGTAGAGAAACCTTTCCTGAGTGGCTCGCCTGCTTCGAACATTTTGGTTTGACAGCAGTGTGCTTAGGCTTATGCTTTGTTCCGTTAGTTCACGCAGTGTGGTTTTCAGAAAATGTACGTGAGAGAGGTTGTGAGAAACCGTTTAGAAATTATTCTGTTTAAATAGGTACGACACGCAATCTGTGAGTGTGTATGAATGGTTATGCGCACTTTTCCAGTGGTGGCCAGAGGGCAAATGCGGCTTGTTGCCTCTCCGTTGATTGTGTAAGGACAGTCTCTGCCGAAAGTTCTTTTGCTTGATGGGTCAATCAAGCTGTGCTCGTGGTATTACGATGCATTTGGGTATCTGGTGGTCAGCAGCGGTTGACACCGTTTGCGGATGTATGCAGACCGAGCCCAGCGGCTTGATTTTTTGTATTCGAGGTGCATACTACATGGGATGGGGTCTAATTAAATGTTCTGTCGGGTTATGGGTCACACGCGTGATTTCTGGTTCTGCTGAGAAGAAATGTGATATTCAAGTTGAGGCAAAATGGAGTAGTAGGCAGAGGTCTGACGCAGGTGGAGGAGTCGGGAAGTCGGATGTGGCGCGCATAGTAAAGTCACCTACTATTGCCGGTTAATTTAATTTGGCTGGCCTGTATGGTACCTTGCTTTATCGAGGCGTTAACGCCCGTGAGACGCCCAGTCAGTGAAATATAAATATCAGGAAGATAGAGGCTTAGGTGATTTATGGGAAGGAAGAAGGTCCACGAATGCGTAGTCTATTGTTGTCGAGAGTGCGTGTAGCTGGGCAGTAAGTGTATGTTGTACCAGTGCGTGGTTGTGGGGTTGCGTAAAATTCATTGCAGTCTTAAGGGAGGCATGATTGAAGTCTGCTGCCTGCAGGGCTGTAATATCCGGGAAGCGGTGTTGTGCAACAGAAATGAATAACAATTACGCTTCAAGGTAACTGTCATGCTTCGTGCTGGGCTTGGACCCCAGTGGTGTAGAGTGGTATGCAAATCCGCCATCGTTTCACGAAGATCAGGTCATGTCTTTTAGGCTGTGCGATAGGGGGCTGTGTTAAAGGGGCCCTAAAAGGCATTTTGAGCACACTAAATGAAGTAGCGCAATCGTTAGATTGGGTCGTCAAGGTCATCTGGGCCAAGTATTACTCTTTTACGCGCAGCGGAAAGCTCACACTTTTGTTGCAAAGTTTGTCGCTTTTTTCTCCCCCTTTCCTTCGTGTTTTTGGAGGCCGCCATCTTCACATGTCTACATCATCGATTTCTCGATGTTTTTCATGAGCTAGACATCCTGCTATTGGGCGGCTTTTTCACGCACTTCCGGCAAAGAGATGAGTCGTCTGCTCAGTGTCGACTCGCCGGCTGATCTGCCAGCATAGTGCCGGAGTGCTTGGACATTTTACGACAAACGAAACAAGTGTAAACAAACGCTTAACCGTTGGTATTGAATGCAACACGGCCATAACACGACATGGATGTTCTCTTACCTGAGTACGTTCCATATAAAAAGCATTGAAGCCCCGTGGCACTTCTTTCGTGCAATCGCAGAGAACGCCCTGAGCCGAATGCCCGGGTTTGACGGATACATTTTTTTCCACTTCAAAACAATCCAGAGATGCGTTTCGAACGAACACAACGTCACAACATGCGTTGCAAGTCTGAACCGCGATTGACAGACGATGGGTTGCCTCCTCCTGCCCGTCGTAAATTCGGCACTCACCTCGCGCACGGTTTGCGGGGACGTAGAGCAAGTCACTTAACTCTGGCGCGCAAGCCGAGATGGCTTTTAGCCACGCACACTGCACATACCCCATGCGAGGTTGAGTCGTACGTCACTCGAGAAAGATAATCCAGACCATGGGAAGCACTATCCACCCGCAGAAGCACAACGTCGCATTTCATCGCGAAACAAAGGCGTCCATAACACACACACCATCGTCTCCTGTAATGCCAAACGCATCTCACACTTCCTAATGAGAGTGAGTGGTACGTCTGCAGTGCCCACATGTCGCGAGGTGGGGCTCCGAGCTGAGCGGGATCACGCAACCGTAACTGACCTCTGGGGCGGTTTGTGCCTTGTTGCCAAGGCAACCGATGTTTGAGATCGTCGAAGAAAGGCGCTCGCTCCAGCGCTAGAAAGCTCAGAGCCGCGCCGGAGCATGTTTTGCCAACGTTGCCGCTCTCCACCACGCGTCGCCCAAGCTGAACTGGTCACATGATTGAAGCGTTTTGTGCACGGGTCCTGTATCGGTTTAAAATGTCTTTTTCACATGGCGCCGGCAGGAATTACGACCACCGCAAAATAAGACCCGGCACCAGCGGGGCCACATCTGATACGGCGCTTTTTGGATAAACAGTGCGCGGTGCATGAATGGGAACGAGCGCAAGATCCTCTCCAGCGGCTGCGAGTTCGCCGCCGATTAAAAGTCACGTGCTGCACTGCAGCAACGCACACCGCGAAAGGGCAAGGCCAGGCCACCGTACACATGCGGCCAGATTTTTCGTTCGCTTATCCATCCTTGAGCGGAGTGCGGAATTCATGGTGTCAACAAAACTTGCCCGTAGCAGACGGCAGTCGGAGGAGCGTAATGCGGAAGTACGTCACCGCTGACTAGCGCAGCATCATGGGAGGGAGTGCTCGCGCGTCGTCAACAGTTGAAAAGAGGAGGAAACGCGGCGCGACAATAATGCGCGGTTTTTGATTTATGATTTCTCAGGTAATACTCATCGCTTTAACAGAATTCTTGCGGGAGGAGATTCTAATACATTGTCTTATTTGGTTACATGTACATCCATGCATCGGCGGAAGGTATTTCAGGACCCCTTTAAGGGTGGCTGTTGGGTTTGCAATTTTTTGCCGGTAATTCTGTCCGGCGCGCGTTCAGTTGTGCGATTTGGGTGGGGAAGGTTTTGACCGCGTCGTGTATGGAGTGTTTGAGATCTTAAAATGGTGATATTATTGTCGTGTATGTGCATGCGGTGGGGAGGCGGTTGAGCCATTTTGTGGGAATTCGTATAACTGGGAGCTATGGTAATTACAAAGTTCTTTCAAATTACAAATTACAAAGCACAGTCCTGGTTATTATCTTACGTTGGATTTGGGCGCGGGGTTCCGCTATTTGTTGTTGTATAGCGTTAAACTGTTTTAATTTCTCTTCCACTAGAACATTTACCTGGGATGCTTTTGTCTTAATTCTTATGTTTTACGTCCTGATTGTTGAGGGTGAGGAGTTGGGGCGTTTCGCGTACTGAGAGAGGGGGAAATGTATTTCGGCAGTGGATGGCAAAGCCGCAACTGCAAGCGGGTCATGTGTGGCTGTTCTTGAAAGGTTTGCAGAGCTGAAGAATGAAAGTGTTCCTGCTCAGGTTGATATCGACGGTATGGGTTGTCCAGGAGTTATATTTTACTCTCACAGACTCGCAGGGGTTGTTGTGGCGGTCTACGTTTGCATCTATTACTGCTTGCTGTTAGATGCTATAGTCATCGAAGTTGACACTTTCGTCTACAGGTGTGGTCCGGGACATGGTTCTTTGAATGACATTGCGCATATCAACTTGGGTTATGGGGCAGGCAGCCTGTCTGTGCCAGAGAGCACCTCATAGGGAGCAGCACCGGTCCGTTCACCTATGTTTTAGTGTGTGAGAGCGCCATCTTCCTTACGTAGAAAGGCGCAGAATTTGTCACGACGACTACTTCAGAATCCTCGAAATACAAAACATTGGGTGCTGCAAGAGTGAGTGATTGGTTGACAATCTTGTCAGTGGCAAACAAGTATGAGTCAAGGTAGATACTGGCTCACAAGCGGATATTTGACTTGTGGCTTTATTAAAAAGATTGAGCAACGCACATGCGTAAAGAAGAGCGTCGTCATACATCGCAGTTTCAGCAGCAACAAAATAACTCATATTGGGATAGCTGTTCTCGCGTCAAGCTGCGCGGCTAAGAAGGGTATATAGAATCGTTTTTTGCAAAAAGAACGCACAAGGCCCTGCTCGGCCTCAGCACGAGTAAAAAATGTAGCTTATTGTGCCGTTTTGATGCACTGAATTGTGACAACACTCTGGAAACGCGTGATAAACAAGCTCTTAAGCTTATTCTGTGGTCTTGGCTGTATAGGAAAAAATACCATATGGTGCGGAAAGCAGACTTTCAGCCAGTGATTAAAGGTAGCTTCGAAGATTCCGCGGACGAGGAGAGAGCCCAGAAAGCAGGAGCTCGACCCCACGAAATTTCCCGGCGCCATCTGTAAGGTCCCAGTGACTGGCTGAGCCCATTGGTTATTGTACGAAAAAAAGATGGCAGCATCAGACTTCGTTTGTACCCAGGGTATATTTCGATTCCTTGAAACGTGGGCATCAAGCTAAACGAGAAAACATTGAGGCAGAACTTTGAAATGCATCTTTTTTAGTAGATGGATGGCAACGGAGGCTTTCCGCAAATTCTACTCTCGGAATATACTTAAAAATGTGCACACCCTTCAAGTGGTACCACCTTCTCCGCTTGCCTTTAGGAATTGCCAGCACCCCATAAGTTTTCCAGAAAGCGATGTCCCAGATGTTCTATGGCCTTGAGGGGCTAGGAGGAACACTGACGATGTCAGTGCGGGCCCGTACGAGACAAGCATGGCAACCTACTCCAACGGGCCTTCGAGAGAGCCCACTCACATGGCCTCACGATGAATACTAAGGGAAGCATTGTTTGAGCACAGGAACTTGTGTTCTTTGCGGATAACTAAAACGGCAGTGGTATAAAGTCTGACCCAAGCCTCGTTAAGAACGTGTCTGATATGCCTGCGCCAAGCAACAAAAACATGTGCAGCGAGTGCCTCTTCTGCCCACCTTGGAAAACACATTCCCACGTTGACAGAGTGCAGCACTCTGCTGCGGAGTATTCTTAAGGATGACGTAGAATTTCTCTTGAACGACAACGTAACCAAGTGCTGGTTGGACCTAACCTCTGCTTTGGAGTCGGCGCCTATACTAGCATACTTCTACCCAGCTCCGCTGACAAAAGGTATCTACAGAAACATCACAGAATGGTCTGGGCGCAGCCCTTTTTCAACACCATGGCATAAGTGGCGGTCTGCGGCTGATGCATAGCGTTCACGTAGCTACTGCAAAGATGTTAGTCAAAGTAAAAAAAAGAAGCGCTGGGGAGCACGTGTAGATGTGAGCAGTTTTATTGCCCATCAAAGGGGAACACGAAGATAAAAGGTACTCTCCAAGGACGTTCAGCAAAATGCAAGAGTGCGCACGTGGAGACCAGCAAGAGCAACGAAGGAAACGACAAGCAGACCATCCAGCGCATAAGTGGTTTCTCAAAGCAACGGAGACCTCACAGCAGTAGAAACAATTCTTGACTGGACCGTTCAAGGAAGGCTCGCTTCTCCTGCATGCACTTTTACCAGTGCCATGTTCCTGTCGTGCACCTCACCCGAACATTTGGACTTTGACGCGTCCGCCATGTGGCGCCTGGATACGTTTGGCATTGATGGCCCGAGTCATGAAAAGTCGCTGCGGTATAGCCAGATGAAACATTCGAGCGAACCATCACCCGTATCGAAAGCCGGTACCAAGTACCACTTATGATCCAGGCTCCTGGTTTACCTCACAGCAGCTACAATTGTCAGCTCGCGGAGCACCGTCTGCGGACGCAACTGAACCGATTCCGGGAACAAGCTGAGTTGCTCGAGCAGTATGACAGGGCAATTCGATCCTGTTTTGAAGAAAATCATGCAGAACGAGTTGCCAAACAGCAGCGTCCAGGCGACAATTTGTATTACACGCTCCACCATGCCGTCATCCGAAAGGACGCAGTGACAACAAAGCTCCGAGTAGTATTCGACGATTCTTCGCATACAGCCGGGTAGCCATGCCTAAACGACGTTTTTTGCAAGGGCATGGAGCTGGGGGTCGAAGTCGTTCAGCTGCTCGTGACTTTTCGCTGTCACCCTGTTGTCATTGTTGCAGACATCAAAAGGCCTGCCTGCAGTTGCCGATTCGACCGGAAGATCGCGACGTGTTGCGGTTCGTCTAGATGGAACGACTGCCTACGCGAGATAACCCGGCATCCCCCATTGTCACTTGGAGGATGACCCCCGCACCGTTTGGTGCGTCATCGAGGCCATTCCTGCTGGCTGCAACGATTCGCCACCATCGCCAGGCCTGTCCGGAGCAGTACCCGGAAACAGTAGCGCTGCTGGCAAAAGCATTCTACGTGGATGGCCTCATAATTGGTGTATCTAGCGTCGAAAATGCAATTCAAGTGTACAAGGAAGCTCACACAATATTCTCCGAAGCAGGAATGGAGATACGAAAATGGGCATCACACTCAGAGGAGCTCGGACATCAGCTAGTACGGGACAACGTAGTAATCGAAAATAAAGCGGGAGACGCAATCAGGATGAAAGTGCTCGGAGTAGCGTGGGAGCCTGCTGGAGACTGCATTTACCTGTCGACAAAAAACGCATCCGAGTTTGCGGCAGCCAATCCATCAACCAAGCTCACCTTGCTGCAGACGTTTGCGACAATGTATGATCCCTTGAGATACCTCGCAACCTTCACTTTAACGGCCAAGCTTGTGTTCCAGGACCTCTGGAAAAAGAACCGCACATGGGATGAACGCCTCTTAGATGACGAACAAGCGCGATGGAACAGTCAGTGCACCCAATTAACCGAGTTAAATAAGGTCCAGGTTTCACGGTTCGTGTTCTCGCACTCGTTCATTGTGGAAGGTTCAATCGAGATCCACGCTTTTTCCGATGCAAGCCCGCGAGCTTATGGCGTTGCTCTATACGTCCCAAAGCTTGGTGCCAGTGGCCTATATGACACCAGATTGTTAATTGGCAACCGCCAAGTCACCCCTCTCAGGGCCATCTTCCTGCCTTGGCTAGAGCTTCTTAACTGCGTTATTGGAGCACGAGTCTTACGTTATGCCAAAACAACTGCCATTCTGGAAGACGGCCCCGTCAGTTTGTGGACGGACTCTCTTGTCGCGCTGCACTGTATTACGAGCGCCGCCAAAAAGCGCGACCAGTTCGTCGAACACTGCGTGGCTGAAATACGGTGACTAACTGCTATTAGAGATTAGAACCATTGCAGCGGGAAAGACAACCCGGCAGATTTAGTCACACTAGCTATATCGGCTAAGGATCTTCTGTACTCAAACCAATGGTGACACGGACCTTCGTGGCTGCTAGGTTCAAAACAGGAGTTCCCTGTCACGCACATTAATGATGTTGACCCGAAGGAGCTCGTAGTATCACAGGAAACTTTGGCTTGCCCTTGCGATGTCACGAAGCACGAACAGCTATTGACCGTAGAAAAGTACAGCACCCTCAGTCGTCTTTTCCGGGTCACGGCCGGGTTTCTATGTTTTCTCAAAGTGGCCAGCAGCGACGGCCATCAGCAAACGGTCCCCTCACAGCAACTTAATAAAAGCTGAACGCTTCTGGTTGCCGCACGTCCAGCTGGAGTTATTCAGCACTGAAGTACGCGCACTGTCAGTCAGTCAGACCGTTCCTTCGACATCAGCGGAGCTTCTACTTTCCCCCTAATGGATGGCGAAGGTCTGCTCCGCGTAGGAGACCGATTACACAAATCGAATTCCAGCATAGACGTCAAGCACCCGATTCTGCTACCTGCGCCGCACAAGTTTACATACCTCATCGTTTTGGGGGCCAATCACCGCACTATTCATGGTGGAGTCGAAGACACGCTTACGGAGACGCGAGAACGGTTCTGGATTGGGAAGGGATGCCAAACCGTCAAAAGGGTACGGGCCGAATGCCTGACATGCAGACGCCGGAGGCTGGGTGCCCAAACTGCACCGTTTGCTCTATTACCAAGCGACAGAAACACGTCAGCACACCCGTTCTCTGTGGTCGGCCTGGACTTGTGTGGAACACTCGGTGGGAGCGTCTGATTCGCTCCACCAAGGACGTTCTCAAGCGTTCACTCTGGCGCAGTAGCCTTACTGCAGAAGCTGCGCCCACCACCCTTAGCGAAGTGGAAGCTGTTATTATTAGCCGACCTCTAATCTACGTCGAAGACCACCCCGATGAAAGAGTGTCACTTACACCTTCCCAATTCCTGACAGGTAGGCGTGCGCTCTGCATGCCCCAAGAGTTCGCGGCGACCGAGACGTCGTCAACACGCTACCATGAAAGGCTGACGGCTGAGTTGTGGCGCCGCAGATTGGGGGAACGCATACGTGCTGTTACTGTATTTGGCTCAGCTGTCCCCAGGCTACTTTACCGCAGCTGAAGGCAGGCGACGTCGTAATAGTGCATGACGACAACGCTCCGCCAATGCAGTGGAAACTGGGACGTTTCCATGGTGCGACGACGTCGCTAGAGCGCGCTCGGTGTGGATAGCAACGGGTGGCATGATAAACCGTCCAGTGCAAAAATTTTACCTGTTGTTAGAATCAGCCGCCTAATCGACTTGGGCCCGCGGGAAGATGTTGAAAAGGAAGACGACGACGAAGCGGGCGTGAGCAGGCGCCACGATCATTATCGGTAGTTGTGTTCGATGACAGCCAATAAAGAAGCACGCGTTGTTCTGTTTATGGCTCTGGGGTTTTGACTCGCGCTAGCTTCTGCGACACCAGGACAGAAAAAACGAAGACTGACGAAACAGGTGCGCTTTTTTGCGCTGCTAACAAAGGATTTATTCCAAGAATAGAGGTGTATAAGTAGGTTTCCCCCCCCCACACACACACGCGCGCGCGCGCACGCACGCACGCACGCACAACAAATACGACATCTAAAAGATACCATTACAAAAAGTAGCCACTGCTGAAGAAACAGTCACATGCCTTTACCGCATGTTGTCTAGAATCCGGTACTCATTTGTAAACCTTGGTAGCGATAGTTCTGTGATACAGTTAGCGCGGTTTTCTTGGATAAATTACGCTTCACGCAGTTCACGCGCAATCTGTATCGTCGGTCTTCGTTTTTCTGTCGTGGCTTGTAGCGCTCTTTTTGTTGGAACCTAATCATATTCTTACAGCGTGGTATTGCGTTGACGGTAGCGCGCGGTCGCGAGTGTGTTCGTCGGAGTCAGAGTCGCTTTGCGGCCGCGCGGTCGCTTTGCGCACAATAACGTCGTCGGTTATCTCCGCGCATAGCAGTATGCTTCTGTGCCCTGAAGCAAACTCTCGAAATATCGTGAAAGATCAAAGTTGGTTAACCCAGCGGGAGTCAAGGCAAACCCAATGCGAAGCTAGCCAGGTGTTTCGGATTTAAAGGTGCGACATCTTAGAATCTGATTTTGTCCGAAAAATTTAAATTTTGGCTTTTTTTGCCCGAAATATCTATTGTTCATATACATTACTCCTACGGGACAACTGTCTGTTTCTCGGAGGAGTCCGGAATATCCCCTAACTGCGAATTTCTGCAGCCCGAAAATGTGGGCGGCCGCTGTACTTCAGAAATAATTAATCAAATTTATCCAACTAGCACCCTCAAGCAAAGGGAATAGACGAGGGCATACATTTTGGGGATATTTTGCATATTTTACCCGAGTGGGCTTAAGTTTCAACTACAGAACTAATTTCCATCGAATATTGTGTTGGCATTTGAAGGCGTTTATTTGAAGATTTTAGCATTTTTCTAAAAGTTCTGTCGTAAAATGTCAAATGGAAATTTCCTCTAACTACCGACAGAAAGTTAATATGACAAGCCTGCGGTATAACAACCAGTCAAATAAATTAATGCGAAAAGACTGGCCAAGGTGGTCGGTTTCATAGTATCATTTTTGTTAAATCTGAGAATGGGCAAGTGGAAGTCATAATTATCGTCATTGACTATAAATTGATCATTCCGTACCGAACGGCCCCGGTCGCCTTTGGGTAGTCATTCCGATAAAATATGGCGCATGAAATGCCGGTAAAAGGGCCACATTTCACGAAGGAGACCATCGACGCCACCTCCGGCTTGAGGGTTGAAAAACCCCGTTGTTTTTGCTGCCTAGCCGCGCCCTCTACCGGAGGTCGCCATGGCTGACGCTGACCGCCCATGTACAAATGACCAATACGTTCCACCCGACACAAACACGTAACGTTGCATCCACAGCACCGTGCTTTTGATTGGCCGTACCTGTGCTGCGTGCATCGCGGGTGCATCACGTGGCCGTGCTCTGGGCATCGCGGAATGTTTTTCCCGGTGCCGTTACGACACTGCTAAAGGTAGCGACTGAGGTGCGAAAAGCCTCCACCGTCTCAGTCTGTCTTTTTGGAGACTATCAAGGAGCTTTAGCGGAAAGACGCCGTTCTCAGCGAGCTAAACAAGATGAAGGGTGCTCGAAGGCGACGAGTTTCAATAATGGTTACTGTGACACCTTGCAATACCAAAGGATGTGCCCGGCCCTCACTCGTTTGCGCTAGACCCTGAGCGATGTGCACCGGGCATGAAAATTACCATCAACGGCACTTCAGTACATCCGACGGCACCTCCCACGTCGGCTGATCCGCATCGACCTCCAAGTTGTCCTTACGAAGTCGGCCGCCTCGACCCTCAACTACTCCAATCATTACAGGAACATTCAACCTGAGGAGCGAAGGTAAGTTGTCGGAGTTCTCTTTTTCTCAACAAAATGCCCACCGGCGCCGAGGCCAGACGCGCCAACGCTCACGCCCCTTACGACGGAAAAACGACGGGAATACGCATTATTCCACTTTGCGCACAACGACAACATCAGCAACCTCGACTCAGGATGGCGTGAGGACAGGAGGCTTCGGGGAGTACAACGGCTCTTGGATGGCGGTGCAAGACTCCGTTGCGTCCACCGCGATGTGCCACATGAACACCACCAGGAACGTGGTAGCATAAAAAGCAAAAAAGAATGCAAGCGTGAACAACACAAATACACGCCTCAGACGGCGAAAAATGTGTACAAGTCACGGACTCAATAGAGAAGATAGAGGCACTGTGTGAGTTCTAGCACATATCTTCTGAATGTTATGAAGAGTGAACCGCTATCAGACATTTACGTGCATCGGCTGGCACCAATCACCGAACTAATCTGAGAGGTTGGCCCCAAACAACAATTTGAATCGTTTTCTTTTTCCAAAGTTACCAATGCTGAACCGCACTTTCTAGTCACTTCATTAAATAGGAAACAGCGGGAAAACAGCGGACCCGTATTTCGTGCTGACCGTTTTCGCGGAAAGAAGACCGCCAGGATCGGAATCTACAAAAACCCAAAACAGTGGGCAGCCCAAGAACAATAAGCTAACGTCATCCAATATACCCCCGATAATTAACGCAAGGCAGAAAATCCGCCGACAATTGCGCGAGGCCGTCTTCGGTATTTGCTAAACCTCTGAAGCTGGACGGCAGGTTTGCTTCGGCTGCACGTCACCTTGGCTACGCCTGGTTGTCCTGTAAGCTTCACGATTCTGGAAGCGCCGCTGGAAGCGAAAGAGGCGACGTCATTCTTTAACTGGTTCTCGATTATTTTCTGTGGGGGCAAAAAAAAGGTTTAGGATTTCAGACTAATATTTTATCCCCGCAATGAATTGCTTCAGTACGGGAATAACGAGCGCTACCGGACGGTGCGACCTAACATCATCAAGCCAGTTCAGTGGCCTGTGGGACAAAGAGTCATCATTAGCCTTACGCCTCTATGTGCACCGAAAACAGAAGCCTTTGGCCCTTTTCGCTATCAAGCTACCGGGTGTGGGAAAAACCCTACGACCCGTTGTACGCCGACCATCAGGAACTGCTGGGAACTGCGCTGTGAGTAAAAAGCGACAAATACGTGAAAGAATACTTCTAGGCAGGAGTCTGGAGTACTGGAGAGGCTGCACTTACCAATCGAGCCAGATACGATCACCACAATGTCGCTAAAGCTGCACGAGCAGAATGAAGTGGAAACTGGAGACCACGGTGAACGTATCTGATTACTTCGTTCAAAGGCCAATAAACTGATTTTTACCGCGATCTAGCTTTGTTCACAATACGTGGCAGCACAGGCAGTGGGCCGCCAAGTGAAGCAGCACCATCGCGAAGCCCTTGAAGAGAACAGAGTCTCGCGTGCTTGCAAACGACGTGTGCAGGATCATATTCTTCAAGGTTCAGCTACTACACAGCGTACAGAAGCCAGATACTTTCCGGGAGCGGTGCATCACTGCGTGCAGCTACGAAGAGCTTACCGGCCACTCAAGCCTTTGAATGAACTGAAGAAATCACTTTGAGCGTATCGTCCGAAAAAACAATTCACCATCTTCCCATAGGGGAACCCTGAGTAGTATGCGAAGCAGCCATGGGGTCGACTCAAGTCGACTACGTTTAGGTTGTCCGCAGACATCATGCTCACCTCGTCTATGATCACGCCTTTACGTTGCGAAAAGCCACGCGGAAGGTGTTCAACTCGCTGGCGCTGAGGCTTCCGTCCTTGTTGAGGCCGGGGGTCTTCCCAAAGAGCTTGAAAGCCGCGTGCACCCTGGTTCCTCCAACTGCCACAGCCGCCTTTCCGGTGGTCTTGAAGATGAAGAACGCGTTGTAGGTCGTGTTGTTGCCGCTGTCGCTGTAGCGGTTGTAGAGGTCCATGGCAAGCCGAAGCACGAACGTCTTGCCGCAACCAGCCGGTCCGGTGAAGAAGACCAGTAACGAAGGTGCTGACGGCGTCGTCTGCCGGTGGATGATCTCGCGCAGTAGCTCATGTTGTTCCACGTTTGTCATCCTCATCAAGTGGTGGTATTCGTCCCGTTCCACGATGTCCTGGCGCTTGCGCACGGCCGCGCACTGACTCGCGTGTTTGATCAGGCGCACCAAGTCTTGGCTCGGGATGAGGTCGGCGTCTTCCTGTTCCGGGTGGACGATCACGGAAGGAGGAGGTGCTGCTCCTTCTTCTTGTTGTTCTTGTTCTGCCCTCTTCTCTGCGGCGCTGTCCGCGGCGCTGACACTGGCGTTGACGCTGGCGTTGCAGGTGGCGTTACCGGCGGCGTTGCCCATGGCACTCATCACGGCGTTGCGGGAGGAGGTTCCCCTACGGGAAGATGACGACGGTGGTTGAACGCGAAATATCGCGTGACGAATTCTTTGGTTGGCCAATCCCTAGGGGCATGCTGCCACAATCATCATCAGTGGTGCCTGGCCAGGCATGCGCAGTGGGGCACACAACGGCGGAGGGAACAGGCGCCACCATAGGCTGCTTCGCATCTAAAAATAAAACGTTCTAGAGAAGCACGCCAGAACTTGACTGAGACGTGTTGCCAGGTGGAGAAGCTTTCCGAACAGCCAGAAAGTTGTGATTGTGTGCGTTTCTAGTACGTAATGAGGGTAGACAAACAACTAGGCGGGCACAAGATAAGGTTTCTAATATTACGCTTAGTATGCTGAAATTATGATCACCGTGAAGCGATGCCCGTTCCTTTAAAACGATTAAGCCCATTTTTAACTGTCATGAGGCCAGTCCTCTTTACGTAGTACTTCTGCTACAAGAAGAATAAACAACCCACACAAAATTGAGAAAAAAAACGAGCTGGTGAGTGGTGTAACACGCTCAGCTACAGCTAAAGTATCCCCAAGTGAGCTCATTCGCACCCCTATGCACTTTATTAAGAAGAATTTTACCTTTTACATACATGTATAAAAAACCTTCCTGTAATAGTTGGAACATACCCAGTCCGAAAATTGCAAGTTTATTACTACCTAAAAAGTATGATGTATATCTCATAATTGGTATTTAAAGAGCGCTTGTGTTATTAATGCCACCGTAAACGGTTGAACCACTCATGCACCATCGCCATCATACCCGCAATAGTAGGGAGAAAAATGAATGGTAGGCTGGAGATCGTGAAATAATGGTTTGCATGACAACACAGCAGGCTTTATATTTGCAAGAAAGCCACGAAATTTAACGGAAACGATGAAAAGAAGCGACACAGAGAAGTTACAGAAGATGGACCTGTCGGTGTAGCTCCTATCCTTTCGTATAAATGCGCTGTTTTTGCCAAATGTACTGTACATTTTCTACCACTTGTGCCGTTATCGTACTTGAAACGTGCGGGTTTCTTTGCAGCTAAAATATTATTCTGAACAGATTTTACGGTAACAGTGGCGTTGAAATAAATGGGACTGCTCCTGCGGATCCTTAAAGTGCTTCCGGAGTTTCGTTACTATAAATGTAAATTCGCTTTTTCTTACTTGGTGCTGGACGGTGGTGCAGGGATTCAAATAACTATGCCTTTTTTACGAAGTCGGAGCCATGCTGTATACTCACCTGAAAAAAGCAGAGCCCCACAAAACGAAAAGAGAACCATCGCTGTTACCTGTACCAACGTTAACGCTATCTCGTCTTTGTTGCTCTTAATATCCTCGCACTCAAAGTTTGAACACTGATTTTATACCTAATCACACCACCAAAGCTGCAAAAGCCGACAGGAACGTTTTAATGTCACATGTGAATGACAGTGCTCTTTGCAAAACTCTTTCCAAGGGCCCTAGCTACAGACGAGCTCAGAAAACGGCGTTTTGCATGTCCTGAAAGGTCGGTCTCATTCCTTTACCTTTCAATATGTTTGTCCACAGGCTGCGCAGCTTTGGCGCGCTAGGATGAAATACCCTACCTCGTCTCCTTATTGGCCCACTCGCTATTTTTCACGCATTCTGCACTTTAGGTATTTTACAAAAGTAGCTGATCGAAAAAAAACAGCAGCTGTGACAAACGTCTGGTTACTTCTTGTTAAGTTGAAACAGCTTTCGTGGATACCAGAAGATTTTCTTGGCCTCAAGCACGTCATTGGGCTTAGTTACACAGTATGTGCTCACCGAAAGCGATGGTGTAGAAGACAAAAATCTTAGCAAGAGCGGCGTCACAAAGTGTTTGGCGGGGATATTCTCACTCCGTCGAGTACACGGCGATTTATAGGTCACCTGAACACAAAGGCGCACATGTGTAAGAGCAACTGAGATAGGACGTGCCTCACGGAAGAAACGTTATGAAAGCAGCTGCCAGTAATGAAGATTTCAAACGGACACTTACCGTAAGTTTCGGGTGACTGCGGTACAATACGCACAAGATTAAAGGGCTGCAGGGATACATTATTGTCTTCTAATTGGGGACTTTTAATTGGTTCATATTTTGAAAGCATGTCGACCAAGAGGCCAGCGTAATCGTCACATGTGAAATTTGCGGCATTTCTTAAATTCGTTGTGGTGCTGTCTCATATTATTTGGAGCAAGTGCGAAACGAAGGGCAATCCGCATAAATATACGCACATGAGCCCTTTTTATTATTCTCGGGTATACGAACACAGTGAAAGTGTATAATAAACGCTTTGAATACCAGGCAGCTAGGGGCAGTGGTAAAAAAATCATTTTTTCGGGAGAAACATGCCATGCACGCTCATGTGGACATTTTGTGCAAGCGACTGCCGTACTTTATTATAATTATGCATAAATGTTTTTGCCAGTGGGCAAGCATTCTTGGCATATTTGTATGTGCCGACATAAAAAACGCGCGTTTGGCAACATAGGCAACAAACTCAGAAGGGGAAAAATACGCATCCTGATTTTACGCCGTTATTGACCATACAATCAACACTGCCAAAATGCTTGGCGAGGCAAGTAGATGCTGACGCTATTATTTTGTCATGAAAAATAGGTGTCCCTGAGAAACATACGGTTCATGCATGTTCAGAAAATTGGTAATAATGCATAGGCCCGTGAAAAGGAAAGGTGGAGACGAAACCAGAAGTGCCCTTACCCTTAACTTCCGACTATCTTTTGGCACATAACCACGTGGTGAGGCCGCTGAGGTTGGGCAGAGAGTTAAACCGGACTGCTTATTAGCAATGCGGGCCTGCATGGTTGCTTATTCGTTCCACTGCCTACGAGCTTGCTTTGTTAAAAGTTTCCTTGTCGCAGTTGCAGATTTTGCCTTGTAGCGTTGCTTTGGAGTGCTGAATGTTTTTGCTGAAGGGCTCCGGATTATTAAATGCAAAGCATTTCTTTAACTCACATGTAGCGTCCGCCGTCCGTCCAACAGCTCAGCGCGCAGGTGTGCCCTCTCCCGCACTCCTCCCCTCCCGCATCACGCTACCCTCCTCGCTCTCAACAACAGGTCCGCACCCCTGCCCCTACACTATATAAAAAAATAATACTTATCGGCGCTTGGCTTCGATCCCACGACCCTTCGGGCGGAACGCAAGGTACAGGGTGCTCTACTCACTGCGCCACAAAGCCGACACAGATTCAAATGCTACGAACGCGCCTTATATCCTGACTCATTCGAACTACGTCAAGAAGCTGCTGATACAACGCATTCATTACCTGTTGGCGGAACGCGAGGTACATGGTACACTGGTACATGGCGAGGTACCCTGCGCCACAAAACCGACACAGAATCAAAGGCTACGAACGCGCCTTATATTCTTGACTCATTCAAACTACATCAAAAAGCTGCTGATACAACGCATTCACTACCACCAACTCCCCAAACACTAAACGTTAATGCAATACACCCACCCCCTATGCGACGCATTTACTCGAGTCCCCCTCGCGGGGAGGTGGGCCCAATTTTTTTTGACCACCTGGAGATCATTAACATGCGCCGAAATGTCGTACACATGGGCGTTTCTACTTTTCGCCTCCATCAGAAAAGCGGACGCAGCGGCCGGAAATCGAACCCGCGTCCTCGTGCTCAGCAGCACAACGCCTTAGCCACTGCGCCACCGCGGCGGGTACCAAACACGGAGTTACCATGGCTCACGGCAACCACAGAACAGAGAGCATTTCGGCTAGCTCGTGGCTCGTAGACGTGTTAATGCATAGTGAAGAGCAAATCTAAAAAAAAAACCGCTGAAGAGTCCAATTGTCATGCCAAGCCCAAGCCAGAAGCGGTGGTATTCCTTTAACCCCCTACGACGACATCGATTCCCAGGTGCTGTTTCCTCTGTAGTATATTTACTACAAAACCCTATGGTTTTGGCATCAGCAGGATGCGCTCGGGCAACATTGTGGTGTTGTTGCTAGATTACATCCGGCCCGGCCGGCGCGTCGTCGGCTGCGCGGAGAAATCGTCGCTAGCGCTTTGTAGAACTTTTCCACAGCTGGCGATTAGCCCTTTTTTGGATGTTATTTCAAAATTCTGCGTAAGTTACGAACCAAATAGAAACACGCAAAAGAAGAGAATTCTTTGCATGGTAACGATATTAACGCCAATAGCTAGTAACACGCTTTCCCGTGCACCGTAAATTCACCGGTAATTCGTGCGCCGCAGAGTTCCACGCTATTGGATTCTCGAGTGCTAATATTGCAGGCAAAGTTTTGGGGATTATCACCTTTATCACAAGAAGGTTGTTTCTGCCAAATGGTGCCAAGTACGACCACTTTTAGCCTGACAGTTTTCAACCATAAAGTTGTGTGTAGGCCGCATATCGGCGAACATCTACGTTATGAGTATCGGCAAGTGGCGTACACTAAATTTCTTTCCGGATTTCCGTGCGAGTCGGGTGGTGCTTACAAATATATAAAACACAAGGAGAGCAAATGTATCAATTTAAATTAAAATGAAATTTAATGTTCAAACTTTGAAAAAGTCGAATCCACCATAGGCAGCTTCAGCTGGCCTCGACACAAGATATATAACATCCCGTAACAAAATATTACAGATCGTGTGCACTGTTTGTTTATAGTGCATCGCAATATCTTCCAGCTTATTCATATTAGATTTATAGAGTCAAAATTTCTATCGCCAGTAGCTGCAAAATGGAATCAGTCTTTTGACTTTTGCACCGTGTGTTTTGTAATCTTGTAGCAAGAGGGAAGTGCTTAGTGTCATTGGCATTATTAAGGGGCATACCTTCTGTCGGCTTTCGAATGCACTGCCCCTTTTATCACGACACCACTGAGGTAACATGTAACATGTACATGTCGCATGTACATGTATGTGTACAGTGCTCACGGATTGAAACGTGACACTCCGAGCGCGTGGACTGCGGTACATGCAGCGCCGCCTGTGGACGCCCGTGGAAGCTAGGTGTTGCATTGTGGTATACCATGAGGATGAGAGCGTTTTAACCGTGGGCTTGCTGCTTCCGGCTGCCAATAAGACGGGCTGTGGTTTACCGCAGCAACAGCGGTGCGCTGCGAGCCTGGAGCGCGTTTGTGCGTCGGTTGTAGCCGCCCAGCGGTCCGCGCAGCCAATTTCGCGACATCGTCTGCTCGCGCGCTCTTTTTAGGCGTGCCCGTCCGATGCGACAAAGACATTGTGTATGTAATTCACGGTCACGCTTATCTGAATAAAACGAGCGTCTGCACGAAGGAACAGCCAACTTTATTCCATGATGTAAATTAAAAAAAGAGTAGAGCCGACGAAGTACTCATGCACCGCCCCACACGCGAACTTGCCTGCAAAGGCGTCTTTACTTTTTTTAGTTTACATCCTGGAATAAAGTTTGCTGTTCCTTAGTACCGAAGTTTCTTTTATTCAGATGAACGTGAATGTGCATTACATGAACATTACTGTGTTGCATTGGAAGGGCACGCGTAACAAGAGCGCGCGCACACGATGTCGCGAAATCGGCTGCGCGCACAGCCGGGCTACTACCGTCGGCGCACAAACGCGTTCCAGCACTCCAAGCTCGCAGCGCCCCGCTGTCGCTGCGGGGAACCACAGTCCCGCTCATTGGCAACCGGAAGCAGTAAGCTTACGGTCAACACACTGTCATCCTCGCGGTATACCACTATGCAACACCTAACTTCCACGGGCGTCCGCGGGCGTCGCTGCATTTACCGGAAGCCACGCGCTCGCAGTGTCGCGTTTCAATTCGCGAGCACTGTACGTTTAAAAGTTCTAAAAAAGAATTATACTCACCGCCACATCATTCGTTTGCGTTATTTTTGGCAAGTAATAGGAGGTGCACATTACAATAAATCATGCATCTCTCCGTCTAACGACGATTATAGATGAACTGTTGATGGATTTTTCGGTTGGGCAGCCCCACACTGCCATTATGTGCTTCTCTGGAGGTACGCACCACTTTTCTAGGACACCCAAAGCAACTCTTGTGTGTGCCCTCTGTAGGCCTAAAGCTTGGGTTTGAGGTGTACGGTGCGAATTGGTACCGTTGGCTTCGACCATGTCGAAATGAGGTAATCGGATAGACGCCCGCCTCGTAACGCGAATGGGCGGCCTGCGAGGCGAAGAACATTGTTCAATTGGATCTCATTTATCGCGCCGACGGAGCAGCGCGCGGAGCGGAACTCAGCAAATGGACATCAGTGTGACATCACCCCGTGAAGCCAAAAGAAGTGACGCGACAGCGCTAGTCAAAATCATATGCAAATGTCGTTTCAAATCGCGCGCCATCAGCCGCAAAGGGTTCGCACAACATCCGACAGATGGCGACGAGTGTGCTGGTCAGTAGGAAGACGCAGTGAAACATCCCCCTCGCGAGGGGCACGATCAAATGCAGAGCATTTCCGGGGGCGCACGACGTTAAGTAGTTTGCGTTACGTTAATGTTGTTGAACTTGTGGGAACTGCTGACGAGAGAGCGCTCGTCAGCAGTGGTTAGAGCACCATGTACATTGCGGTCCGCCCGCAGGGTCGAGGGATCAAAACCTGGCGCCGGATAGTATTTCTTTTTTTTTGATATAGTAGGGAGGGGTGCGGTGCGGACTACGGCCGTCAACGCGGGTGACATCACGAGTTACTGAAACACTCTGCATTTAAAACCCAGGTTAGATTCTGAATACGGGAAGCGTTTCTTTCTTTCGCTTTACCCACGATATTTCATCATCATCGTCAGAGAAACTTGGCATTCCTGCAGGCCGTATTGGCGTACAACAGCATCAGTGATGATAATAAAGTTTTGCTTCAGAACAGCGACCGGGGTAGAATGAAGCCTATAAAAACAAGTGGAATGAGTACGAAGTTTATTTTACTGCGCCTCGAAGAAAACCGGCGTAAGCTGCGTCCTCGAACGCTTCAACCGGCCGTTTTCGTCAGTGACATCTGTACCGGTGCAACGCGAGCTAAATACACAGCCCTCGCACAGCCTTATATATCCTGCTGGGACAAAAGTGCCGCGTCGAATACTATGTATCCGTATCACTCACCGCTTGGCATCTGCCTTGCCGCTTGGAATAAAAAAAAAACGAAGTTTCCAGACTTTACTATGTTGCTGCAATCGAAAGTGCAACATCATGGAATTCGCTTACGCTTTACTTTGCGTTGAAGCAGAAAGTGTGTGACAGCTGCATCTTACCGGTACTCGCCTACGGGGCAGAATTTTGGAGGCTCACTAATAGGGTTCGACTTAAATTGAGAACGACTCAGCGGGCAATGGAGCGGAAGAGGACAGGTGTAACCTTAAGGGACAAGAAGAGAGTGGAGTGGGTCAGGGAAGAAACGCGTATAAAAGACATATTAGTAGAAATTAAGAAGAAATGGACGTGGGCAGGGCATGTAATGCGAAGGCAAGATAACCGTTGGTCATTAAGGATTACAGAGTGGATTCCTAGAGAAGACAAGCTTTGCAGATGGTGGCAGAAAGTTAGATGGGCAGATGAGATCAAGAAGTTTGCGGGGGTAAATTGGTCGAAGTTAGCACAGGACCGGGGTAATTGGAGAGGCATTTGCCCTGCAGTGGGCGAAGATAGGCTAGTGATGATGAACAGGTGATCCAACGAATAAATGCGATTGAAAGCGATGATGGAAACTAATTACCGCACGATCCCATCGGCGACTCCCGGGGAAAACCGGGCAGTTTGAAAGAGAGTGGTCGCCACCGACCACGTGACCTAAACGGGACAATGAACGGCGTGGATTACTTCGGTGCCGGAGAGGAAAGTATGACCGTACTTCCCCAGTTCTAGTGACTTTAGTTATTACCAAGCCCATCGTCTTCACCTGCAGCGACAAGGGCTAAAGTGTTTATGCTTACATCATTTAATTCTTACCGCACCCGTTGTATTTACTGTGAATTCTAACGGGGTGGGCATCCTTGACCGGTGGTCCACAGAGTTTCATACTAATGTATACTAAAGGGAAATCTGGCGCCACTGTCTAGGGAAGCCGCGCTTCAGCGAGCGTGCCGTCATGTACCTGGCAGGCACGTTCCACTTGTCCTTGGCATGGCTCACGAATAGGCTGAAAAGTTGGCTTTGACTGCAAAAATGCAACACTATTTCTGCATAAAGTTATTCAAATTTGTTCTGTTATTAAAAAATTAAAACTCCATAAAGATTGATTTACCAGGGATTATTTAGAAGCGTCATGGAAGATGAACAAAAAAACAATGTTATCCCTTTTGGCTTCAAGACAAAAACGAAGCCATGTGGCTAACTAAGCCAAGGAGGTGAGGAACGTGGCTAGCTACAATGGCGCCGCCCACGGCGGCCCGCGAATGCAGCGCCAGATTTGCTTCTAGTTTATATTAGTATGAAACTCTATGCGGCGGTCATGCCACAGTACAGGTGGACAATTACCTATGGCGACGACAAGGGAATGGCGGGCGAGCAGCCGGCGGAGGCTCTGTTATGGCTGCTGGAATATATAGTGAGAGAGCGTTCACTATCAACTGGTCTATCAACTGGTCAAAGAACGCGTTCTACTGTTGCTTTTTTTCCTGTTTAATACCAACTGCACTCAAAATTTTGACCTCTTGAAAACATTGTTTCCGTACAGTGTGCCTAAAAAAGATGCAATATAAAAATATGACAACTGAAATACTCCCAGCGCAAAGGACGAGATAAAATCCGTTATTTTGAAAATGACATTTGAAAGAGCGCGGTCATTAGGGCCAGGCTGAAGTGACATTGCAGCAGGCGAGCGAGCGGCCGGCCGGGCGCATAACCTGCGCGCAACGGCTTGGCGCGCGCGACTGCCCTATATCATGATCATACACCGGCGCTCGATAGGTTCTCCTGGAAAGCCGAAGTACCAAGCGCCCGGCAGGCCGGCATGGCACTTCCGCTTCATGGCGGTTTGCCTTATCCGTGGGCATGTGCAGTGTCGTCTGCGACGAAGCTATCTTGAATTTTTCTTATTATTAAAAAAGAATTTCACGGGGCTTCTAGTCCTGTCCCAGGTAACTAGTTGGTGCATGCTCTACCTTTGAAATAAATTTGAAAGAGGTAAAATTTCAGTGAACTTGGCATCTGAAAAAGCAACAATCTGTATTAGATCATCCACCTCGTTGACCATTAAACCATCACAGGAGGGCATGCGTACCGCGTTAGCTGCGTAAATTTGCAGGGGACATGTTCAAATGCCAGCAGCGTAAATTGTTTGATAAACTCTAGCAAACCCAAATCCCACTGCCAAGTAAATGTCACGTATGAACTCTATTTTTTGGTCACATAGCCGCATTCTTAGCGCATCAACTCCTGCAGGGTGTAAGCAAAATTGTCGTTAAAAATACCCTTCATTTATTGCTTAATGACCGCGTCCTTGTTAGATCCCTGGAATGCATTTTGAAATGGCTGTCACCAATGTGAGCATCCCTAATGACACGTCTCGGTTCCGCCTGAACGCCACCATCGTTCGTCCCACTAAACTGCGGAATCTAATAACAGATTATGCCATTACAAACTGAAACGTTAATGTTCAACAACTCAAAAGCATGCGATTGAACTTTTTTAGGACCCTTTTTAGGCCCTTTATTCGGTTGACAGCCACACTCGTTCGGAACGACAACCAGTACCAGCAGAGTTGCGAGTTGGACTACGGAAGTGTATTTCCGCAGAGATGAAAGAGACAAAAAAGCATGACATGTAGAACGTGTGAGAGGTAGTGAAATGGATGAGTGCGGGATCCACCTGCTTTTCTGCCTGTGCCATCTACTTCATCGCTGTTTTTTTAAGAACAGGGTTGCTTATTCTGATGCAAAAGCCTGCGGACAAAACTATCCGTGCCTTCCAGTCATGGAGGCCTTTCCGTGGCACGTTAGGGAATCCATGGCAGGTGCAACAGCCGACGAAGGGACAGGGGCCGCCAGCTTTGCTGTTTCTCCTGCATTGCACCACTGGTGCAAGCTGGGCCAATTTTTTTCTTCCAAATGAAATACGCAGTGCTTGAAAGGTTGAGTGATGCAGCTTCTTGCAAAAGGATGAGATGCGCTCTATACGCTAACAGTTTATTCTGCTATACATAGTGTTGACGTCGTTACTTGGATCCGTTAAGGAAACGCTTACTTGTCCGCTTTGCGCGGGGTAAAAAGTTTGACAATTCAAGCACCGCGCCTCTCGCGGTTTTTGCAGGCATGACATGTTCAGTTACGAAAGTTCGGACAAAGAAATTCGAGTGTACAGCAAAATAGAGCTTGCGATATTTTATTCGTGCATGAAGTCTGCGCGAATAATTAAAATAATGAGATGACCCTTTTCGTTTTTGTTTTTTCGTGCAAACCTTCTTGTTAAAATACGTTGGCGCGTTTGATTGATTCATTGTAGGGTTAACGCTCCGACACAGCGCAGGCAAGGAGGCGCTCCGTAGTGGAGGGCTCCAGAGAAATATTGACTACCTGTGGATCCTTAACTTGAGCCGAGATCTGGTACACAGGGGCGTTTTTTCTTTTCCCCTCCATTAGAAAAGCAGCCGCCGCGGCGGTAAATTGCAGCTGCGTCCTTTTTCTCGGCTGCTCAATGCCTTAGCCACTGAGCAACCGCGATGGGTACGTTGGCACGTTTGCTGCCCCGAGGCTAGTCGTGTGCTATGAATCGGTGCGTGAACTGCAGTGCTGTGAGTAATTTTCATAACATGAGATTCTTTAACTGGAATTGAAATATTGGCACATGGGTGTTTTCGTCTTTCATGTACGTCTAAAACTGGCCCTCGGGAGGCGGCGATGGAACTCGCTCACTTGCGGAAACCAGCCATCTGCTTAGCCATTGAGGAACTTTTACGGACACCACTTGACCAGTACTTACACTTTCCTTTTGTGCGACCTTTTAAGCAAATTACAGTATGCAAGTATGGACATTTCATGTCTGGGCTTTTTTCCGATTCGCAGTGCAGCAACCTTGTAGCCTGACCGCCGCTACAGAGTCGCTGCGAGGGAAGCGCAAAGTCGGTGTTACATATCGCCCACATGCAGCGGACAGTGCGGCATTTTGCATCCTCAGCCTTGCACTCTGTTTGCAATACATGCATAAGCATACCATTCTAGCACTGGTGCGTATCCATTTTCTAATGTTGCGACCACAAAAACATCGCTTATGCTGTTGTGATGGAAAAGAAGGGAAACGTGTTTGAGAGGTTACGGAGTTGGTGGCGCGTGAAAGAGAAAAGCTCAAATGGCACCGACCCCGCATAAAACAACCGGTGGTTGAAGCGATTCGCCGCGCAGCGGTAACCGTTATTTTCTTTTTTATGTTTGATTACGGTTTGTGGGTATCGTTCTCAAAAAAGAACTGTTTGGGTTCGAGTTCAGTTACGACAAAAATACCAGTTCGATTGCAGTTTTGGTTCGGTTAAGTTCTCGTAAACAACCTGATTACTCTTCCAACGCCGTTTTACCTGTTTTAGATGCGAAGCAGCTTATGGTCGAGCCTGTTCCCTACGCCGTTGTGTGGGCGCTGTTGTGCGGCGCCCACACCCCCACTGGGCATGCCTGGCCAGGCACCGCTGATGATGATTGTGGCGGGATGCCCCTAAGGATTGGCTAGCCAAAGAATCCATCACCAGATAGCTTCGCGTTCAACCACAGTTGTCATCTTCCCTTAGGGAAACCCTGAGTGGTATGCGAGGCATTCCTGTTCTCCTCTCCGGCATTCCTCCTTTCCTTTCCGGGATTGCGCAACGAATGGCAACACCTGCGGCTCCGCGCGCGATAATGCGAAGCAGCTTAGGGTTAGAGACGAGACGGTAGCCGCTGCAGACTCCGCTGGGGGCGCCGCTGTAGCTCCGCGGTATATATGACGCGCGCGCGCGCTCAGCTCCCGTCATTCTCCTCTCACAACGCCGCAATCGAACTGAAATCTAATGGGGACTTGAGTCGACCCCATGGCTGCTTTGCATACTACTCAGGGTTGCCCCACGGGAAGATGGTGAAATGTTTTTTCGCTTAGCGCGCAGGAGGCTTTCTCAAAGCTTCCAAATAATATTCGCACAGAAACCTCAGTTACCAGAGCAGTATCTGGCAGCCCTGGCGTAGCACGTTTCTGTAACATGTGCAGGTGTGTGCTTATTTGAGTTCCATGAATGCTTGCGTTATGAAGTGCAGCTCTTTGCCAACTGCAATAAAAGCAGAGATTTTTCACGCCAGGTCGAATAGCCCAAAATTGTGAAAAAGGAAGCGAGGTTGGTAAACGTTATTGTGGTGCATCGTTTGTAGCTTGGAGCTTGTATATTAAAGAAATATAGCTGATGTCGGCTACATTTACCCTGATTCTAGCAATTAATTGCGGGCCAGATTGAAATTCATGGACAAAGACTTGGCCCCTAACCAGAACACTCGGTTCGTTTGAGCAGCTGGTCATTGCTCTTCTGGGCGGCGGTTGTGCCAAAGTGTTAAATATTTGCCGAACCGAGTCGGCTTTGCACAAAGGGCGGTGGGGGGAGAGGAGTGTAGCTATGGGCTGGCCTTTTTTGGGTCTTTGATAACTGGCTAATGTATGCACCGAGAGGTTGCCAGAAAACAACAAAGAACCTGGAATTTTTGTATGACCTGGTTGCCCTAGCTGCGGATGACAAAGTATATTTTTTGCTCTGACTCGGAGATACCGTGCTCGATATCGGTTGTTTGCAGACAAGCTGCAGAGATTTCGCTATTTATATAGACAAAAAAGCTACGAGCATATCTGTGCGGGAATATTTGCAGTCGTTTCGAGGAAAACGATTGCCGCAGTTTGTCGTTTTCATGCGAACACACTGTCACACACCCAAGGAAAAGACTGGCCAAGAATGCATCATCGTCTGATTGTCTTGATTGCTTGCTTGCTTCTTGGAAGGAGCAATGACTCAAGAATAATGTCGAACAATGAACTTCTACCCCGAAGAAACGACTAGGCCTATCTGGTTTGCTGTTTTTGAGATACACTCCTGATTTTAAGATCATAACATGTCTGATGGAAGCCAAAAAATGCCGGCAAGTACGCAATGGCGTAGCAAACTCGCACCAGTTTGTTTCTTTCTTTCCTGCCCAGTTCTTTCTCAAGTCTTTTCTTTATCCCTTCCAGATAATATGCAGAGCAGTATGCAGGCAATTATAAACGCTGGCAAACCTGTCTACTCAATTCAATAATAAGCCTTCCGGTTAAGGAGAATAAGTTCATGATTTACGCTGTTGCTGCCTCATTGTTCAAAGTACAACTCCCATTTGTTTCTGCTAACGCGTCGCGTGTAGATACACTGGAAGGAACAGCATGATATCTACACATGTTTATTGTAGAAAACAAAGATGAAGACTAGAAGCCCTCTGGCCATGGCCTGAGGCCTTGCCGTACAGTGGAATTTGGGATAGAAGGAACAGTTTGAGGACAATATGGTAGCAAGTTAAACCAGCTAAATCAGTCCCAATTGCTTGCTTTAATAAATTCCAATGATGCATCAAGCACATGTTTTCTGTGAGGTGGAGCTCCAGGGGATGGACTCAGGTTTTATAGTCTGCTGGTCGCAACGGGCCAAGTGTCAACAGGAAGAGTTCTCTTTGAAAACTGAACACAGTAGGCATCGTGCAACGCGCTGTGTTCCGGAACCACAGTTCAGAGAACTGGGAGTGTTTGACGGGCTTCTCCGCAAGAAAAAAATGGTGTGCAGCAGTCGAAGCAGGAGTTGCAACTCCACATTAAAATCAACGCAATTCAACCTACTTAAAGCAAAGGATCTCAAGCGGCACGATTACAAATCCCGTCGACTACACATGGCGGACGCAAGTCTTCTTAAGTGTCCAACAAGCCTTCACAACGCCAACGAAGCGCTTAGGCGTCCTAGTATTATTTTTTGTTCGGGCACCCGAAAGAGCTTTGCTGCAGATTCGCTCTGCGTCATTGCAGAACGGTACGGCCCCAAAACCCTTCCAGCTTACGAAATTTACTCCTAGAAATGTGCATTTGAAATGTGAGATTTAGACATTTATAAGGTATTACACTTTAAATATATGATATTTGGACTGTTTGGAACAATAAAATGAACATATACGTTGAGAATTGTGCGGGGAAAAGTCAAATTCCTGACTGTGGAATTATGGCAGGCGAAGTCTGCAACTCGTTCAATGCACCTCTACCGGTTAACGACATAACGCAACCAGTTTTATTTGTTACTTATATATCGCCGAAGATGAACATAAAGTACTCATGTACGTCTGAGCATGATGAAAAATTCTTCGTCGGCGGGTGTTCTCGATTGCTTTAACTTCACAGCTTCGGGATTTCCCCTGTTAGAAATGCCTGATCTCCATATTTGAACAGAACCTTTGCGAGCGCAAATTCGGTTCAGCGAAGGGAATATCTTGTTTTTCGCGCTGCTGTAGTAATAGTAGTAAAGACGTTTATCATACAGAGAAATGGGCAATGACGCAACTGCAGCCGCCACTAAACCTTCTAGGCCGACAATTTCCTAACAGCACAAGTATTCTTAATAATAATGTGGGAAGTGTTACAGTACAAGACATTTGTTGATTTGCGAGATCTATAAACATGCAGATAACATAAAGTGATGATTTTTGGCCAATATTATTCCTATTTTTACTTGGAACAGCTGATTGAGAGGACAACGAAGCGTTTTAAGCGTAGCTCTTTCTTAAGGTACAAATTCAGGAAACGCATTGTACCGTTCTACTGAACTTCAAGCTCAGCCAAGGTCAGGCTGGTGGCTCGCGCAGCTGTGCCAACTAAACGCGTAGCTACGACATACTCGCTCGTTTTAATCCTCAAGCCCCCAAACCCATGTGAAGGCCCTACCACCTGAGCTACAAAAGGAAAGGGCAGAAAGCCAAACACGTCTGCCAATAATGGGAAATTAACCCGGCAGACAGCCAATTGCTCCTATAGAACTTAAGAAAACACTTAGGAACCATACACGAAAAATGCAGGCAGCAATAAGAACCCCAATCACGAAAACTCCAACCTTAGTACCAATCCAACAAGCCACTCAAGCACTGTCTACCGCCATACAAGAACTAAAAAGAGAAAGCTGCTACTACAGCAGAATAATTACAAGCCATCCAGCATCCATACTGAAAGAAGAAATCAACAGCTACCTCAGACAATGAATGTGTACCCTGGAAGGAAAGATAGCATCCAGCCTTAATATCCTTAAGAACAACATGGCACCACTGCCCAAAATGACCCAGTAGAACTGCCGTGGCCTACCAAAGAAGAAAGATGAGCTTCAGCATGTGTAGTCAAATAGAAAACTAATGATGGGATAGGTGACGCACCAAGATCAGTGTCATATTGCCATCCTCACGAATAACAAAACTCCTGGCGCACAAGACGAGCTCGGATGAACACAGCATGTTGTCACAGTTATGAGAGCCAAAAGCAACCCTTCCAATCAGCAATACCTACACCCGGAAAAGCACCAATTCCAACACACTGTACAATAGCCGTCCATCTCTGGCCAGGCTGCCACAGGGAATGAGGCGTTGGGTAGAACATGCTTCCGCGTTTACGCTGTGTTCGCATTTCAGACCAACGCTCACGACCGCGGTGCAGTCCGGAGCGTTGGCTCCACGCCATGGGCTCCGGCCTACCACCAGGATAAAACATATGGTTTGGTACCATATTTGGCAGCAAATAAAACTAATTTAGCGCTCAAATTAGTTTACGGTATCGAGGAAACAGCAGGTCGGGTGACAGAAGTATCCCATTCTCAAGTGCACCGTTGGTCATTACATAGAAGTACTGTTCTTACCGAGCGCTTTCCCCTTATTGTGATAAGCTTTATGACAACAGAATGCTTACAACTACCGTTATTTGTTAGAAAAAATGGCGAGGGAATTAAGTGATTATTGTACAATTTGTCAGCAAAGGCCTCCGTGAAGCACCGAAGAACGCTGCGCCGGGCGCACAGACTGTGAACTATGCATTTCGCTCGTTTTTGATCGTTACCGGAAAATAAACTGTGTGGTGATGTAAGAAGCAGCGAGCGATGGCTGTGTATATGTTATGGTATATGTGAGGAACAAAGGTGTATGTGACGGTATATGTGATGATATATGTGAGACATAGAGCTAACAATCCCGGATACACGACAGAAGATGACGACTAAATTCTGCTCTCACATTTTCTATTTACCCCTCTTAAGTCGTCTAGCTTCTGTTGACTTTAGTTATTCCACCTTGGTTTCCCACAAAAAGCACGTGTTTTAAAAATATACTCGCAGGAGTAGAATATTTTAATTAAATTAAAATTATATGATGTTTTTCTACACCGCGGTCAAAACATCTTCCTCGTTCACGGCACACCGGCCAACTGCTTTTGCATCTCAATTCACGGCCTCTTCAGCCTCATTTATTAAATGTTAATGCAAGCAAACAACAAGGGTTCTTTAGTTCGACCTCCCTGACTACCAGAAATTTGCATGTATAGTACCCTCGTCGTTTTCGCTGCTATTTGTTCCATCCTTTATGCGCACCTTTTTACTTATTACTGTGCGGTGGTATATGTCTCACCCTTTTCATTCCGGTGAAGCCTATTTACTCGGCGCATGTCGGGGGCTTATCCTCGCCATCATGGACCCTTGTTTACAATGGTTATAATAATGTGCCTGTTTGATAAGTTGCGCAGTCGGGTGACAGCTGCCCTAGCGCCGTAATCAGATGACCGCGGAGAATCAGCACCAGTGCGATTGGATGTCAAACCCCCCTAAAGCCGCCGCCACCACCACCACGAAGAAAGCAGACACGGACGTTGGCACCTTAAATTCCACCTCGCCCACTAGCTGAGGGCGCCTGCCGGTTGAAAGCAACTTGCCCCGTTAGAACTCCGGCCTCAGCACATAATCCTTCTTTAGCTTGAAAGCCATTCCAAGTGACATTGTAGAGTCGGCGGTCCTCGTTGACCAGCTGGTCGTAGTTGTTCTGGCGTCAGAATATTATTACACTTAGTCTGGCCGCAGAGGAAGTCTTTCTCTTTTCCTTCGGCGGGGTATTTCACGCCTAATTATGCGCTCATTTCCAGTGGTCGGTTAGGCGCGCACGGGTTGGGTTAGAGGAAGGGGTCATGCACGTTTATCAGGGCTTAATGCCGGTACCGATGGCATACGCGTTGTGGTGGTGGCAGATTTAAATATGGGAGACTGATGTCTCAATGCGCCCAGTCAGCTGTCCTCCGAAATCGAGCGGTTTGGGTCTGGGTTGCTGTGTTGCACAGAAAATGAGATACCTATGAATGGGCAGCGAAGAGGACACCAACGCGTGTGTCCAATAAAATAAGGTCGAGGCCTACGAGGTAATAACTCACTATGAGACGAACGCACGCCGCTCGCTCGGAGATAGTAGGCCGGAAGTTGAAGAAGTGTCAGCGTGAACAGAAGAGTGAATGGGCGCGAAAACAATGTAAAGTCATTTCTGCCGCCGTTGCCGCCTCGAGTTCCAACTGGTCGAGTAACTGCGACTCGGTCCTGGGTGAAAAGCGATTGGCCCGCTTGGAACGCGACGTGGCCAATATCACTTGTTCAGCTTAAAGGGCTTTGAGAGCGACATGCTCGACAGAGTCTTTCACTTCTGGGCACCCGCTGATCACTGGTCGCCTGTTTATGCGTGCATAGTTTGGGAGCGGAGGGAGAGCAGCACGCGCACAGCAAAAGGTTTCATGCCTTTACTGATGACATGGCAGCTGTGTTGGTGTGAGTTTTATACATAGCCCAATGCCACTGGTCCTTTTACCTGCATGGTAGACTGGATTGGCCTGGCGTGTTACACAAATAGTAAGATCGGTACGTTGTGGGGGGGAAGAGACATTTCTACGTTTGTCCTGTAGGATAAGGCATACGTCCTTTGAAATTCTATTGAGGTAACTGGCTAGCAGTATTCTCAATCGTAAATTGCAAAGAAACGAGGCATTTGCAAAATGAGCCAGATCCGGAAACCCAAACTTAGTGGGATAAATCTGCAGTGACAACAAGAACTCGGCAACTTTCCCCTAAAAAAAAGGTGGCAAGAAAATAGTTATGGTAACGACCTGAAAACGTCTACGCAGATCGTAGTTCCTATCAAAAAAGAGCCAGATCCTTCTGTTTCACGTATCAAAATGAGCCAAATTCATTTGCCCAATGTGAGTTTGCTTTTGCCTTGAGTGCTCAGGCTTTCGTGGGTGGTTTCGGAAGATTGTTTATTGCATTTCGGAGCGGAACAAATATGAATTCAGACTTCAGTGTGGAGATCGGCGAAAGATCTGTCCCGAGATGTAAACGACGAAGTGAACGGAAGAAGTCAACGAAATAAAACAGAGATGCGAAAGAACGATATCATTTCGTCTCCCCCGTTCCAACTAAATAAGTCTGGTTATAGTTATTTTTTACTCCCATGCTTACCATTTCAGTACTTCAGAAAATGGACGCCGCTTACAAGCACTGGCTAATCTCCGCTCCACCCCCCTCGCTCTGAGAGTACGAACCATTTAATCAAGGTGAGGAATACGTATAAGCAGGCTTGTTGTGAAGCGTTTTGGAAATTCATAACAAACCAATGAAGGGCTTGCTTCGTTTTTTCCTTGAGGCGTGCCCAAGATAGTTATCCTACAAAAAACTTCAAAAGAGCACGTAATGGTGCAAAGACGACTCACCTGCTTTTTATGTATAGTTCTATTGTACTGGACACCTTGTTGTATATTGAAATGCATTTTCCACCAAACGTTAACCGAACAATGGTTAAAAATCAATTTAAATGACGTTTTCATAAGAATTCAGCACCAACTTGAGTTTCAATTCAATATAAACCAAATTCAAACTTATCACCCCAATATTCCTGAAATTCATGGCATAATTATTAGTTTCTTGTTACCATTACGTTCCTCTAGGTAACATGTAAAATATATCATATAATAGTTTTAACAGTGCTGCATTTAGGTCTGGTAACAAACTTTTGCTTGTTTCTCAAATTTATGTTAGTTTGATTTCGCTCATTTCGAAAAACCGCTCGAACGTGTTTTGTTACGTGCACTCCATGAAGCGCGTGCAGCTCCGCAGGTCATACGTTTCGCAGAGTGGAATTGCACAAATTTGATTATTTAATTTATTTATTTACGTATTTACTTACTTTTTCTGTCTGTTTGTTAGTTTGTTTCGTTGTAAATTCAGGGCAAAAGGCACTACAAAGGGCAGTTGTACAAAACAAGGCATAAGAAAATGAAGTAGCATAGTTACAACAACGTGGTGTGCATAAGCAAAGTAAAGGCAAGAATAGTAAAGACAAAAGAAACTACTATTATCGCAACAATGTGGTTACATTTGAAGGCGAGAAAAGTAAACACAAAACAAATTAGTATTATCCCAACAATGCGATTACATAAATGGAGATAAAGATCAGATATTCCCTCCGTATACTATACTTGGTAGGTCTTCATGGAACCGGTGGTTATTAGTGATAGGAGCAATTTCATCTGGAACGTGGTTCTACTCTAGGTATGAGCGTGGCAAGAACGACTGAGCGCCAGATTTTGTGTGATAATAGTTAATGGCCAATTTGAGACGGTGATCAATGCGATGGGGAATGTGGAGTGATGGGGTAAGAGTTTATTGAGCAGGGCGGAACGATATATTTTAGGCAGCATGGTTAGCCGAAAACCTTTCCTGCGTGATTACAAAGACGGAAAGTGCAGGCTGCTTTTTATGAAAGATATTCTGGCAGTACGGTTATAGTTTGTTAGGACAAAGCCAAAGGAATTACTTTGAACAAGCTCGAGACAGGCAGTTAGATTTTTAGAATTTCGATCCCATACCCAGGCTGCGCAATATAACCTAGGGCATATTAACGTTTTGTAAAATGATCATTTTAGTGACGATATGCATCTAGAAAAACTACGGCGCAAAAATCTTGACATGATGTTAGCGTTGCTGATGATAAGTTCATGATGTGTTCACCAGCTGAGGTTAGTTGTAATCTACGAGGTATTGGTACAATATAACCGGTTCAAAAGCGGCGTTATTTAGACAGTTGGCCGATCTTTAGAGTATCGTGAAACATGCGTAAGTTTACGTTTCTTAATGTTCCTCTCTATCAACCAAGTTTTGCACCAGTTAGAAACAGTGGTTAGGTCAGACTGAAGGAATCTACTGTCATACCAACTATTAGGCTTACGAAAAATTACACTCATTTATGAATAAATGCATATTAAAACATAGATTGGAGGGAAGGTCATCATTACAAATACGAAATAGGAGGGGCCCAAAAACGGATCGTTGTGGTACTAGAGAGCGTTCGCTGAAAAAAGAGTTGCAGATGTTAGCATGAACAAATTGAGTGCAGACTGTCATATATGATTCAGTCCATTGTAACACATTTGTATGAAGGTGAATATACTTACCTTGTGAAGTAGAAGTTGATGACATACCTTAACGAATGCCTTGATGAAATCTAAATAAATGCAGTCAGCTTCAGACGAGCTGTCCATGATAGTATGCAATTTTGCAGTGAAGGATATGAGCTGTGTTTCGTAGGAGTATGTGTTATGAAAGCCGTGTTGCGCTGGAGTGAAAAATAAGTTTGATTGAAGGAAATTTACTAGTTTTGCGAATGTAATATGTCTAGAAGTTTGCAGCAGGTGGTAGTTACGGTAATGGGGCGACAGTTATTATGACAACATGTATTACTGGATTTAGAGATAAGAACCACCTTCCCGATTATCCAATCAAGAGGTACGTAGATTGATCGAGCGATTACTGAAAACGTTTCTGCCAAATTGATTGAGCTTAGCCCAGTTGTCCTCTTCAAACATTTAGCGTCCACACTGTCATAACCTGGTGACGAATGAAAATTTAAATTGTTATAAAAAGCGCCAATACCAGCAGCGTACACGGTAACTGGTGGTATTGGAACATAATTGCAGTGACTTAGGTATGGTAAATAGCAGTTTGATTTATGCGAAAAATTGTCTGGAAATATTTACCAGCTCATTCATGTTCAGAAAAAGAATGACCAGACATGCCTACGAGAGACATGGAATCTCTAGACGTCGGGTAAACCAGAATTCTTTCGCATTTGTTTTCAGCATGGAAAATAATACATTCGACACGAAATTTTCTTTAGCCTCTTTGAGAGCTGTCACATAGCTGTCAGAGGCTGCTTTGTAGGCAGTCGATTTTACGTTAGTCTAAGAAATTTTAGCTGAACGATAAAAGTGTTTTTTTTGTTTGATTGACGTTTGATACCTGTGTTGCACAATGGGCATTGTGCATGAGCCGCAATGTAATGAATCGGCATGGGCTTATCAGTTAGTCGGCGAACGTCTGAAGAAAACATATGCCAGTTAGTTTAAGAAGTACGTTCAAAGAAATCTTGAAAAGGAACGCGAAGGCACACTACAAGTTCGTCGTTTATGGCTTCAAAATGAGCTTTTCCGTAATTCTGGTACATTTGACTTTGCTTGCTACTTGGGCAGGGTGGCGCATTTATACGAAATGTGAGCAATAAATAGTCACATATCAGATAAGCATGTAATGACGGAAGCAAGGTCTCGTGCATACGTTAAGGTTAAATAACGGGTGTTTGGTGCGTGCGATGATACCCTTGTGGGTAGTGTAACCAATTGGGTAAGTGGCAAAGTCAATAACAGTTGCAAGAATTAACTAGGTTCGATTGAAAATGGTAAAAAAGGGGGAGCGAGCATGCCGCTTTGTGTTTGCGAAATTTGAAGCCGCCAAAAAAAACAAAGGATAAGAAGGGAACCGGGTATTCATATTAAGAACATCGTGCAATTCCTTACCAAATGCTGGTAATGACGAATGAGGGTGATAGGATACACCAAAATTTTGCATGTCCCCAAAAAGTAGAAGAAGCCCGGCTTCGTGAAATTGGAATACTTTGTATGTTATGCGGCGGCCACAATAAACACAATATGTGCGGTCCGATTGTATTTTAGAAAGACTTTCTTTAGAATCACTCTCTTTAGAAGTTCCTTAGAGGTTGCTGGCTAGGCACATGGCGAGGAATCCGCTGAGAATCTCCAACCCGTGCTCCGCTGACATTATGGGGCACCTGCACTTTTTATGGCCTATTGTCGGTAAGCAAAATATTATTTCTAGATCGCTGCGAACATGGACAGGAGAAGGAGGATTGGCTTTTGAAAACGCCAACTAAACGCTGCCTCGTCATCTTTCATTGCGGTCGCAGCGATGCGCAAAAAAGCGGGAGGAATTTAGAAAACGTTTGGAATTACGCACATCCGCATTTAGCCAGGTTTCAGTAAAGGCGAATATGTGGGCTGAACGGTCATCTGAGATAGCAAGCTAAGCTTGTTAAGGGTACTTCTCATATTTGTAAAAAGAACAGACACACAAGGTAAAATATGCTGGCCACTATCTCTGTCGTTTTGCTACGGCTACGTACTCGAAGGTCGTTCAGAAGAATCTCCGGCAGGTGTCGCTTGTGGCCGTATGTCTTACGTTATAAAGGGAGCCTACGAAAACGCAGATAGAGAACTTCTATGGAGCATCCTTGAGCGGAATTGATTACGCCAGGACTTTATACAGCTGTTGCAGAGAATTTACAATGACAGCGAGGTGCAAATTACCTGGGAGGACCAAAAGTGCACGGAACTTGTAGTCACAAATAGAGGTTTGAAGCAGGATTGTCCTCTGTCGCCATTGCTGTTCATGCTGTACATGGCTAGACTAGAAAGAAAGCTTGAAGGCAGTAAAATAGGTTTCAATCTATGTTATTGCCACAAAGGACAGGAAGTGGAACAACATATACCGGGACTGATATATGCAGATGACATAGTACTACTAGCAGATAGCAAACAGTGTCTGCAACAGCTCACAGATATCTGCGGGGAAGCAGCCACTGAACTGGCGTTGAGTTTTGCACAGAAAAGTCGGGAGTTCTAGTTTTTAATGAAAATGCCCGTAACGAATCGGTATTCGTTCAAAAAGCAGCAATACCGTGGGTAACGGAATACAAATACCTGGGAATATGGTTAAACGGAGGTCAGGCGTATCTAACAACTCATGAGGAGCCTCTATCGTGAAACACAGAGCACTGTGGGGATATAACAGATAGGAAGTAGTGAGAGGAATCTGGAAAGGAGTAATGGTACCAGCAGTCACCTTCTCAAACGCAGTAGTGTGTGTGAAATCAGAGATTCAATCAGGGCTAGAAGTAAATCAGAGGGCCGTAGGTCGATTGGAATTAGGAGCACACAGTAAAACAACAAATGAGGCAGTGCAGGGAGACACGGGATGGGCATCCTTCGAAGTGAGAGTAGCACAGAGCAAAATATGTTTTGAAGAACGACTTAGAAATATGGATAATCAAAGATGGGCGCCCAAAGTGTTACGGTATCTTTACATGAAAAGATTGGACTCACAATGGAGGAAAAGAACCAGAAGGCTCAGGACAAAGTATAATGAAACCTGGTAGTGCAGGGGAAACGACCAAGGCAATAAACAATTAAGTCAAAGAAACAGAGACAATGACCTGGAAAAAGAGGATGGATGCGAAGAAGTCCTTAGATATCTACAGGATCGGGAAGCAGGAGATCACATGCGAAAAATTATTCGATAATACCAAAGGGAGTCCATTGCTTTTTGAAGCCCGGGCGGGTTGCTTGCGGACAAAAACACTTATCCGCGAGCCGGTACAGGAAGAACGACGTGCAGGCTGCGGAAATGAGCCAGAAACCATGCGAAATATTGTAACGGGGTGCATAAGCATCCATCCAGTCCTCAGTGATGGAGCCATCTAGCTTCCGGAAGCCCTTGGCTTTAAGGTTAGCGGAAAAGTGAATTCGACAGCAGTAGGGGTAGTAAAAGAAGGTTAGAATGTTGGTGGGAAAAGAGCAGAGAACAATCTGGGAAGACATGCGAACAAAGAAGTGAGACTAGCACAAAAATTTCGTAAAAGTGTTTTCTTCTTATTTTGACATTATTATTTATTTATTTTGTTTGTATTTTTTGGCGAGGTGATTGTACAGTGGCGTTGCGACTAAGGCCGCTGTGCAACGTCTCCCCGTTGCAAAGGGGAGCCACTAAGAATCATCATCATCATCTTAAGCACTATCAGTAATAGCATCGCACGTTTCCGATTGACCATTTCTTATAGCGAAGTTTGAAAAGTGGGCGCGAGTTGCCTTTTTTTAAAATCTATAAGCTTATTCTGCACTGCACGGGTGTTGGTTGAGGAGGCTTGGGTTACTTAGGTATCATTTCCTTTGAGATTACTGTGGATGGAAAATATTTTTTGTGCCTTATTATTTGTGCACTTAACTCTTACTGGGTGACACGTGCTGGGCCAGTAAGTACCCAGGCGGTGTGCTCTTTTAATGTCCCTGGTCGGAAGTGTATAATCCTAAGTTTTCAGTGTGTTGAATAATTTGAATTGAGTTAGTTGCCATTTTTCTTTGGAATCAGGGATACCATAAAAACAAAGTTGTCACGGGTGACCTGTCTTCGAGTTCGTCAGTGAGAAGCTTTAGAAATTTATTCCGAGAAGTTAATTCATCTACTGACTTTTGGGCTCCCGAGAAGCCCTTACAGAGGCAATCAAGTGCTTTCAGTTGATTTTCAAATTTGTCAGGCCTGTGTTCGATAGCATTCATTTCGGTTTCCATGCTTTCCGAAAACGCTTCCGCGAATGGAATTTATGTTTTCCACAAGCTCTGTTTGAACCTTCGAGGTTTGTAAAGATCGTGCACTGGCCTCCTTTACAAGTTCGAAAGCAACTCTCATCTGTTCAGCAGGGTTTTCAATAACGACTCAACTACCAATGGTGTATGCGGGCGAGGGCTGCGGGCAGTAGGTCCAGGATTACTTTCCCCATAATCCGAAAGTAACCATGTTAACATCATAGCATAAAATTCGAACAGTGACTTGAAAAACCACCTGTGCTCACGGAAATAGCACTAAAAGATTATTGCCCTTCAACTCTGTGAAGAAAGATGACCTGCTAAGCTGTACGCAGAAAACGAAGCGCACAAAAAAGCAGGTTTTGCTGTAATTTGCGACCGAGCAATTACAACTTAGGCGAACAAAACTTTGAAGGACTCGAGATATATTCTAGCGGACAAGCATGGAGGCCTCTGTTTCCCTCAGGCGTCGTAGGCATCGTATTGTCTGCGTAACACACCAACCCACTCCGCTCCATCGCTGAGGACACCTGAAAGGTCGCGTTGGGGCAATGGACGCGCATGTTTAGGCCTCCCGCCAGCACAACGGACATGTCATCAGTGAGGGCGTGAAACCTACATCTGCCTGTTCAGGCCATCCCCCCCCTTCCCTCTACTCCCAACTCGTGCCTGTTAAATCAAAAACAAGTTACATGCGCGTGCTTAGGATTAAAGTGAGAGGCACCACCAAAATTGTCCCCATGAAAGCAATGAAACGTGAACAAGAAATATTGGCTCACGTCGACGTTGCTGCTTACCCGGGAGAGATTTTCAGCTACTAGGCGAGCTAGAATTTCGGGTGGAAACGGAGGTGGCAGCGTCTTTTTGTTGTTTTTTCACCACTTTGCGATTCTGTTCCTGCAGAGGCTTCTTCGAATCCGGCTGTTCTTCCTCCGAGCGAGCGACACGGGTCTGTCCAGAGGGAGTGTTGCGGATCTGGTAGCGTGACAGGTGACGGCGTCCGTTGGTCTGGAGTTGGGTCAAACATTGAGGCCGAGTAGGGCGAAGAAAGAAACTTTATGCACAGATATTTACATAGCGTTTGACTAAGTGAACAGGGTTTTGCGCTTTTGTGCGGGCAAGATTAAATAAGCAGGTTGGGTCCGCCCCCTTTCACCCTTTCTCCCGCTGCTTTCAGGAACGCACGAATCACGAAAATTCATGGCAATGACATTGACGTCCACACACTCACAAAGAGAAGGCACTTTTCCTTTCGCACAGGTCTGCATTCGGTTGACTTCGGTTGTGCAATATTCCTGAAGTCAAAGCCATTAGGACCATCCAAAGCTGAAGCGACAGAAGGACGCCTGGGCCGGTTCGTAAACCGGCGTGGGGCGCTCGTTGAATAGCGGCGTCTCGGACCCACAACAAAGGGGACTCACGATGCGCGGCTCGCAGCTGAAGATGGCCGCGAAAGAGAAATGCTGCGCTGCGCCTTTGTGAATGTCTCCCTGCAACATTCTCACTCATTGTGACTTGCCGAGCCAGCGGGCGCTTGAGTTACCGTGAAGCCGCGGAAAGCGGCTTTTGTACGGCAGCAGCGTCGGTCGCTGCCGCGTCCTTGCGCACAAAGACCCGACGCTCGCCGTCGACGGAGGGTGTGGAGAGCCGGCGAAAACCGTACAACGGGAGTATTGGGTGATTCAACCCTGTTAATATTGTGGAAGGTCGTAGCATTGCCAATAAACCGATCGTAACAGATTCTCCGGCCGGCGGGATGTTCCCGACGACATTGGTTTCCAGCCTGTTTAGGAGGGAGTATGGTCCCAGGTAGAGACTTCGGGCATGCACATGAACACCTCAATCAGTCATACCAGGGGGTAATTCATTGTTTTCACACGACGAAAGGGTCAGAATCATGGCACAGACACTTGCGGGAGCACCCCTGGCTTTCGATGTCGCGAAGGTCTTCATGGCTCTCCCATGTGCACTCGTCAGTCACGAAAAACACAAAACAATTAGCCCCATCTTCCCGAAGGAAACGCTGAGTAGATGCGGAGCATCTCGGGGTTCCGTTTTGTTTCCGTTGTGTTCGCAAAACTTCATCGGAAGAACAGAGTGAAGTGGAGTCAACCGCAGCAAGCGCTGAACTGAACGCGCGCAGCCCGCTACCCGATTTACATTCAAGGTTGAAGGAGAGGAGACGAGAGGAGGAGAGATGCGCAAGCGCCGAGCATTCGCGCCGACGAAGCTCAGGGTCCGCCGTTCGCTTCAAGCGTTTGCGCTCAGCGTCGCGTGTCCTTCGCTGCGCAGCTTTGTCTTCAGTGGACGTAGCGTTGCTGTTAGTTTGTGGGGTGGTGCTGACGCTTGCTTGCGCCAACCCACTAACTGACGGGACTGTTGCATCCATCACACTTCATCGGAAGAACGGAGTGAAGTGGGGTCAACCGCAGCAAGCGCTGAACTAAACGCGCGCAGCGCGCTACCCGATTTACATTCAAGTTTGGAGGAGAGGAGACGAGAGGAGGAGAGATGCGCAAGCACCGAGCATGCCCCGAAAGCAGAAGCGAGAACGCGGGGGAAGCGAAAGCGAAGTGCACGCAGCTGGTACGAGAGAAGTGGCGGGAGTATCGCGCAGCTGTGGGAGAGAGGGATGAAGGAGAGTTGCGCATGCGCAGTGTGAGTTCGGACGTCGACGCGGGACATGCTCAGACTATAAGATGCTCCGCATCTAAAACACGACTACAAAGCAAGTGGGTGTAAGAACAATCCCCTGAAAATCCAGCAGGCTGCTTCGAAAGTCAAACAAACATACTCACTAAAACCTGTGTTATGTGTCAACACTCAACACAAGAATATGCAAAACGCACCAACAAAAAAACTCACAATGATAGCAAACACAGAGCTCAATATTGGTAATATATATCCGGAAAAAAAACGAAACATTATTCTTCGACCCCATCTCTACACCAAGGGCAGCGGCTTAAGCCGTCAGCGTTGCCATTGAGCTTCCCGTTTTTGTAACGGAACTCAAATGAGTACTGCTGCAAAGCGAGGCTCCAGCGCAAGAGGAGGCCGCTTCTAGCAGACATTGTCTGCAACCATGTGAGGGTACAGTGGTCAGTTTTATTAACGAAATGCGATCCGGCGATGTACCATTTGAACTGCCCACACGAGGCACGCGCACTCCTTTTCGGACGCGCAATATGCTTCCTCACGCACTGGCAGCTGCTTCCTACTGTCGTAAAGGACGGGGTGCTCGTCACCCGTCTCCCCTTTCTGGAACAATACCACCCCCATGCCTCGGTCTTTAGCGTGGCACTGAATGACAAAACGTTTGTGGTAGTCGGGGGCTGCAAGCCCCGACTGGCGCGTCAGAGCTCTTTTCGAATCATTGAAAGCCTGCTCTTTCTTCTAATACCATTTTAGCTTAAGTGGGTCAGTTTTCAGAAGGGCGTCTGTGAGGGGGCTGGCTAATTCAGAATACCTATAAAAGTATCGTTGGTAGTAGCCTGCTACACCCCAACAGAGTGGATGTCGGTCTTCAAGCGGGGCTGCGGAAAATCGTTATTCGCAGCTACCGTGACTGCGGAAGGCCGTCGGTGCCATTACCAATCAAGTGGCCTAGGTAGGCAACCCCTGCCTGGAGTAATTGGCACTTCGAAGCCTTGAAAGTGAGGCCTGTTTCCCGCAGCCTATTTTGGACGGCGTGAAGGTGTTCTACGTTGTTGCGACTCCGTGGTTCAGGCATCAATCTTGATAGCGTGACTGGTGACCAGAGGCGTTTATCAAGAGACCGATGTTTGCTGATGAAGGCTAAAATCTTTATGCACGTAGTTACATGATTAAAACAACTTAGGCTGCTTTGCTAGCAACAGCAGGAGCAACAGAAGCAACTTTAACAACAACCCCAAGAGCGACACTCGGCGGATCACAACACCGCCTTTTTTTTGAAGCAAAAGAGTCTAGAGCCCTCCTAGGGAATTCAACTCTCAAATGTCTAGTGTAATCCCCGGTCCACAATCTCACGCACAGCGGCACTGGCGTCGCGCGAAGCCGTTCTGCTTTCTTGCCCACGTGACCACGAGGGAGAGGAGGCGATGGTGCCGCCGGTACGAGAAGACCCTTTTTCCCAGTAGGAGGTGCACCTGAGGGGCTTGACTAACGATGGTGGCCAATTACAGATTTCATGGTCCGCTCTTCCGAAGACGTCTCTGCTGTTTCATCAGAATCGCCAGGCCGGGGATGGCATAGGAAGTCGCGTGCCCGGACGCGCCTGGTTGTTTCCGCTGAAGTCACTCAGAGGTAAAAGGACACGGTTCGCGCATGGTTGATGAACCGCTATATTCAAAGCAGATTGACATTTGGCGCGAGCCAATACCGACGAGGGCGCTAATTAGCGCCTGAGTCCGCACTTGGGTGCGCCGGCTACGCAGCCCGGTCATAACAACGTGTTCAGTCCATGACCGAGAGAATATCGCTACGCTGTCTAGATAGGGTAGAGCAAAGCTCTCCATTCCCTTAAGCACCTTGTCCATGAGGCCAGAAAAACAATAGGGTGCATTCTTCAACCCGAAGCTCAAGACTTTCGGTCGGAACGTACCAAGAGTAGATAGAAATGCGGAATACCTGCTAGCCTGCTCTGTCAAAGGCACCTGCCACTAGCCCCTTACTAAATCTAAGGTAGAAATGAACCAGGCCCCGCTCACCATCCCGGTCCGTTGCTCAATGCGAGGAATCGGGTAAGTTTGATCCCTGGTGATTAGGTTGAGTTTCCGGTAATCTATACAAGATCGCGTTTCATTGCCGGGGACTTCCACCAAGATCAACGGTGAAGTCTAATCACTCTCGCATGCCTCGACTACGTCAAGCTCAAGCATCCGCTTGATTTCTACTTCCATGATACTCTGCTGACGCGACGAGACGCGGTAAGGCTTAGAGCGAACAATTTGGACCGAGGTCAGCTCTATATCGTGAACCACGAATAAGGTTCTACCGGGTTTGCCTGAAAACCGGTCCTAAAATTCCCGAAGAAGTTTTCTCAAGTCAAACACTTCTGGTTAGGCTCTACGTCTGCCTTTTTGACCATTTCTTCGATACCCGGAAGGGGTCGCTTCGCTCGACACGGGTCATAGTTCGGGACAATCGCGGGGCATTTCATCTGGAAAGTTACGAGCCATGCTTACGATTACTCGCCGTAAATTTCTGTGGTACACATGCCGCTGTTTCCGCTTGCTGAAATTCTCACGACGTAATTTGTGTCCAATAGCTTTTGAATGACTTGTGCGTGGCTTTTCCACTGGAGTTCGAGTTTAAGCATTTAACATGGCTTTAGCAGCACCACTTTATCCCCAACTTCAAATTTGCGAGCCCTGGCATTGCGATCACAATACCGTTTAGCCTTTTGCTGGGCTTCAGCCATCGTGCTCTCGGCCAACTATGAGCATGGTGTAACCTATCAAGCGAGGCAAGAACGTACTTGATCACCATGGGGTCCTCGCCGCGGCGTTCCCACGACTCGCGTAGAATGCGGAGCGGTTATCGCAACTACCAGCCGTAAAGTAGCTCGGCGAGCACGAAACCCCATCGCCTCGTGAGGAACTGTTCTTTGGGCGAACATTGCTGCAGGCAAGCACGTATCCCAGTCGGTCTTTCCCAACACAACGCCTGTAGGACGTGCTTTATCACGGAATAAAGTTTCTTCACATAATTAGATTGTGGGTTGTACACTGAACTGTGAAGCAATTTGATCCCACGTTTCTCTAGACATGTTGGGGTCAGTGCGCTGGTAAACCCTGTACGCAATTGTTGGAATGACGGATTATAATTAAACAAGCCGGCATTTAAAAGATCAAGACTTCTCTTCGGTTTGTGAAGCAGATGCAAACATAGATTACGATAGCTCCTCAAAACCGCTTTTATCAGCCTGTGTTAAGTTTAAGACGTATTCCCACCGAGCGACATACTTTTCAGTTCCGATTCGTGCGTAGATGACGGGAAGCATTATCAGTGTTATCAAGCGCAAAGATCACTAGCGGAATAAGATGAAAGAAAACAAAGACAACCCTTACTATCAAGCACAATGTCGGTCTGCGCGCAACTTATGACCTGCGCTCATACGCAAAAGAAAAAAGCAGTACTAGTGGTCCTTAAAGCAAATTGCAATTTCAAAGAAATCTGGCATAAAATCAACTCTGTACAAAATCGTCCCAAATATGCAACACTCTGCGAGATTTCCGGATAATAAACTGCAGTGAAGTTGATGTCGCGAAATTTTTGAAACGATTTGTTTATTAACCAAGCAAAGTCCCCCGCTACCAGTAAGTGTGATGAAAACGAGCCTATCTAACCTCTCCCGCAACCAAACTCTCGCATTTAGTGAGATAGCAATAATAGAATTTATATGAATGGCAAGACAGATGAATTAAAAAAAGGCGATGGGACATGACAAAATTTCTGTTATAATTATCAAAGACAACATTGAAATCCTTGCGCCAGCGTTAGCAGCAATGTTTAATCAGGCATTTCTTCCGGGAACTTACCCAGCAAAGTTGAAAATTGGAAGGGTTGTGCCCATCTATAAAGGAGATGACCCTAATGACCTGGCCAATGACAGCCCCATACCAATTTTGTCCTGCATCAATATTCTATTTCAGAAACTAATAGCGAAACGTGTAATGAACTTCCTACATACATTTAGCATATTAACGGAACACCAACACGGTTTCAGGAATAACTGCTCAGATAGTACCGCTGTTAACGCAGTTGCCGAAAACGTAAACAAGGCCCTTAACTGTAATAACATAGTAGTTCGTATAGTTATGGATTTCAGGAAAGCGTTTGACTCCGCGAACCATGCCATACTACTACAAAAAAGAAGAACGCTGCGGTTTTCAAGGTTCACCTATTACCTTTTTTCGCAGTTATCGCTCCGACCGGAGACAATTTGTCGAAATAGCATTTAGTAAATCTTCACCCAAAGATTTTAAAATGGGCGTGCCTCAAGGCTCTGTATGTTGTCGTTGTTGTTCCTTCAATATATTGGCGCATACCCAATACGGGGTCGGCCACACATCAGTCGTTAATTCGAATGAGATTACTGCCTAGGTGAATTATTCGAGGAAAATTAGAAAACTTTGGAAGGGCTCTGTATGAGGCCCCGTTCACATTTCTCTTCACATTTCTCTTCACATTTCTCTTCACCTTGCGCGCTCGTTAAAACAAGCCAAAAATGTTTTGTACGCGGGCCATACAGCCGTTATGATGATCTAGTCAATCATAACAAGAAGCAGAATAGCTTGCTAATCAGCAACTCCGAAACACCTTAAAGCTGGTTTAGAGCTAATAAGCTCGAATTAAACAATAAAAAAACAAGTTTACAGTATTCGCATGGAACCGAAAAGCACAGCCCGGCCTATGCAGCTTGAACCTCGGAGAAACAACAATGGAACTGGTTACCACCCATAAATACTTAGGTTTATCTTTAAATTCGTCTTGCACTGGGACCTTCGTATATAACAACTAACAAAAAATAGCATTTGGCTGTTTCACACGGGTAAAGGCACGCACACGTTTTTCTGCGCACGTTTTACGCCTCATTTAAGTTACCATGCTACAGAGACATGTGACCTATTGCATTGAGACATGGGGGTTCACGTACGCGTCTTACTGCAAATAACTCTGTGTAATCCAAAAAAGAGCCATTAGAATATTGGCCGGAGCGCCGAGGAATCAGCCATCAGCTATGCTCTTCGCTCAATTTATCATACTGCCGTTTGATAGATTCAGGGACTATATTACTGCTGTAATTATCCACAAAATACTTACCACAAACAATCCGTACCACTCGTCAACGCTAATTACACCCAAGCGAAATACAAGGCACGCTGATCACAAAACTCTTAACCTGCCAACAGTACATAATGCATATGGTCAGCGCCTCTTGTCCTTCATGGGAGCAAAAATATGGAATAACATACCGAACTCCATCAAAACAATACAAAAAATGTTGCCGTCCCTAAACAATTACTTCAGACATCAAGTACAATAAACTAGAACCGTTATTTTAATGTAAATAACGCTACTGTAAAAAACTAAACAATGTAGCTTGCTGCCAATTATTTTTACTTGTGTGCAACAATCAATTATTTTGCCCAACACTGGATCCAATAATAGCCGTACAGGCTATAGATCCAGGTGCCTCATCAACATGTTTTTGTGATGTTTTTCGATGAAATAAACTACTTTGTTCTGTTCAGGTCTGTACTTTTGTCGCACTGTATTTCGGTGGGAAACGCTACTCGCGCGAAGATGGCCAGCAAAGCGTTTACAATTTCCGACGAGCCGAGCTCTTTGAGCAGATCTGCCTCACAGAACTTCGTACACTAAAAAAAATTTGGTCAAAACGACCCAAAAGTTCTGCCAAAATGACGAGTGGTCGTCAATACCAAATGACGGTGTTTTTGGTCCTTTTGACGTCTTACTTGTAATCCTGAAATACAAATTAGTCATCAAAATGACGGGCTGACATCTTTCATTATGTCATTTTGACGTGTACTTGTCAATATGAAATACTAATGGCCCGTCAATATAACGTCCCGACTGTTTCACAGCAAACCGTCATTTAGACGTGAAATGTAAATAAAATTTAGTCTTCGGCTGAACTGCCCAATCTTCACATGCAGTGGGCAGTAACTGATAAAAGATGCTGCAACAATTAGCTTCAGTGCTCACGTATTTATTGTTTCAGAATTCTACATAGCAGCATAGGTGCAGGAATGCACAGCAGACTTGTGGCTTTCCGGTTGATTTCTTGAAAAGCCATGAACCACAGTACCTGAGAAATAGAACATTTTGTATTGTGATTGGGTGGAACCCGATATTAATGTTATCTGGACAATATTGCACGTAATAGAAACAATAAGGGATCGACCTATACAAAAACAGATGGTGGACAATGCAAATAAATTTGACAATACGTTAATCCAACCGGAACAGCATCTTTTCTATTGGCCTTAGGAAGCCAGCGGCTTTTCAAGAATACTTTGCAAAAGTGAAATGTGAAAGGTTTGGTATACGTAGTATGCGCATGAACCTATGGCGTAAAAAGATAAAAATAAAAACCACATTTCAAAAAGTCACGTCGCGCCATCTAACCACATAACAAAAAAAGCTGCCAAGAGGTCACAGTCGTGGCCACAGCGATGAAAAAGTTAATAAAATTGTAACCGGTATCGAGATGAAGTTATTCCACACTCATTTACCTTTGCAAAATCCATCGTGAGAGTGAGGGTGGCCGTGTCGGTAACAAACGTTGAACATGAAGAATCCACGATGACGGGTGACACTGCCTGCTTCATCGTATAGTTGTTGTGATGCTGTCGTGTCAGTCGACTGCTATGAAGATCCGCTGCAGTCCATTTATCTTAGAGCCTGCTTGGCGACAAAATTGCTGCACTTACGCACCCTCGCAGTTTAAGGCGCGATACAACGATCAAGAGTAACAATTATACGTCCTTTGCACAAGAACGGCGATGAACGAGAAAAAAAAAGTCGCGCAGAGCTTACATGAGTCCAGAAGCTCTTGGCCCGTCAGGTTTAGGCAGTCGTTAGTCTGCTCGCTTTCTGCCCTAGCAGGACCCGATAAAAGAGTCGACAACCCCATACCCTTCCCCAGCACACCTTTCGGAAACACTGCTGCGGCGTGAACAAGCGACAAGTCATTGCTTATTGCCGAGTTTCGGCGGGTGCGCGGGCCCAATCAGACGCATTGTTACGCGCAAAATTATATTTTAACGATATATACGCATCGTCCGCTTAACGAAACGCCCGCCTGCTGCAGTGCCGAAATCAGCCGCTGTCGATTCCCGCCCATTTCTTCCCATGTCGACATTTTGCAACTGTGTCAGCTTGAGACAAAACTCATCAAAACGCTACATCGTTCCCTGTTTGGGGGCAATTAAAAGTGCAAGAAAAAGTAAAAGATCCAGGCCGTGCGGCGCCTGGCGCGATGGTGGCCATCGTTCTCACGGCGTAGTTACCCCTCGCCGGCCGCTCTCAACGACGAGGATGCTGCCCCGTTCAGGCTACAGATGCAGAAACCGCGGTTCCAGTTTCTGACACGACAGTCATCATAGTATTCGAGCCAATACACTCTGCACACTTGAGCTTGCTTCACAATTATTGCACTCGCAGCTTTTTTCCGAGGAAAAATCTCTTGATGCGGTAGATCTTTCACTTACCGCTATCAGATGCACTTGCTCTGTTGCTGCAGCTCCGGGTGCATGGCTGCTGAAGGAGACGAGAAAAGAGACGTTTGCTCCGTCGCAGTTTCAAAGGAGTATGTGTGAACCCCGGACATGGGAAAAGAGGGCAACCCAAACGCTTTCCTAAAACAGCGGAAAATATCTCTTCCCCCCTTTTCCCCCCGATCGCGCGGAAGGTGGCGGCGGCAGCGACTGGAGACAAAGGAAGCGTCCCTGAAAGACCCCCACTCCCCCAGCAAGCACGCAGCGGTGTCTCCCGGAAGGGTCCCCTAAAGGAAACATTCTTCGAGAAGCCGGTATCGAACAAGAGAAAAAGCAAAAGGCCCAACCGGCGAGAGCCACCTGGGACGGCCAATCAGAGTGCTGTATTACCGAAATCAGTTTGTTTGTTTCCTTTAGCACCTTGTTCTATGCCCTCTCCCATCGAGTTGACGGCGAAACGACAGTCTTCACCATTTACGTCAACTCGTTGTCAAAAATCACGGTCCCCCGCAGAGGGCACCTTGTGTACTCAAGGTGTTTTGGTGAGTAGCGCCACCACCGTCCCGAGCTCCGCAGGGGTGCCTACTGCCGTAGGCACTTGGTGACTTGCAACACCACGGACCCGAGCACATGTGGGTTGGACCCACCCACGCCCCGGCTGTGCGTGGCTGAGCCGTGTCCGGGGAAAAGGGAATCCTGGTGGCTGAGCCAAAGCCGGGGTTGTTTTAGACCTTCATGGCCCCCCGGTAGAGGCAACACCCCACTTTGGCCCCTGCTTCTCGCAGACGGTGCCCCCGGTCTGACCCGCACGGGGGGAACCAGCCAGTCGCCTTTTCCTGCCTCCCTCTCAGCTCTTTCACCTTCCTGTCTTCTTTTCTAACCCTATCCTGTCATCTCTTCTTTTTCTCATTTCCACACATTTCCAGGCGGCGAGGGTTAACCCTGGGTAAGGAGTCAACCTTGAGGACTTAAACAGGGTTATAGCAGCTATGTATGGCTAACGCGCATCTAGCGCGTTCCCAGATTGGGCTCGGTGGTGGGCGGCCAGCATAGCTGCTGAATTGATTTCACTTGTTATGGCAACAAGATTTTCTTCATCCCATGATCGTCCTCCAAAACGGGGACGCAACGAAGCAGTCCAGCAGTTTTTCACTCGTAAAAAGTCAGAAAATTTCCTAAAGTTCCACGTCATGCACTGTGAAAAAGAAGGCTTGTCAATGAGATGTCTGTCACCATTCTTGGTAGCCAAAGTTCTAACGAATGAGCTAGGCGGCGGTTATAAAGTAAGCAAGTTGGGAAGCGGTGACCTTCTCCTAGAAGTACAAGATGCAGCTCAGTGTGCCAAGTTGACGAAAATAACCACTGTTGGCGACAATCCCATGAGCATCAGTCCCCACCGATCCATGAACACTACCAGAGGTGTTATCTCTGATGAAGACTTTCTGAACTTGTCTGAGCAAGAACTCCTGGAAGGGTTTGAGGGCCAGACTGTTGTGAATGTTCAACGAATCAAAATACGTAGAGATGGGAAGGAAATTTCGACCGAGCATGTAATCCTCACATTCTCGACCAGTGTACTGCCCGAGTCTGTCGAGGCAGGCTACGTTAAAATCCCTGTGCGTTTGTATATTCCAAACCCCCGACGCTGCTATAAATGCCAAAGATTTGGCCATGGTTCACTGAGCTGCCGAGGCAAGGCAGCATGCCCAAAGTGTAGCCTCCCCGACCACTCGTCTGACACCTGTGAAGCTCCACTCCACTGTGTAAACTGCATGGGAGAGCACGCCGCGTACTCGCGCTTGTGCCCGCAATGGAAGAAAGAAAAAGAAATAATTGCTCTGAAGTATAAGGAAAACATTACCTTTAGGGAAGCACGACAGAGACTGTTCCGGACACACACTAGTTTTGCCGATGTAGCGCGACGGGGGGCGGCGCTACACTCGGTTCGAGTTCCCCTTGGAACCCTCCCAGTGAGGCCCCAAGGGACACTTCAAGCCCCCTCAGTGCCGGTGGCTAAGGCCACTGCACATGCCAAAAAAGAAGCGTCAAGGCCTGCCCCAGCACCCCTTGATGCCAACGCTAGGCCCCTTGCTGGCACTGCAGTGCCGGTCCCTGCTGAGAGGCAGGCTGCCGCAGCCAGCCAGCCTAGCCCTGCTGACGAGGCTTCGCAAGAAGCCATGGACACAACGCCAAGCCCTCCGTTGCGTGGTACGCCGATAGGGCGCGGCACGTCGCTCGACCGTTCAAAGCAAAATACACCTAGGGTCACGGCTCCTGGGAAGGTGTCTTGAGCCTGGGAGGGTGACAGCATGGCACTTCCTTAATCCTTGTTCAGCATAAGCTGATGGTAACTGATAATGTAGTCCAATGAAACGGCAGAGGCCTCCTGAAAAACTTGGACGATATCTATGAATTGCTGTCACAACACCAAATAAGTATTATGTGTCTCCAGGAGATACACTTGAGGACGAACCAAACTAACTTCTTAAAGAACTACTCTGTATTTAGGAAAGACAGGGATGGCTGCATGCATCCCTCTGGAGGAGTTGCGATTATCGTGCAAAAATCAGTGGCATGCCAGTTCTTACCGCTACAGACCAGTTTAGAGGCTGTAGCCATACGAGCCATTATCTTTAATAAACTGGTAACAGTATGCTCACTGTACATACCTCCAGACCACGGGCTCTCCAGTATGGAGTTTGAAACATTAGTTGATCAGCTGCCAGAGCCGTATCTGCTAGTTGGGGATTGTAATGCTCACCACCCACTCTGGGGTTCTGCACGCACGGATGCTAGAGGACGCCTCGTTGAAAAGTATCTGCTATCATCTGGAGCATGCTTACTTAACAAGAAAGACCCAACATATTATAACCCAACACATGCCACGTACTCCTGCATAGATCTCACCATAGCCTCTCCAGTTCTGTTTCCAGCACTCCAGTGGAAGGTCATTAATAACCTGTACGGAAGTGACAACTTTCCAGTGAGCCTCAAGCTTGTAGACAATAAACAAGACAACACTCCATGCCCACAAAAGTTCAAGGAGGAGGCCGCAGACTGGAAAAAATTCAAAGAGCTCTCTGAGTGTCACTATACACTTATAGACAACCTTGGTATTGATGAAGCTTCTGAGACTCTGACCACCCATATAATTGAAGCTGCGCTGAAGTCCATCCCCCAGACTTCTTCTAGTAGGGTTGCTAAGCCGAAACCTTGGTGGAATGATGATTGCAGGCAGGCCCGTAAGGAACAGAATAAGGCATGGGGTGTCTTGCGTAGGTGTCCAACGACTGAAAATTTGGTACTTTTCAAGCGGGCAAACACCAATGGCAGACGGATTCGGCGTATTGCGAAAAAAGAAAGCCGGAATCGTTTTGTGTCCTCAATCACATCATATACTGACACGCGGAAAGTATGGAGGAGAATTAAAGCACTCCAAGGAAGTAACACTCTTATATACCCTTTGGTCAGCACAAGAGGAGACACTTTACAAGACCAAGCGAATGCCCTAGGCAAGCATTTTGAGTATGTATCAAGCTCAGCTCACTATTCAAATAACTTCCTGAGACACAAGAATGCAGAGGAACGGAAGATTGTACGTGACAAACGGCAGTCTGAGGTAGGGTATAATTGCCCCTTCACTATGCAGGAGCTTAAAGTGGCGCTCACTACTTGTGGTAAATCATAACCAGGTCGAGACCGAATAACATACACCATGATTAAGCACCTGCACGACGACGCGCTAGAAGCGCTCTTACTGTTGTTTAACAAGATCTGGCGTGCAGGGCAATTTCCAAAAGTGTGGAAAGAAGCTATTGTGGTGCCCATTCTAAAGGAGGGGAAAGATCCATCACTTCCAACTAGTTTCAGACCGGTCGCTTTAACCAGTTGCTTATGCAAGGTCTTCGAAAAAATGATTAACCGTCGCCTTATCTATTTTCTTGAGTACCATGGTATCATAGACAATCGCCAGGCGGGTTTTCGCTCTGGTAGATCGACAGCAGACCACCTAGTGGCTATTGAATCCTACATCAGGGAGGCATTTGTTCATAAGCAGCATTGTTTATCAGTTTTCTTTGACCTCCAGAAAGCTTACGACACAGCCTGGCGTTACGGTATTCTTTGCGATCTTCGCCGCCTTGGAGTTTGTGGAAACATGCTGAACAGTTTGAAAGATTACCTTTCGGAGCGCACCTTTCAGGTTAGGGTTGGAAATGTCCTCTCGAGGATGTTCGTCCAAGAAAATGGAGTGCCGCAGGGTGGTGTGCTCAGCTGCACCCTTTTTATTGTTAAAATAAATTCCTTAGGAACTGCACTGCCTCGCTCCATATCCTATTCGCTATATGTTGATGATGTGCACATTGCGTTTAAATCATGTTTTATGTCCATTTGTGAGAGACAAATCCAACTAGCTGCAAACAAACTTACAAAATGGGCAGATGAGAATGGCTTCTGTTTTAACCCAGAAAAAAGCACGTGTGTGTCTTCTCTAGGCAGCGTGGTATCCGCCCAGATCCTGTTATTAAACTCAATGAAACACCCATAGCAGTAAAAAAGGAGCACAAGTTCCTTGGGGTTGTGCTTGATGACAAACTTTCATTTATTGCACACCTCAAACGCCTTAAAGTTAAATGTTTGGATACAGTCAGGATCCTGAAAGTCCTCTCACACCAGTCTTGGGGTACTGACACAAAGTGCCTATTGGCCTTATTCAATAGCCTTGTGACGTCCCGCATCGACTACGGGTGTCTTGTTTATCAATCTGCCGCGAGAACAGCACTAAAGATGTTAGACCCTGTCTACCATCTTGGCCTTCGTCTGGCTACAGGCGCTTTCCGAACAAGCCCTGTTTTAAGCCTGTATGTGGAAGCCAATCAGTGGTCTCTTGAAACACAGCGGAAGTACAATGGGTTGAATTATGCTCTAAAAGTGACATCCTTGACCGGACACCCGAACAGCACTCTAGGTAACCAGGCAACCAAGCTTTTTGCAAAGCGACCTGCCATGGCTGAGCCATTCCTTCTGTCGGTGAGGGCACTGGCCGCAGGCCTGGGAATATCCTTCACTGACGCTCAGAAAACCAGCTTTGCTGACTTTGTCCCTCCATGGGATGTCTGCCCTATCTCTTATGATCTCTCTTTTATGACGATTGACAAAAGAACCGCTCCAAAGGAATTAATTATGCAGCATTTTTTGTTTTTGCAGAACAAGTACAGAGCATCTGAGTTCTACACAGATGCTTCCAAGTCAGCTGGTGCAGTATCATGTGCTGCACATGGTCCCAACTTTTCCACGTCAAAGACTATGCCTGAAGCCACATCTATATTTACTGCTGAAACACGCGGCCTTGCATTGCTGTAGAATATATTATTGAGAACAATGTCCAAAAGTCAGTGATATTCACTGATTCTCAAAGTGCTGTGCAGGCTTTAGCGTCAGGAAAGTTACAAAAAAATCCAGTCTTTAATCAATTGCTAAAACTACTGTGCTCAGCCCACAAACAAAAACTTGAAATCACTGTCTGTTGGGTCCCAGGTCACTGAGGCATAGCCGAAAATGAGCAAGCAGACAGGAATGCTGTAACTGCAGCTCTTCGGAGTGACCTAGATATTCAAAGCGTCCCGTACGAGGATCTTAACGTAAGAGGCTGCGCGACCAATGGCAGGAAGATTGGAATGGGGAAACAGCAAACAAATTGCACATGGTAAAACCCAAGTTAGGTAGATCGATCTGTGAGAAACGAGACAGGATCACAGAGGTTACTCTCTGTAGACGGCGCACAGGCCATACCCATGCTACACATGCGTACCAATTGAAAGGAACAGAACAGCCACGCTGCTTGAGGTGTGGAGGGTCGCTATCAGTCATTCACGTATGGTAGAATGCAAACTACTTGAACCGCAAAGAAAGCTTCATTTTCCAGAATTGTACACACGCATGATCCCTCAACACCCATTGCTGTTTTTATCAGACGAGCCACTTTTCTCTACTAACCGTGTTTTTAAGTACCTCTCAGATGTAGATTTTTTAAGGTATGTGTCGTATCACCCGTGAGCCGAGCCACCATCGCACGCTAGAACCCGGTAGGGCCACTCATTGCTACCGCAAAGACGGTGGCAAGGGGTGCACGTAGAAAATGCCTGTCATAGTGTCAAATGTTTTTACTTGGCCCTCTACACCAATTCTTGGCCCTCTACACCAACACAAATCTGAGATACCTTTTATTATATATTCTGTACTTTATATTCTCAATTGAATATTCCTCACCATAGTACTGGCACTCTTTGGCCTTGATGCCCTTGCGCCAAGAAAACCTAACATCATCATCAAAAATCACGGTCACTTGGCCGTAAAAGTGACGGCCAGTTCTTAGAGTGTAGCGAGACAAAGGAGGGTAAGGATGTGACGATGGCTGCAATCGGTTGCCAGAAGAGGACCTACCGTGTCAATAACGAGGCGTCTAAATGGCTCGGAGATTATGGGCACCAGTTTTGTAGGAGCCCGCACCTTGTCGCCTGGCTTACCCAGCTGGTGGCGCGTGTCACAACGAACTCAGCGTCGCGGAAGCAGCCTAGCCAGTAGTAATCCTGTAGTAGCTAGTCCTTAGTTTTTCTTCACACCTAAGTGCCCGGACCACGCGCCGCCATGAACCGGCTGCAAGAGCTTCTGGCGATAATCGCCTGGACCAACCAACTATTCAAACTGAACTCTCCTCCTATCCCTGTACCCCTGTACCTACGGTACAGTATACCCCCTCCCCCCTTTCCTGATAAAGATCTTTCTTTGCAACTCCTCGCATCGATCCAACTTAATGTTCCGAAGCATTGCGTCACGTTTTTGTTCAGGTATCAGGTCAGCTCTGTTCACTCCTAAGAACTCTTGCAGACTGTTGGAAGTGGGTGGGACAAACACCTCACCCAAGAAGTCGGAAAACTCATCCTCGTCTCCAGGGTGTTCCTCGAGTTTAGAGCCTTGCCATGTCACCTGCTCTATTCCATGCACTGACTGCTGTGTGCCACCTCGTTTGAACTGGGCGCTATCACCGCCAACTTCCGAGGTTTTCAGCGGGCCGGCGGTTGTACGAATACCCCAAGTTTCTAACCCTTTTGACTAAACAATTCATCAGACTGGTTAGAAAACACGCATTCATATTCGGGTGCAAACTAGGTGACACCGCAGCCTCGGTGTCAAGTGTCCGGAAGGGGCCCTCGATACAAATTCGCGCGATCGGAAGATACACGCTGTTTGCCTCAACCGCCTGCTTGATGCTGGCGCACTTGCCTGAAAACTGCTCTGGTGTTACGTAAGATGTGTGTGCTACATCCATCGTCGCCGCGGAATTTCGGAGTACCCGGCAGCATTTTCCGTTCACTGTCATCTCCTGAATGTACAGTTCCAGCAGCTTCATATCCCCATCGCCTTCACCTGCTGACAGAAAAGCTACCCTGGGATTCCTGCACCCGGCGGCCACGTGGCCCTGCTGGCGACAGTTGAAGCAAGTCAGTGGTGGTCTAGTCGAGCCGGGACGGCACATGGTTACCTGAAATGAGGAATCAACCCACCTAACTTAGCTGAATAAAAAGTTTTGTCTCTCTCTCTTTTCGAAAACCTTTTTCTGATGCTGTGCCTGCTCCTCTGTAGTCTCCGATTTCTCACCGTCATGGTGCTCCAACTTTCTCCCGCTAGCGCCTTCGGCATCTCGGGAGACGCTGTCTTTTTGCAATTTTTGTTTGACTCCCGCTTCGGACCCTCCCTTATTTCACCATGATGACAAGACAAGAACTCGTGAACGAGCTCGGCGGCTCGTGTCACCGTCGTGACACCTGAATTGTCCCTTACCCAGGTACGCATATTTGAGGGGAGCCGGTGGTAGAACTGCTCCATACCTAGGCGTTGCACCACCTTATTGTGGTCGCCAAACGTGCCGTCTTCCCATAGCTACTACTCAAAATTTGCCATCAATTTATACGCGAACACTGAGGGTGACTCATGTTACTCTCTTTCACCTTCCCCAAACCGCTGCGTGTAAGCCTCTGGTGACAACCTGTACTTCTTTAGAACACACACTGTTACTTTGTTGTAATCTTCTGCGTCGTGTCTAGTCAAGCAGGCTACCACATTGGCCGCTTCACACGGTAACAAAGTAAGTAGGCGTTGGGGCCAATTGTCTCCAGGGAAATCCACTTTCTCGCGTGTGCGCTCAAAATTAACTAAAAATAAACCCATGTCTTCTCACAACCTAAACGGTTGCATGAGGTCCTTCATTTTGAACGACAGCTTTACTCCTCCTTCACTAGACGCCTCGCCAACACCACTACCCCTTTAGCATTTCGGTATTTCATCTCTGGCTCATCTACACGACGCTGTGCTTCCGCTTCTGCTTTCTTTCTCTCTACCTCATATGCACGACGCCGTGCTTCCGCTTCCACTTCTACTTTCTTTCTGTCTAGCTCATCTAAAGAACGCTGTGCTTACTCCTCTGCTTTCTTTTTTTCATCTTGCTCCCGTTCTTTCATAAGCTCCAGGCACTCTGAGCTCATCGTCGTCTGCCCCGACTGCTTCGATAGCCTCGATGATTTCTGGCTTTCTTTTCTAATCGCCTAAGCTTAACCCCAACATTTTTGCAACTCTAGGAGTTGCGGCTTTCGTAGCGACTTCAGGTTCATGTCTGTCTCGAGTGCTGCCAACTGTTACTACAAAAGATCCTTTACGCCGACGAACCAAAGCAAAAAAGAGTAATACGCTTCACCTCCCTCGCTACACCTTTGAGAAGAGCCTGGTAATCCGTCAAACAGAATTACCTCGCACTCACCACACTTTGCAGTCATGCCGCCTTGAAGTGGGTACCGATGCTTTGGAGTCGACGCATACCTCATAGAGACGATCCCGTCCGCAGTGGATATGATCTCGCCGCGGTGGAGACGATCATCTGGTAGCATGAGCGGTGATGGCGTCCGGTGGTCTAGAGTTGGGGCAAAAATTGGGGTCAAGTAGGGCGAATAAAAAAACTTTATGTACAGATATTTACATAGCGTTTGACTGTGTGCACAGGGTGTTGCGCTCCTGCTCGCCAAAAATAAATAATCAGGTTGGGTCCGCCCCCTTTCACCCTTTCTCCCGCTGCTTTCAGGAACGTAGAAATCACGAAAATTCATGGCACGTAAACTGACATTTACACACTCACAAAGGGAAGGCACTTTTTCGCTCGCACAGGTAAGCGTCCGGTTGACTTACGTGGTGCGATATTCCTAAAGTCGAAGCCCTTAGGACCATCCGAGGTTGAAGCGACAGGAGGACGCCTGGACCTGGTCGGTAATTCGGCATCGGGCTCTCGTTGAATAGCGGCGTCTCGGACCCACAACAAAGGGGCCCCACGATGCGCGGGTCATGGTCTCCCTACTCAGAAGCCATTACTCTCATTCTGACTGCCCGCCAGCTTGGTCCCCAGGCAGCACAGAAAACGTGGCCAGCCTTTGGCTTATTTTTGGCCGATGCTTGGCCTGTTTGGCCATTGGCAAATTTTGGTCTGCCAGAGAACTTATGTTCTTTGGCATGCATTTGTTCACGGAATACTTGTTGTCTGTTCGGCCAGCCGAGGTCTTTACACCAAAGGCAAACATCGGGCCACAGCGAACATGTTTTTTCATTGGTCACCACACGTCCGACGACGGACAGCACGCGTCCTGCCACAGATTACTTGTTTCCTTTTTGGCCAGCTGAGGTCGGAAGACGAACTGCAAGCGACTGGCCAAGGGGGCCGCGTTGTCTGTTTGGCCAGTTTAGGTCCCAAGATGAACGGCAAGAATCTGCCCACAGAGTACACGCTTTTTCCATGGCCACCATACTTCTGATGACGAACAAATAGCGTCTGGCCATGCATTAATCGTTTCCCATTTGGCCAGCGGCTGGCGGAACACGAACGGCAATAGTCTGGCCACGAATTACTTCTTTCCTGTTTGGCCAACAAAGGTCCGAAGACGAACGACAAGCATCTGGACGCGGAATACTCGTTTTCTCTGCGGCCACCCATGTAGAAAAGATATCCGGACAGAGAATTACGTGTATGTACGTGACGACCTCTGGAAGGAGGGGTCGCGGTGGACGGGAAATACAATCGTGCGGGAGAACGAGCTGCTTGTCCGCGGGGACTCTATGGCATGCAGTAGCATGGTATGTAGCTTCGCGAGGGCCTGGCGGTGGCATTAACCTCTACGGCGAATCTCCCTTTCTGTGAGTCAGCTAATGAAGGCCATTATAGGCAGAAAAATCTCTCCTTTAGTTTATAAGCTCAGATAAAGCAGGTAGGGCTGCTGACATGAGACTTGCTTTAACTGAAATGTTAGTGTGTGGGATGCTAAATTCAACTTCAAACATCTTTTTTCGCGCCGAAGCTGGCTTAAACAAAAAGGTATACCTAAATGCTACATTTACATCACACGAGGGTATTAAGTTAGCACCGCAAAGGCGATGTCAGGGCATTGTTTTAAAATAAACGAAAAAAACGGCAGCTGTTGCAATTGATCTAACTAGCATTCGTGTGTTGTTTGGAAGCACAATCCCTCTCTTATTACTTTAGTCGCGATACCCATCAAAAAAGCAAAAACAGGCAATGAGCATGTAGACAAGTCATTAATTTTATTTTTCCCAGCCTACCAAGCACATGCATATGCTCCTAGCATACAGCTAAGTGCCCGTCATACACGTGGCGCTACTGATTCACATCAGCCTTTCATTTGAAACATGTGCTGTGTTAATAAATATTTTTAAATTTCCGTCGTAATAACAACATACCCCTTACCCTGCTATGCATGACAACATACTTCCCTGTGCCACAATGTCTTGTTGCCCTTCTACTTCGCCGAAAACACGATGTTTTGTCATTGGTGAGTGGAACATCCTTGACGCTTCATTTCAGTTATATTTCCTATAGAGTTCAGTACCTGGACAAAAAAAAGAACCCTTCGAGGATTCGAAATACGTATTTTACGATAGCTACAGGCTATGCTGAGGTTTTACACTCTAATGTATATTATATGAAACGCGAATGCTCTGAAACGACGTGAGTTATTCATCAAAAGTTGTGGGAACCTAGGAAGTTGCGAAGCCCTATATTTCTGGCACCCAGGGCATAAGAACTCTCCTGACATGCGCAGAGGATAATACAAGCGTTACGAGGTTGTACGCAGGTTGTTGAATCCACGCTATGCATACGACGATTGTGAATGCCATAATAGTACGAAATCACGTGCTGGGCGTGTCCTGAATTTCTAAATAATGTTTCCGTGGGTGTGATGAAACGCGTATGCGTGTTATAACATGAAGATTTAAAGGAACGTTAAGCGCTGTTTCCCTACAACGTCATAGCATGCTTTCAGTTATCGCTTTAATAATCTTGCCCATGTCGTTACCACAAACATATTCTCACACAGGCAACGTATGCATCACAGCTTTTTTTTTTTTTCAAAGTAGCGAATCTAGCGCATTTGAACGCTTTCTTCACAATTTTGAGTGCCGCCACTTTTACGCAGCCGAGGTGATCAACCTGTCTCCAAAATGAATTATTACGAGATCATTACGAAAAATTACTTCCGTACGATTTCCTTGTGAGGCTATCAGTTGGCCAAGTACTTTAATAGTATATTCAATATCGTCAGCGACAAGCCATCTATAAAGTGAACAACACACCAGTGGAGGTTACTGGTAACACTGCTGAAGGAAGATCCGGCATGAGGTCGCGTCTTGCCTAAACACAAAAATGTTTGCCACTACGCCTCCGTCACCCCCATCAGGTTTCTCCCACATGCGATCTAGTCTTGCACCGGTCGCTTCCTATTTTTTCACGAAAATGTCCGGCCCAGCGGACCTTTGTGGTTACTAAAACGCTTTTGAGCTTTCCTATGAATTTTCCCTTACTCCAAAGATAGAAAAAAGAAGCGCAAGTTCTGTGCGGGACTATATGCTTGTTTAAAAACCTAGGCAGAAAGTGAAAGCCTCATGTCACCTGCCACGATGGCTCAGCGGCTAAGGCGTTCCGCTGCTGAGCACGAGGTCATGGGTTCCATTCCCGGCCACGGCGGCCGCTTTTCTGATGGGGCGAAAAGCAAAAATGCCCGTGTGTACGAGATTTCAGCGCACGTTAAAGATCCCCAGGTGGTCAAATTTAATCCAGAGCCCTCTACTACTCCGACTGCGTTGCGTCGGCGCGTTAAACCCTACAATCAATCAATCGAAAGTCTACTGTCGGCTCAAACGTCAGGCTGAGTGTAACTGAGGAAACAGGAGGGGTAGGAGAGGGAGGACAAGGGCCCTTAGTTAAACTAATACGTTTGAAATACCTACGAGTATGCTTGAAGTGCATTTCAAATATGCTTTGTATTCGTACATGTATTTCAAATGCATTAAAAATTGCATTTTCCTAATTTTTAGTAAATATTGTAAATACATTATTAAAAAGCGGAAAAATACAGTGCTTTTAAGTACCCTACAAATAGATTAGGAATGTACTGAACCTCATGAATGCGCGCTTAAAGCATTCAGAATATATTGAAAATGTATTCCCTCCCGGCAAACGATCTAGGTCCAAATGCACTGTAAATATTTAAACAATACGCTTACCTAACTACATTTAGAGCAGCACTCTTAGTATACTTTAAAAGTGTGCTGAAGCATAGAAATATACCCCGAATACATTCGACATATATTTCCAATGGATTGTATGTTTGTGGAACGAACATGGTAGAGATACACTCTCAATGCAGGAAAAATATTTATTGAAAAAACATTTTAAATGTATTAAAAAAGCTTTCCCGAAATACATTTCGAGTACACTAGAGGCACTGCTTCAGTTGCTGAATCGTAAGATTTACGTAAAGCATATCTAAAGTGCCGGATAAAATACATCTCAAATGAATAAACGTACTGAGAATTTCTCCTCGATGTTTACTTATAATAAAAGAAACTGAGGGAGATACTTTCACTTACTGCGCTGTCTAAGGCAGGCATACATATAAGCTCTCTGTATTAGAGAGAAACTCGGCGTACAAATATGTAAGCGGCGGTGTTCCAACGTAATCGGCAAAGCAAAAACATCTAATTCAACGAGTATATATATGTATGAAAACGGTTGCACTTTGCCAGCGTTGTTACGACGGTATCGCTGTGGAGGCTTTGAAAATTTTCTTTTCCTGAAAAATATCGGCCTTGGACAACGCTGGCTATGCCTGCGAGGGCGAGCAGCTCGGCGCCTCTCACTGCCACTCACTACCTCCTCCTTTGTGCCCGGTACCTGCAGGAAGAGGCGCACCCCTCCTTCACGTTTTGTCTGCCCTCGCTGCGTTTCTTTTGCCTGTGTTATGGTGTTACAAGTTTTCGGACTCCTCAACGCGCGCTCGTCGTGCGGACGAAGCCTCTGCTTGGACTGCGCGTTGCCGCGGCGTTTTTGTCAGGATTGCCGTCTAGCCAAGGTAAGCACTATTTACCAGCTATTTACGCGTACGGTGTCGCACAACAAATAATCGATGTATGTTTGCCTTGCAATCAAAGTGTGTTAACGCCTTTCTTGAAATCCGCACGTGGTTGTTAAGCTTACCTTTACCTGCGAGCAAGGTTTCCTACCGTAACTACTCCGCGCAAGGGAATGTACTCACTAATCAACGACAGCAAGAAGACGTAAAAAAAGGACTTTAGTGCTACCCTTTTTGCGCCTAATTTTTAGCTCGGGTCTTGCTGAGTGGCCGGGGTACTGTTGCTACGAGTTTTTCTGTGGATAGAGATATTCAATTGTGAGCCTATTTAGGACTAACACTTGCAGTAAACACATAACAGCCAGGAACGTTTTAAACACAGCCTGTTCACAGAAAGTCTGCCGTCCATGTTTACGCGCTTGGGAAATTTGCGAAGTGTATTCATGCTGAGCACGAGGTCACGGGTTCGATTCCCGGCCACGGAGGCCGCTTGTTTGATGGAGGCGAAAAGCAAAAACGCCCGTGTGTACGAGATTTCGACGCACGTTGAAGACCCCCAGGTGGTCGAAATTAATAAGGAGCCTTCCGTCGGCGCGTTAAACCCTACAAACAGAGTGTGAAAGGGGAAGAGGTTCCCCGCCTGCAATACATAAGTATCGCACCCTCCAAACAATCAAATCAGTGTATTCAGGGATGCAGCTTTTTTTTTCTGTTCGCAGCAGCCGCTCACAGCGGCGCATGTTGACAGCAGCCGCCGTACGGGGAAGGAACCCAGTTTGTGGCATACATGCATCCGATTAATGCGCATGCCCGGGCCATACGTCGAGAAGCCGGGTAGCCTTCGCGATTCTTGTCCATCGCATGTCGCCATTCTGTCAACTAAAGCCATGAAAGAGTTTGTGCCGTCTGTTTGGAAGTGACCAATAGTGTTAAAAGCCTTACACGTTTTTTCAGTGCAAGTGGCTGTAGCGACAATAAGTGCTTCATGCCCAGGGACTTGTCCATCTAAGACAAACTGTATGAGAGTCGCCGCTAAGTTACAATCAGTTTCCGTTCCCAGAACCAAGAACCAGCCAAGCAAGGACAGAGAAGGGAGGTCGGATGCGAGGGGGCAACCAGTTCCCCCGCACGAGACCCCTCGGTTCCCAGAACGGATCCCCCGGCCGGGTTCGTTTCTTTTTGTTCCTTTGATTCCTCCCCCAAAACTTCGTGAAACTTCAGGACGTTCCACCCTTCCTCTTTTGTGTTTCCTAGCAACTTTTCCCCTCCTTGCTGTATTCATTTTGTCGCGTATTCACGGACACGTGTGCGCGTTTCGAGGGGCCCTTAGGCCGCTCGTGGTCGAGTGAGAATTTCAAAAATGTGCCAAAGGCACCGCAAAACAGCAAGTCTAGAGCGGGCGCGCGTGGACTGCATGGCGGTTGTGTGTGTTTAGCAGCCGCAATAGCTCATTTGCGTCTAAAGGGTGTACTTAAACGAGTTCCTTTTAGGTGTCTCAAGTATTTATGAAGCCACTACTTTTTACTTGATGGTCGCTGACTCACTGACGCTAACAGGTGTGTATCTGTTTTTTGTATGTAAACGACGCGAGCATTTACAATTATTTTCCGCGTCGCTGCCTAATAATTGATTACGTTTTTTGTGTACAGCAAAAAGTAGAAATTACTGGTTATGTGCGACGGAGAGAAAGAAAATTACATATGTGTGTAGGCAAAAATACACTTTTTCTTGCTTTGCTTGGTTTAATCGCTTTGGTTATGTGCCTACCATATCAGAGCTTGTAATTTTAAAGACAGCTTGAAAGTTTTCTTTCTTTTTCGAAATAAACTTACTTTGCCGTTCCTTTGAAGACATTGTTGAGTGCTTACGCCAATCTAATGACTTTTATGTAAGCTTTCTACTACAATCCTGCCCATGCATTTTTAAACTGTTTCGCTGCGCACTATTTTTAGCACGTAATCTCCGAAGAAGTTGACGCCGAAATACGGAACACATAACAATAATTATAGTTAATAAGATTATTATTTCTTATTTTATTAGCGTCCTGTGAGGTCAAGACCAGTTAATTAAAAGTTAATTAAAAAACTACAATGGCCACCATTTCAAGTTAACTCAAGCGCCTAAGAAAGAGAAACAACGTAACGCTAAGAACTCTGTTGCATGTTTGCTAACGTTGTTAGCTGTGTCTTTTTTTGTACTAATTTTTGCTAATTTTTATCCCTAGACAATCTCCATACATAAGCCTCCCCCCAACCACCATCCTTTTTTTTATAATGGTATTGAAGATCCAATGTCGCTGCCGAATGACGATATAAACTATGCTTAACCTTACATAAATTGCCTTACGTCCTTCAAATGGGCATTGTTTTCATGGCGGTTTTTTTTCTTTGAAGGGAAGCTAAAACATCCTTGCTCACGAGGAATGTTGGTACGGCTAGAGAAAAGGCCTGATTGATTTGACATTTATTTGCCTCTAAAAAAGAAGTGTTTCCCCAATATTTTCCCCTGTTTTCTTTTCTTTTCACTGCAGGTGCTTTTGAAATTTCCCGCGTCGAGAATCCGAAGTACGAGGACTCTGATGTACAACGCTGCATCTGCGCTGACTGCAGAAGTGACTGAAAGGCATTCGTTCCCGCTGCTTAGTAATGGCGAAATTGGCCACTTTGCTGAGGTGTACAATAAACAACTTTCAAACTGCCAGTCTTGCTCATACATGCTGTTCTTTTCAGTCATTTGCTGGCCCACAATCAGAGCATGGCCGGTTTACATTTTCACAATGGAGCATATCTTGAGCCTAGAGCCTGTTAAACTTTTCGAAACCACCACATGAAATTTTCTAGTTGAACGTTAACAATTCCCCCCACGACACATTGCAAGGTATCTCTCTATCTATTCAAGATTTTATTTTTTATACACTAGTAACACATTTTGAGTATATTTGAAGCAGTATTTTCTCTGCATTTAAAATGCATTACTAATGCATTTTGGACGTATTTAAAATTACATTTTCTGAACATTTTTAATGCAATTAAAATTCATAAATATATATTTTCGATGTTAATCGAAGGTTAACGGCCTGCTGTAGGGCAGGCATAGCAACAGCCTTGGGCGGGCTTCCTCTGGCCTGCAGAGAATAATCTGAATCTGGCCAATGGTAGGCCATACATAATTGGCCAATGGCAGGCCATACATGCTCGGCCAATGGTAGGCCATACATGCTAGGCCAATGGTAGGCCATACATGCTCGGCCAATCGTAGGCCATATATGCTCGGCCAATAGTAGGCCATACTTCTTTGGCTAACGGTCGGTCAGCCAATGGTATTAGCGGCCATAGTAGATTGACCAATGAATGACAGCCAAGCTCCAGCCTTACACGGCCAAGGACCATTTTGGACTAAGGGTCGAACACTTTGGCCGGGAGAAAAAGGATTGGCCAATGTTCTTTGGGCAAAGATTGGCCGCACATGGTCGTGCTGCCTGGGTCGTGTTGTCGCGGGCGTGACTTGGGACGGCCTGTTTTCTTCCCAGGTTTCTCGGACGCGTAAACACATTACGGCTTTGCCGCCGGCGCGAGCCGAGCAGGAAGGGTGGACGGAAGTGGATGGGGGAGCGTCTTTGGGGCGTCGGGGACACGCTCCGCCTCCCCCCCCCAACGGGCGTCTTCGAGGCGCGCTAACGTATGACACCCCTTGCATATTGTTCGCCGGCACTGACCGCGGGCGTTTACAACTCGCCGCCCCTGCTGACCACGCAATTATGTGTCCCCTATTGCTTCTCAGCTTCTTTCTGTCGTGTAAGCTTTTAGTTTGCCTGTCCCCACCGCTGCCTTTTTGCCTTTCAATTTAGTTCTCCCTTACTCTCCTTTTCCCATCACCCTCTTTCACTAATTTCTGCTTTTCTAGTTTATGCTTCCTTATTGCTGGCTTCCTCTCTCATGTTTCAATGCGCCTCTCTCTCTTCCTTCTCGCTTTCATTCTTAACCATATGTCACCGCCCCCGTAACCTCAAGTGCTGGAACTGTATATAAAAAAACCACCTCCATTCTGTAAGATATTACTCTTGATAAAGGACGGTCCCCGTCCAAAACGTCGAGTCAATAAATACTGTTATGTTTCCATTGTGATCTTCTACGTATTTCACATCCAGTCGCCAGTAACCTTTTCTAACGACCAATATATATATATACATATATATATATATATATATATAGTAAGGAAATGAGGGGCTCGTTGAGGAAATACAGAAAGATAGGTCAGCAGTCTACGACGCCAAAGGTGGCATAGGGATGTGGTTAGGCTCTTTTCTTATTTACTACGGTTAATGAAGTAAACTTTTTTTTTAATATACCGAAGAAAGAAAGAAAAACACGCGTCCAGAGTGGGGACCGAACCCACGCCTTTCGATTACATGTCGAATGCCTTACCAATTCGGCTATCTCGGCGACTGTGTTCTCCTTCACTTTCTGGGCTATTTATATTTACTAGGAGTGTATCTGACACTTGAGGGTGGTAGCCAGCGCCACTCTCACTACACGGGGAGAAGTGGACCTTCTTTTCAACCCCCGGGGCGTGACTCCAACGTCTACAGACGGTCATGAGCGGTGGCGGGAAGACCTCTTATGCTACCTAGGCATCAAGGCTGCCAGAACAGAGACCCTCGCTAGGCTTTCGCAGAATAATATAGTAAGGAAATGAGGGGCTCGTTGAGGAAATACAGAAAGATAGGTCAGCAGTCTACGACGCCAAAGGAGGCATAGGGGTGTGGTTAGGCTCTTTTCGTTTTTACTACGGTTAATGAAGTAAACATTTTTTTAATATACAGAAGAAAGAAAGAAAAACACGCGCCCAGAGTGGGGACCGAACCCACGCCTTTCGTTTAGATCTCGAATGCCTTACCATTTCGGCTATCTGGGCGACTGTGTTCTCCTTCACTTTCTGGGCTATTTATATTTACTAGGAGTGTATCTGACACTTGAGGGTGGTAGCCAGCGCCACTCGGGCTACACGGGGAGAAGGGGACCTTCTTTTCAACCCCCGGGGCGTGACTCCAACGTCTACAGCCTGTCATGAGCGGGTAACTGGCGGGAAGCCCTCTTATGCTACCTAGGCATCAAGGCTGCCAAAACAGAGACCCTCGCTAGGCTTTCGCATAATAATATAGTAAGGAAATGAGGGGCTCGTTGAGGAAATACAGAAAGATAGGTCAGCAGTCTACGACACCAAAGGAGGCATAGGGGTGTGGTTAGGCTCTTTTCTTTTTTACTACGGTTAATGAAGTAAACATTTTTTTTAATATACAGAAGAAAGAAAGAAAAACACGCGCCCAGAGTGGGACCGAACCCACGCCTTTCGATTACATCGAAAGGCGTTGGTCCGGTCCCCACTCTGGGCGCGTGTTTTTACATCGAAAGGCGTGGGTTCGGTCCCCATTCTGGGCGCGTTTTTCTTTCTTTCTTCTGTATATTAAAAAAATGTTTACTTCATTAACCGTAGTAAAAAAGAAAAGCGCCTAACCACACCCCTATGCCTCCTTTGGCGTCGTAGACTGCTGACCTATCTTACTGTGTATATATATATATATATATATATATATATATATATATATATATATATATGGCACTGGGCACGGCTTCAACAGCGGAATGCGGTTCGCTAACCCATTTGGCTTCGTTCTGCAGTTCTGCCTCATCCACCTGTACCCCGCCAGCAATGGCGACACTGGATGGGCTGAGGATCAACTAAACGGCGCTAATCTTGAAGACGGTCCCACACGTGCCGGGCCTGCTGAATGGAATCAGTCCACGCAAGAAGACATCGGCGCATCTCGGTGCGCAGAATCAGCTGGCAGCGCCACCTTCCAGACCACCTATAAAAGCCAGCCTCACTGATGCGACGGTCACTGGGCACGGCTTCACCAGAGGAATGCGGTTCGCTAACCCATTTGTCTTCGTTCTGCAGCTGAGCAGAAACTATGGTAAATGCTTTCGCTCAAGTGACCGCTTCTTGTTGGTGTTGCCATGCCCACGGCTGTTTAGAATGGCGTTAGATAGCACGAAGTTTCTTAAAATACTGTTATTGTTGGGAGGAGACATTGAAACTAACCCAGGCCCCACCCTTGAAGAAGTTTTTAACCAACTGAAGGACATTGCAAGCGACATTAAAGAAATAAAAGAAAAGCGGCCTGTAGACATAGATAACAAACTTGACGCTCTGTCAGTCTTTGAAGTAGAGCTAGGGCACTGCAAAACGCAACTTAATTCAATGACTAGGGTAATACAAACGTTAGAAAAAAGAATAGACGATCTTGAGAATAGGAGCAGAAGATCCAATCTAATCGTATACGGATTGCCGGAAGCACAATCTGAGACAAGTGAAACCCTCGCACAAGCCGTGAACAACGACGTCTTACAGGATAAACTCAAACTACAACCGATTGCGATCGAGCGCATCCACCGGCTAGGTAAATACGCTCCCAATAAAACCAGACCAGTTATCTTCAAACTTGTGGATTCGCGTCAGAAGGAAGCCATATTAAAGAATGGAAAGCACCTACAGGGCACCGATTACGCCATTGGCGAAGATTTTTGTCGCAAAACTCGCGAAATTAGAAAAAAAGATTTGGGACAGTGGGAAATCGAATCGAGACAAAAAGGAAAAAGTGGCGCTGGCTTTCGAGAAGCTGTACATAAATGACTGCGCGTTCGTTTGGGATGAGGAGAAAGGAGAAAGGGTGCCTCTGAACAAACCAAAAAACTACGAAATACCAACTCGGCCAAACACGCGGAGTACCACACAAAACAAAAAATAACATTGCTAAACGTGAACGCCTGAAGCGTCGTGAATAAAGTGCAGCCACTTGAAGACCTGTTGCTACTTCATGAACCAGATATTGTAGCAATCACAGAAACCTGGCTCTCATCAGATATACTCGACCATGATTTCACTCCCCCTAACTATTCTGTCATCCGAAAAGACAGACCATCTCGAGGCGGAGGCGTCGCGTTGTTAATTCGACGTTCCATTTCATACACACTACTGCCAGACGTTCCGGACACAGAAGCGGTTTTCTGCAAAATTTTGTGCAATAGCACAAGCATAGTAGCGGGTTGCGTTTATCGTAGCCCATCTTCTTGTTCGGAATGCATAGTTTCCATCCACAATTTTCTTCAGCAGCATGTCCATAGCTCTGCAGTCGTGATAATGGGTGATTTTAACTTTGCTGATATAAACTGGAGTACCATGCACCACACCTCACAGGGTTCAGAGGATTTATTCGATTTAATGTTAAATTTTAACCTCCATCAAATTGTTTTATGCCCAACTCGTGTTCAAGGAACAGCCACAAGTGTACTAGATTTAATACTTATTAGTAGTCACCTTAGCCATATGGACACTCAAGTTGATGTTGTAGAGGGCATTTCAGACCACAGAGTGCCTATTTGCCGGTTAAGACTTGATCACAGATTACACCTACAATCAACAGTAAGCCTTGTTCCAGACTTCAGTAAAGCAGACGACGCCAGCGTACTAACTTATTTAGCTCATGAATTTTACGAGTTTGTGGAATTGAACTGTGATCCTGCCGCAACTGTAAATGACCTCTGGCTAAGGTTCAAGCGCACTGTTCTGCACTGCATGAATAAATTTATTCCATTGCGGCCTACACGGCCGCAAAGAAATAACCCCTGGATCACAAGAGAAATTCTACACGCAAAGAGGAAAGTCAAACGACTTCCGAAAGCGGTAAAACAACAGTGCTGCAGTGCGAATACATCAAAACTAAAAATAGCTATTTCACACTTTAAGGCCAAAACAAAGCAAGCAAAATAACATTACTTTTAAGTAACGCTACCGTCATTCATTACTGGTAACCCACAAAGGTTCTGGAAGCATTTCAGTCCTAGAAAAAACAGTCCTGAACTTTCATTGCAAGAGAAAACGGCAAGGTCCAATATGTACAACAACTTTTTCCATTCCGTTTTTACAAAAGATGACGGGAAAATTCCACAGCTTGCACATATGGATAATACTGGAATCAGCCCTCTAGATGTAACTGATGAAGGAATATTATGCCTTTTGCTCGGACTAGACCCCAAAAAATCTTCCGGGCCAGATGACGTCCCCAATCCCTTTCTTAAGCGATATGCCGAATGGTGCAGCAAATACCATGGTATGATTTTCCGCAAGTCTCTCGCCCTAGCAAAACTTCCAGACGACTGGAAAAAAGCTAAAATCACACCGATTCCCAAAGCAGGAAATAGCGATAACCCTTCAAACTTTAGGCCAATATCTTTAACCAGCACGTCATGCAAAATATTGGAACATATAATATTGAAACACATAACCGTTTTTTAGAGACTAAGGGCGTTTTGTCATCTTGCCAGCACGAGTTTCGCAGCGGATTATCGACTATCACGCAACTAACAGAAGTTGTTCATGATTTAGCATTATCTATTAACAATTGCACGCAAACGGATACCATACTACTAGACTTTGCTAAAGCATTTGATTCCGTATGTCACAATAAATTAATTGCAAAACTTCGAAGTATTATTGGAGATGGAATATTAACAGATTGGGTTAAGAACGTCTTAACTAACCGTTCGCAATATGTCCTGTATGACCAAGTACCATCAGAAACCTTGCCTGTTACGTCCGGAGTACCACAAGGCTCCGTTTGGGGGCCTTTGTTATTTCTTGTTTTTATTAACGATATCACAGACAGTATCTCTTGCAACATTAGGCACTTCGCCGACGACTGCATTATTTACAAAGAAATTGTGCATGACGATAACTCGAAAAAAAGAAGCTATGCAGTATGACTACAGCAGTAGAGGCACCAGGCTTGAAAAAGTGAATGAACACAAATATTTAGGCGTCACGATTACTTCAAACCTCAGATGGGATGCGCACATCTCTAATATTACTTCAGTTGCTCTGCGCAAGCTCTTTTATCTTCGCAGATGCCTTCGGTTGGCCCCTCACTCAACCAAGCTTTTAGCCTATACTACTTACGTAAGACCGGTATTAGAATATGCTAACACAGTATGGTTTCCCTATACAGTCACTAACATTCAAAAGCTAGAAAATGTACAGAGGAAGGCAGCAAGGTTCATCTGCAACAAATATAAGTGCACTGATTCTCCCACAAATATGTTAGCAAGCTCTGGCCTCCAAACACTTGCGATTAGAGCAAACCAACCTCGCCTTAAATTTCTTTTTCAGCTACTTCACAACCATTATAAAATTGACCCATCATTGTATATTCGTCCATCAGACTCCCGCGTTACCTGGCACAAACATTCACACACACTGAAAGAGTACTCCTACCGCAATGACACATTCAAGCACTCCTTTTTTCCAGTTGCAATAAGGGAATGGAACTGTTTAGATCCCTCCTTAAAGGACGAGGACAAAGAAACACAGTAGACGGGACGCGCGTTAACTAATGCGGCATCGGCATCTAACTTTGCACCAAAATTAGAAAATATGTTCTGTTAACGTGGCAACACTCGCATCCCCAGCGGCATTGCGCCACCAGTGAAAGCGTATTTGTGGAGTATATAAGTGTTAACTGGGGTGTTTGCAAGTTTGGTATTATTTGCCTGTGTACCACTGGATTTCATGCACAATTGCTCTTCTTTTTGGTGTTGGTTTCTTTGTCTTAAGTTAAAAAGCGTGACTTGATTAGGCTTTTTCTTATGAGTGTGTTCATGTCGTAAGTTTTCAAGTGTGTTGTTCAAGAATTTCAGCTCCGTATTCTTCCTATCTAATTAAAAGTAAACAAATTTGTATATTTTTCGTTCTCATACTTTGTATGATTGTCATTTCACTACATTCCTGTTTCTGTTTTCGGCGCTGATGTTTATTTATGTTCCACCTGCATGTACCATCTGTATGCCCACCTGCTAGGGTCTCGGAATAAGACTGGCAGTATTGAAAATAAATAATATATATATATATATATATATATATATATATATATATATATATATATATATATATATATATATATATATATATATATATTTATATATATAGCAGGTAAGGAGCTCCGGACTACCGCAGCAATCGGTCAAAAACGAGGGTTTTATTCTTCCCAAAAGTTTCGAAAGGTGGACCTTTGTTCTTCGGCGGTTACCTTAGAATAGACAGAAACACGTTAATACACAATTTGCCTCCGAGGGCTTCCACTTATCCTCACCCTCAACAAAGTGAACACTCGGGGAGTTACTCTCCCGCTCTTTTACTCTCTCCGAGTGTTCTCATTGGCGAGGGCGAGGAGAGAGGGAAGGCCTAAGAGGAAAAGTGTGTATACACGTGTTTCTGTTCATTCTAAGATAACCATCGAATAAGAAAGGTCCACGTTTCGAAAATGTTGGGAACAATAAAACGCTTGTTCAGTGTTCTCCAAATGTCTCCACCCAAGTTTTGACCTATATATGTATATATGTGTGTAGGAACCTCTTCCTCTTCCTACATAACAAACGACGCTGATCATCATCATCTTCACCAGCACGGACCGAGCGGTGGCACGTGCTCGCGCTCCACGCGATACAGTTTGATTAAAGCCCTCATTATCGCCAGACGTGCGTTCTCCGGTCTCTCTCGACGGCTTGGCAGCCGGAGGACCTCGAGGTCCAATATCTGGTGCCGAAACCCGGGATCTTGCGACAAGGCCTACCTCATCGACGCCCAGAGCCGCGCAAGCCCTCTGAACCGACGCGACGCCGGCGACCTCGGCCCCAGAATCCCCGGCCGCCAGCTGACCGCCATGGAACGGCTACTCCGACGTCGCCAGAGCCTCCGCTCTCAGCTGGATAGCGTCATTATCGAAGCCGAAGCAGCGCTGCGAGGGCAGCCTGGACTTCCCGCATCCGAGGTGAGCGTTCTGCTTGAACGAATGGAAGCGCTCCACCAGCGGATAAGGAAGCTTGAGGACCGTATTTTTGACGAGACGCCAGAGGATCTGCTGGATAATGAGACGTCAGACGCTGGGAGATACGGCGATAAGGTCGTGAACACGACAGCGACTGTGCGTTTCGAGCTGCAGAACGCCCTTGCATCCAGACTGCCGACACGACCGATGAGCTGCGCGACTCCGGCCACCAGCAAGTCTAAGCTGCCTCAGCTTGACTTAATCAAGTTTGACGGAAACCGGAAGAACTGGCAGCGCTTTTGGATGCAGTTTTCATCGGCTGTGCACAACAACAGCGAACAGAGCACTGCGGACAAATTTAACTATTTGAACGCCCTCGTGACCGGAGCAGCCGCGTCAGCCATCTCCGGGCTTCAGGCCAGCGAGGAGTGCTACAAGGACGCAGTCGACATCCTGACAAAGCGCTTCGGAGACGAAAGAATCATCGTCCAAGGTCATCTCTGAAGCCTTCTGGACCTGAAACATGTTTCGTCGTCAGACAACACACAGCAACTTCGACGTCTCTACGATGAGATACAGACCTGCCGCGGTGGCTCAGTGGCTAAGGCGTTGCGCTGCTGAGCACGAGGTCGCGGGTTCGATTCCCGGCCGCGGCGGCCGCTTTTCTGATGGAGGCGAAAAGCAAAAACGCCCGTGCGAGTGCGAAATTTCGGCGCACGTTAAAGATCCCCGGGTGGTCAAAATTAATCCGGAGCCCTCCACTACGGCGCGCCTCATCGCCTGCGTTGCGTCGGCGCGTTAAACCCTACAATCAATCAATCAATCAACGATGAGATACAGGTGCATGTACGAAGTCTCAAGGCCCTTGGCACCAGTCCCGCTAATTATGCTTGATGCTACGGGAGGTTCTCTTTAGAACGCTACCGCCTGGCATGGTCTTGAAGTACCACGAACTCTTCAAGTCACCGACGTGTACTTCAACGAGATCCAGGTCGACTCAAGACGTAGTTGGCCAACAGAACGAGACGGCACAACCCGAACAAGAACTCCAGCAGCTTCTCGACTTTTTCGACCATCAGGTTTGGTGTCGAGAAGCTGTGGAGCATCAAACAGCTGTGACAACGCCGGACGTCACCGTGACACCACAAGAGCCACCTAGACAACAGAGGCTCCGAAACTTACACACCGTATCGGCTCTGCAAAACTCGGCGAACAACCCTCAACCGTGCTTGTTCTGCCAGTCCGTGAAGCATCTTTCCGAGGTTTGCGACAGCGACGAATGGAGCCTAAAACGGAAGAAGCAGCTGCTCATCAAGGAAGCTCGATGCTTCCGGGGCCTCAAGAAATGGCACATGGCGAAAGACTGCCGAAGCCGACTGCGGTGCGACAAGTGCCCTAGAAGGCATGCCACTACCATGTGCGCGCCAGACGCCTCGAGTAGAAACGAAGTGACCTCTACGCCCGTTACCCTGGTTTCTCGTCAAACTGAGCTCATGGTCCTGCTTCAGACTTTGGCCGCGACAGTCAAAGGCTCTACGTCATCGGCACGCTACCGGATCCTCTTTGACGGTGGAAGCCAACGCAGTTTTATTACTGGCGATGCGTCACATTAACTAGGCTGTGAATTCCTGGAAGAGGAGACTTTAACTCTGGGTGTATGTAGAGGCCAGAAAACGACAAAAACAACGAGAAAAGTATGTCTCCTCATCGTTTCCGAAAACACAGAAGGACCCGTGCACATTGAGGCACTTGAAATAGATGCTATATGCAACGAGCATAACCCTGTGCCAGATGACCAAGTCATCAAGACGATGGAAGCAATGCGCTTAGACACACGGGTGCTATGCGCACGAGGTTTCGAAGAAACCAAAATAACGATCCTGATTGGCTCGGAGCACTACTGGGATCTGGTAACCGGCAACGTGAAGCGAGTGACGACGAAACTCAAGGCAGTGGAAACGTTGCTAGACTGGACTATTCAAGGCCCGCTGCCATTAGGAGCAAATGTCATGCACTGTGCTAACGTTGTCGTGCTACGACCGTCTGTGGAAGCCAACGAGGTCTCGGAAGTCCTTAACCGTTTCTGGGAATTTGAAAGCATCGGCGTCAAGTGCCAGGACGAACGAAGTTCCGAAAACGACCTGGTCATTACGAAGTTTGAGGAAACAATCAAAAAGACGAACGAACTGTATGAGGTCGCGCTTCCGTGGAAACCAAGGGTTGACTTGGCGGATAACCTTGCTGTGGCAGCGAAACGGCTCCACATCCTAATGAAAAAACTACGAAAAGATGCCAGCCTCATGGAGGGGTATGACGCTACCATTCGAATGTACCTGGAAGAAGGATCCGCTGAAAGGGTACCACCGACGCAAAACGTTCCTCGCGGGCGGTTGTATTACATGCCCCACCGAGCAGTGATCCGCGAAGACCGTTCTACGACGAAAGTGCGAATCGTGTTTGACGCATCATCCCATGAAAATGGTGCGAAGTCCCTTAACGCGAACTTAGAAGCTGGCCCGAACCTGAACCCCGACGTCGTGACCATTCTACTGCGTTTCCGAAGGTACAAGGTAGCAATGACCGCTGACGTGGAGAAAGCATTTCTGCAGATTCTCCTACGTGAAAACGACAGAGATGCTCTGAGATTTCTGTGGTTTAAGACATTGCCTCAAGCGGGTCGACCGTCACCAGAGCAGGAAATCTGGAGAATGACTCGAGTTCCTTTCGGGGCCACTTCAAGTCCTTTTTTGTTTACAGCACATTGAAGCACCATTCTCGGCGATGCGAAAAAAAAATATCCGTCGACAGCCCGTCTGCTTCAGGAATCCATTTACATGGGTGACCTTTTCATTGGAGCTGATAACAGTGCAGAAGCCATCAAAATGAATGAGGAGATCGTTCAAATATTTCATGCTGCGTCCATGACTATCCGGAAGTGGGTGAGCAACGATCCGTATGTTGGTGCTTCTTTTGAAGAGAAAATAACTGCCAAGAAAAAGGTGCTTTGCCCTCCGTCAGGGACAACGAAAGTTCTAAGGATTTCATGGTACCCTGAAACGGGCACGTTCTCCTTCAAGAACAACAGCCTTCTGCACTTCATTTAGCAACACGAAGTTACAAAACGATTCGCTCTTCAAGCTATCGCAAGGGTGTATGACCCACTGGGTTTTCTATCGCCTTTCCTTATCAAAGCCAAGATCCTGCTGCAAGACATCTGGCGAGAAACCCTTGACTGGGAAGACCCCCTACCATATCGACTGCGAAGCATATGGCTCAAGAGGGCCGAAGAAGTAGCCCTACTGCACAATGTAGTCATCCCAAGATTTTTAGACGCCGTAAGGGATGGCCAGAACCGCACATCCAACCTTCACATCTTTGCAGACGCAAGTGAGTCGGCTTATGGAGCTGTGGTCTACCTATCCATCCACGATACCAGCGGCAGTGCTCGGACAGTCCTTCTCTTTGCAAAGACGAGAGTTGCACCACTGAAAACGGTTACGCTAGCACGAATTGAATTGATGTCGGTGTTAATAGCGGCACGTATCTACAGCTACATTACGAAGAACTGCGAACTCGACATCGAAGAAGTTACGTTTTGGTCAGATTCGCAGATTACCCTCTGCTGGATTAGAAAAGGTCCCTCGACATAGAAAACATTCGTGCCGAACAGGGTGCAGGAGATCCGGAACCTGACGAATTACACACGTTGGCGCTTCTGTCCAGGAAGGGAAAACCCAGCCAGCCTACTGACAAGAGGCATCTCGGCTGACTTGCTAAAGCAATCGTACCTGTGGTGGCACGGTCTAGACTGTCTCACTGACCCAGATCTGTGGTCGGAAATAATAATTCCAGAAGGTGGACAACTAGACGCACCCGACCAGGTGGCAACGACCGGTGCTCACACCGTGTGAATACGACTATTTTGGTGCCACAGGTGATCGAGACTGAAGGCTTGAGCTCGTTGTCCAAGTTACTCCGCGTCACAGCATGGTTACTTCGTTACGTGAAGAACCTGAAACAAGAGGATATAGGCACCGGTCACTGCTCAGAGGGCGCGACGAATAAGTACACCCAGCGCCGCCCCGCGGAAACTTGAGCTAACTTTGGGTCGGTGAGAGACAGACGGCGGCCGCGCGTTCTTATATTCGGCACCTCTCGGTTTGTTTTCGCGATTCTGTAATTGTTTTTGAAAGGTGTCTAGACCTTGAAAACAGTTCTGGCAAATAGTTTCCCCGTGTCTCAAGTGCTTCTGTGCGATTTCCAGACAATTACGGGGCTGAACTACTACTGTCGGCCTCGCGTACGGGAGAAGTTACAGAGCGCGCGTGTGCAAAGAAATTGACGGGACAGACATAGTTGCGAAGTCCCATTCTCAGCAAGGGAAGGTTATTTACAGCGCCAGTTCAGGTCAGTAGTTAGCGTATACAACGGCGCTCCACGACAGAAGCGTGTTTGCGTTATTGTTTCCTCTGTTCGCGCAACCACACTACAGTTACTTTTTCGTTTGCCCTTCTTCAGCTCGGTTGGTGTTGTCACTAATTAACAACGCATTCCTAACGTTATTAGCTGTTGACAAAGTAAACGCAGTTACACACAGTTCGAAATCTGCTGCGGAGCGGCGGTTGACTTTACGAAGATTCCGTTTAGTTTCGTCTTCTATCTTGTGAGCAATGTTAGAGTCGTCTTAGCGCCTAATTGTGATACAGTTTTTTCAGGCCGTTCGGAATTTAAAAAAGTATTTCCTCCTCCTCCCCATCCTCTGCTTAAACAATAATAACCTAAACTTTCAGAGTACGAAAATTGCATTAAAGAATTCTCCTCCCCATCCTCTGCTTAAACAATAATAACGTCAACTTTCAGAGTACGCAAAACGCATTAAAGAAGTCAGCGCGAGTGAATGCAACCTTGCCTTTGATAGCTTTCCACGCTCTTGCTTGGAATGCGTGGCCGAACTATGCACACTTCGGGGAACTAATTAGGGCAGTAAGCGGCATGCGTATTGACCGTCTTGACATTGCTTTTGACATCACCCGCGAAGTACTGTGAATGCATATTCTTGTGCCGCCTTTTGGTATCCATTCGGTGCCGTGAATGTCGCTAAAAAAAGGTTACATGCTGATAAAACAATTGTGGCGGAAGCGGTAATACCTTGTGTTATGCAACTACTACGACGGCATGCGATTCATCGCAGCGCGTGATGTGTATGAACACTGAAAGCAAACATTTTAGTTTTACGGCCCTTCGTGTCTGCGCTGCGCATAAACGGTAATCGTACTCATAAGTTTACTCCTTCCACTGACAAAAAATGTCATGACTTTCTTACTTCCTGGACTTTTCTTACAGCTAAAATCATTTCTTGCGACGCTTATTCTCCCAAGGCTGCCCGAGTGAGAAACCTGTACAGAACGATGGCAGGCTGCCTTTCGCGATTGTAGCTGTCCTTCGCGCAGCAGTAGCGGCGCTGCCACTAATTCTTTCCTGCGGCCTTTGATCCTTTCGGACCCTGCAACTTGCAATTATAACTGTTTCTTAAAAAAACTTCCGCCACACAACGTCGAACCGCACGCAGCGCGTGTGTTTTTACGTGCGTTAAACGGCCGGTCGCGGCTTCCACCGACCCAGAGTTGCTAAGCGGCGGCGAGAGGCGGCGCTGGAGTCGCGCGCAAACTGCAGTGTCCGGTGCCTATAGTTACCGGGCCTCTGACCACCGAAGAAGTACAGCATCCGGAGCATTACCTCATTCGCATGGAACAGCAGCTTCACTTTGATGTCGAGGCGAAATGCATCGCAACCAAAAAACCTCTTCCGTCGCACAGTAAAATCAAGAAGTTGTGACTCTTAGTCGATGACGACGGTTTGTTGCGAGTTCGAGGAAGGGTGCTCACCAGCGACACATACGGAGCCCAGGTCCCTATACTCCTACGGAAGAGACACGCACTTTACACATCTCATGATCCAGCACGCCCATGTGCAAGTCCTACATTGAGAAGTACGAGACACCCTGACCGAAGTTCGCGAGAGGTTCTGGATTCCACACGCCCGACAACAAGTAAACAAGACTATTGGACGATGTTTCGGCTGTCAACGGCTGCAGTCCAAGCCCATAGTGCAAGAGACACCTCTGCTGCCCAAAGACAGAACAACCGAAGGTTTTCCTTTCTCCGTAAGCGGGGTTTATTTTGCTGGGCCCTTGTTCATCAAACGCAGAGATCAAGGACGGGTATATATTGTTGTGTTCACTTTTGCCGTCACAATGGCTGTTCATCTAGAGCTCATGAAAAGACCTAACAACAGAAAACTTCATCTGCGCCTTGCGGAGGTTCGTGTCCCGACGGGGGTTGTGTAAAACCCTCTACAGCGACAACGCACGAACTTTTGTGCGGGCTTCGAAAGAGCTTCAAAGTGTATGGAAAGCTATCAGACACCGCGATGTCCTTAAATTTTTTACGATGTTTAGAATACAGTGGAAATGTATCTGCCCACGTTCTCCTTGGTGGGGTGCTTTCTACGAGAGACTGCTCCGATCTATCAAGATGTGCTTAAAAAATGTTGGGAAGGCGCCTAGTATGTTACACTGAGTTGGAGACACTTTTAACCGAAGTGGAGGCTGTATTGAACTCTCGTCCCCTGACCTACATATTTAACGGCGTAAATGAACCGTACCGACTATCTCCGTCAAGCTTTCTTGTGGGGAGGAGGTTTACGGCGTTGCCACCGCACGAAGCCGTGGAGAACCCCAACAAATTGACTTACCAGCAGCGAATCCTTTGGCGGAAGACAGAAGATGACCTAAAAGCGTTTTGGACCCGCTGGTCTAAGGAATATTTGAGTGAACTCAAAAGCTTTTCCGTCAACCAGGTCAAGGGGCTCGATTCATTGAAGGAAGGAAACGTGGTTCTCGTTAGCGAAAAGTAACGTCCAAGACAGATGTGGACTCTTGCAAGGATTCAAGAACTTCATCGCGGGCGCGATGGCAAAGTCCGTTCCTGCTCCTTACACTTGCGTTGTGGAAAGACAGTCGATCGGCCCGTTCAACTCGTATACCCCTTGGAAGCCAGCTAAGGTCATCCGTCGGCGGGGGAGAATGTAGGAACTTCTTCCTCTTCCTACGCAGCAGAAGACGCTGATCATCATCATCTTCACCAGCACGGACCGAGCGGTGGCACGCGCTCGCGCTCCACGCGACCCAGTTCGATTAAACCCCTCATTATCACCAGACGTGCGCTCTCCGCTCTCTCTCGACTCGAGGTTCATTACAATATATATATATATATATATATATATATATATATATATATATATATATATATATATATATATATATATATATATATATATATATATAAAGATAAACGGTTAGGCAAGTGAAGGTTAAATAGTAAAAAGGGGATATGCAATTTAAAGTGGATATGCCTGAGCTATGTGGAGTACAACATGTAGATCTAACTCTCAACATACCGAGCGTGTACAGACCAGATGTTTTTCAATTATTATGCATCGTCTTCCCTTTACAGTGCTCGTAATACCTGTTTCTTTAGGTTCCCAGCGAACCCTCTCAGATACTTTTATACATACTGCTTCCTGGTACTACTTCATGCCCGGAACGTCTTGCGTCAATCAGGTTTCACGTGCCAGAAAAGCGACAAGGCTTGACCGCCCTCTCAACACAGCTAAAACAATTTGAAGATGTTCTCCTCCTGACAGACTGCAGCGCCCATACAAGTTTTACAACCTGGAACTCGATTCTTCTCACCCTCCCCTGAATGAGTGTCCGCCAGGTTGCTAGCAGTGGCTCACAAACTTGATTTCGGCAGTACTCCTTTTTGAAAAGTTTTCCTCGTGCGTGCGTTGAATTCACAGATTGGGATCTTTTTGCTCGTGCATAATATTGATGCTGCAGGAGTAATCTTCACATACTTTTGTAGTCAACCCATCTTACGTAGTACATTTCTAAGGGTCCTGGGCGGACCACAGTAACACATTTCTTTAAAAGTCATTATGTTCTGTCACAATTATCTCTGAGTATTTTCCTGAATTTTGTTTCATGCATGTATGCGAAATGGAAGGTTCATAAGGGGGATTTAGTGCAATAAAACACATAACAAGTTTACTTCAAAAACAACTTTACATCGACGTTTCGGACGGGGACCGTCATTTGTCAAGTGTAATATCTTACAGAATGGGAGTGGTTCATATACAGTTCAAGCACTTGAGGTTCCGGGGGCGGTGACATACGTTTAAGATTGGAAGCGAGGAGGAAGAGAGAAATGCGCATTGAAACATAAGAGAAAAAGCCAGCAATAAGGAAGCACAAACTAGAAAAGCATAAATATGTCAGATAGGGAGATGGAAAGACAGCGGTCGGGACAGGCAAACTAAAAAGAAAACTCCCACCTCCCCTCGCAGGAACCCCTTAGATGCGACGCATAGGCGGAGCGGCGACGGGACCGCGTTTTATAGCGCGCATAACGTTGAGGGGACTGCGTAAGCCGGTCTCAGTCCATGACGACGTTGGCGTACTTGTAAAGCGGCGTGGACTCTAGGTGTTTGAGCCAAGCGTGGATGTTGCTTCGCCGGAAAACGGCACACCGGTTATATGCGAAGCGTGCCCGAAGGAGAGGAAACCGCGGAAGAAAGAGTACTGCACATGCGCCGGCCCCAGCGCGTCTGCCGCGGCTATGACGCAACGTGTCGCAGCTATGACGCAACGTGCCGCGGCTATGACGCAACACAATCCACTTTAATCCAATACAATCCAAATCCATTCCAAGCCAAGCCAATGCAATCCAATACAATCCAATCCAATCGAGTCGAATCCAATCCAATGCCCCTCGCGAGAGAGTGTTCGCTATCGTAGAGGAGAGGGGGTGAGTGGAGGAGAGCGCACCTGGCGTGGCGAGGAGAATGGGGGAGGGGTGGACAACGCCGACGACGACGACGACGACGACGCCGGAGGGACAAGGCGAGTGAATCAGATGCTCTGCATCTAAAAGAACCGAGAGGACACGACAGACAGAAGCTAAGGAGCGATGGGGGACACATAATTGCGTGGTCGACAGGGGTGGCGAGTTGTAACCGCCCGCGGTCAGCGCCGGCGAGCAATATGCAAGGGGTGTCATACGTGCGCGCGCTCCGAAGACTACCGTGCGGGGAGCGCGTGTTTTTTGTCGGCCCTCAAAGACGCACCGCCATTGACTTCCCCTCACCCTTCCTACTCAGTTCGCGCCGGCGCTAAAGCCGTAATGTGTCTACGTGTAGGGATCCGTCATCCCTTCGATAAGCGGTGCACAGCCGAAGAACGGCACGCGTCTGGGCGCCGAGAACCGATGCACTTCTGGTAAATGGTGTTTGGACGAAGGCCGGCCGCTGTATGTCCCATTTTTTCTTTGGTGAGGAAAAAGCCTGTAGGGAGTGGCGCGACCATTACGCGTTTTTTATCCGCTCGGTGTTTCTGCGCTTTAAATGAGCGAACTTCGTTTGTCAAGCAGTAATGAGTGGTACTAGGTGAACCGACAAAGTTCAAGGACTCACTCAACATTACCAGTTGACCTTTTAGACCACCAGAATATCATTTATTGCCACAGAAAGACTGTTTCACACCGACGCGTGAGCTAAGTATTGACAGTCGTAGCGCTACCACGCCTCGCCCGCCGGCCTCGTCGAAGCACCAGCTCGAGGCTAATTGCCCCTCGAGTAATGGAGACAATTAGAGACATTTACCCGGCATAGATGTCCGTTCTGAGATGCGCCTAATTTACTAAAAATAACTGGCCCCCAAGAGCCATCACGGAAAAGCTCAACCGGCGCCATGTCATGGACTTCCCATCAAAGAAAGGCAAGGGCGCGCGAAACTCAAATTTCGGCCAGTTCTTCTAACAACATTACTGCGAAAAACAGTGTTGAAATATTTTGTTCCTACTAAACATATAAAAGGCTAAGCTTGTGTATTCGTAGGCTCAACTTCATGCCCTTGGCTACGTTACTTGGCCTGATTTGATGACTTTATGTTTAAAAACAAGTATTTTAAGTTTGAAATAACAAAAGAGCGTTGGCAATGACGAAGCCTGGATTTTAATTTTGTTGAGGCATTTGCAGGTGCGCTCATCTACACTTCCGAAATGACCCATTTGGGTAAACGTAATCTGCAGCATCGTAGTCCACACAAATTTTGTCAAAGTTTTTCTTGATCAACACAGCTTGTTGAGTTCGCGCATGATTTGGCTGTAGCAATACATAAGCGTAAATGAGTTGACTGCATTTACGTAGGCTTCAAAAAGCATTCGACGATGTTCCATGTGACCTTCTTGTTAGTAAATCCGGGCCATAAACAGCATAAATCGGGTATTGTATGGATACCCAGTATCTCTCCCTAAGACGGCAGTCGGTCGTTCTCAACGGTTGTTCTTCTGGATATGTTCCCGTCTCCTCAGAAATTTCCCAGGGCTCAGTCGTGGACCATGTTTTGTTTCGGCTGTACATAAATAATGTTGCACCTGGCCCCAAATCTTCGTTAAAAACGTTCGCGAATGACTGTGTGGTTTCCAGGGCTATAGAGAAGGAGTGTGATTAAAAATATCTGAAGCATAATTTGAATGTAATAGCATCCTGGTGTGCAGATTCATCAACTTCGTTGAATGCTAAAAAGTGTGTTCCCATCACCTTTACCAGGAAGCTTTCATATTTGAATACGTATAGGGTAAAGGACGCTGCTTTAAGAACGGCCAGGGAATATAAATAACTAGGCGTTTATTTAACGAGTTTTTTTAGGTGAACTAGGCACGTTCTGAACATTAAAGTTAAGGCTACACGTGCTTTCGGCTTCCTAGGGCAAATTGTGAGCGAACCTCCATCATACTAAAAGAACACCCATATTTCATTAATGTGCGTTCAGTGCTGGAGTACGCATGTGTTTACTGGGATCCGTATACCAAAGAGCTGGCCGATACGCTCGAAAACGTAAAGAATAGAGCGGTGCGATTTGTTAAAGGTAATTGTGATCGTCAAATTAGTGTCGGAGAAAACAAATGTACCCTTCAATGGCTGGACGTCAAAGATCACAGACGATGCCTCCGGTAGAATTATTTCATATCACTATTAGAAAACTGGAATCGATGAGGAGAAGTATATTCAAACGCCGTTCTACGCATCCCAGAAGTGGACCACACTCTCTAAATACATTATTAACTTTTCTTTAAAGGTGAAGCATTGCGCAATTCATTCTTTCTTAGATCAATACGATAGTGAAATTCTTTCACCTATGATTGTACCGATTGTTTCTAATGAAGATTTTCGCTGCGATTTGTGTAAATATAATGTAATTTGGTTTCAAATGGGACGCCTACATTTATGTGTCCCCCTGCTATAATGCCTGCAAAGTCGAAGCAGGTACCAAAAAATAAATAAATGAAGTAGGAAAGATCCGGTGAAAAAGGGTGCTTTTGGGGGGCACCTTTTCATGAAATTGGAATAGCAGGGTACAAAAATTGTTTTCCGTAAGTGTCAATTGCCGTAACCGAAAAGTAGTAACATGCAGCTGTTGACGCTGCTGAAAGTTCGAACATCTGGGCACCGGGACGGACAGACTGTAAAGCGCGGCTGGCGCTGTGTTCGAGGTTGACGAGAAATGTGATGTTACACTCTAAGGCTGGAGGAAAGTTTATACACAGGGCGACCCGCCAGTTCACTTCCGAGGATATGAGAGGCTTACACTTTCAAGCTTGGCCAATAAAATTTTCATTATGTTTTATTGGTTGCCATGTGCAAGGTTTGATTGATGCATAGTACCATTGCTATGTTATTGGTTTGAAACAAATTATGTAACTCTAGTCTTAAGCTTCTTCTTGCGTGAACACAATTTGGGCAGTACTGCGGCCAAGAGAAGGAGGGCGTCACTCGCATCGCGTCTACAAGTTTTTATGAAGTACGCCAGTAAATAAAAATTAGGTAGTTTTGGACTTTTAAGTGGTGTGCACGTAAAGGATAAAACGACCTTACAAATAGACTGTAAATGACAGTACTTGTTCGACCTCTCCTAGAATAAGCCGTGTGAAAGCTCCTCTAACCTAGCTAATGCAATGGCTAAATGTCTTTCAAGCCATCAACCTGTCATTCTGCAATGAAAATGCTGAGGCATTTTGAACAAATTATTGAAAATAAAACCAAAATTCGCTCCGGTAATCATTCTGTGTTTCCGCTCCTTTTCCAGGAGTCAAATTGTGCGCTCTCCTTCACTTCAGTGGTTACCATAGTCCTTCCATCCGGGATAGTCGCACTGTCGATGCACTTGTAAAAGCGGCAATATGCATTTTCAGTGGTGTTCCTAAAACACCAATCGATCTTCAGAAATGATGCACCCAACAGCAAGAGGTGGGCGCAGTTTAACGCGCCTAGCCAAAACACCACTTCATTTAGTGTCCTTGCATTGAAGGCAATGCAGAGCACGTGTTATCCTGGGTTGGCTCCACCACCTTAGGGCTATGTACCCAGGCACTCCCATACTCGCAGGCGGAGACTTCTACGCCCCACATTCTTTGTCGGGCTACCAGCAAGACTCCAATGAGTACACGTTGAAGACACCTTCACAATCATGAAATTTTCCTTACTGAACATCTCCGCCGTACATACCATCCAGTCAACTCTGTCTCATCTCCGGGCCTTACGTGGTGACTTCGCCCCGGGAATACCTCATGGAATCCAGAGCCAGACACGTAGGCAAGCGACCATTCTCCAATTTCGATTAGCCTGCACGCGAAGAAGTTACAAAAACGTTGTCGTCTGGTTAGAATTTTTCGCTGTGACAAAGTCCGCTCTCACGAAAGAGTTCTTCACTAACTTCCGAGAACCTAATTTTCACGCCACAGTCCGTGCTTACTGACTGTACTGTACATACCATAGGGCACGAGGATCAACCAAAGCCCGATATGCAACTACATAAATTCTGGCCAGAGTGTCGCCGAGAAGAGATTTTTGCTAATCGCCAGCCGACGCAATTCAACGCTCGTGTCACTGCAAACCGTATCGCTCCACAAGCGCGTCGCTACGAGATGCAGTTGTCACGTCACCGATTGCATGACTAGTGGGCTGTCCTTGGCTCTTGCACTGGAAACAAGGATTCTGGCAGACTTTCCAAGCCATGGAGAGGAGTCGCAGCGTGGCTGGACCCATCAGTAGGATTCGCTTGGCTCTCAACATCAGCCCTGAGTTGTTTGCGGACAGAGCGGCCGTGAGTTTCTTTCCTAATCCCCAGCAACCTCCGGCTACCCCACCGTCTGCTGTGGTACTGGACGAATCGGGTATAACCGAACCATTTACGAGGCCCAAGCTCATCGCTGCCATTGAAGAATCAAAAGCGCATTCTTCTCCAGGGTATGACGAATTCCAGTATGATCTGCTCACGAGCTAGGAGGGGGAGGCCTTGGACGCACTGCTGGGTTCATTGAATGATGTGTGGGCGAAAGGTGTCGTTTCACCTGAGTGAAAACACTCCGTGGTAGTGCGTATCCCCAAACCGGGAAAACCATCAAAGGGCAATAATACACTGAGGCATATTTCCTTGATACCGACAATATGCAAGATATTTGAGCGAATAGTGGCCACTTGATTAACCTGGTGGCTTGAGCACAACGGGGAATACCGCCCTGTTCAGATTGGCTTCAGACCGCACCTAGGTACAGAGTATTGACTGTAGTATGACTGATGATATCTTGCATGTTTCACCCCACAACCACTTTGGGTGGACTGTGTTGGCCACTGACATTTCCAAGGCCTATGGCAATGTGGACCACAGGACAGTACTCAGAAGCATGGAGTGCTTAGGGATTCCACTTCATGTATATAAAGTGGTAAACTCCTTCCTGCTGGTCAACGACGTTTTCTGTATGAGTGGATGGGAAGCCGGTCGGCCTGTTTACATCGAATCGTGGAGTACCGCAAAGTTCCGTGCTGGCACGGCTACTCTTCAACAACGCATTTGCATCCTTGCCATGGAAGTTACAAGACATCCCTTTTGTGAGATTTCTCATCAACACGGATGATGTCACACTGTGGTTCAAAAACCAAGACATCAGTTTAGGGTGCCGTCATCTCCAGCAAGTCCTAGATGTTTTCATGCCTTTGCGGAATCAGCCGGTTTAGAAATTTCAGCTGAGCAGTAGTGCTATGTTCAAGTGGCTAATAAGGTGGGAACGAAGTTAGCCTCCATGGCTAAACTTCAACTTAAAATTGGTTCAGCTGCCATACCAGCTAAAGAAGAGCTACGGGTGTTCGGACTTTTGATCCACCAGTCGGGTTCTGGTATTCATCGACTCCGAAAGGCACGAATTTGTGTACAAAAACCTATACGAAAAATATATTTGTGTACCTACATAACCTCCGCAGGGCAAGTAAGTCGCCTTCTCGCCTTGAGGACAAAATGCTTCGGCTGACGTCGTCACCATTACCAAATGAGTATGAAGGAATCATCTCTATACTTTGCAAATTGCCATTAATCGCAAATTTACATTGAGGTTCATGAATGGTGAGGCCATTGAGGTAGCTTTACTACACGCCGCAGACGAAAGGCCTGCCCCACAGGCTTGCTACTGAATTTTTCGCCTTGCCGTTTTTACTGCTCCTGCGAGCAGGTGGTTACGGCGCTAGTATCTGCTGCTTCTTTGGATAACCTGAGAAGTATTTTTGTTAGCATGCGGTGAAAGTTCAGTTGCAGAAAATCCCTGCATCGCGATCGATTAGTCACAGGTTCAAAGCACGCCTCTGACGCTATTTCTTCATATACCGTCCACTGAACTCCCATGTGCCAAAGTAGCAGCGCTGGCTTCAATCATGCACAACTAACATTCGGGTTTGGCCGTGTTGCCAAACCGTTGCCCCACGCAATGAAACAACCAGGTTTCTGCGCAGGAAAATAAATACATGATGTCCAGCCGTTCAAATAAACACCTACAAAACCCTGGTTAAGACGTTGTGAAAAATAATAAAGGAAGAAGAGTTATCTTGGCAGCTGCTTCCTACTATCACCATTACTGTAAGGTAGCAGTTCGATTCCGCCATTAAAGAGATCACTCACGCCTCGCGGTCGCCGCCTTGGTTTTTTCAACAAAATGGTACCATGGCTAAGATCGAAGGACAACACAGTTGATGAACGAAGTGTACGGACTGCCATTAATGATGACGTGAGTGACACGGCTGCGATGGCACTGGACTGCTACCGCTGATGATTGACTGCAAGTGTCCATAAAGAAAACCCAATGAATTGAGGATGCGCAAAATGTGTACCAAATCAAACGCCCTGAATTACTTTACCAATTTTAGACGGCCGCTTCGTGAAAACCAGTAAAAGTCAACGACAACACCTTCGACTTTCCACCGACCGTGATCCATCTTGACGACCACGTAGACGTAAACGACGTCGAGAATGGTCCTGGAAGCCCTTTTAAAAGCCGCCGTCTCATGCGAAAGAACGTAACCACACCGATTGACGACATCCAAGCTGAGATGAACGCCGAGTCACCATCAGTCTGTGAGCTCATTTTCTTGAAGAAAAGCCTACACGAAACACATGACATTCTAATGAATCTTGACAGCAATATTGAAGAACGTGTTGATTTGGATCATTTACCCGAAGAATATGAAACCTGATATGAATTCAGAGTTCCTGTCCGGCAAATCAAATTTAAAATGAACAGATTGTGTCCACAGTTGGAAAACCATTCCCACAATGACACTGTAACAATAGCACTAGAAAAAAGACCGGTATCTCCTACAGAAATGACGCTTTCAACAGGAGGAGTGATTTGGAGACACCCTTGAAAGAAGCTCACCAGGATACACCAGTAACGCAACGAAGTCCTTCATTCAAACAAGGAATTATGGCATCACCTGACGAGGGTGTCGCTTCTATTTCTGGTTCAGGTGATTTCGCTTCCCAAATAGCAACTTTCTCCAATTTTTCACCGGAGCAACGACAACGCAGTGGGCTACCTCAAAAGGCTTCCGCGCCGCGTAGTCTTTTAAAGGAGAAAGGAAGCACGGTGGCCACGAACAATATCATGAAGGACTAAAAGCAGAAAGCGTTGACCAAAAACCTTCTCTAGCGCCGACACATCCACGCAGCCCAAGACTGATCCACCGAGCCTTCAAAATTATGTCGCCATCGCGGCAGCGTTAGTGCCAAATTCATTCTGTTCACCGAGGCCAAAGTTGAGGATTCGATAGCCCCTTCGCCAAATAGAAGACGGCGAAAACAGCGAAGCGGCAACTACCTACCACAAGCATGTACACGCGTTCCAAATGAGGATTCACCGAAACGCATTACAATCTGCCGATTGATCCTTAAAATCGAGAAAACAAAGACAAGCTTTAAGTAGAAAAATTGATAAACACATAAAAAGACCCAGCGTATAACTGAATTCTTCTAGGATACGACAAGTAGCTTCGCACTCATGTCACACGAAGTTTGAACGGGCACTACGAAGTCGTAATTCTGAACACATGACGGTCAAGAGGAGCCAGTTATCCTGGTCGAATGCATCATAGCGCAGGTTCGACAGGCGCTCCAAGCATCGTTGGAAACAGAATCGACTTGAAATTTCAGCTTGAACAAAAAACGATAGGCTTAGGAAGGAAACACGGACACAGTGCTGTCCTATCCTTCCTAAGTCCTATCGTTTTTTGTTCAAGCTGAAATTTCAAGTCAATATGAAAAACCAACTCGCCCAAACCCAAGCAATTCTGGAAACAGAAGTATAGAATGCTCCGATGCGGCTAATACGGGCATGACATGGATTGAGTTCATGATGGACCCCTCACACGATTTTGAACTGAAATGCTCTGCTGTTTTCTACTCTAAAGGCAGAGGCAAAGAATAACTACTTACAATTGAGTTTTTCGCGTTATCCTAAACATTTCTCGCATTTATTCAGTGTTCAGGAGGATGTTAAAAATATTATGGGATGAACAGTTAGCTTGTCAGCTGCCTCCTACAATGACCATTTTTGTAAGATAGCAGTTCCATTCCATCATTAAAAAGATTACTGATGCCCCGCCTTGGTTTCTTCAACAAAATGGCACCATTTTTGTTGAGAAGCAGGAGGCCGGCACGGTCAAAGAGCACCAGTTGATTGGCGACCTTTGAACGGGTGATTCTATCGAAGAAGAAGACAGAACGCGTCTCGCTGGCCGTGAGGCATTTTTCTGTCCCTTCTTCAGTTTGTTTGTAGTATAGGTGGTTGTGGTTCGTTTCTCCGAAGTGCAGTGTGGATCAGGAACCCAATCGCCCAGGCTCCGGTTGATTTGGCAGGAGGCTGGCAGGGCGATGGTGTTGAATTTCTTGGAGACGGTGGTCGAATTGACGAACTCGAGGCGTTGGGGTTGATTAGTGAAACGAAGAGTTTATATACAGCGATTTACAGTAGGAAAACTGAGTATATGAGTAATAGAAAGAAAAACTTCAAACTCCCGCTAGACGCTAGCTCCGAGTGCGCAAAAATCACTCGAGCTCCTCAACTTCGTCTAACTCTCCTATCCTCGAAGCGTACACAAACCGCTCGAGAAACGACGGCCGAGACCCTGTTTCGCCGCAGGATCCGTCTAGTTGCCCGGTACGGCGCTGCACCCTAAACTACAAACGCGATCCTAACCTTTATCATGGGGGGCTCACAAATCCCAACCTAGCTTCAATGGTCGATACTCCTTGTCCCGCCGGGAACTTCCCAGCTCGGCAATCAGACAAGAACGATTTCTAACAGCCAAGTTGGGCCTTATAAAACCTCGAGATCACCCTCTCTCCGGAACGCCCCTGTAGCGTTCGTACACGCGTAAGGGAGTGCCCGAATCCACGTAGACAGCTATCACTCAGCACGCCACGGAATATTCAATGAGGCGCCGCCATCTTTGGATCAACGGCACGCTCGCAGACGAGCAGGTACGCGCGACCCCGCGGGGTGAGAGCGAAAGGCGGCGACAGTGCACTGTGCCGGCCGGGGCGCGTTAACAATGGTGTCTTGCGCGGTGCGCGCTTCGGCGCCGGTAATCCCACCACCTCCACGTGTCACGCAGACGGTCTCGTGATCCGGCGGCGCCGTCTGCTTTCTCAATGGGGGATTATCCCTGTGGTATGCTGTGGGCGAGACAATCCGTCTCCCATGCGCGCCGTGACGAATTGGCGACGGCTGCAGCGTAGAGTCTACACTGCCGGGCCACCAGACAGAGTGGCGGGTTCTCACACGCAGCCCGGGCGCCTGGCCGCTAATCTCATAAGTGGACCTTACAGTTGTCTTCTTATCGTTTCAAACACATAGCTTTTCGCAACAGACGTATTCTAGAACAGGAAACTATAGTGGAGGACCCTCGTCAAAACTACCTTCCCGACAAACTTTAAAGATTACAAAGAGGTCTCTGATGTTTTTTTTATTCTAAGTAACCTTGGCACGATAGGGCAGCGGACATGCGCTATCGAGCGCACCTGGCAACTGTTGTCTTGCCGGTGCCATGTCGCTTCCTTCAATGCTTTTAGGTGCGGAGCACCTTATGACCGCACAATGTCAGTCCGCGTCCGTGCGCATAGCTTTTACAATTGCAAAAAATTACACAGGCACCGGCAGGATTCGAGACTGTGCCTGGTAGACCAGACAGAGTTAGTGTTATTCGTCTTATACATTGGGTTAGCCGAGAGCCAAACGGCTTACTCTCTCGCCTGTAAATGTGCGGAGTACCTTAGGACCTCGCAATGTCCTTCCGCGTCCGTGCGCATAGCATTTACAATTGCAAAAAATAACAGAGGCGCCGGCAGGATTCGATCCTGTGTCTGGTAGACCAGACAGATCTGTTAGTGTCAGTCGTCTTATCCAATGGGCTACGCCCGTGAGTTAGTACACGAGAGTCAAACGGCTTACTGCCTCGCCTGTAACGGTGCGGAGTACCTTAAGACCTCCCAATGTCCGTCCGCGTCCGTCCGTGAGCACACAACCATGAAGCGAAAATCAAGCGAAATTCGATTTGAGCCGTGAGTTGCAGTTTCATTTATGGAATAATCAAGGTGCAACTCACGGCTCAAATCGAATGAGGGTCGGAGCGCAAATCGGATGTTACTCGGGACGCAACTTGAATGTCATTTCGAGTCCCCGCACACCGCACCCTCGCCATCATCTACGAAGTGGAGATGCTGCCATTTTATGTCCCTACAGTCTGAATAATATCAGTAATGCCGCCTAAGTTCATTCGTTTGGCCGCCTCTATGGAAGGGCAAGCGGCAATAGATGGACCCGGCCATTCAGTGCGCAGTGCAATTCCTTACAATATTTATATTTTGCTTGTTCTGTGAACGCTTGGAATGTGCTACAAAGCGAAGTGGTAAATATTCTGAATCTAGACGAGTATTGTTCATTTGCGGTACGTTTTTTTTGTAAAACTGCAGAATGTGTCTTGCATTACACTGTGGTGGTGGTGGTGGTGGTGATTGTTGTGTGGGATCCGGCGGGGTTAGCCTGGCTGGATATGCCGGTAATTGCTCCCCCCAAGCTCCTCCTAATTAGCCAATGGTAGTGTCCTTTTACCACGAGTTCGCCACTTCCGTCTCCAGAAGGAAGCTTACAAAAAGGCGCAACACGTCTCTGCGCGATCGCTTCAGTGTTCATCATGTGGAGTGATAGGCGATGTACACCACTACGTACTGCGTTGCCCACGGCATGACGTCGAGCGGGTTGCAATGCTCTGAGCGATTCAAAAGCTGGCAGCCCCACACAGCATTACACTGCTCTTGTTTGTGCACCTGGTTCCCAATGCGTATAATGCGGTTTCCATTTGCAGATTTTGCCATCGTGCGCGCACGTCGATAATGCTTTATTTGTGTACCTACTATTGAAAAAATGCTCCAATGTTCCTCATACTGACCCTGAAAATGTTCATATTGTTTTACCTTGTATCCTATAAGATACCTGCGATGTATGCTGGCTGCCTGTAGCGGTCTTTAGAAGACCTGCAGTGATAACTACAAATAAATAAATAAATAAATAAATAAAAATTGTGGGGAATCTACGTTTTGGTATTAAGATATGCGATGCGATAGCAATATTTTGGCGCCCAGGCAGCGTTTGGAAGCGGGGTTGCTTCATTTAGGATTTCTGATTTCGAACCACTGAAGGTCATCGAAGAGGATAAGACTCCCCTCGATGATTCTGAATCGAAGTGGCAGAGGAAGGTCAGATGCCATCCACTGTCGTGAGGGTCAGGATGTGGGTGGGAAATGCTGCGCCTGTTTAGTGTTGGCAAATTTGAGCGAGAAAACTACAGTGTCATGTGTTTGAAAGTGTTTATTGCGCGATGATGCGGCCACTCTGAGTGTTTTTGTTTTTGCTAGGAAGGAGAGCAAGAACCGCTCTTCAATAAGAAATCTTGAAAATTCGAGGAGAGGGCACCACAGGTCCAGAGCACCCGCTCGCTCTCTGCCCTCCCAATGAGCTAATGGGCATCTTGAAATGACGAACTGTCAAAAAAGGCCTGCCAGATTATGATACTCGTGATGCTTCTCAAGAAAGCAGACTCCACGCAAGTCACCTGAGACAGGAACACATTCGCGTTAAGTGGCGCGCAGGTGAAGGGTCTATTGAATGCACATTTGTATTTTCTCACTGGCGGGTCTTCACATCTACCTACCTAAGTCATAGTTTTCAGTTGGCAGCGATTACCTATTTCTGCGGAAAGAGAGGGAACTATTTATTGAGAATTTATATGCGTGGGGATGGCTTCGTATTCCTGAAATCCTCTCCGTCAGCATGACGTCGTCGGCGTGGTGTGCGCTGGACAGCGTAGTGTCCAACTGCTCGATGTTGGGGTTAGAGAAAGGGCGGGGGCAGGCCCAGGTTTTGGCTACATTCCCAGGCTGCCTGGTATAGGAAGGCTGGATTTCCACAGAACTTGCATTGAGGTGGATGCTTATTGGGAACTGCATATAAAGGCGGACTGGGTGAGGGTACGTGTTTGAAGTAAGTGAATGGTGAGCCTTTTGTTTTGCGTAAATACGGGTGTGCTGGTGAGTAGATTTTCTTTTCAAGCCGGCAATGCTGGGTAATCTAAGTCGCAACATGTGTGGGGTAAGGTTCTTTTTTCAGGACATGGTTGTCGAGTGCGCAGGCCGTCACGTGTGCGAATTCGTTGCTCGCGATGGAGGCGAATTCAAGAACGTGACGTGCCGGTTTGGGGCGTTTGTGCTCAAGAGGCGATATGCTGAAGGAGTCACCGATCGCGCAAGTAAATCTTCTGCAGTTCTTCTGCAAGTCAGAAACTATGGTCTTCGCCTTTGTCTGGTGGGTGATGGCTAGCGCTATGACCACTTCTGCTTCTTGAGTGAATGTTTTGGGGATGCTTGCGCTGGTGAGATTTTTGTCTCTCGATGTCTAGTGCTACCACTGCTCGCCTATGCTTACAGCGTGCTGCGTCCGTGTAAACCGCCCCTTCGTCATTACCGTACATTTTCTCTAGAGCTTCGTCCCTGGCTTGTCTTCTGCCCGCATGACGTTCGTGATGTATATTGCGGTGGAGGGGCTAGTTGTGTATGCGCTGCGTCGTATCTGTCGCAAGATGTACTAGCTGCCCTTGAGGCATCCACTGAAGTTCCACCAAGAGCTTTCTGCCCATAGGTGTGATTTCAAATCTTAAGTTTGGGTGGAGGGATGTTTCTTAGCGTTTCTTTTGCCACAGGGCATAAATAAGGGGTATGAGTTGATGGCGAGGAAAGTTTGTTAGATGAACATGAAAATGTTCGCTTCGCGTTTAAAGTCTAGGAGGGAACAATGATGGGGCCCATATATCCATGGGTTGTATGCGTAAGTGTCGTCTACGCGGAGGCCCGCCGCCGCAAGGCGTCGCAGTCTCGTACGACGCAAAGCAAGGCAAGACCACAGCAAGTTGTGTATGTCGGCTATTGCGTCACCTGCAGTGGAAAATTGGGCAGCTGGGGTTTGTAAAACAATCTTTGATTAATTATGATGCGGTGTTGTAAAGATCTCATTTGAGCAGTCGAGTAGTCGAAGCGCTCATGGGTATACTCTGTGCTTGTTGGTAGGCTTTCCGTGTTACAACATCGAACTGCTCTTGGTCAGCTTTCGTCAGAATACGTACGAGGACACGTAGATAATGCGCGACAGAATGATGACCTGGACCAATCTGGTGGTATGCTCTCTTTCATTCCTCTTTGTCCTACACACTGCGTAACATTTGGGTGACCTGTTCCGCGGTAGTCTGTATTTTGTGAATCAGGCCGTCGTTTCTTGGATATATACTCCAAGTGTGCTCCAGCGTGAGTTTGACGTCGTCGTTGTCTTTCTTTGTGCTTCGCCTGCATACGACTAGACGTTACAATTTTTCCGGAGCGCATGTTAGTCCGCAGTCTTTTGCATACGGATTGATGGTATTTGTTGCCTGTTAGAGTGTGTCTTGGAGGCTGCCAATCGAATATGCGTCCGTACAGATAGCAATATCATCGGCGTAAAGGCCATGCTTTATATTAGGGCCCTTGTCCAGTCGTTCGGGCAGCTTTAGCAGCGCTATATTGAAAAGCATGGGAGATAAAACTAACCCCGGAGGTGTGCCCCTGTCCTTAAGAGTAACTTGGGTGGAGGAGACGTATCCCTATTTTTATGACAGCTTGGAGGTTGGAGAGGAAATCCGCAATGTAATTGTACGACCTCTCTCTCCAGCCTGTTCTTGCCAGGTTATTGTGGATTTCCTTGTGCGCCACGTTATCAAACGCCCCCTTAAGGACAAGGGTCACTATGGCCCGGGGGAGGGTCTCGTGGCAGGAACGATTAGGACCTCCTCGAATGGAATCACGATGTTTCTGTGGATGCTTGATGAGCACGGGTGATTGTGGGCGGCAAATAGGCGTGAAAAAACGAAAAATTACTCTTTGTACGCTATCATGTTAATAAAGAGTCAAAACAAACAAACAAACAAACAAACAAACAAACAAATAAATAAATAAGTAAATAAATAAGTAAATAAATAAAAAAGTAAGCAAACATAATAAATACATAGAAAATGTAACTGCCCGGTGTAGAAGCGTCGCTGTTCTAGAACTGTGGCAAAAATGAATTACAAAAAATGATGCTGGGCTTGCTACCCAGACTGGAAACCTTGAAATTTACATATTTATTGTTCACTTCCCTTTTTAATCGTTTCCTGCTAACCTTACAAACAAATCCTGGGTGCCGGTAACTGAAAAAATCAGAAGAGAGTAAGCACCGCCAATTAATGCGACATGTAAAGCAGCGGATTTTTGCCTACCTCATGCGCTACCACCTAAGACTATAAACCGAATATGTGTCACAACATATCGCGAGGAGAAAACACCCGACTCACCTTCATTGCAGTTCGTACTCTAGTGCTGTCCGATGTTCAAAAATCCTGTCGATGTGATGGTAGCGTGTGCTGATGCCTGGCGTGTGATAATTTAGAGTTGCCACGGGATAATCTTCAGACACTATTCTTCAGTGCGGTGCAACCTTATGTCGAGAGGAGGAGGTTCAACGCATACAAGTAGTTGCCAGAAGGATGAACGCATAAAAGTAGTTGCCTACGCCTGTGATGTTTGTCGCTTTCTCCCTCCTGTCCCTTGACTCCAGTAGGCTATCGTACCCCTGTTCTTTACCGCGTGTCGAGCCATGGGCTGGACAACACAAGAGCCTTGCGAAAACCGACGTGAAGTTAACTCGCACCGTCGTTCCTCCGATACCACTGGAATAGGCAGGCCACGTGCAGTGTCATCGCCTTTAAAAGTAACTGGCATTTTGTAGCGTATACATTGGCGCGCCACGCCAACAGCCTGGCTTGTGACCAAACAAAATCGACGGATAACGTTTGAAAACCAGTCAACCCTCCACGTTTTTCAGGTGTAACGAGACGCCACTTCAGTATGACACACCTAGCTGTTACAGCCTGTCGGCAATTCCGGTACATAAAGCTTAGTGAGATAGTGTTACTTTGCGATAAAATAACGCGTACCCTCCATTGATATAACGACACACCGTCAACATCATGCCTTATTGTCAAGATACAGCAGGGAAGCCGCGGCTAACATAAGGGGAGCCTCGAGACTACAAATGAATACAGCCCCAGCCTCGCACCAAGAAGACTGAGACGCGCAGCGATAGACCATCCGCCCGAACCAGCCACGACATGATGGCTGAACCTACCAATAACCCGAAATACTATAAATCGGACGTACATTGATGCATAGAGAGAAAATATGCTGTGGGACTGGTACACACAGACGCCGATTACTTTTGAGTGGCGGGAGGGTTTGTGGGCAGCCTGAAACGATCGTCGACGTTGCAAAGTAGCCGCAAATACGCACAGCCGGAAGACTTCTTTGCCGGCAAGTAGTAGATGTGCAGTAATGAAGCAAACACGTTGGCCAAGTACGTTGGGCAAACGAGCAGATCCGTAAATTTAAGGCTCAGGGAACACTTGTCCAGCTTTAAAGGTCGGACATACACGCATCTGGCTGCGCACAGTGCGCAGTGCACAACAAAGAAGTGCGAGCCGTTGTTTGACCTAGCGACGACGGAGTCCCACCACCAAGACAGGACTACAAGAGAGATATTGGAAGCCTGACCGATGTTGAAATTAAAGGGAAAGTGCATAAGTAAACCGTCAGTAGCCCTGTCGGATAAGGAAATTAAGTTGTTAGATGACATGCGATATTGCAAATGTTACACTGTTTTTTTTCTTGTGTTTGTGTGTATGACGAGATGCGTACACATTTGAGCATGCACGGGTGATGTCAAAGACGGTATATATGTGTTGAGTGAGGAATAAACTTTCAGTTGTTAGTCTGCGCTGGTCTTCGTGTCTCCGTTTAGTCCTCGTTTTTTGTGTGCGCAAAAGTTACAGCTACGAATATTAATGAAGAAATGAAATTCCAACACGAAAATATGAGACAAAATACCCAAAATAGAAAAATACTGGTAGTGGAGGTCTAAAAATGGCGCGCTATTGGCATATTTGGAAACCCAGATTTACGAACTTTGTTATTGTAATTAGCCACGCGTCACTTTGACTTTTCTGGCAGAGAAATTGAGCTAGTCGTCTGTTATGGTTCATCCAACAGTCTCTATCCACCGGCGTTATACCCCATGACTGGAAGGTGGCGAAGGTTGTTCCGTTTCTCAAATCTGGTGATCGTACCTCACCCCTGAACTATCGCCCTATTTCACTAACCAGTACCTTATGCAAACTCATGGAATATATTATTCACTCCCAGATCATGGACTACCTCGAAAAACATAACCTTATTTTTCGGCATCAGCACGGTTTCCGTAAGCGGTATTCATGTGACACCCAACTAGCTGGCTTCATTCACGAAATACATTATACCGTAGACGCTGGAATTAAAGTCGACGCAATTTTCCTAGACTTTTAAAAAGCATTTCATCGTGTTCCTCACCATCGACTTATTCACAAGCTTACGCTACAGAACATCGACTCTGCTGTTATAACATGGATAAAAGACTTTCTAACAGGATGCAATTTACATCAGTTAACAATCACAACTCCTCTCTAGTCCCCGTAACATCTGGTGTTCCTCAGGGAAGTGTACTCGGGCCCTTGCTTTTTCTAGTCTATATTAATGATCTACCAGACTGCGTTGAATCTAACATAAGGTTATTTGCGGATGACTTCGTATTATACCGTAAAATTCAATCTAACCATGACCACGATATTCTACAATCTGACCTTAGTGCTATAAACTCATGGTGCTCAACCTGGCTAATGCCTCTAAACCTTACTAAAACAAAACTAGTGTCCTTTACTAATCACGCCTCCCAAAATTCAGCATTCTACATACTAAACGAGAGCCTCATGGACAGAACTTCCACCTCTAAATACCTTGGTGTACATCTAACCAGTAACTTGACATGGAATAATCACATTAACCATATCCTCGCGTCTGCTAACTGTTCGCTTGGTTTTCTTAAACGTAACCTCAGACATGCACCCGCGCGTTTACGAAAGGTAGCCTATATTACACTAATACGCCCTAAACTAGAGTACGCGGCAGCCATTTGGGACCCTCATCAGGCATATATAATAATTGACCTAAAAGCTTTACAAAGCCGTGCTGTCCGCTTCATCTTTTCTGATTACTCACCCTATACCAGCGTAACCGAATTAAAAAATCGTGCTGAACTTGAAACCTTATCGCATCGTCACAAAATATCTCGCTTAACATTATTTCATAAACTGTACTACCATGCATGCCTTCATAACGAATTTATCTGTGAACCCGCCGCCATTTTTCCGCGTCGAGATCATTCATGCAAAATCAAACGCATCACATGTCATACTGTTGCTTTTGCCGAATCATTTGCTCCTCGTACCACAGTAGACTGGAATAATCTACCATCAAACATTGTTACTGAACCGAATACGACGAAATTTACTAATGCTTTGAGCAAAAATGTCAATGTATAATATGTATCATTTCACTGCCTCATTTCATTCAGTTCTTGCGTTGTCAGATGGCAGGTGGTAATATACCATGTGGGTATAATCGGTGTAGTTTGTTCTAGTTACTGTACCAATAGCTGTTGTTATTGTTCTACCGAATTTTTGTATTTGTTTTCACTCGAGCAATGCTAATTATTTCTGCCATTTTTTTGTTCTTGTGTTTATTTTGTTCTTGTTCTAGTTTATGTGACACCTTTGTAACCCTCCCTACCCTATCTAATACCCTCCCCAGAGGGCCTCTAGGGTTTTTTTTAAATAAAAACAAAAATATTTTTGTGATCGCATTTCATTAGTTCATGACTATTTTCGGCTAGAAACTTAACACGAACGAAGGGAACCGTAGCTTGGAATGCCGCCAGCCCCACAAAATGGTAGTCATTGGGAGCGAGGTAATACTCTGGGTATATTGTCGGTGGTCATAATTAGTGCCTAGATCGCTTTCACTGCTTCGCCTGTGCCAGATTGCCGCGTAGAAGTCGTGCTGCTTAAGTTAGCGTTTCTGGGCTTTGTGCTCGCGGACGCAGGCTAGTACGCGACGGCAACACATTATATCTACTTGCGAGAAGGGCATCATTGTTGTTTGATTGTTTGCTAAAGATGAAGGCTTGAGAATGAATTAAAGCACATAGAAATATTTTAAGCAGCTTGTCCAATTCATCGAGCTATGAACCTGGAGGTGAATGGTACGGAGTAGCGTATAAAAACACAGATGTGTTTCCTAAAATAAAAAGAACACTCTGGGTTTTATCTATGTTCAGTTTCTTGCAATTGAATTTTTCTCTGAAACAAGAATTCATAGTCGTGTAAAAGATCTTATTCGTGGTTTCCTCCTTTTTCGCACCCCCTCACAATTTATTGAAATCCTATGTAAATATCCACAAACAGCAACCCCTGAGAAGTCATCGTCAAGGCTGCAAGATTGGCAAATTATTGCCGAAGAGACTGACTTTGAAAGTCAGTATGATAAGACATTAACAAGCAACATACACAGAACAGCGAGCGCAGAAAAGTAATGTGGTACGGCATCCAGCGTGTGAGAAAAGCTAGCGTGAATTAAGTTATGTCATTTTGTTGCTTTGCCTACACTGTGTACTTTATTCTGAAGAAATTACGCTTTCGAATGAAGGTTTTATATAGCCAATATTTCCTTTATTTCCATTCTTGGAGATGGGGGAGGCAAGGAAACAAAGCTGTACAATCATCCACGGCCGCGCCAGAGCGGTGGCGCGGGCTATGTTGATACCAAGCCGTGCGCGCACGCCTCGGAGGTGCATAGCCTTTTCTTGCAAATTCCTGCATAGTGCACACTTTTCTTCTACAAATTCCTGTATTTGTTGTGCAATTATTCTGATCAACAATTCTTTTTTCTCCAAAATTTAGCCTCCTAAATCGGACAGATTAGCCCCAATATATCTCCCGATCCTGGCCAATCCCCCAAGTGGGTATGCGCCACAAACAACAACAACAATAACAACACATCCCACTTGAGCTTTAGCCTATTTATGCCACCGTAAAATACTAGGTGGAATAATGTATGAGCAGAGCCTGCAACGGCGTACATTTGGAGGGGTGTAAATGGCATTCTTATTTTAGTGTATTACTTGTGGGCGCGCCACAACCCAAGAGTATATATTTAAAACACAACCACGCTTTGTAACACACCGGGCAAGCAGGAGCTGCACATAGAACTGCAACAGACAGCACCTGTTTCTGTAATTCCTTGTCTTCCGGCCCAAAGAGCGATGCTTTCGCGCAATGTACTATGTGCGTGCTACCAACCAAACCTAACACCTTTCTTAAAGGGGTACTAACACAATATTTTGAAGGCGAGATAACTTCGGGGATAGATTGGTGTGAACCCACATACATCATCTGCAAAGTATGAGGGGTGAATACAGGCTGGAACATATTTAATATACATTTTAAAGTGTGTGAAACGCAACCGAGCAGCCAGCAGAGGACCCCGCGCAATCGACATCCCGTGAATATTTTGTAAATAAACAACATCCATACACGTCACTAGTTTGTGTTTGTCGCTTCCGCACTGCCAGCGTTTTCTGCCGGCTCGCCGCTCCAATCGGAGGACAGACCGTCTGCTCTCGAGAACGAACGAACCGATCGTTGGCGGCGGAGGCACCGTGATTTCGTCGTCTCATCGGGCAACTGGCCGCGACCAAAGTTCTACAGCGATTCAAGGTACTCTGTTTTATTACTGTTTATTTACATTGGACGCGAAAACGCGCCGGAAACACGAAAAGCCCACTGAGCGAGACTCGCGGTCGCTGTGCAGGCGGCGGCCACGGCCACGAAGTGTCGCAGGCCGGCGCAGGTAGCTCGAGTGATAGCTTGTTACCGCTGCACGAAATTGTACCCAACTTCCAAACATGGCAGCTTATATGAGAAAGGAGTTAATGATGCGATGGCGGGTTGCATTAAAAATTGTCATGTGCACAGCTTACGAGAGCGGCACTCGAATATCCGCCGCAGTGCTAAGCCGAGCACATCACGAGAGCAGCACTCGAATATCTGCTGCAGTGCTAAGCTGAACACATCTGTAGGCGGACCTGTAGGCAGACGGGCCGGGTGTAGCCCGAAAGAACCCATTCCCGTTTGACCCCTCCCGTTTGAACCCATTCCCGAAACGCCCTTCCCGCTTGACCCGTCCCGTGTGCGCCCGTTCCCGAAACGACCTTCCCGTTTGGGCGCTTCCTGTTCCAGCCCATTCCCAAAACGCCCTTCCCGTTACAACCCACTCCCAAAGCGCCCTTCTCATTTGAACCCGAATCGTTGGAACCCATTTGAATTTCTGAAAATATGCGTTACCGTCTTCGAAACTGTTCCCCAAGATGTGCTTACAAGCAATGGGTCATGCACTAAAAACTTGTATGCACCAAATGTTCCGGAATCGACCGATATTTCCGGCCGATAAAAGTTTCCGATTGCCTTAGGGCCTTAGGCGGATACTGCCCTCTTGACACAAAATTTGTAGCAGCGAAAGTGTACTATAAAGATACCCAATATCTTGAGGAATGCACGCATTGGATTTTTCTGCAGTTGGTGTTCGTACGTGCCGCTGAAATTTATTTATCAGCCGCTCTTATGCTCGTTGTTTGGAGCGTAGCTTTGTCTTCGGGTTCGAGAGATCTATAGATCAAAAATGTCCGTAGGAGAGACTTTAAAAAAGGGAAAAACATGTGCAGAAATCTGAGAATGGGCTACAAATGCCTTTCTTGCGTGAGTAATGGGCAGATATTTTTATTTATTTACTGATACTTTACGGCCTGGACGGGCTCATGCAGGTGTGAACATAAAAACACATCAGTATTGGTTGGCGTAGTTTAAAAACGCCACACACAAATAAGTAAAAGACATAAATATGTAATAGACGCAAAAGGGTCCAAACAAGGATATGCATTCGTAATGTATTCTAATTTTAAAACACGACGATTCAACCAGAACACATATTTACAATACATTGGGAAAATTCTTCTAACGATACCGAGTACACTGTTCGTTGGGTTAACTTATTCCAGTAAGAAATTGCGCGAGGAAACTTAGATAACTTTTGAATAATAATTCACCTGATTGGCTGCCTAATAGTCTTACTATGATGTCTTCTCGCTGAACGTCTGAAAGGCCCATGGAGGTAGTATTCCCGCGACAATTTTAGGTTTCTCTAGTACAGAAAATTTAGGCTAGAGACGACCCTGCGCTGCTTACGTTTTTGAAGGTTGTACGTTAGAGTGACGGGAATAAACAGAATCAATAAAACGCAAAGCTAAGTTTATAATTTTTGCCGCTTCTCATGACTGCGATTTTTTATAGCCAGATGTGGCATATGTATCCAGATACGTAGGGTTACTTTATTTTATACAACTTTTTATCTTTTATAGTTTTAATCTGTTTCTTTTCGACAATGATGTACAATTGCGCTATCATAACGATTAAATGTGGTAGTTCGCCAAATACGATTTCTTTCAAAGTGAGGGTGTTTTTGCGATTTTTCATTTGTGCTTCCCCGCCGATTTTCTGGGCTTTTTGATTTTATCATTTTTTGGTTTGTTAATTAAAAGACTTGTTTGTTAATTTAAAAGATTTGTTTATTCATTTGTTAATTGTTCATTTGTTTGTTAGGCGTTGTTAATTTAAAAGATTTCTTAATTGGTATGATGAAGTTTAACCAAATGTCGTCGTCTGTAGATTTAAAAAGTGAAGCCCAAGTTTGAAAAGCAGTCAAGGACTCTGGATGTACTGAGCATGCTATCGCAGCGGCTGTGAAGAAGCGGAAATAAATGAAAAACAATATGAAAATGTTTTTTATATCGTTTCATAAACTGGGTACGTTATTCCGGGAACGGGCTAAATGGGAAAATACGAAACGGGAAGGTTATTTAGCCCAGGGTTGAAATGGGAAGGAACAAAAGGGAAGGTTGAAATGGGAACGAGTTGAAACGGGAACGGGCCAGGTGGGAAAGGGCGAAACGGGAAGGTCATTTTGCGCCGGGTTGAAACGGGACGGAACAAGCGGGAACGGTGAAATGGGAATGGGTTCAAACGGGAACCTCCGGATGGGCGGGCTGGTCCCAGCGCGCGTCTTGCCATCCAATGTCTCGAGCGTCGCGCGTCGTTCTTTAGCCGCGGTAGCATTTGCACTCGCAGCGCCTGCGTCACGTCCACGGTCGTGTTTTGATTAAGCGGCTCACGAGATCAGTACGTGGAGGCATTCGCAGAAACTGCCGGCGATGCGGGTTCGACACTGCCACGGCAGCTCTGCTCTGTGATATCCCTCCGACGGTCACGTGGTCAGCTGTGTTCACACAAAATTCATCGTTTCGCGGCACCCACTGAAACCGAAACGGCGGCCCTCATTTGAAACCTGGCACACAAAAGGAAAGGCCAACCGAGAAGAAAAACGAGTTTCCAGTTCCTGCACAATTCGTTCCAATGTTTCCATAGACTCCCTTGTTGACTGAACAATTGACTTGCTGTTATCCTTATCTTGTACAACCTTTCTTGAACGAAGGAATCTCTTCTACATGCATCTATTTTTGGACTTTGCTAGAGAGGGAAACTTTTGGTGTTATAATTTTCTTTTGCTTTAGAAACAATCCGCTTGAATATGGCAGCCGCAACCTTGTAACTGGTCCAATTGGATGGGCATTGGTTTTTGAGAACTTTCTTCCAAGCCGCTTCTCTTCGACTAAACGCACGAGCAGATTCCTCATTCCACCATGGACTGGAGCCGCCATCGTTTTGTGAACAACCAATAAAGGAGGATTTTTAACGGATTTGGAAAGGACTGATAACACTTGAGCTGCTTGGAGTTCCTCGTCTCCCGATGAAATAGAGCTAAGTGCTCGCTTTAGTTCTTTTTGAACGCGATGAAAATTCAAATTCCGAACTATATGTGCTCGCGGTGACTTAGAAGGACATAAAAACTCACATACAATTGGGATATGATCACTACTTGTAGCTTGGTCCCAATTAGACCATAAAAACATATTCCCCGGGGTGGAAAAGCTCAAATCAAGAACAGAACTGGCATGCCATCGAAAAAATGCCGCAGTTCTATAGTTAAAACAATACAAATTGTTGTCCCGCATCCAGCCGCAAAGACGCCTGCCACAGAAATCTGTGCGGAAACCCCACGATACGTGGTGCGAATTGAAATCCTCCCAAAGAACAACTCGCTTTTCAGACGCCGACACGACAGCATCGAGTGAAGAGGTGGAAGTCGATCCACCCGGAAAGTACGCGTTTACTACAGAAACCGCAACGCAACCTGGAAGGTTGAACGTCACTGCCAGGATTTCAGATTCCACGGACATTAATTGAAATGAAAGATGGGCTTTAGGGCAAAATTGAGGGAATACTAAAGTTAGCAATCTTCCTCCTTTTGTTGGACGGTCTAAATGGAACGTTCGGTAATTCTGGAATCTGAGCCAGCCAAGTTTCCTCCAATACAATAACATCTGGTCTGGTTTTAAAGACAATATAATGAAGGTCTGTTGCGCTGAAAAGACTGAACGACAATTCTACTGAAGTATCCGAAGAGACATCATGGGGAAGTGATGCCCGCCACAGCCGCCTCCAATATATCACCTGCTTTTTCACTCGCTTAATATTTCTTTGTCTTTTGTTTCGGGCACGAATCATGGGAACCCAAAATCGGCGATCCTGTTCTTTTATATGCAACCGATTGACACTCCATGTCCTCTAGGTGGCTCTCAGACGCGACGTTATTCTAGATGGCAGGACAAATGTTAGGTGACGGGCGAGAAACAGGCAGACCAGTTGCGGCTTTGGATGCATGACGAATAATCGAGGAAGGACGATCGCAGGGTAGGCCAGCTACCACTTTGGAGGGAAGAGAAGTAGCTCCGAATTGGGACTGAGACAAAGGGTTTGCAGAAGCAGAACTGAATGGTGACGGTTGGCTGAAACGGCTTGAAGATTCAGCGGGATCAACCTCATCCAAAGGTTGTTGTTTGAGTGACCTAACAGCCTGATTATTGAAACCACAAGCTAAATCTGTTTGCGCAGCTACGCCACACAACGCGGACACAGACTATGTGATGTGTGCTGTATGAGCTGTTAGTTCTGCCATAGCATTCAAGTAGCGATCCATCATCTTGGATTGTGTGATGAAGTGCCTGTGAAAGACGAGGAAGAAGGGACCGAGCGCGCAGCTGCATGGAGTGCGTGCAGAAGAATCGAATCAGCAAGGGTTCAGCGGACGCATTTGACGCGCTGGGCGAGTGAGCGCGGCCCTGTGATCGCTTGGAGCTAGAAGCCAGGGTCTCAACCGCTGCTGTCGCCGGAGAGCCGTCGGCCGCTGGTCCGGTTACCGAAGTCTGTCTGCTGGCTCGTGCCTGGATCTGGTGACGCGCTGGGCCAGAGAGCGCGGTTCGGGGAAACACCGGCTCACAACCGCCGCTGGGCCATCGAGCCGTCAACCACAGTGCTCGGTCCCTGACGTCCGGCCGCTGTCCCGTGTCCGGACCCGACGTGACGTGAGACTTCTCAGCGAGCAAGCGGCGCCGTGGTGCATCGGCCGATCCCACGTACTTCGTGAGGAGACCTCGTTGGACTGCTGCGCATCCTGACCATGTAGGACGTTTCCTCCCTTGCTCTCTTTAGCGAACAGTTTTCTTTAGCCTGCTACCGCATTTAACGCTCTTTCCTGTAGTCTCGTTTCCGCTCTGTGTTTCCGTTACTCTCTTACCTTCTGCTCTCATTTTCCACGCATAAACCTATCCCTACTTGCGCACGCATTACCGACTCGTGACTTTCTAGCGGGTCCTAGGCCCATTCATGACAAAAAGTGGCGAGCCTGCCAGGATACTTAACATCCGCTGAAAGGAGTCGGTAAGCCGCGAACGCGCCTTTAAGGTTAGCTAGAAAGCATGGACATTGAGAAGTTAATTGCTGCGGGAACTCAGCTGGGGCTTTCGGGTCAAGAGCTTAGGGCTTGGGTAGATAGCGAACGTGCTGAGCAGCGTGCCGCAAGGGCCGCTGAGAGGGAAGCTAGCCGAGAAGCAGCTGAAAGGGAGAAGGAAGCTGCAGAAAGGGCAAAAGAAGCCGCAGAAAGAGCAAAAGAAGCCGCGGAAAGGGAGAAAGAACTGCTACTTTTACGAATCCGACTCCAAGAGGGCGGTGCAAACCCATCGAATCCCGCCGCGGGAAATGAAGCTCTTGCCACCATGAATGCGTTCAACCCGCAGAAATTGCTTCCTGTGTTTGACGAGAAGCGCGACGACTTGCACGCGTACTTGCAACGATTTGAACGCGTAGCAACAGGGCAGCAATGGCCGCAAGACAAATGGGCTCTTTCTGTAAGCATGTGCTTAAGTGGAGAGGCGCTTACCATTATTGGCCGAATGACCGCAGAGGACTCTCTCGACTACGGCAAAGTAAAAAAGGCGTTGCTTCAGCGGTTCCGGTTTACAGCCCAAGGCTATCAGGAAAAATTCAGGAAAGCGCGGGCGGAGGATGGTGAAACCGGAAAACAGCTTGCAGCGAGACTCACCGGTTATTTTGACCATTGGATAGAGATGGCGAACATTCAGAAAACGTTCGAGGCTCTCCGTGACCATATCATCGGGGAACAATTCATCAGCTGCTGCCATCCTAAACTCGTGATTTTCTCGCGAGTGCAAAACGCTGAGCGACCTAGCCGATGCGACGGATCGTTTCCTCGAAGCGCAAAACTTGTGGAACCTCGGGAAGGTCTCCGATGACGCCCGGGATACAACTAAAGTCGCGGCAGACGCCCAAACGAAAGCGTCATCGAAATGCTTTCTGTGCGACCACCCAGGGCACCGTGCACGAGAGTGCCGTAACTCCTTGAGAGAACCGGCAAGTCGCGCTACGCGTGGTCTCCACGGGCATAAAGCTGAGCACTGCGGACATGGGTTGAGTGGAACAGAGCAGGTTGCTGCTTGTGCCCTCACTGAGCCCCGGGAAGCTCAACCGCAGTGCATCAAGCTCTATGACAAGCACGATGAGAATGCTTGTACCAAGTATTCATGTGGCATCGTAAAAGAACAATCTTGCCTAGCGAAAGGGATGCCAGTGGTCAAAGGGCGATTGTTCGGAAAGCCTGTCACCGTTTTGCTGGACACGGGTAGTAATACCGTTCTTGTCCGACGCTACTTGGTCGCAGAAACCCAGTTAACGGGAAAAACCACCCGGTTAATGCTCTTGGACGGAACCGTCAAGAAGCTCGCGGAGGCCCACATATACGTCCAGACCCCGTACTTTGTAGGCGAGGTTACCGCCGCTTGCCTGGACAAGCTAATCTATGATGTCGTGATCGGGAATATTCCAGGTGTGAGGGAATCTCACATGCCAGATCCCTACTGGCCGCTCAAAGGGAAACATGGCCCACGTGTGGCACTGGCCGCAATAGCCACTCAGCTGCCCACCGATCGGTTGGCTCCGGCTGTCGCGAATACAGAGAAGGGAGAGGTTACGCCTCTAACTGTGCCTTTAATCAGGTGCGCCGACATCCCAAGAGAAGAGCTGGCCGAAGAACAACGACGAGACCCGACCCTCCGATGTTGCTTCCGGAAGTTGGGGAAGACGTTTTCATTGGCAAAAGGACAGAGGTACTCGTTTCTTCAATCCGACAACGTTTTATGCCGCCAATACCAGCTTGCCTCCGGCAGAGAATTTGAACAAGTCGTCGTTCCAAAGAGACTGCGGGAACAAATCGTTCGAGTAGCCCATGAGAGCACCTTGGCGGGGCACCAAGGTGTCCGAAGGATGACCGACCGCGTTATGCAAGAGTATTTTTGGCCAGACCTGCGTCGAGACGTACGACACTTTGTCAGAATGTGCGGAACCTGTCCGCATAATGTACGCAAAAGAAAGACGGGACCTTCGGCACTAGCAGGAGACATGCCAACTTGCTGTACCCAAGGCGTAGACGTTCCAGACCCAGAAATTTCCAAGAGCAAAACGTCCTCGAGCATGTCCAACGATACATTTACCAAGTCCACGGTCCGACGGCTAGACTGTGAAACCGCGTACAACAACGTATTCACTCAGTCGCCGCCATTTCATCACACCCGAATCATCGTTAACAAGTCAGAAGGTCGCCCACATGATACGTCCAGCCATTACAAGAACACCAAGATCGGGCAGTGAAAGAATCCTTCCGATACGACAATGAAACGACTACGAGGCCGCAAAGACCATTTCGCGAACTTGGTACAGAGGCGCCTGACGGCTACGCCAGAATCTTAGGATCTAAGCGTCAAGCCACTGACGCACTGGTCTTCCTGAAGCCGGTCACTAACGGACTGGCGATGCAGGGGCTACCAACATGGGTAGGGTTAATCCTCGCCTGCTACCCGTCTTTTGTATATAGTGTGTTCTTCGATTGTTTTTTGACGTCACTTTGTTTCTTTACTCAGTTTGTATTTTTTCCTCTGTAACTTCGTGCGTTGCGCGTTTTAAGTGTTCTATTGTGACTGATCGTGCTGCCGTGAACTGTGGACTTTATCGTGCTTCCCCGGAACTTCTCCGCGCCTCTAAATGACTGTTCTTTTTATAGAATAGTTGTTGCTTCCCAACAACTTTCTTAAACCCGGGGTCATTGTGATGAAGTGCCTGTGAAAGACGAGGAAGAAGGGACCGAGCGCGCAGCTGCATGGAGTGCGTGCAGAAGAATCGAATCAGCAAGGGTTCAGCGGACGCATTTGACGCGCTGGGCGAGTGAGCGCGGCCCTGTGATCGCTTGGAGCTAGAAGCCAGGGTCTCAACCGCTGCTGTCGCCGGAGAGCCGTCGGCCGCTGGTCCGGTTACCGAAGTCTGTCTGCTGGCTCGTGCCTGGATCTGGTGACGCGCTGGGCCAGAGAGCGCGGTTCGGGGAAACACCGGCTCACAACCACCGCTGGGCCATCGAGCCATCAACCACAGTGCACGGTCCCTGACGTCCGGCCGCTGTCCCGTGTCCGGACCCGACGTGACGTGAGACTTCTCAGCGAGCAAGCGGCGCCGTGGTGCATCGGCCGATCCCACGTACTTCGTGAGGAGACCTCGTTGGACTGCTGCGCATCCTGACCATGTAGGACGTTTCCTCCCTTGCTCTCTTTAGCGAACAGTTTTTTTTAGCCTGCTACCGCATTTAACGCTCTTTCCTGTAGTCTCGTTTCCGCTCTGTGTTTCCGTTACTCTCTTACCTTCTGCTCTTATTTTCCACGCATAAACCTATCCCTACTTGCGCACGCATTACCGACTCGTGACTTTCTAGCGGGTCCTAGGCCCATTCATGACAGATTGACTTTTTTTCGATTGCTGAAGCAATCACATCAACAAGAGATTCGTTCACATCATCGGAGCCACGTGCCACAACTGAGGCATAGCCTGTCGATCTATCCTTAACTACAGCCATCCCCTTACTCCGCGCGCACCGGCGCTTTTCAATTACCTCTAAGATCTTCACCTCTTGTGCTCGAACTGGACAGATGGAGTAATCTGCACGGTGTGAGTTTCCACATAGGCAGCAAGTTTCCTCATCTGTCTGTCATGGAGCCGGGGGGTGATCGCCTCCACAAGTGCAACAACGAGCGGACGAGTTACAGCCCCCGACACGGTGACCGAATCGCCAACATTTTCGGCACTGTAGTGGACGAGCGGAAAGCGCCTCAACCTTGAAGATTAGGGGCCCCGCCTTTAAATCCCCAGGGAACGATACACCAGCGAAGCTGACGACGACTGACTCGGTCGGATAGCGGACATCATTCTCCACTCGGCTACAGCGATGCACAGCAATGACACCAGCTGAAGCGAACTCCTCCAGCATATCTGACACTGACATTTCTAGGTCAACTCCGCGAATGATGCCCTTCGAGCATGCAAGATGGGCAGGTACAAATGGGCTCACCGGGAAAGAGGCAAAGGTCGAACACTGCAGTAAGTCCTGCACGCACTCTTGGTCAGGCAATCGGATCACAACGCCGCCTTTCCCGAAGGGACGCATGCTGGTGATTTTCTGGTAGCGCTCCGTAGCAGAACGAAGGGCGCCCTGCATTTTTGCTGCATTGTTGTGCCGTATTGCGCCCCCATTCGTAGGCACAAGAGCCACAGGCATGTCGGTAACCCCGTTGCGGAGGAAAGCCTGCAAAAGGAGCTCCTGCGGTGTAAGACTGGCCGACCAAGGGGGAAGGCCCCCGGCGAGGAGAGTTAGTCGCCATTCGACGCAACAGTGCCCACCCTCACTACAACCTGAAACAAAAGGGTCACAAAAGAAAAGAGGTGGAAAAATCACCTAAACCTGGCCAAACCCCGCGTAGGAAGCGAACGCCTTGCTGAGACGTTCGAACAAGAGACACGTCAACCGTTCGAGCCAGTCGCCATGCTCTCGTGGCAAGCCCAAGCTTGTAAACGCCCTCGTCTTCGCAGCTTTGTCTTCTTCTCCTCCTCCTTTTTCAGCGGTTCACCTACGGAAAGATGACGACAGTGGTTGAACGCGAAGCTATCTCGTGATAGATTCTTTGGTTGGCCAATCTCTAGGGGTATGCTGCCAAAATAATCAGAAGCGCTGCGGACGGGGCGAGAGCAGCGTACACGCCCTCCTCTTCGCAGCTTTGTCTTATTCTCCTGCTTTGTCTTCAGCTCAGCGGTTCCCCTACGGGAAGATGACGACGGTGGTTGAACACGAAGCTATCTCGTGATGGATTCTTTGGTTCGCCACTCCCTAAGGGCATCATGCCACAATCATCATCAGAGGCGATGCGGACGGCGCAAGGACGCGGGACATCCCCCCGAGCAAGAGACGCTAACATCCTCCTCTAAAGTTTTAAGTTCATTGTTTCCGTTGACGTTCAGCTTCGAGTGCCTTCGTTGTATCAGTAGCTTCTTGACGTAGTTTGAATGATTCAAGGACATAAGGCGCGTTCTTAGCACTTGCTCCTCTCTCGGTTTTGTAGTGCAGTGGGGAGAGCACCGCGTACATCCCGTTGCGGCCAGAGAGTCATTGGATCGAAACCGCGTGCCGCTAACTATTTCTTTTTTTATAGTGTGAGGGGAGAGGTGCTGACAACGGACGGACTCCAGACATATCCCCGAGAAAGAGATGCTTTGCATCTAAGAAACGTGCGATAGGAATTAAACATGAGGGTGAATAAACAGTGCTTCCGAAGCAGCCTACAACCGTACGTATTCTAGCAAATTTGCTTGGTTCGAAGTCTTTGCGATTCAGCATGACGATCAATTCGTGGCGGCATGCAAGGGGCGCAGGAAAGTTGCGCAGCGAATAGATTCCACCCATGCCGACATTTCTTTTGTCGTGGTGCACTTCACACGTTTGTTGCATGAATCCTTTGCCCTAACACTGATTGTTGGCGCAACCAAAAGCGACGTAATCACGTCCGGACGAGTAGCTCCTGCACATTGTCAGGTGAAGTCAATGACTGCAACCTGCCCACAATTAAGAAAATAAACATCAATTGGGGATGTAAAGTCGGGCGTCCTGCTTGCACGGGTAAACGTAGTCTCATGGGTAATCCCGGTCAGGACAGAGCGCTTGTGGGGTGTCCCGCCGCTTTAGCGCCTTGGGGACAGAAATAAAGGGCAAATCTCACAGCTCTCAGACGCTTTGGACTTTCTCTAAAAGCTCTGTTGAACTTGTCGGTGTAAATGACGCTTACCGATTTTCGATGGCGCTTGGGCGTCTGATATCCACGCGTGGCACGGAGCAACAGCATGGGACTGCGACGTCGTCTGCCCGCTCCGCAGTCCCCAAGAAATACCTGCCAGGTGGTGCTTTCATAGTTAGAAAATGGCCGACCTGGCAAACTTCTGGTCTATACAAGTTATAGAAGTGCGGTACAGTGAGCAGCAGGTGGCTGCGGATGTTGACCTTTCCCGACATAAAAAAAAATTTCCCCGATTTTCATAGTCCATCTTGCCCATGTGGCTGTAACCAGCGTTGTTTTGGTGGCTAGGCGGGCTTTTTTACAGACATTGCGAGCCGCAGGGTGTCGACCAAGCCGCATTTTAGAGATGGCCTGGTCAAATGCCGCCAGCACGATTGATCCCTCTGAAGCACCAGATGTGGGTTTTTGAATATTGTAATGGTCTTGGGTATTTGGTGAAGTAGGACATTTATTCTACGACACAGTCGTCTCCGAACACCGGTCCAGAAACCAACGATGCTGATGATCAGTCCAGAAGAAGACGAAGTGTTCCTCGAGGTGTTTGATGATGGGGATAATGTGGAAGTGAAATAAATTATTTTTCACGCTTCGGAGCCTTGTGCTTACAATATTGCCGTCCTTCAAAACTTAGGTTGCCATTACTAAGTAGCTTGTGTTCGCTTTAGCTACACGCGAATCCGACACAGAAACCAATAATTGTACAGCCCTAATTAAATGAGCTTGCGACACAACTCCGAATTTTTACTTATGAAGTGAGTGCACATAATGATCTTACGATGCGGACATTGCCTGATTTTCCATCCTCAATCGCTTCCCTTTGATCCCACAATTCTTTTTGTGCTACCATCCTAGCATATGCGATGAATTTACGCAGTTTACTACTAACTAGTTCTCATCACAGATATGCCCTTTTTATCTGCCGCACATGAGTTTATAATCGAAACCTTCAATTTGATACCCCACACACTCTGCCAAAAATTCTTTTAATTTTAACCTAATTTATGACTTACCATTAGTATCGCATGAGAATAACGAGGAAGCCTTTCTTATTCGTCCCAAGTGATGCCTTTCATTAGGTCTTTCAATTTAAAACCCCATATCTTGACATGGCATTACTTAGATTTTTAACCCAATCGATGACTCACTATGACTATCATGATTATGACCAGGAGGAATTTTTATTTGTCTCACATGATTTACCTCCCTGATACCTTCAATTTGACACCTGCACGCACTAGCGCACATCACCTAATGTTAACCATATCTATGACTCACCATGACTCCGTCACGATTATACCCAGGAGCATTTTTTCTCCTACGTGAATCCCCTCGCCGAGATCGTCAATTCGATACTGCACACACACTAGCTACATCCCAATGAATTTTAAACCATTGAATGACTCACCGTGAGTATGTCATTATTACTATCAGGATGTATTTTTATTTGTCCAACGCTGTTTCCCTAATGAAAACATTTGAGACCCCTTACGCCTATGGGTCATCGTTATGAAGTCCAATCTTCATAATTGGACTTCACGAGAACTAAGTCATGATTATGTCCACGCAGCATTTTCTTTATCTCCCACGTGATTTCCCTCCTCGATACCTTCCAGTTGACACCACATGCCCTAGGGGGCCATCACTTTGAATTTTAACCCAACCCGTCACTATAGATGGCTCCCGTATTACACGGTTCGCCATTTTCGATATTTTTTCTTTATTCTTTTTAGTTTTTTTATAATTTTGCTTGATCAATTATCTACATGTACGCTTTTATAATGATTACAGGTTGAAATTCCGTGATATCTGCATTTTTCTGGAAATGCAGGGCGTTAAACGATCCCGGCCGATGAGGGGTAGGGGAGTACTCGGCAAAGAATGTTAGGCATTAAAAACGCAAAGGCATATTTATGAACGCCTCGGGATTCAGAGATTTGCGGGGACAGTTCATTTTGACATGAGGCGTTTTTTCAGGATGCAGAGCAACAATGCACGGGACCTTGACCCTAAACAGCTTCGACGTAAATGAACTGAGCAGTGAGCGCACGTCACCTCGCCCAATATTGTTTGTTTCGTCCAAGGGCCTCAGCGTACCATCAAGTCTGGGCCCCGTCTGTCATGAACACGAACACGGAGGCTACATCAAGAGTTTTGTATCCAATATATAAGCACAATTGCTTGCAAGCAGCGCTAATCATCATGGCCAGCAGGTATAGCTGTATTAAATCTGCAACGAAAATTGTTTCCGACCTCACAGGATGTACGGTATCATGTCGTACCGAATGAAAGAGTTTGAGCTCACGAATTTACCCCCCTAATATTATTACCACGCGTGAATTTTAAAACTCTGAATGCTAATAAAATCCGAGTCCATCTGAGCCCAAGTAAATTCTTAGCACGAGAGAGTTGTGAGTCCATTTGATTTCTGAATTCTTCTTGAGTTTTCAGTCCATTTCGAGTTCAGAGTGCATTTTGAGTTTTGAAAACATTTTGAGTTTTGAGTCTATTGTGAGTTTGAGTACATTTTGAGTACTGAGTACATTTTGAGTTTGAGTACATTTTGAGTTTTCAGTACATTTTGAATTTGAGTACATTTTGAGTACTGAGTACATTTTGAGTTTGAGTACATTTTAATTACTGAGTACATTTTGAGTACTGAGTACATTTTGAGTTTGAGTACCTTCTGAGTTTGAGTACATTTCGAGTTTGAGTACATTTTGAGTTTGAGTACATTTTGTGTTCTGAGTCCGAGTGAGTTCTGAGTTTTGTGCTCACTGTGAGTTTGAGTTTGACTTAGTGCTGATGTGCTGCTAAGCAATGAGTCTTAGTTTGAGTGAGTGTTGATTTGAAAAAAAAAATTTGGGAGTGAGTTTGAATGAACCGCGCCAACTTTGCCGAGGTATGTATAGGAGAAAACGCTCCAATACATAATTCAGGAAGCAGCTGCTAGGCGTGAAGATGTTGGTTCGGGCACATGTGGAAAGGTTGTGCTGAAAGAGCTATGATATGAACAATAGAACAGAGAAGAAGTGGTGCATAAATGTGTTCGACCTAATGGCTCGACCTCACTTTCGAACACGCGGTCAGCCTATTTGAACAAGCTGATATTTTGTGGTATTCAAAGAATTTCTCATTGTTGTGTCGGAAGTTTTTATGAACATTTGGGAACCATGAGGGATAGCTTATACGCGCGAGAGCCGTTTTTAAAAGGTTCGGAAGCAACGATAAGCGTAACGTCTTTAGGCACACCCAACTGATAATATAATAAATGCGGGAAATTAGAGTAGAAAGTGAAAGCTTTTGTGAACGTAATGTTTTGAGGCAAAAGATGTCCCGTGTTGTAATGAAAGATTTGTTCTCTAACTTGGCTAATTTCTTTTAATTATGCTTTAATTCGTTGGGCGGTACTTTAACTATTGCTTAGTATTTGTACTGGTGACCGCGATGGCGCTCTTATTCGCTATTGGAGACATTTAGTGCGTTCTTGTGCACGCAGCATTGACCACAGGCTTAATGGGTTGGGAAGGTTAAACATGACTACTGAGGGAAACCTCCAACGCTGATGCTAAAGCTACATTCTGCCGTTTTATCCTCATTTTTTTGAGCAGGTGTTTATTCAAGAAAATAATGAAATGATGGAACCATGATTTGCATATTTTTTTGGATATAAAGTCAACAATTCCAAAATACAGGACTATGCAGATTATGCTTCGAGGGCAACATTCGTTAAATTAAAATTCGGGCAGTTTCACTAAATTAACGTCGCGAACTCTGATGTTAAAAGCAAAGCTGCCTGGTGCTCTTTATTCGCAAAGCTACGCCTAATAGAACTTGTCACAGGCAGCAGATCGATTGCTGTTTACGTCAACGCATTGTTTCCGCGTTAGCATGTCACATCATCTACTGAAATCTTTTGTTACTTTTGAAATTTGAACACTGGAATGAGGGGGCGCAGCGATCTTTTTTTTTTTTTTTGCAGCGTAGGTCTTCGTTTGCGACCGGAAAAATCAAGAAGCCATGTATTTTTAGACAAAATAACAATGCGAATATCACTTACGTATGACTATCTTGCCTCAATTATACTCAGTGTTTTCTTTGAGGTGAACAATGCATACTAGTATGAACATCCCAACCAGGTTTTCTTGTTTAGAAAATTTCCGCCTGTATAAGCGTCTCGTTCAAGCATTCTTTTAACTTGATGCATGTGAGTTAGGCACTTGGTCACCTTTTTGCTGGGCTATGGCATTTCCACACTACTGCGACCGCGTTGCAATATTTCTCTCATAAAAGCCCCAACCAAGGACAGGTAAGAGAGCAATTTTATTGAAATTAAATATAAAAAAACACAGAAAGTTCGCACTAATGGTATTAGTTCTGACCTAGTTCTGAGTGAGTGTGAAGGCGAAGAAAGAGCGTGGATAGAGGATGAGAAAGATTAAGATGGGGAAAAATAAAAGTTGTAGTAATGGCTATATACAAAAGATGCATGTACGTATAGAGTTCATGGGTTATATTTCATCAAGAATGGCCTCAGTTGTCGTCTGGCGGCCATGCCACTGCTGCAGGTCAGCACTACTCTGAATGCCTTGTGGGAACGCTGTGCGACTGGCCAAGGAACCAACAGCAAATCCTCAGGCACAATCTGCCAATCAAAACGTCCCAATGATCTGGCAAATTGTTCTCGAGGATAGGTGTAGCGTGGGCAGCTGCAGAGAACATGAGGAATAGTCTCTGGTACGCGCCACGTATCACAATTTGGGTCACTCAGCCACATCAGGCCGTAGTCGGTGAAACAGCGTGGCGTAGCGTCGCTGAATACCCGTAGCTAACCAAAACGTACGGCGCTGGTTCAGCCAGTGTAGCCTTCTATGACGGTTGTCATGGTGGTACCAGTGACTCGTCGAGGCCTTCCAAAGGGCAGACGTACAGCACCTGCGTATTTGGCAAAATTTTGCTGTTAGAACTGTCGCAGGCAGACAAAAGCCACATACCTCCTCAAGGGATTGTTTAATGAATAGGTCAACTTGTATCCAAAAACAGCCTGCCAAGGAACAAGATCAACGGCCATTTACAAGAAATGGTTGAAACACGAAATTTTCTCTCGTCGAAAGCTAATGCTTTAGACTTTGGTCATACGAATTTTGGATTTGGACTTTGGTTTTGAAGACATTGGCTTTTGATCAGAGAAGTGTTTGTGTTTCAGTCATTTTCGCTTCCCTAAGGATCATCATTATCGCCAGAGAAGTTGGCTTTTCTGCAGTTCGCTCTGCGGCAGCCTCGCCATTAGTAAGGCGTAGACAGCTTTGCTTTAAAAATTCTTTCCATTATTGTCTACATACTGTTCTAAGGCCCATACTCACGCAGTGAATTAGGTAAGACTGCATAAATGAAGCAAATGCCGCAATATGACGGCTCACTTGTATGATTGCTTCTTTTTTCTTGCTTTCAGATGTGCTCAGGTAGAAGGTTCCATACCTAAGTTTATGTAGGCTTGCGTGGTTTTCAGTGGGGGGTGTTTTGCGTAAGGCAGTTTAAAGTGCAGACGATCCTGATGCAGACTGTGAAGTGTCTTAGGAGGTTGCTCTAAATATGCGTTTATTATTGAGAAATATTTTTCCAACCAAGTAAAACAAACACTCGACCCGTAACGTATCACAATGTGGGATAACATACATAAGGCTTTCAGCACTTATAACGCAGTTTTCCCCCTTAGTAAGTGGAGCCCTTTTCTAAATCCAAAGAAAGCTGACATTTTTGGGGCAAAGCTCTTGTGCCCAGAGGCGCGAAGAAGAAAGGTTGGTAAAGAGCGTCACGGTGAAATGGAAGAGTTCAGATATGCGGGATGTGAACCGTCATCAAAAGAACAGGGGTTGATGCCCTATGCAAGAAGAGTAAAGCAAACAGCCAATTATGTATGGGTTCTGTACGAAGGGTCTATAAACCTCGACTTCCAAAAGCAGATGTAAATGGGATTACATATGCTAAGGGTTATGTATGCGAACAACATGGTGAAGGTAGCACGGGTAACCGTCATCAAAAAGAAAAGACCATGATGCGATGTTACTGACTTTTCAGTTCAGCCCTTTTTCAGTTCAGTACAGTTCAGCGCATCCCTGACCTCACACGAGCAGGCTGGGGTTAGGCAATGTATAAAACTGGCGATGTAAAATTTACTGAATGTGAGGCAGTTTAAAGGCGATTGTCGGGAACATTTGGCTCGTCAAAAAAAATATGGCCAAGGACAGGCGCGTAATCTATGCGCCCCACCTCCTGCACCAAATAATATTTGTTCTCGACGTTACTGCCTCAGAAGGTATACCAAACCACCCGTGAGAGGCATTTTAACCGCGGAGGTATAAGTCGAGCCTTGTAATCTGTATGGTTGTGTCCCGCAGGGGAAATTCTCGAACCCATCGACAGAGAGCGCCCCAGTCTCACCTGGAAAGGAAAGGATATATTGCCAGCGCGCCTCTGACCATAAAACATCAGCGCCGACGACGCGGAAATCGCGATTCCTGAGAGCGGGACACCGGGTTCAAGCGTCAAAATTATGTCGCGTCAACCAAAGTCGCGTCGAAAAAAGTGAATCTTGCAGAAAAGCCACCTTTATGGTAAATGATGTGTACATAGAAATGTAATGTGGGTATCTTGAAAAAATACTGAAATTACCCACTAGGGCGACTCCATCATTACACCGAGTTTGTACTGTGTGTTCGTTGTGCACTTGTTTGCCTGCACCCCGCTCCACTGGTAATCCTTGCTCACAGATTGGAAGGGCATTGTATGTTTTGCATTTATTCCTCGGGTCATTCTAACATCCATATCCAGAAATCTGGGACAGGAAGCTTCTAGTTCAGCTGGTTGGCACCACGTTGCGTCTAACCTTCAAGATTTCAAACTTCTCTCGGTGACGTATTCGGTGATGTGGCAAATGAAACTATAAGAAAAAGAATTCACTTTTCCAGTAGCGGGTTGTATCGCCTATGGCCTTTCCGTGTGTGCTCCTTTACCTACACCTCCCCTGAAGCACATAGTCATGCAACCACTGGTGGGGCTTTTGATAGCGACTGAGGCGACGTCTCAGTCTGGAGTAAAGTTGCTTTTCGCACCGTCGGACGCCGTTTGCTGAGCTCTGCGGAAGATCAATGCGAAGGTAAAAAAAAAGGAAAAGGAGGGGAGGAGGAGCGTTATCCTTTTTATTTTTTTCTCTGGGGGTTAGGATAGCTGGAATAGCCCGTCTTGCTCATGTGAACGACCAGAGTAGGTTTCGGCGCAATAGGATTTCTATTAAGAGAATTAATTACCGACGACCGACCGAATTTTATCGCCGGCCCGTTCAGATATCGAACTGGTGTTTCCTGATATCTGAAACTTATACGAATGTCTTTAAGCTGTTTTACAGTATTTTACCCTAACGGCCAATATGAGGGTTTGGGCTGGATTACGTGTTTTCACGGATTACTCAATATGTGTTCACCCAGTTGATATGCTCAATTGGCTTTTGATTACAAAGAACTACTTGAGGAATTTGTTCTAATAAACCTGGAAACGAGTGAGCGGGATCTGGAATTTACACTCGTAAGGAAGTGAACACGCGTAGGATGAGATATCATTGCCCAGCCCAAAAGTGCTGAACCTACAGTTTTTAAACTTTGTGAGTACATTCCTATTATGGCGCAGGATCTTAATAAAGGTCCATCTTTAATTATACTCCTCACACAAAAAAAACGTCCGCGTGCACTTAAGGTGACCCAGAAACACGTTTCAAAGGTGGCAGTCAAATGCATTCAGCTGGTAGAAAGGATTATGGGGAGCGTTTGAGCCAAACGTGAGTCCCATAGGTTCCACGTATCATTTGTAAGCAATTTTTAAACAGCCTTTCTCAGCCGATGAAGCTGACTCCACAGTGCGCGCTGGCTACGTCATTTGAAAGCCCGTCTCTGTTCGATTTCTAATGACGTCACGCCGCACGCGACGCCACGATGGCGCGTTTCCGGTCTCCATTCGTGTGCGGGCTTTCCTACCGACGGCCGCTTGACTCCGCGCCGTCTCCGATTCAGCAGCGAAGTTCCGACACGAGCGCTCCGTGTCCGCTGGACAGGCAGGAATTACCCGTGCTGCGTCGTTGATTGCAAAGCCAGCGACTGGCGTTGTGTCAGTACGAGGCACGCTCTGCCAAAAAATCGTCTGGTTGCGACTTATCCGACTCTCGGAGTCGACGGTGCCAAGATTTTTTTTGTGCTTGTGGCAGGGACTTCTATCTTTTAGAATATCTGCGATAGAATAGCCTCCTAAAGGTTACAATCGCTTGATCGCGGGGTTGCTCCGATAGTTTGGACGCCTAAATCATTTCGGCAAACCCATTTTTCGGAACGTTATACGCGCATTTGCAACGTAAACAAACTCTCCTCGTCGCAAGCCTAACCGGAAAAGCCGGCGGAGCAAAAGCCGAAAAAAAAGTAATCAATGTACTCGGTAAGTACCAATAAATAGTTGAAAAAGGTTTCAAGACCATTGCGCCGCCCCGACAGTAAGTTAGGAAGGAGAAAAAGCTCAAATACCCGAATCGTAGCGTCCGAACCATCCGGCCAAAAACCGGCTACGAGTAGGGCGCGACCAAGGGTGGGGTAGGCGGGCAGACGAAAAGTTCAAAAATTACGCCCACCTCCCCTCGCGGGAACCCTGGTGTGGTGCGACGCTGAAGGGTGTTCCATTGTGCGTTTCCGTTGGGTCGATTACTCGAATTGCGTGAGCAATCGTCGAGTAATGCGAGAGAGAAAGATAGAGAGAGAGAGAACAAGCGTAGCGCGGACGACCGTCGACTGAGGCAGGGCTGCCAACTTGCGAAGCCACTTTTCCCCTAGCTCAGATGAAAAAATTCCCTAGATTTCCCTAGATTCTTGCTGAATGCGGCAATCACATGGTTTCTCTCAGATATTGGGTTCTTTAAATATGTTATTTCATCAAACCACAAAAGCAATAGAGGGTCCTGACGTGGGGGGGGACATGTATTAGTAAATAATGCATATAAAACTTACCTAGAAAGTAAAAGCAATCGCTCGGCCCACACACAGCGATACGACATTTCAAGATGCACTACGTGTTATAGCGCCTTGTATATAAGCCGGAGATTTGTTAAATTATAAAAATAACATAATCAAGAACACCGCAATTCAATGCAAAACACAAACATCTTGTACTATCACACAGAGCACTTGTACTAGCATCCAAGTATATATGAAATAAGGATAATAGGAACAAGCACAGACGATGCGCAGTGCATGAGATATTCAAGCGAGCAAGATTAGGAACTCCATCAATCATGTTATTTTGCTATTTAAACAAGCAGTGTCAAACGTAGGAGCAATAGCTTCGCTCGATGCACATTAATGGGAAATAGATATATGCGCTTCATTGAGAAACTGAAATGCATAGGTACATAAAAAAATATTAAATGTTTATTACACGACTGAAGGCATAAGTTGATGTGGATGCAAAAATTCCCCTAGATATTGACAAATTTCCCTTTTCCCCTAAAGAGAACCAATACCCCCTAGATCTAGGGAAACTTCCCTAGAGTTGGCAGCCCTGTGAGAGACCAGCCGGAGCGCGGAACTCCGCTTATATGCGCTGCGCGCCGAAGGAGAGGAGACCGCGGAGAGAGAGGGCGCTGCACATGCCCACAGCGCGCTTGCGCCGCGCGCAGCGCCGCCCACCCGCGGAGTGAGAGTGCGCTGCGCCACGCGCCCGCAGATGTTGGGCGAGAGTGTTCGCTATCGGAGAGAGGAGAGCGGGTGACCGGAGGAGAGACGCAGCTGTGCGGAGGCGGACGCCGACGACGACGGACGCAGGACAGGGCCGCCGGCAAGAGATGCTCCTTTCAGCGTCGCATCTAATAACTCGGCAACCCTAGGGCCTACAGAAAACTATAACCATTCGTTGGGGCCGGCAGAGCAAGGGCTACCGTTCTTTAAGGTTCGAATCCATAGTGCCTCATATAAGTAGGATCAACGCACAGGCGGCGTTGGCAGGATTCACATACCGGAAGTCGAGCGTCCTGATGTCACATGACTATTTACAGTGGGGCTCTCCATTTACCGTCTCGGACTCACCGCTGACTCCCCGAGAAGCAATCCGGCATTCGTTTTTCATATGTATTTCTATGGCATGGGGAATCTTTGGACTACCTGCGGACTATCCTTGGTGAGTCCGAGACAGTAAATCGAAGAGCCCCAGTGTTTCCAGCTCTTTCGAAAGAAGCAAAGAGGGAGGAGCAAGTGATCGTCGGAGGAGGAAGGGTACTTTTATCGCTCGTGACACACCTAATACCGAACTTAGGGCAATAATTACAACGGCAACGCTTTCCTACATTGATTCATTGAGGCATCACAGGGCTTTTGTAATTTCCTGAAAAGTATTTCTCGGTCCCTTTAGGTCTGCTTGCGTACTTTGAGGAGAGAGAGGGAGAGAGAGAGAGAACAACTTTATTGTGTGGCCTGCAGTCGGTTAAGATGTCTCCCCACTGGGAAGACGGGTCTTCACCACGACGCGGCCATGACGTCTATCTCGGGTGTCGTGCTCCTAGAGGCCTTGCTCACTCGCTACTCCTTCGGGTCAAGAGGACCGCCGCCCCCTTCCTGGGGGTGCTTCCCCCCATCCCCTCAGTTTCGTTCGATCGCTCCCTTTCCAAAGCTGCGAGACCTGCTGGACGGCCTGAAGCTGTGCTTCTCGATCGTAGGTATTCATCACCGCCTCAATTTGCGGCGGAAGTGTCGTCAGCTTGCTTGCCTCTCTTGGGTTCACTCTGCCGTCCCACAGGGTGTGAGCCGTGGTGGCTCTCTCCTTCGCGCACAGTTGGCACACATCAGTTTCATAAACACGGGGGTAAGGCCCCGTGGAGCTGTCTACTTATCAAAAACTTTGTTACTGCAATATCGCGTTTGCGTCTCTTTTTTTACTTTCGTTCCTTCGTCTTTTGGCGCGAATAACTACAACAGACAAAGGCGAAACTTCCAGCTTCACCTTCCGCAGAATCGTAGCTCTCCGTGGCTGTTGTGCACATTCTCATTTCATTTCATTTCATTTCATTTATTTCCACCTTAAAGGCCCGAAGGCATTTCTTAAGGGGGGGGGGGGGCGTACAAGGTATGAATTTCTGCTCAACCATCAACACAAACAGCAGGGAAAATAAAGAAAAAAGGAAAAACAATGTGGCACAAAAGGTGTTGCAATAGACATAAAGGCAAAATACATGGCTCCAAAAAGTAATCTACAAGGGCATATGTTAGCTCCATTCACTCAGATTGTGACGTGTGACTGTTAAGTTTATTTCGGACGGTTTGGCGGTTGCCGCACGTGACAATGTTATCAGGCAGGTTGTTCCATAGGGTAATTCCATTGGGGAAAAACGAGTTGTTCATGGCTGAGGTGCGGCCGCTGATTGGTGCTATAGGGTGGCTGTGGTTAATGCGGGCTGAAGTTCTGTGTGATGGTTGTAAGAGGGCGTGCCGTGATTGTGAGCGATAAAAGAAAGCGTGGATCAGGCTGAGCAGACAAACAATGCCACGTGATTCGAGAGATGGCAGCTTCAATGATTCCTTTAGTGCGGTCACGCTGATATCGTTAGAATACTGGAAGCAAATGAAACGGGCGGCGCGGTTTCGGATTCTTTCTAGATCGTTAGTAAGATATGTTTGCCAGGGATGCCAAATTGAACAGGCATACTCGAGTTTCGGTCTCACAAAAGTTTGGTAAGCTAACATTTTAATATCTGGTGAGGCTAATTTCAGGTTACGGCGCAAGTATCCTAGTGTGCGGAAGGCTTCGGAACAGATAGTTTGTATAAGCGTTTCCCATTAAAGTGACGCTCACATACGCAATCCGAGGTATTTGTATGAAGATGTAGAGCTAATCGGAACTGAATCAATGCAGTAGGCATAATGAGGTGTGCTGCGTTTGCGGGTGAACGACATTGCTTTACATTTAGTTAGGTATAACGGCATGAGTGATTTGTTACAACAGCTTGCAATCATTTGGAGATCTTTTTGAAGAGCAGCGCTGTCGTCTGGAAAACGGATGGGGGAGTATAGAACGCAGTCATCTGCAAAGAGGCTTAACCTTGATGATATGTTAGTAGGCAAGTCATTAATGTAAATTAGAAACAGCAGAGAGGAGAGACAGGCACCCTAGGGGACGCCCGACCTTACATCAGAGAGAGGAGAGTCGTAGTTATTTGCGCTAGTGTATTGCTTGCGGTTTTTTAATATCTTGATCCATGAAATAATGTTGAGAGGGATTCCGAGGTTATATAACTTAAGGATTAATTGGTAATGGGGGCACGGTCGAATGCTTTTGAAAAATCTAAAAATATGGCATCTGTTTGAATGTTATCGTCCATGAAGTTTTGTATATCGTGCGTGAATTCAGCCAGTTGCGGTTCGCACCACAAAAGTTTCCGGAAGCCGTGTTGGTGATGATAGAAAAAATTGATGGATTCCAGATGGGTCATTAAACTTGACGCAATGATGTGTTCGAGCAGTTTGGATGCGATGCTCGTTAATGAAATAGGGCGGTAGTTGGCTGGCGAAGCGCGATTGCCTGATTTGAAAAGTGGTGTTATCTGAGCCTTCTTCCAGTCGTCAGGGACGTTTCCTGTTTGTAGTGATTGGGTAAAGATAAAATGCAATATTAGGCTTGACGCTGATGCGGTGTTTTTTAGCAATTTACTATTTATTTTGTCGCAGCCGGCTGACGATGAAAGTTTGAGGTCATTGATCAGTTTATATATACCGTCTGGGCTGATATCAATTTCTGGCGTTGTTACAGAAAAATGATTGGGCAATGATTCGGTGTCGTTGTTGTTAGCAGCGGAAAATACGGACAAAAAGTGGTTATTTAAAGCACAAGCAAGGTAAATATAACTTGTAGCGAAGCTTCCATAGAAGCCCATAGGTTGAGAAAATGGCGGCTCTTTAGCTGCTCATGGGGCTTAGCGCCGTCTGTGTGAGGAGAGAACACTTCCGGCGGAAAAAAAATAAACAGGATGTGACGGAAGATCCGGTCAGAAAGTGACGTCATTTTGGTGGCATTAGCGGGAAAATGTGACTTCAAAATAGCCTTAGCAGGCCTCTGATCGCTGAGGGCTCGTCATTGCCATCTGACGCAAGTTGGCGAGCCCTTGGCGTGTGTGCTTCAAGTCAACGCCAGATTATACTCGTGACTTGAGAAACGTACTTTAGCATACTGTCGTATGACTCGCCTCACTGTTTGTAAAAACATCTTGCATCTTCTCGGAACCTTTATTCTGTATCCATGCCTTCCACTGCTGTATAAAAGCAATCAGTTGCTTATTTTGATTGCAGTAGGTGGCAAATGTACCCCCCCCCCGAACGGAATGTTTTTTCTGCCTTGGGATACAGAGCACGAAATGACACTTGACCACTCTCCCTAGCCCCCCTTTCATATAAAAAACGTATGCACTCCTTACCCCGATACCAATTTCTACCAACGCCACTGCTGGGTTTGATTGCGTCGCACATACGCAGGTTGCGTGCGTGCCTTAAGTATAAATCAAGGTTATATAATGCTTGCTCAGTTTGTGTACTTCTGTTCTAAGAGAAGAAATAACGGAGAGTCATGCTATAATCAAGACATTTGAATTTTATTCCAGGATAAACATAAAACAAATTTACCACGCTGCACAAAATCAGCATGTATACAATAAGTACAAAATGTTCGTGGGCACTACAGGCATTATGATTTTCCTTACGCGTCGAAAAATTGACTTTACCCGTAACACATAGCATTATGAGCAATGAAAGCGTCAACAGCTGCACTACTTCGAAACAAGAGAAAAGAACCAGGCACTGCATCTTGACGCAGAAAACCCTGCCGCAGGAATGCCGATTCACGAAAGTGCAGCGAGCACACCGCAGCTGCACCGGTGTCTTATCAAGTAGACATGGGTTTTTACAGAAGTTCACTCAGCATTCACGCCTGCAATTTCCTTGTTACCCGCCGCGGTGGCTCAGTGGCTAAGGCGTTGCGCTGCTGAGCACGAGGTCGCGGGTTCGATTCCCGGCCGCGGCGGCCGCTTTTCTGATGGAGGCGAAAAGCAAAAACGCCCGTGTGTACGAGATTTCGGCGCACGATAAAGATCCCCAGGTGGTCAAAATTAATCCGGAGCCCTCCACTACGGCGCGCCTCATCACCTTCGTTGCGTCGGCGCGTTTAACCCCACAATCAAATCAAACAATCAATCAATCAATCAATTTCCTTGTTGCATTATTAGGCAAGTGTCGCAACAGATAAGTAAACAGAGGAAAAAGGGATCAATTCAAACGAAAGCGACGGCAGTATGTAGAAGCACATAGCAGGAAAGATCTCGCAGCAGCACAGCACGGAGCAGCCCAACACAGTACGGCGATGGAAATAATGCTTGCGCATACAAGTGCAGGAAGCTTACTACAAGCGTTGTAATGCAATAGAGAAGACAGTGAGATTGACAATAAAAGCGACTCGTTTAAATTCGAGTGATACTACGCTGCGAAGCCCTAGAAAAATTGACACCACTTGCTCCGAGCCAGCCTGAGGTGAAATCAAGAGATAACTGTGACATAACAAAGCTTTAGACCCATTTTTTTCGAAGCACCTCCACGTCCCCTTACACAACCCCCGTGCACGTAGTAACAGTACTATAGTTCCGCGTTACCTGTGCAAATGAGCGGAAAATGGTGCAGTAAAACGCCAGGCGTACGGGAGTTGCTGTTGCAACCTTTTGCAGCACATCGTTTCCGTAGGTACCGAGGAAAGCGCTCCGCTACAACCGTTGGCAGCATCGTCCCGTAGTTCACCGTTCCCGCAGGGCACGGTACTAAACGTGTTCACCGACGATACAATGCACAGAAAAAATTAAGAGCACACGAAATTAGCAAGGAAGAACGAATGCAAATGCGCACCACCAAAACGCGCGAGGGGCGTTTCCCAGCAAACGAACTTTAGGAGCGCCTTTCCGAACACTACAAGGACTGCATCACAGAGCAATGACATGCGCCATTCTTCAGAGGGCGCTACAAAAAAGGTTTTTGAGAATGAACATCATTTTCATAAATTATTTGCACACTGGGCCTAAATAAATGTGATTCAGAAATAAATAACATTCGTAAAATATAAATGTTGTTCTGTTGTAGAACAAAACTTGGTTTTTTGTTACTAGTGTTTGTTCCCTCCTCACCTAGTCGCGCTTCAAACGCCACTCCCATAGGGACCGGGCGGCCGTTGTATGGCACCACCGTCGTTTCAGTGAACAGCGCCGCCCGTGGCGAACTGCTCGTCAGTGGAATGCCGGTGGCGGTCAGCGCAGCGTAGTTGTGCATGGCTTTCTGTCGTTTTTCTGCGGTGCGGCTTGCAAAGCGTACGTAAACCCACGTACATTTTTCAGATCGGTAATTCTTGAGTGCAGATGTGACGTTTACGAGGCATGTCATGTGTGTTATTTACTTATTTACACCCATACTCAGTATTTACAAATAGCAGACGACGCTCAATGCACCAAGCTGGAAGTAAAGCTGGAAGTGAAAGTTCGTTGCTTCATGCAATTTTTTCATGCCTGCATGCAGTTTCGCGAATCGAGGAGTATATTGCCGCTAAATGCTCCCACAAAGCCGGTGTGTGCAACCGATCTAGGAATGCTGCGGCGCTGGCCTTTGGCAGTTGATGACGAAACGGCATCGACGTCGTGCACAAGCGAAAGACAAAGTTGGATGGTGTGTTCGAAGATTTACCTCAAAACAGAAATTGTGACGGACGACGCTTCCGTAGCTTCATTACCTACGGCTGAAACTTGTTTAATTTCACAGAAATGCTCTTACTACAGTAATCGGGAGTCGTTGATAGAATAAATACCGCATGATAGTCGAACGTTATTGCTTGCCGTGGACAAGCATTGCTTTACAAGAATTGCAATGGTTGCTGGCTAGTTGGTAAATGGTTTTTCAAAAACCAATTCCTGCGTGGCTGAAGGACGCAAGACAGGAGGGTGCCCGAAACCAGTACTCTGCAGTTTCACAACTGAACGCTGCGGTCGGTTTACAAGCTGCCACCTACGCTTGAAAAATCATGCACACCTTCGTGTAACGACGATGAGGTTGATCGCAAAGCTCTATCGTATGGGTTTCCTTGGTTGCCTTCTGGATTTAAACTTTGACTAATTAAGCGTCGAATTTGACCAGCGCGCAGTTTGGTCTTTTGATCGCAGCGTCTTTGACTTTGACCATTTCCCATTCGATTTCGCACGAAGAAAACTTTGTGTTCAACCATCATAATGATTAGACGGAGGGCTAAATGATTTTGCTGTTTAATTTTAAACTTCCATGCCCCCTCTCCAAATCTAAACTTTTCCAGCGTGTCGGAAATGCGTCTGTGGTGGAGGACTCGGGCTCATGCACCCATATTTGAGGCAACTAGTAATCACGCGTTTTTGGTGTCTTCACCAGGCATTACACGATTTTTTAGGTACTCTGTAAAGAATACTTAAGCATTAAAAAACACCAGCTGGCGGTAACACTGCCACATTTTTTAACTATCGGCGCCAGCCTTTATTCTACGCAGGTGGTAAAACGGGGAAGGGAGGAGGGGTGGTTTGTAGCTTGGGCTGTTGAGTTGGTGAATAACTTTGGCTCTTGATAAAATGACCACCACAAACGTGGATTTCCACTTCGGCTTTTAGGCTCCCATGCTGTCACAGTGTCGCTCACCAAAAGCGAAGGTACAAAGCTCACGGTTACAGAAAGTGTAAACTACCGCAACATTTCTACAACTACACGGTAATCGATCTCGTATGCAGGTGCCTTTCTATTTAAAGCACACGTATCGAGGTATCCCAGCGCTAAGGCTGGCGTGGAAACCGTAGTCATTGAAACCAGTGAAGATAATTTAAGTGGTAGAAATGAATTATAATATTGCTAATAGTTTTATTCCTACTAAGATCACGCGGAGCCAGGCGCAGAGCGCTGCAAAAAGCGCTCGTGTCAATGTAGCCCTTCTCCAACCTTACAAGCATCCAATAAGTTTGCGTAGCCGTTAGTGTATTTAAGAAGAAAATAATACTAATATTAGTAGTTTTATTCGTACTCAGAACGGGTGGAGCCAAGCGCAGATCGCTGAAAAAGCGCTCATGCCATTGCAGACGATACCCAACTTTAGACGCGTCCGACAAGTTTACGTAGTCATCACTGCATCTAAGAACCCAACACATCTGTTTAGACTTCGTTTCATCTCACATGTCTGCTCACAACGCCACCAAAACATACAAAGCACCGAAGCAAACACGACAACAACAACGGGAGGCTGTGTTGTCCAATGCACCGGCTCATTCCACTGACGAGGGGAGCGCCGAGTGGTGGCGCCACCCTTCCAGCTGCCCGGTCCCTATAAGCCCCCATGCTGATGTCGCTGGCAATAGGTTCTGAACCGCTTTTCCCCCGAAGCTTCGCTACCATTTATATTTACCTTGGCAGAAGCACAGTTGGAGAAATCGATTGTGTCTCCATGAGTGTTAACAAGATCTATTTGACTAGATCGATGTGTAGGGGAGAGCATGCGCCAGAATTTGTTAGGATTAGTTTGAAGAACTGATAGCAGGTCATTGGAAAAGAATTTGGTTTTCGCAGCTTTAAGTTCGTTTAGGTAATGTTTAGCGCATGAGCGGTAGCATTCCCATGCAGCGGGGCATTGGCTTTGGTGAGCCTTTCTGTAGAGGCGTTTTTTTTACAGAGTAATTTTAGTTGTTTGCTAAACCATTGGCAGTTAGTGTCAGATTTGATAAGAATAGTAGGAATGTATCTGTTTTCAAGGTTCAGCATCGTTCTTCTAAACAGTTCCCAGTTAGCGTTGACACTGCGATGTAGGTACGTGTTCCTAAAGTTATCTAAGAAATTGGTTAGGTCGGCATTAAGGCCGTCAAAATTTCCTCTCTTGTAGTCCGTGATTATCTTCTGTGTAGGTAATTTCTTTTTCAGTGGAGTGGCTATGCAAATATGAATTAGGTTATGGTCACTAATACCTGGAAGGATATTAACGGTTTTTGTGTCCTCTGGGCACGAGGTTAGTAGAAGGTCAAGGGTATTGTTGCCCCTGGTAGGGCACATTATGGTCTGGTGAAGATCAAAGTCGAGTACAGTGCTCAAAAATTTTTGTTCGTTAGACGAGGGCCCATTCGATACGGAGAGCAACGGCCAGCTGATTAATGGATAATTGAAGTCTTCGAAGAGGAATATGGGCGCCTTGGGATATTTATTAGTTACTGCAGTGAGGGATAGTCGGAGTAGGTCGCAGAAATCTGGCTGGCTATCGGGCGGTCTAAAGCAGACGCCAAAAACAAATGTAAGGGCTCCGGTAGATATGTATGTCCAGATCAATTCTATGTTGTTGTCAGTCAGAACGAGTGCGGATGATAAGGTATTTCTAATGGCTATAAGCGCACCACCGCCTCTCTTGCTTTGGCGGTCACGGCGGAAAATTGTGAAATTCGAGATATGAGAGAACACCTCCGTATCTCTAATACCTTCATGCAACCATGTTTCGGTTAGTACGACTATGTCAGCACTGACATCAGTTATAAAACTGTGAATTTCGGTATTAGGCTTCGATATTAGGCTTCGTACGTTAGTAAATGCCATGTTCATATCTGCAAATGCTATGGGACGTGGACGCGTGTTACATGAGGTGGAATGCTTAGGAACCTGTCACGTGCTGCCATCTGATGGGATATCTGATGAGTTATTTTCCAACGTATTGCTGCGGGAGCTACTGAATTCCTTGACGCTGTCAGTTTCGGGTCGTAGAAAGAAGATTTGTTACCGACGATTAGCTTGTCTACCCTCAGCTTGAGTGCGCACTTTTGTGGTCGACTGAACTTTAGTAACTTCGCACGCGCAATGGGGGTGGCTGCAGCAAAGTCCTCTCTCACGGCGAAGGTTGTTTCTTTTAAATTAGTTCCACAGCTTAAGATCTTTTCTTTAGTTTTGAAGTGAGCTAATTTTATTACAACTGGGCGTTTTTTGTCAGCTGAAAAATTTTCCAATTCGATGAGCACGCTCAATGGAATTTGGTTCAAGCGTAATTCCGAGATGGTCGGTGCAGAATTTCATGACGTTTTGCTCTGACTCATCCCATGTTTCCTTTGCAGAGTCTTCAATTCCCAGGAATAGAAGATTGTTACGGCGTAAACGATTATTGGCGCCGGTATTAGCAGCTTTTAAACTTTCAATTTCACGTTTGAAACTGACTGCGTCATGTGGTGCGGTGTTCAGGGATGGTTCGGTTTGGGCTGATTCTAGAAGTGAGGTTCGGTTTGTTAGTGTTGAAAGAACTGTTTCATGGTTAGTTTGCACTGCCTTGAGCTGGTTAATGTGTGCACGGATAGCTAGGATGGTTTCATCGAGCTGCTTGATTGCGCCAGACATGGATTCTATCTGAGCTTTGGTTGGGCCGGGGTTGAGCTCCACATCACCGGACAGCAATAACATTAACTCTGATAACACTTGCAAGGTGAAAGCATTATAACACGGGCACGGCAAGTTTCGCAACTTGAAGTCGCAGGGGCACGACACCGCTATAAGAAAGTAGTTGTTGGTACTGTATTGTTTAGAATGGTTAGGGTAGCGAACGTGGAATGTTAGGAGTGGCGTGACCATTCTGCGCCAAGCGGTGTCGTGCCCCGGCAGTTCGGTGAAGATTGGGCGGTTACGTATGATGCGCTCGTCCCACGTGACCGGTGACGTCGATGAAGTGAAGAGTTGCCAGGCGAAGTTCTTGGCGCGGGCTGCTGTCGGCGGGCAGGTAACCGGTAAAGGGTTCGGGCGTCGATCGAGGCTCCAAGTGGTTGCTGTCGGCTCGAGTAGGTCCCCCGGAGGTGACCAAGCGTGGCCGCCAAATCGCCAGGTATCAGAAAGCCAGGATCTGGAATGTCAGGAGTGGCGTGACCATTCTGCGCCAAGCGGTGTCCTGCCCCCTCTACTCTATATTCTCTACTCACATGTCACGCGCGTTGACGTCAGCGAGCACGTACTAGGCTACCTCTTGTTCCTCGCCTTGCACTGATCGTAAATGGGCAAGTAGTAACCCCCATCATGGTACATAACACTGTCCGCCCAGGCTGTCTCATGTCTCCTCTACTTTTTGTTCTTTATCTGGAGCCACTGTGCCGCATGGTTGCTGTGTCCAGCAAAATCAAAAGACTCGTTATGGGTGGACGGGAACTGCGAGTGCTGGCATATGCCGACGACGTTGCTTCTCTAGTGCAGAGCTGAACCTTGAAAAATCCGAGGGAGCCTGTTTGGGGTGCTGGGAAAGAAAACCGCGCGAGTGCTTCAGCTTGCGGTGGTCGGACCACGTTGAGGCATATCTAGGGGTAAAGATCGGTTTGGGGCAGGCGGTGGCGCGTCGGTGGAAATTAAAAGTTGACGTGGCCGAATGGAAGCATCGCACCTGGTGGAACCAGAGCATATTCATTTACGCAAGGTCCCTTTTCTGCAACATGGTGGCTTACCGCGCGATTCTGTACGCAGCGCGCATTACCACCATCGATGCCGGCAAGATACAGAGGATACACCGGTCGCACGAACCTCTTCTTGAGCGTGCAGGGGGGAGGCATTCGACTGATAAACGCAGAAAGTAAGCTCGTAGTCCAGCGCTTCCTTTTTGCCCCGTTTCTTCAAGTGGCCATCCAATGACTAGGCTCCTTTCACTTGTGGCCGCGGCTTGCCACATCAGCGTCGGTCGATCACGGCTCTCGCATCACCGGGTTACGGGGAGATAGCGAGCGCGGTGGCTTCACTACAGACGTGTTTTTCTTGGGAATACCTGCTCGCTGCGAAGCCGCAAAAGTTATACTGGGACTTAGTAGCGCAGATTTTGCCACAACCTCTGTACCGCGAGGCCCAGGTCCCTCAGGCTGGAGGCGATGTACTCAAGCGAGGCAGGCAATCGTCCATCCCAGCCGGCACAAAAGATTTTTTTTTTCCGTTTCTACGCGGGAGTGCTTCTGGTCATGGCTTGTAAGCAGGAGCGGGGCTTCTTCCTTCCCTGGGGCTCCGGATGCCTCCCGTGTGGCAAATCGGAAACTGCAGAACACGCATTCCTTGACTGCAACACGGTGATGTATTTCTGACACGAAATACAATTGTGCTTCAGAACATCGTGGAACGACAATTCGCCGAGCCTCAAGTTCATGTGCGTGGACACAGGCCACCTCTGGCGCGAAATACAATCGTGATTCAGGACATCGTGGAACGTCAATTGGCCGGGCATCAAGTTCATGTGCGTGGACACAGGTCACCCCGCTTTCCGGGACTGTGTCCTAGCCATCGGACTTCACTCCCTCCGGAAAGCGAGGGTAGACGCAGTGTAGTGGGCCGTCCACCCACAACCCGCATGGCCACAGTTTCTGCGGGAGGTCCAATGCACGTTTAGCTCATTGGGCACATCTGACTGTGACCTGGAACTGCGAAGGAAGCTCGCCCGAGGTAGCCATGTGCTGAAGCGCTAAAAAACAAATGAGAAAAGGCGCAGGCAGGGGAACGTCGACATCATTCATAAAAAAGGTGATTTGGCAGTTCAACAGGCCAGTGCATCTACGTTGACCACCCCCTCCTTTGAGGTACAAGAGAGATTAGCGCCAGCTAATAGGACGCACAAAGTTCCTTCAGCCCTTGTTTTTGTATAGCCTGTGTTGCTGTTCTCATTGTTCTTCTTTGTTGTTTCGTTTCTCTTTGCCTTTTTTTTTCTTCCCCTTGATTTACATTTGTTGTCATCTTACCACTCAAAACATGTATACGAAACATGCACACTCCGAGCTGCTCCTGAACCATGTCTACCGCTCGGCATAACATGTATATTTATGTGTTAACAAAGTTATTGTTTCTCATACGAAAGAAGTTGTGGTAGTTTGGTGGCTACGCACTCGGCTCGTACTCCCAAGACCCAGGTTCGGATCTCAATAGCTCTGACATGTGTTTTTTATTTACCCTTTTCAGCGTCGGCCATTATCTGTGCCGGATGATAACAACTTCACCAACAACGCCGGTTGTTCGCACAATGGGTCACTTCGGGCTTTCGCCTTTAAAAATCGCCTGTTAGACGGATAACTACAGAGCATTGGTGGGGAAGTTGGCTTTGCCGTAAAGCGTATCTGTGTGCTTACGTGTGTGGACGCTGTACACGATTTATTTATTTGTGCTGGAGAGAGGTTTAGGTATACAGTTTCACTGAAAGACTAAAACAATTCTTTCGAAAATTCTTCGAGGTACTTCCATGTGTTCGAGGTAATTTCAGACTTCGTTTTAAACTATACCTACTGAGGAGAATTTGGATTTGGTGAAAAATAACGCCCTTAACGGTGTGCTCAGTATGTGCTATTCCCATTGTTATGTGTACTGAGACACCCGGGCATGGCCGGGAGCTACGGATAGTTTATCATAAACTACTGTGAGCGCACAGCAGTATCTGAGAATCTTGTGCCCGTACCTTTTCTTGTTACTGCCTGTTTCTTCCTTTTAAGGGATAATGAAAACCACCACGTGCTACCAGCTGTGTCGTGCAGCACCCAAAGAGTAGCGGCGATGAAGATAAAAAAATTGATGAGCCATTCCACTCTGTGAAGAAGGATGACCAGCGAAGCTTTGCGCGAAATGCGTAGTATTCATAATTTTCTTTCATTTATAAGAATAGCATTTATTTATTTATTTCTTTATGCTCATTTCAAATTTGTTTTTTATTTTCATTGATTTTATACTATGCTTTATTTATTACCACTCATCTTTTATTGTATTTTTTCTCATTTTCATTAATGTTCATATTGTTTATGTATTGACATTCATGTGTTTTTCTTTTCTTTTATTTCTTTTCGTTATTTTATGCATCTATGTTGATTTATTTTGATGTATTTTTTATTTTTATGTATTGAACGTCTTAATTTTCTTTTTGCTTTAGTTTTCATTTTAATATTTACTAGCGGTAGTACCCGGCGGTGCCCGGGTGGGCCATTATAATAATGACAGCAATGGGTATAACACAAGTTCGTTTATTTGTTAGTCCTCATATTAGGCTACTTCAGTGGGGAGTGGTACACCCTCGGGAGTGCCTGCCTGCTGTCAGTACATGGGCTCCAACTGCAGGCGCGCCGTGGTAATATGAAACGACTGGCACTCGTGTTTTTCCACCTCTCGCTAAACAAATTGCACCAAGATGGCGCGTTTGGGCGAACGAGTCAGTGAGTGAAAAAGGTTTTATTGAGCCGGCGAAGTGCGAGTGGTTCCCAATTTCAGAAAGCTATGTGATGAGTGGGCAGCCTTTGCTCTGGAGGAAGTATTGTCTGGACATCCAGATCGCTGTTAGTCACCAGGTTCTCCCACAGCTCATGGTTTGGAAAAGTGGATGAAAGAAGGAGGAGCTTGGTTTGCTTTCGCTCTTAATATGATATGAGGAAGAGTGCCAGGTTGCAACCAAAACTTGAATTCGGCAGGAGGTTGCGCTGGGAACGCATGATTGAGGCCGGCTGGGTGAGGGGTATTCTTCCTCGTAGGAAGTGCTATCTCAGAAGATATGAACGATGCTCATCGGTACAGTTTTATCATAAGTAACATGGGCTTCCTACGGGAGGCTGCAGGAAGTCCCAGCAGATGCCGAGGGCTAACCTTTGCGCTTTTTACTAGTACATCTTCTCTTGTACATTTCTGATATATGATACCTGCTCTTACGGGAGACGCGTAGTTGCTGAAGGTGTCAACAGATGGCGACCGCTAAGCGAACGCAGGAAAACTCAACTGAATTTTACGTCCAAAAGCATGCAGATTAAAAAAATATCGCTGGCCTTCTAATTCACATGTTAGGACAAAATCGTGAAAGTTGTTTTCGGGCCACTAAATGGGCAGCTTTTTCAAGAAAAAACGAATGGGAGATATCAACTGGCTGGGTGGTTATTTGCGAAAGTGTAAAAACACAGTGTTTTCCCGAAATCCCGCTTGGCTCTATTGGGAGGGTGTCATTGAAAAATGTTGTGTAACAGTGTTGAGATAAGTGAATAAGTTGCCTGTCTCAAGGAAAACCAGTTCGATATCTCCGATTGCGGGCGGTAAAAAATTATTATGTGAAAAACAATTTTACCGCTTTTCACTCTCTCCATGGTGGAATTTTCAAAATTTGAAGAAATATTGACTTCCAACACCGTAATCACAAGGTGCCCTTGCAATCTGTAGCCGTTTGAAAGAGCAGTATGGCTAGACATGTGTATATCCGGTAAGGCCTTTTTGGCTCATCAGCGTGTCATTTGTAAAAAACAATTTGAACCTTTGAGCGGCGTCGCAGAGCGAAATCCTTAAAAGCAGTTCTGTGCATTTGTACGAGTAACATATTCTTGCAAAAACCAGCTGTATTACTGAATCAGTGAAAGATTTATTTGAGAATCTTTAGGAACACTGTTTTAGTTCCGGAATGCGGAATCACCTCGCTAGTGTAGGTTACGGTGAAATCCAAAAACTACTTTTTAGATATATTTAAGGGCTTCATATGTTACCAAAACGCGCTTCGATATGTGAATGGGTGACCGAGAAAATTACGAATTCACGAAATCACAATTTCGCACTTTTCCGCGGTTAGGAGTGCAATTTCCGAAAACCCCACCTTAGTGAGCACCTACTCAATGACACAAATAAACTCGCGAAATTTCAAGTCTCTAGATCTAACACTGTTGGCTGGGCGTTGATGAGTTAGTCAGTCAGTCAATCAGTCGGGCACTTGTGTTTTTTTTTTGGTATAAATGACCCCGGCTCCTACGGGAGACGCGTAGTTACCGAAGGTGTCAACAGATGGAGACTGCTAAGCGAACGCGGGAAAACTTAGCTGAATTTTACGTCCAACGGGATGCAGATTAGAAAACCTCGCTGGCCTTCTTATATGCATGTTAGGACAAAATCCCTAAATTGGTTTTTGGGCAATAAATGGGCAGCATTTAAAAAAAAAACGAATTGGAGATATCCACTGGCCGTGTGGCTATTTACGAATGTGTAAAAACACAGTGTTTTTCCGAAATCCTGCTTGCCTCTATTTGGAGGGTGTCATTGAAAAATGTTTTAGAACAGTGTTTAGATAACTGAGTAAGTTGCATATCTCAACAAAAATCAGTTCGATATCTAAAATAGCGGGCGGTAAAAAAATTAATATCTGAAAAACTATTTTACCGCATTTCAGTCTCCCCATGAGGGAATTTTAAAATTATCAGCAATATTGACCTCCAACACCGTAATCAGAATGTGCCCTGCAAATCTGTAGTTATTCGAAAGAGCACTTTGGCTAGACGTGTACATAACCCGGTAGGCCTTTTTGGCTCTTCAGCCGCGTCATTTGTAAAAAAAACAAAAACAATTAGGCCCTTTTAGCGGTGTCGCTGGGCGAAATCCTTAAAAATGGTTCTGTGCATTTGTGTGAGTAACATATGCTAGCAAAAATCAGTTGGATAACTGAATCGGTGGAATATTTAAGAATCTTAAGGAACACCATTTTATTTCCGGACTGCGGAATCACCTCGCTAGTGTAAGTCAGGGCGAAATCCAAAAAAAAGTACTTTTTAGATATTCTTAAGGGATACATATATCAGCAAAAAGTGCTTCGGTATGTGAATGGGTGACCGAGAAAATCATGAATTCGCGAAACCACAATTTCGCCCTTTGCCGCGGTTAGGAGTGGAATGATCCGAAAAACCAGCCTTAGTGACCACCTACTGAATGACGCAAATAAACTCGCGAAATTTCAAGTCTCTAGATTGAACAGTTTTGGCTGGGCGTTGATGAGTCAGTCAGTCAGTCAGTCGGGTACTTCTTTTTATAGGTATAGATTACTTACTATTTTACTTTTGTTCGTTGATTTATGTTTTTATTATTTAAGCTTCACCTTTAAGAGTGGAACGCGAAAGCGTTAGCGCGCCCCCTTTGTACATTTTTTTTGCTAAGAACGCGTTGCTGTAAATGGGCGCGCTAAATTTCTTTGTATTTCATTTCTTATGCGCGGAAGCTCGCTCTTATTTTCGTTGAAGTTTTACAGCGCCCAGCGTCACGGCGCACCCGCCAGGCGAACCCGCTGGCTCGTGCGTGCAGAAGGAGAGACTCCGCGATAATCATTTTCTGATGGCACGTGCCATACGACGCATGCGCCGGAGTATTTTGCTGGGCACACGAAAGAACCATTGGTTTATAGAGGTATGCAGTTTCGCTATAATATAAAGTTGGCCGCGGCTTGCCAAGGATAGCATTAGGTGCCAGAGGCGGCTGTCTAACCGGGGATAAGGCGGCTAAGAGGTAGTTATATGTTGTGGCGTTTTTGTGTCTGTTGCCTTGTGTTCATCATGCTGGCTGCTGCCCTGATCATGAATGACGCGGCTGCCACAGATGCTGCGGCGACAAGCGCATTCCCTAGAATGCTAGATCCGGGCGACGAGAAATCTTTCTTGGTCGTTTTCATCGGGCAGTGGTGGTTTGCTATCCATTCAGGCCGCATTAGTCCACGCTTACGGGCAACAAAATTTTAGTTTGGAGTCCTCCTTTGCCGTATTTTTCTTGTCTTGCGTGCTTGAGCGCCCAAAAACATTTTCTGTCCACAGTGAACTTGTCGCCGTGAAACACAGCTGGTTTTTAAATACGGAAACGCTTTTGCTCTTTTTCTCTTTGTTACTCCCTGGCCAAGTGGTAGGGAAGCTGTCAGCGCGAAGTTATAGTTGAAAACTTTGGGGGCAAAGGATTAGGATCCGATTTCCGGCTGATCTGTCCCGTTCATTTACAACGTTTTTTATTTCGTGTGTCACTTTTTAAATGCAGAGCATTTCTTTAACTCACGATGTTATGTGTCCGTAACTCGGCGTCTGCACCACGGCAGTTGCGCCCTCTCCCCCACTCCTCCTCGCCCTCAACACGCTTGCAATAACAGGTGCAGCGCACGCTCCGGCGCTTGCAACAACCCTACCACCACCATTACAACACCCATCGCCACCGCCACGCGCGTAACGCCGCTAATGCTCTGCATTTACTCGTGCCCCTCCCGCGGGGGCATGTCGGGGTCCCTTTTTTTGTATTCCAAATGTCGGGAAATATTACGTACGACTACAATGTAATCGGACGAAATTTATCTTGTTAGATGAAACTGATTCAGTACTCGCAGGAACAGGGTGACTATTAAGGACGTGTTTTGGGACTGAAGAATAGAGAGAAATAGAAACAACAACTTTTATTGAGCCCATTTCGGGTGACCCCCGCAGGCATCAGACGGGGTGTAACCATGTTCACGAGTCCAATACGAGTGCAAAAGCTGCTGGCCCCAGAACGCAAGCTCTTGCTGCGTCGACAGGTCGGGGCTGGACATCACGATCTCCCGTCGTTCGTGTTGGGGGGGAAGAGGGAAGGGTCGGGAAGGTAGGGAATTCTTGAGCTGAGTGCACTCCACCAGTATGTGTGGCAAAGCGCCTTCAGTCATTTTGCAGAACGGGCAGATGCGGTCGTGTTCTGCCGGGAACATCCAGTGTAATAAAGCTGGGTGCGCCAGTGACCCCACTTGTGGGCGGCGCACGATCATCTGCTGTTTGCGTTCGAGTTGAAAGTGCGGCCCGGGAAGCCTGCACCTGGCGCTCATGTACAGCCCGGTAATCTCCCGGTAGCTCGTAATTGGATGCGGTACCTCCGACTCGTCCTCGGCCCGGTATGCTAGTTGGCGGGTGCAGTGGACGGCGAGGGCGTTGCATTCCACTGTCGAGTATGCCGGAACTCACACGAACTTTACGCCTCGTCCCGGTGGGCTGCGCCTTGCGAGAATTGCTAGGACAGCGTGGGAGACGATCCCCTTGCGGTAGTTGCCGTAAGCCGACTTGCAGTCCCTGACGATCGTCTGCACGTCCCCGTTCGTGAGGGCGAGAGCGATGGCCACCTCTTCTGCTTCGCTGGGGTTCGTTGTCCGTACCGACGCGCTGGTCACCAACTTGTCGATGGTCGTGACAACGACCACTACGTTGCTGCTGTGCTTGGGAAGTGAGGCGTCCGCGTAGAGGACGAGGGGGTTGCTTCCAGCTGCCGGACAAATGCCTGTGTCAGCGCGGCGCGCCTCTCGTCGTTCCTGCCGGCCTGCATGTTGTGCGGCAGGGTTTTGGTCTTGATTGATTCCCTCCACTTCGGAGGTATAAGTTACTTAGGTGTGTTTGGTTCGATGGGCCACCGCTCTTTTGCTCCGTCGGCCTCAGTCGCACTCTCTGGTTAAACCGATGAGCCTCTATGAGCTCCTCTTCCGTATTATGTACCCCCATGTCCAGCATCTTCTGCGTAGACGAGTACGGTGGCAGGCCCGTTGCCGTCTTGCTGGCTTTCCTTACGATCGTGTCTAGCGTGTTCCTGTTCGCCTTCGTTAGCTGGAGATACGGGGCCGAGCAGGTGATGCGAGACACGATGAACGCCCTGACCAGGCGGAAGGCGTCATCTTCTTTAAATCCTCTGTTTCGATTCGCAACGCGCCGAATAATTTCAATGGCCTGTTCGGAGGCCGTCTTGATCTTAGCGATGGCCGCCGCCACCTTGCCGTCTCGTTGTAGCAACAGACCTATGCGCAGCTGCTGCGTGGGCTTCATGTCTACAAGGAATAATTAGAAATCCTCCGTCGCATGACCCCGCGAGAGGGACACGTGTAAATTCAGAGCATAGTGGGGTTGAAGTGCGCGTCGGCACCCCGAAAGCCCCGTTGACGTTGCCCGACGGCTTCCGCGACGGCGGGTTCCTCGACGGCGGCGGCCTCCAGACGACGACGCTTGCTCGCCGCCGCCTCTCGTTGCCGTACGGCCGGGTCCGCGGCCCGACGCTGACGTTTCGAAGCTGTATCTTGCTCTCGACTCGAAGGGTCCGCTTCTCGACGCTGACGCCTGGCCGCTGCTTCTCGTCCACGTTGCTCGGGATCCGCTTGTCGACGTTGACACCTGGCCGCGGTTTCGCGTGCACAAAGTTCGGCGTCGGCAGCGCGCTTACGACGTTTGCGCTCGGCGTCGGCAGCCCGCCGCCTCGCCGCCTTGTCTTCTGCCGCCGTCGACGGAGACGATGGTACGACGTCTTGAATTGGTGCTTCGTCACTGATGTTGGATTGCGTCGAGGTACTAGTTGAAGGTCTTGCTTCCATCGCTTATCAACTGCGACCGCCGACGAGCGCAAGAGAACACGCGAGGAGCAGCGGAGAGCAGGCGAGGAGGAGTGGGGGAGAGGGCGCTTATCAACTGCGACCGCCGACGAACGCAAGAGAACACGCGAGGAGCAGCGGAGAGCAGGCGAAGAGGAGTGGGGGCGAGGGCGCTTATCAACTGCGACCGCCGACGAACGCAAGAGAACACGTGAGGAGCAGCGGAGAGCAGGCGAGGAGGAGTGTGGGAGAGGGCGCTTATCAGCTGCAACCTCCGACGAACGCAAGAGAACACGCGAGGAGCAGCGGAGAGCAGGCGAGGAAGAGTGAGGGAGAGGGCGCACCTGGAACGGCTGTTGCGGACGCCGAGGCATGCCAACGCCGACAACGCCGGGTGACATCGTGAGTTAAAGAAATGCTGTGCATTTAAAAGGCGGCTTCAGGAAACCTGTCGGGCCATTTTTACTTCCGTCATTACGCCTTGGATTGAATAAGGCATTTCCAATCCCCACTTTTCCGAAGGAGGCGAGCTACGCAAAGGCTTATGTGGTACAAATTATTACGCGTGCCATAGGAAATCCAAGTGGCGTCAAATAATGTGTAGCTATACTCTACAGCGTTCCTCATAGCCAAGCTCTAGCTTCTAGGCGTAGCCCCGTTCCCCCCCTCTTTAATTACTACTCAGTGCTGTTAAGCCAAGACGTGCAAAGTCTACCATGTAGAGCGTCAGTGTTGCTTTAGATAAGAATGATGTTGAAAATCTAAATCACATACATGTAGTGTTGGTTTATCATACTGTATGACCGCATTTGCCACAGCAAATCTCAACTAAGGTAAAAACCACATTTGTTCACAGTACCTGTTTCCGAAAACGCACTCTAAACCCCTTATTTTGGAAAGACAAGACATTTCTTGGCTGTTTCTTGGCGTTCACAGCCGAGTATACACTGGTTTATTGATTCTCTGGAGAATAATTGCCCTCTTAAGCTAATGAAGTTAAAATTGAAACTTAGTACGTCTTGGCAATTTAAAACTGCAACATGTTTTTGTCCAGGACTTAATATGTGTCATATAAACGTTTTCATCTACCATGTTCTAGCCATACAATACACTCCGCAACTAAGTCTTTCAGATTTTCTCGAGCCAGTTTATGCTGTAGGTAGGAATATCATCTAGGGGATATTTGGAATACAAAACTTCTACTCTCCACACACTAACCCTTGATATTTTGTTTTCACCGCATCGCCAGCATAGAAATACTTGACCATAAGTCTGATGCAAGCGCACTACAAAATTGAATTATGCACCTGAGACACGGAGATTAATGTTTTATTGTAATGCGACGTCCACCCCGTGCGATGTATCACATATTGAGAACCTCATAACTCTAAATTTCCGCGTCATAAGTTTTTTTTGATTACGGGACGAGACTTTGCCATCGACCACGTCTCCCACAAATCTTATATCCAATTCTAAATAAAGACTTCTTAGGGACGAACTGTTCCATGTTTGCCGATCAAAATTCACGTGCCAGTAGTCGATATTGTCACGAAAGTATGTTTATGTTTTGTTTCGTGCCCGCGACCGGCGGAGCGGCGTTATCACTTTTACGAAGCTAGCAAAAAAGCTTCTTATCGTCACCGCCACTTGCATGGAGTTTACTCAAATGACCGCGCTTTAGCTTTCCGTAACCGAAAATTCACGGCTGTTCTAAAAACCTTCGCTTTAGTGCTTGAGAGGACTGGAAGAAGCGTGGAAAGGAAAAAACAGTCAGAATTAAACTATGATTTTCTTTAGATGAGTCTTTGAAGAAATCCTTGCAGAATTACTTTTATTAACTTCAAATTACTTGTACTAACTTGGAATTACGTGGAACTGCTTGGAATTTATTCGGATACAATTTTAATTGGTTGAAATTATTTGGAATTACCTGACATTACTTGAAATTGCTTGACATTACTTGAAATTACTCACAACTTAATTAGACTTGTTGGATTCACGTGGAGGAGGAGTAAACGTTTATTATGTGGCAAATTTGGAGAATGAAATTAATTACGGGAAATTGGCTTGGCTTCTTTGATATTACTCGGAAATATGTGGCCGGCCTCACGCCACCGCCACTACGTAGATTTCAAAGGACTTGTTTCTGTTAACTAAGCTACCACTGCATGCTTCCTTCAGTTGCTACACAGGTGATATGAAAACGTAGATGCTAGCAATAGCGCCGGCTTCATGGAATCCTTGCACGATGTACGCGAAAGAAGGGAACTCATGCGCTAGCGCTTGCGCACAAAGTTTGGCCTCACCTGTTGTGTTTCACCGCCTGCTTCTATCGGCAGCATTCTGGGAAAAAGCAGGTAAATTAAGTTGATTTTTAAACCGGAGGATCTGGGACAGTTTTTTTTTCAGTTGAGTGGTAAGTAAAAGGGGAAAACGGGGCGGGAACTACGGTTTCAAGTGTTTATGGCGTGGAGTTAGCCTATAGTGTGCGGTTGTTTGTTTGTTTGCATAGAATTTTCTTTTCGGTCAGCGTATTGCTCTTTGCAGCAGGAACGGTTTGGCACAAAATATTCTGATTAATTTACTTCGCTTTCTTATTTTCCGCTTCATAGTGGCTCAGTTCTGTCTTTAGAACGTTTTAGATAACCTGATCACTTCTGTCCCAACCGAATGGCAATAAACCAGCACTCGTGACAGCCTCTTTTTTCAGAACGTTCTGTGCTCACTTTCACGATAGCTCATTTTCCTGCTATAGTTTTTCTTGCCTAAATGATCACCGCTATTTCAAAGTATGCTTCTCAAAATACGCTATAAGTTGGAACAAATCGTTTTTTTTTCGCTTGTATTTGAATTCTATCATCTTGGTTTTAAACCGATAAAAGAAACATCAAAAAGTCCCAGTTGAAATAACATTTTTCATGCAGGCGTATGACCAGGGGTGCAATTCTGTGTTGCCGTCTGCTTCCACTGTCCCCTAGAAGAAAATACTTCCTGTATGCACTGAAATGGACACAGTAAGTGATGCATCCACATGCTGCTCCACCCATACATATACTACTGCATGGTTCAGAAGAAATGCTGTTAAAACAAATACTCATTAATAATTCCATCTGTGCATTCGATTACTGACTGTTTCAGTTTCTTTTCAGAAAATTTTATTCTCTTCAAACTGCCATGAATTCCTGCCATACAACGAAAAAGAAACCCGCAGTATTATACGCAAAAATGTACAGCAATAATAGCCCTCTTTTATTTGTCATTCTAGGCTGCTGAGAACTGCTCCAAAGCACTCTGTATTATATTTACCCATAGAATGCCTATGGCGGCAGCAGTTTGGGACTGCCCGGGAGCTGCGCAGAACTGGTCTGGACAGGCAAATAAAACAGTCCAAATATGTTACCGACCGAACGGAAGCAGAGGTTTCGTTATTTGTATTAAGTCCAACGCATAAGGCCCACATGGGACCCTGCACACTAAGAAAAAAAGGAGTCCCTGTGACCCTCTTTGGGGGTATTTACTTGCCACTGATTTGACTCTTCATCGACCCCCTTTCGCAGAGTCACGCTACTCTTATTGAAAGGGCGTCACACGGACACCGTCACAGTAGCCACAGTAGAATATGGGTGACTACCTTCTTAGACTCAGCACTGACTACCACGACCCTATCTAAAGAAAAAAAGAGAGTCACGGGATTCCTGCCTGATGATCATTGCGACCCTGTAACAAGAGTTGTGAGGACGCCCCTTTTTGAAGAGTCCCGTGATGCTTATGGCGAGTCGTGAAAGTGTATGGGTGACCGTCCCAGAGATGGTCAGTAATACTGCTGGTGGAATCATTGCAGTATACGAGCAAGTGCAATTTTAACCCACATGCATGCAGCTTCATGAGCAGTTTCATACAAGTATAGCAAAGCAAACCAAAAGTATTTGAAAATTATTTTATTAAAGACGAAAGGGATACACATTTGAATGAAAAGCCAGCTTGATTGATTTGATTGATTGTAGGGTTTAACGCGCCGACGCAACGCAGACGATGAGGCGCGCAGTAGTGGAGGGCTCCGGATTAATTTTGACCACCTGGGGATCTTTATCGTGCGCCGAAATCTCGTACACACGGGCGTTTTTGCTTTTCGCCTCCATCAGAAAAGCGGCCGCCGCGGCCGGGAATCGAACCCGCGACCTCGTGCTCAGCAGCGCAACGCCTTAGCCACTGAGCCACCGCGGCGGGTCAAAAAGCCAGCTTAGGGTATCACAGTTGTTTTAAATTACAAAATAACCAGCAAATAGCCTAAAAATACAGATACACTAAGCATGTTTTACTGCTTGCTATGGCTTGTCACAACACAGGTTTGCTAGACTAACAGGCATGATATTAAATCACAAAAACAAGTTTTGTGTTAACCAGCTTTGCATACCTGCTGGTGCAAGGTTAAAATGGTGTGAAAATAAATTGCAATAATTTTTAAAGGCTTCTTTCCTTGTTGCTGTTTTTCTAAGGCAGACTTCTTACACAAGAAGTCCATGAAGTCCATCCAGAAATCTTCACAGGCCCTGCACAAGCGTTGCAAGGTTTCCTCGGGTCCTGGCGTCTCGGACCAGGCCTTGTCTCGGACCTGCCAGAAATATTAATGAAAAGAAATTGAACGATAGGACAAAAGCAAAATAAAATTGTAGCCAGCACAGTAAAATCACCAACAACAGGCTAACTGCCCAGTGCCTGACCAAAAAGAGGGCGAGGAACACACCTCTTGCCATTACATTTCCTTGCTTCGCCATTTGGCTTTTGTTATGAAATGTTTTGTATGAGGGAACATATCTATAATGTATGAAGTTACATATAGACACCCCAGAAATGCAAAGGCTTCAAAAATTATTGCATCCATAAAGAGGATCTGAAAGCTCCAGGGAGGGAGACTAAGAATTTATGAGTGCAAAAGGCTGCTACTCCCCCCTTTTGATGGTATGAAAATATCTATGTAAAGCTTAAAGGCAGCACGAGTAACAAAGCAGTAAGTGAACTGAGACACCTGCTGCACAAAGGGCATGCTCCCCACTGCAAAACACTGGAGGGGTACAAAGTCTAACTCAAACTGTTCAGTAAAAAGCATGAGGCACGTTGGTACATAGTTCTTAAAAGGTCGAGTCCATAGCACATGACAAAGAAGATGATAGGACAAGCACTTGCTTGCAACTAAGGTTATTGAGTGCATCGTCTAAAATAACACCCTTTAATAGTGGGCCGCACAATGTTAACAAAGGAATCATAGCGAAGTTTCTAAATATTCAAGCTCATTTCAATACAGGTTCACTGTGCTCCTGTTTTTTATGTAATAAACATCTAAAAGCTCCCAAATCAGTGCTTTAGCTTTGCAGAAGTCACACTTGGCCCAAGAAAGGCTTGTACTTGCATGATTCGCAATGAGTGGGTACATGCAAAAAGCCAAGGGACAAATTGGATACATCGACTTTCCAGATGGGAACGACACATCATAGATTCCCCCCATTCCCTGGGCAAAAACGGCTGGGTGTGCGTTGCGCTTTTCTTTTGCTTTTACGCTTGATAGCAATTTGCCAGAACCTTCTATCTACGCTTCACTGATTAACTTTGACGCTTTTTTTAAGTTATTCAATACGCTGACTATATTTTCTACTCTGCATGAAATGTCTGCACCCCATTTAGTTTTTTCCTTCAACAGTTTTTAGCTTAAGCGAAAGCATGAAGCACTAAATAATGCTTACAGTTGTAGTTATAGAGATCACACTTATTACTGATGGAAAAGAAACCTAAGTTGTCAGTACAAAGGGCACCACTGCCTTGTTACGTGCCTCGGTTTCTTCATGTTTTTAGTGGAATAGTAGAGGAATAGTAGAGGGCGACGGGGATGCTATGGCAAATCGGCTTGAAGTTGGGTAACTTCGTAGTAGCACGAAATATTAACTTTGCAATACACAAACAGAATGAAAACTGCTGGAAAGTGGCTTAAAATGCCAGGTCCACTTGATACACATGCGGGGAACCTTCAGAAATAAGCTTTCACAAAATAAAACGACTCTTTCTTCGAACCGAAGCTCAGTAGTGGAAAGCTGGAGTCATTTCCAGGTAATTATTATCTGTCACTGCCATCGGATTACAAAACTGGCAAAATGATTTGGTATTTGGCTTGCTGGAAGACTTTTGATGAAGAAAATTCCATGGTAATGCAGCATGACCACGAGTCGCATGCTTTTTTATCAAGCGCAGCAGCAACGCTCCCTTCTGAGAAAACATACACACCTCACCTTGCAAAAAACTGCGAAAAATCTCAAGGTTGCCTAAACGTGAAAATTTAAACCAATTGTAAAGGTGTAGTGCCTACACTAACCACCGTGGTGCATGAGAAACAACTAAAACATCACAAAATCGGCAAGATAAAGCACCGATCGCCGATGATCAATGCTGTATATTCCTGATATCCATGTTGTCATTTCTCTTGCAACTAACGCATCCCACTGGTTAGTCTAGGCACTGCAGTTTTAGAATCAGTTCTAATTTTCCTGCTCTGGCTACACTGAGATTTCTGACGGTGTTTTTGAGGGTTGAGCAGCATGTTTTGTTTCGATAGGTGCCGTGGCTGCTGCGCTATACAAAAAAGGATGTTACTTGTGGTTACGCTGCATTACCATTAGATTTTTTGATCAAATGGCTCACAGAAGTCAAGTATCAAATGATGTCGTCAGCTTTTCAATCCGACTGCGTTTAAAGGTGAGAACTACCAGAAAATGACACCAGGTATGCACTAGTGAGCTTTGGTTTAGAGGACGGGTAGCTTTTTTCAGTCAAAGTATTCGTGGATGTCTCCGCATGTCTGACAAGTGCGCTTAGCATTTTCAGCCCTTTTCCTGTCATTTGTTTCATTTCTGCATTGCGCAATTTATATTTGGCACTACTAGACAGAGAACTTCAACCCGATTTGCCTTAACGCCTTCGTTGCCCACTACTTTTCCTCAAAAAAAGCATGCCGTTTGTGATTTCCCTTCACCCATGCCTTACTCGTGCAATAAGAGTTCCAGTTGAAAGTCAATTGATAACCTCAAGTCATCGGACATCAGTTAAGACAAGGAGAGAGCTTAAAATTAGCTTCAGTTTTGATTCTGTACGAGGATATTTTCGGAGGTCTAGAGTTGCTCCTCAGTAGAACTACATCTTCTGACAGAGTCTGCCACTAGTTTGGTATTGGTTGTTTTCTAAAATGTTAGGTGGAGGTGCAATGCAGGAGGCTCATAGAGTTGAACGCTTTTTTCATTTGTCACGCAACAGTTACTCGGGGATAGCTAGCTGGGCACTGTTCCAGTGCATCGCACCTCATTCCTGAAAGCAGGGTTAGAAAGGTGAGCCAGAAGATTATAACCAGCAAGTGAAAGCTTCAACAGGTGCATGATAGTAAACTGACAGTGAACGAGTTCTGTTTTCAGCCCCAAGCAGTTTTTGTCCTATCCCGAATTTTTAGCTCATCATTAATGCGATGTCAACCATTGACAAGATGTTTCTACATCATGTGGGGACAAATTAGTGCCTCTAATAATGCCAAACCACCCGATTTTTTTCAGTAAACTCCGAAATTGCATATTTTGAAACAGAGGTACGGCTTCACTGCAGAACGAGGGCACCACACATGGTAACATGTTTTTCATATCTGAGAAATTGTACTGGGCAACTAAACTTTTTTCCAGGATGTGTTTTTGATGTTTGGCAAAAATTATACTCCAAACTTTTTAAACTATTTGTGAATTGATATACACAACTTATCCATATTTGCAACGTTTGGACAAAAACTGAATTTGTTAAGTTGCGAATCTGCTCTTGTTTGAAAGGGTATAGAATAATCTACATTTTGAGCTGATGCAGAATGTGCCTAATCAATATGTTTACACAAAAATGTTTTGTTAGACCCCAAAAAGTGGTAGACGTTCTGCCATAAAAAGAAAGTTACCGCCCTGTCTGTGAGCCATATTCCGAAGTCTATTCTTAGCAGATATCAGCGTCAACGCCAGAAGTAGTGTACTTAGCGAGCATCGCAATGCATATGGCAGCTTCTGGATTTTCGGATCGTCTCGAGCGTTTTGATAATTGGGACAGGTTTTAGTAGTAGGAAGCATCGTTTCGTTCACAGAAAAATAATTACCATTAAATTCTAGCTTTATTCACCTGTCATGAGACAAATTCAACCAAGCTATTTTTCTTAGAAAACTGTTACTAAAGACAACTGTTTTTCTAGTGGCTCATTTTATTCATGACTACGTTGGCTGAAGTTGTTGAAATTGCAACTGTGTGAGAGCTTTTTGCGAGTTGAATATGGGAGCTTTATCCTAATTGCTTGTAGTATTAGCATGACTAGGCCGATCTGGAAGACCATTTCGTGAGAAACGAGCGTTATCACTGTCAAAATAGCTTCAAAATACAAAACCCACCCACACATCAAGATATTCATTCATGCCAGGGTCCGTATGGGAAATTTAGGAGGTGTGTCACGGTGTCACAGTGGTGGCGTGGTTATCAAACCAGGTAGTTGTTTTGAAGGTTGGTAGCTAGTAGCTCACAATATGCCTTTTTTGTGTGCTTCTTCGGGTTTTTTTAAGATTATTCGGAGCGAGATTATAGAGAAATCGATAGATGATTTTTGAAGACTGTGAACGATTCCAAGAAATTTAAGCAATTTCGCTGACACAACCATTTTTCTAAAAATTCTAAAACCACACAAACAAGCAACACTCAGTTTTTTCAAAGCTCCTGCGAAGTGATTTCATTAAAAGTAATTACTGCTGTACTTACCAGTGCTTCTCTGAAGGCTTCGACACCACCTTCATTCAGCAAAACAGGCCGCAGGACAGTGTATCCACCCCTCTTGCATCTAATGATAAAAAAATACATATCACTGTGACATGGAAATTAATAAGATGTGGGGGACCAACAAAAGAGTATAGAGGAGGCCATAAGGAAAAATATCCACAGGGCTCCAGCTTCACAAATGCAATGTGGTAATTGCTACGTTCCTCATATTTTCACGGTGTATTAATAATTGCTTTATTATCAGGGACTCTACTTCAACATTACTTTCATTTAGCAGTGTTGGAAGTGGAACTGGATTACAAGTCTGTGAAAAACGCGGAATTGCTGTAAACACGCAGATGACAACGTCAGCACTGTTTCTGCAGCAAGCAAGCAATAACACATGCAGTAAAGGGTCCATAAAGACTGAATACAGCTTTGTTTAGTATGAAAGAACTAGCTTTTGAGTACTCACTCGGCTCCCTTCCAAGCCGGAAATGCATTATTTAGTCAGAAATACGCAAGCAACACAGAATATTTTCAAATTTCTCACTGAGGCTTTGGCATGAGAGACGCAATATGGGCTAGCACTAAAAAATGTCGACAGACAAGACTCTTCTGCCGACCCTGCTACATTAGAGTGGCGCTTCTCCACCACGTCCTCTTAGGTGTTTTCCTAGCATTTTCCGGGCATGTGTTCGCTTCTAAACTTCACTTCACATCAGACTACTGCGCTGGTCAACGAAGGGAGGAAAACTGCTTCTTCCTGTGTTGTGGTCCACAAAAATGATTAAACATATCAGATGTGCAATATACATAGCAAAAGTTGCCGCAAGTAAAGACAGAAGCCGCATCGCACATAGTGAGCTCCGTCTGGAACAACTTCTATCTAGCCTGATAATTTTACTTAGATTTTGTTTCGACGGTAGGCCATATTTTGCCCCTCGCACCAATTTGAGCCATCCGGGAAGGCGTTGTTGCACTGTTCCCTTCACGTTTCCGCTCTTCTATTGCTCCCTTTGTCAATTTCTGCTCTTAAGGCTGACCAGCCCTCCTTTTCTACTGTCCCCTATTTTACCCTCTCCCAGTCTCCTTTGCCTTTGTGCTATAGAGAATAACTGGTTTGCATGTTTTTATTTATGTCGGTTACATTGCTCACAAAACCGGAGGGTGGAATAAAAACTTTTTCGAACTAGTGTTTGCCGTGCTCGGCATTATTTTAGTGTAATATTGCCTTGAGGAAGCTTTGTCCACTGATCAAATCTGTCTGAATATTCAAATCCTCGTTAGGGTTTCTACAGCTGTTGTATGAAGGTTTCGACATATTCATAGTATTTCGGGATTCCTTCACCTGCTTTTCTCAACGGAATTGGCGGTGGCCAATTTTTGGGCCAGAACGTTTCGCGTGGAATGACGCATTAGTATTATGAAGCTTTAGTTTTTTTATAAGCCTTTGGTGCGTAAACGAAAAGCACAAAACTGACACAACCTCTCTGGGAATAAAAAAGAAGTGACACCAAGGTTCAATTTTTAACAATTTTCACAGCATTTTAACATCCAAAGATGCCTTCGTGCAATAACAGTAGCCAACCGTTATTTGGAATTAATTTGAAGTCACCAATATTTATGCGATCTCTAGGAGAGCATATGGCGGTTATGAGATGAACTGAAAGAACTAAGATAGAGACAAGTGTAATACAAACCTCCAAAAAGGCAAAGTACCCCGTGAGCATGGACATCCACAGGACTTGAGGATTAAGAGCAGCCATACCTGATAGAGCCAAAGGTGAAGGCAAAAAGTAAGGGCAGGAGCAGCTGCAACAAATGACAATTTTACACAGACGTCAACCGCACAAGCGATTCGAAGTCTCAAGGGCCAGTTCAAAGCAGGCACAAGCAAATTTTATATACCCTGAAACCTACTACAAAACCGCATAACCTCACACAGCCATGTCGATGAAAATCTGCAGCCCTGCAAGATTTTACCTGCTGTCATGACATGTTTCAAATGCTGGGTCTTTCCATGCCAAACAGTCAAGTGTATGTTGCTTGACACTCTAACCTTTCTGGAAAAATAATTGTTGATACGAAGATTCTCTTGGCCTTGAAGAATGTGACACGTTCACACGGAACTCGGGAGAAAGAGAACAGAATGAGTTACAATGGCGAACGGTAAAAGGAAAACTTAGCACCAAACAAGAACACAAGGGTCAACGTGCAGCCCCCGAAATCCAGTTCAAGCGAAGAGAAAAACGGAAATGCTCTCACCGACACGAGCAGCACCATTCAGCGATGTGTGCCGCGGGTCATCGTTGGTCCAGGTTGCAGCAGAGCATTAGCCCCCGAATGCATGTACTGCTCGGACAACGCAGCACAGGCAGCACCACGCCCTGCGTGGCAGGTGTGCTGATCCATCCTGGGCCGTGGCCACCAACCGCGGCCAGGTGTAGAACCAAGCCCGGTTGTCTGCAAGCCAACTCGCTCGTCTGGAACCTCTGGTACACAGAATCCGCAGGCCCATCTCCAGTCCTGGTTAGCTCACCAGATTCAGAGTCCTCTGGTTCCGCGATCGGCGTCCACCCGAACCTTGTTCCTTGCTTGAGCACCTCCTCCTTAATTAATGTAGACAAGCTGATGTGTTTATGGCTCTGTAATACAGTACATACGAAATATAACGAGAGGGAAGATGAAGACTTGGTTGCTGGCTAGTTGATTTATGGTGCACAATGACTGCGCAAAAGATGAGGGTGACAGGAAGAGCGCTGTCATGTCACCCTAGTCTTCATCCTCATCTTTCGTAGAGTCCTATTCCTTCGTATGAAGATGAAGCATGTCTACTTGTGCAACACTGGTCTGCACTCTGGAGTAATGCCCAAGTGACAACATGTCTGGCAGACAATAATGATGCAAACAGGCGACTCACTAAATACAGAAAGTACACTCTGAGTGTGTGATCAGGACATGTAATATTTTGCACAGCTTTATGTCAGGCTAGTTGGTGTGAGCTTTTGCAGGTAAGTTGCTCTTGTTACGATCACAGAGAAGGGCGCAAGAAAAACGTACGCTTTCACGAGAAGATGGCGCCGTCTACTCGTGAAATTGTACGTAGTTTTCTTGTGTCCGTCTATGTGATCATACAAGCACAACCTACCTTCAAAAGAATATTTAGCATGCTCCAGGCTTCTTTTGATGCCTATATTAAATGATTCATTTTGCATTGGGGCCTATTTTCTTTACCTGCAAATATCGCGCGAACGTGACAATACAAGCCAATATGCCATTCATAATGGCTTTTCCACATAAAAAGGACACTAAAAGTTCCCAACAAGTTTGCCTATACGGGCAGACCAGTGTTATAAATGATGCTGCACCAAGGGGTTCAAAACGATTTACACCCCCCATGTACTGTTTTTTTGTAGTTCGGTTTGTTATTTCATGAAACGTCAAAGAAGAAAACTACAGAATGAAAAAAGGGAACACTTGACACACTTTTGAATAGCCTGCCATTGCAAACTAGCGCCGTATATTACAGAATTGTTCCGCTCCGCCCAACAGTCAAATGGTTATCTGCGACCGACGGTGCAAAAAGCAGCCGTTAGACAGCGAACACAACAGTAGCGCTGGAGACAAGCTTGACGTCGGCTAATGGACGAGGGCAAAAGGAGGGTGTGCTGAAGAATACGGACGGCATGAACAAGTTAGAACAGGCGCCTCGTAGGCGCTGTAATATACCCCTCCTCCCCACACACACACCCTGAGACTGTTAATTCCCTGCGAGGCCATATGTCCGCCTTTCACCTCCAATTTCCACGTATATGAATTCTGTGCCCCTTTGAACTCTACGTGAACTCAAAGACTGGCTTCGTCATTAGCTCGTGAAGCTTGGCAACGTCAGGCGTTGTGGAACTCGCTCGCTGGAGCATGACCCGAACTCTCTCTCCGTATCCTGCATTTGCGTACCATTATCTCCCCCTTGCACAGTGCAATTCTCATCTGTTTATTACATTTCCTGCGTCCTCACCTCTTGCCAACTTTTTTCCCGACAACGCCGCCAGCACACGGTCAACGCGAACGCTGTAGGGGCGCGTTGGCGAGCGAGTACGCCCACAGAACAGGGAGTACGGCAGACCGCAGAGTGCGATCCGCAGACCGCGAGCAGCCGCGAGGAAGGACGGTCGCGGCGGCGGCAGCCGGTCTCGCGAGCGCGATAGCTTCGAAGCGCACTGCACGGAATTAACAGTCTCAAATAGGGAGGAGGGGGCGAAGGAGAGATTTCACAATGCTTACGAGGTGCCAGGCAGCAAGCAAACAAGCACAGCATATGCAACTTTTTCGGCATGTGTCCGGAAAGCTAACCGAGACAACTATTTCACTTGGTATTATTAGCAGGGACAGTACTCACGTGAAAAAACACGACGACACAGCCTTTGTTCCGGCTTCGCATTCAACCGTAGCACGCCGTCGACTTGCCGAACTGAAGAACTCTAGTAGACAATTTCAGGCGGTGCGGAATGAATTCCGCACAGCAAATTTCATACCGGTGTCAAGCCGTTTCCATCCCGCAGCAGTTTTGATACGCGAATTCGACAAAAATATGTCAACTCGCCCCGCTGCCTTCGCGCCACTCACTGGCTTACTCCACTTGGCTCGCAGTGGATTCTATTGATTCGCGTTGTCTAAAATATTTGCATTTGTATTCTTGTTATTGAGTTTTAAAGTAAACGCTAGACAAAAGAAATCTGGTTCTGGCAGAAAATTTTTGTATATGTACGTTTTACGTAATGTACACAAATTTTTATAAAACGAACGCAAATCAGTCACGTGACTACTTGGCGGATTTTTTAAACGCACTAAAAGAGGCGACGCTCGCACACAGGTTCAAATATATAATAATTGTGGGCAACATGCATTAATCATTTAAATAAAAAGATTGTCGCAATATGAAGTAGTTTTTATTAATAAAAGCAACTACAAGTAAGGATTTGAATGACTAACACTTGAATTCTGCTTTTTGGTCGGTCAGCTTGGTGTAAGTTTACGCGACATCTGAACACAGAGCTCTGTACGCGCGCAAGTGCGATGCCATACATCGATACGTACTTAATGTGCAAAATTACTAGTGGCACATGAAGCATTGAACATACTGCTTCATTGGTAAAACGCGAATGAGAATAACACCTGCAGTAAAGTAGGCTTTGTTGCACGACAACGAAGCTTTGCAAGAAAGCAGGCACGCAACATCGTGCATAAAGAGGCTGAATTGTAGAGCGGCAGAATTGTGGCGCAAAAGCTAGTTACGAACACGCCACGCGTCCTGATATTCTCCCGCCTATTTTGTAGGGTTCCTGAGAAGGCCATTTAGTTGCGTAGCAATATATATTACGAAGCATAGTTTTATTCGTGTTCTTATTCGCAGATCGTTATCCGGTGCACAGTTAGCAATGTTTTTAACGTAAAAAATAGACAACCAATTTAAATCATATACAGAAGCAATGTCAATCACACTTTCTGCTTATTTCATCAACATTGAACAGCATTGCAGTAAAGACTTTAATTTGTATATATTAAGTATATTGTGTTATTGTTACATGTGGTTTCTATGCAATGTAAAATATTTGCTAGTCTTTGCTCACTTTAGCATTTCCATTCGCCCATAGTTACCGACAATTGTAAGAACAAAATAATTTGGCTACCACAGGTATGGTATGTATTGCAGTTGATTGCTTTCTGATACGACATATTCAAAGAAATTGTTAAAGTGAAGCTCTCTATGCCCACTCATGGCGCTTTTACGCCTGAATGCACTGCAGGAAAGCCAGCTTTACCAAATGGGAGGGCTTATGGTTGTGATGATAATGACAAACTCAGAGCAGGAAAGCCAACTTTAAACAATGGGAGGGCAAATTGTGGTGTAGTTGATAAAACGCGAAGTAGGAAAGCCAACTTTACAAATTTGGAGGGCACATATTGAAAAAGAATAATAAGAAGACGAAGAGGAGCAGGATGAAAAAGGCGAAGCTTTCTCCGATACACTCCTGTCCACCAAAGTCCAAATCAATGACAACACTGAGCTAACCAAAGCAGCATATTCAGATGACCCAATTACACACTAAAAATCATAAACACCACATTTAGCTCAGCACTTTGCATTGTGGACTTTGCGTTTGTATCGTAGAAAGCTTGGCGTTTCAACCTTGTGTGTTCCATAAACAGCGTTAGATTTTTTATGCTTTGGAGTCCTAGAAAATCAAATTTTGTACCGTTTGCGCAGAAGCGGACAAAGTCACAGGACACACACCCGTGTGCCCTTACTTTTCATGTTTTTGTATCTGCGCCACTAAATCTTGCAATACGGTAGCAAGAAACCTAAGTACCACTGTGGAAATTCAATCAGTCAATAAATCATATATGCTAAAAATTCTGTTGACCCGTGACTCCCATTGCAAACTGCAAGAGTCCCGTGACCCCTCCCTGTTTTAAAGAGGGTCGTGGAGCGTAAAAGAGAGTCTTAATAGAGTCTAAGGGAGTCATTGCAGCGACGACTCCATTTGGACTCTCTTTTTTTTAGAGTGTGGTTTCTGCTCAGCCACGTTACGTGAGGTTTTCTTTACGGACTATGCTGGTCTGCTCCGAATAGGTGAAAGCCGATAACGATCCCTGCAAATATTTTCTCCTGCGCATTATTGACTGCGCCTCGGCGCGCTTCGAAAATTATGCAGAGCTGCGCGAATGAGTGAAGACTGAGAACGCTGGGAGGCCACTGAACACTGCTGGAAACGACTTCGCAATGATTCGGCTATCTTTTGCCCATTTTCTCCTGAAGAGGAGATCATGTTAAGAAATGCCTGCTTCGTTGCTAACTAAACTGCTCTCACTGAAACGTGTTGAGAGCATTTGGAAATGCTTGAAAATTTATGTGGTCCATTTCGGCCTCAGCTTGTTTTTGTAACTGTTGTATATTATTTCTATTCATTAGCTGTTACCATGTCATTATTGCAGAAACATTTAATTGCCTTTGAGTGGAAAAGCCAGCGTCTGCAGCAACGAAACTGCTTCTAAAATAGACCATAGCGGAAGGAGAATAAACGTGAATAAATGGAGTCGAAAAGAAAATGAAGTAAACTTAGGTCCAGAGGAATGCGAACCTAGGCCTCCGGAATGCTATTCAAGCAAGCATCCCACCGCACTGGACTCCATGACTGACACTTACCAAAGGTTTACCTAGTGCACGCGTTAAGGATTTAGTGTTTAAAACAAATTGGCGCCAATCCACCCTGTGAATGTGATGGGAAAGCAAAGCTGCAAACGGCACCCACAAACATCACTCATGTGACTCAGTTAAATTCACTCACGAAGCTCTACAAATAGTGAAACCAGAGAGAAGAGAACTGCACTTAACCACACCCTTTATTACTTCAAAGAGATATTTTTGGTAATGTTAAATTATAGCAGGAACGGTGCTTGGTTGAATTGTATTGTGTAGCACATGAGTGGAAACTGTTTTATAAAAGGAAAGCTCAAACCCGGTGTTAGACGATATCAATTCTCTGTCTCTGCCGTGGCGGGCGGAGGTGACGAGATAGGCGGCAGAGACGAAGGAGGAGCATGTGCAGGAGGAGCAGGTGGTCGAAGAGGAGTCGAAGGAGGAAGAGAAAGGAGGAGGACGACGAGGTGGAGGAGGAAATACGTCTATTCAGATTTCTGAACGTCAAAGAGTGGGGCCAAGGGAGAGGTTCCTTCTTCACTGTAGCCCATATTCAGTCCACGCCACCTGTGCTCTGTGCACCAGCTGAAGCTGGGTAGGCAGAGATAAATTTCTCTTGTTCGGTAGTTGACGGAAAGAGAGGAGGGTGCTCAGGGCTATAGTCGCACAGCCCGATTATGTGGCACAGTGTTCCTACTTTTGAGCAAAATTTACATTCGTCATCGTAGCGATTCGGGTGCGTTAAGTGGAGACGCGTAGTGTTGGGAAGGAGCCGGATTGTATGGGCCGTGGGTAGTGTGTTGTTCTAGGCAAAGGTCAGGGCAAGGCGAAGGTAGTGTCTGTCTCAGAAGGCGATAATGCTGGGTTGTGTCCTTGAACGGGACAAGCGGGTACTGTCCTCGTGCAGCTTTGTAGCAAGGGGGGTAAAAGTAAAGGGTCCCCACTCCCCACATGGATCCGAACGGAACCATGTGGGGAGTGGTTTTTAAACACACGCATTGCAGGTCGGGACACCAATCACGACTGGTAATTCCGGTAGGCTTGTTGGGAATCGGTTAGTACCTTACGTGCTTTTGTTGAGTAAGAGCCAAGGCAATGGCTGCCTCTTCTGCTGCCGTCATGTCCTCGGTATTGAGTGCGGCAAAAGCAAGGAGGTTGGTTATGGAAGCAGCCACGATGATGAGGTACTGCTGCTGTCGATGTTAGGAGGCGTCTGTATAGAAAACTTCATTATCCCCACCGAGGATGGGGCCTAGCGCTTGAGCCCGTCCTTGTCGGAAACCCCCTCGTGTGAGGGGTTTATATTATTAAGCAAATAGAGAATCTTTAGTTCTTGTCGCCAAGAGTCCGGGAATACATCAAGCGGAGTTACATTCTGTGCTGGGCATCAAGGGGTATTTGAATGTGTTCCTTGATGTGTCGTTTGGTGTGAAGGCGGGCGAGAAGGAGCTGTGATTTTTTACATGAACACTGAAGGTCACAGGCTTCAGGACATTAACGTACTAGAAGTGAGATGCCTTCAGTTGGTGTGAGCGTCCTTTATTTTTGTAATTTCTATCACAGCAGCAAGGCGCGCGCAGGGCCGCTAGACGTACCGTGGGCGGAGCGCACATCGGCGCGAGGGATCGTGTGACGCTATCACGTGGTATTGAGCGAGAATACAGGGGGTAAACCAGTAGATGCGCTCGGTGAGTGCACCACCTGCCTTCCCCGTCCCCGCGTGGGCTTGTAGCTAAATCGGTAACACAATGGGCTCTCCGTGAGGTACTCTATTAGTTCCAGGTTGAATTCCTGGCGGCGCCAGTAAATTCTTCTATTTGTTCGCGGGAGTTTTCTGTTGACACCAACGGTCGCGAAAGAACCCTTGGGGGGTAGAGGTAAAAAGTTTTGCTTTAAAACGGCGACAGCCGCCACACGCAGCTGAACATATACGAGCTGGTGTACCTAGGCAAGTCGGTAGGCTATATTCGGGTATCTACACGTTAAAGCTGAATATAGGCGCAACAACATAACCACCCTGATGGATTGGCTAGTGACGATGAAAGATACCGTCACGAGCTGACGGCCGTTTGAAACAAATTTTCCTTTGATTGCGCCGTCAACATGCCCAGTAACTTAGAAAATGCAACTAAACACTGACAAATGCAAACTAATGCGGTTTTCTCGCTACAACGAACCACCTTCAGTTTACAATCGTCGTGACACCTAGTTGGAAGCCGTCTCATCTTATCGCTATTTAGGTCTAATTGTGCCTTCGACTCTTTCATGGAAAGCACACATGGAATACAGAACCAGTAATGCCAACCGCACATTAGGCTACCACAGGCGAAATTTCCGCAAAGCTCCGGTTTCTTTAAAGCTGTTATTCTACAGAACTCATGTAAGACCAAAATTAGAATATGCGGCCTCAATCTGGGATCCGAATCAAACTTCTTTGCAACACACCCTTTAACTTGTTCAGAATACCGCCGCCCGTTTAATCCTTGGGAACTACAACAGTTCTGCTGGCGCAACACAAATGAAGTTAACTCTGCAGCTACCGCTGTTATCATTACGAAGGAAAGTTTTCTGTCTCTGCTTATTCAATAAAATTTATCACTACCAGTGTTTAGCCAGTGAACTAATTGCAAAGCCATGTTATCATTCTTGACGTGTCGACCACGCCTACAAAGTCGCGGACATTTTTTGCAACACAAACACATTTTTTTATTCTTTCTTGCCGCAAACCACGACCGAATGAAACCACCTTACCGGTGACATTGCATCAATAGCCGATTCAAATTTCTCTTGTGTAGAACTGTGCAAAGTTTTAGATGCGACTGCATCTCATTCACTCGCCTTGTCCATGCAGCGTCGTCGGCGTTGTTGTAGTCCGCACCTCCCCCATTCTCCTCGCCGTGCGAGCTGCGCTCTCTGCCGCTCACCCCCTCTCCTCTCCGATGCTCCTCCCTCGATTGATTGATTGTAGGGTTTAACACGCCGACGCAACGCAGGCGATGAGGCGCGCCGTAGTGGAGGGCTCCAGATTAATTTTGACCACCTGGGGATCTCTAACGTGAACCGAAATCTTGTACGCACGGGCGTTTTTGCTTTTCGCCTCCATCAAAAAAGCGGCCACCGCAGCCGGGAATCGAGCCCGCGACCTTGTGCTCAGCAGCGCAACTCGTTAGCCACTGAGCCACCGCGGCGGGTGATGCCCCTCCCTCGCGAGGGGCATTGGATTGGATTCGAATTGATTGGCTTGGCTTGACTTGGCTTGGCTTGGCTTCGATTGGATTGGATTGGATTTGGATTGGATTGGAATAAATTGGATTGTGTTGGATTTTGCTGCGTCATAGCCGCGGCAGACGCACTGGCGCCGGCGTCTGTGCAGTACTCTCTCTTGCGCGGTCTCCTCTCCTTCGGGCGCGGTGCCCATATAACCGGTGTGCCGCTCTCCGGCGGCCTTTCGGTCGACGGTTGCTCTCCGCTTGTTCTTGAAACCCCCTCAGCGTCGCATCACACCAGGGTTCCCGCGAGGGGAGGTGGGGGTAATTTTTTTGTAGTTTGCTTTGTAGCCGCCAAATGCTTTCCGTTTGTTCTTTAAAACGCGAATATTTCTACGCATTCGTCCAGAAGAACCACTACCGTTTTTTCCCATGAACTTTTGTTGTCTGTACTACCAACATATGTAGTCTGTTACATTCTTGCCGCTTTGTTACTTGCTACTTGTATTTTTTGCCTCAACCCACTACCCTCTTCAATTGTTGTGCGATTGAGGGTACTTGAAATAAATAAATAAAAAAACAATTCCCACGTACACATTCAAAATGGTTTTGTGAATGACGATGACAGCCGCTGGCAGAAGCTTCCGGCCCATTCACCAATTCCCATTTTGCTGCTAGGTCAACATAACCAACCGACATTTTTTAACATACATAAATAATCCATTAGCTACGAGGCGTGGCACATACCTTCAGAAGTGTGCTGGCCAACAGTAGGGCCAACAAGTGTACAAAGGGTCACGCGCTGCTGGGAACTCTGCCAATGACGCGTTCGGAGCCCGTGCTCTGCATTCCGCTGGCAAGAGTTAGCAGCAAGCAGACCTCTCGGCGCGGCAGTAAATGTCGTACCACTATGTAGTTTAAACATGTATGCGTCGTGTGATGAAGCTGTCGTGTCCACAAAAGAAGGCATGGGAGAAGTGGAATATACGATAGACGTAACCGAATTCACTGCGTGAGAATCAATGCTCTCGAATTACCAGCAACGCAGTCCAACTGATTTCGTCTACAGCTAACATGCTTGGTACAGTAGAAACGTAGCCCCCACGTCTCAATCACAAAACTGTCCGAAGACTCCTGAGAGAAACTTCCTTCACCCGAGAAGGTTTACCAGAAACAGAGAAGACACACGGGGGAATTAGGACACGTGTGCCCGTCCCAGGAGATATTTTAGGGCTAAAAAACGACAGCGGGGATCACAACGAAGGGGACTCGGGGAGCTTTGAGGTTAGGAAGGCGAGAGGGAAACATGGTGCACTAACTGGTTGAGGTTTTTCTGACCGTGCCCTGCACCCAATGTACACGCATCTTAAGCTTCGCGGTATTATGAAGGCTCGTTATCTGCTGGAAGATACGAGGTGACCTTTTCACTTGCTTCAGGTGCTTCACGGCTCTGAGCGAGTCTGTGTATATATGCGCCTCTATGATGTTGGGGAGTGCGCTTACGGCTTTGATGGCATCATGTACGGCTTAGAGATCCAGTAGTAGTGGGTCTGGCGTGTGTCTTTAGCTGCGCACTAATTTCACGGTTATCATAACAGCGCTCATGCGGCATAAATCACCTTTCGAAGAAATCTGGAAAAGGGGTAGCGTAAGTGTGGCCTTGATTGTACAGATGCAAGCTACGTTGCATCCGACTTTATTGATAACCGTCGTTTCCCGCGCAGTTTGTATCACGCATCTAGAATGTGCGTTTCACACAAACAAATGCGTTGCCATGCGAAGAAACTCGGCGGACCGGCACGCGATACTTCTTTTTACACGTGTCCAAACTCTGTCTTTAAAAAATTGTCCCGCGCATGAGGTTTACGCCTGAAGCTTTATTTTTTTATTGGCGTTTGTTTCCCTTGCTACTTATTTTGTTATTTTTATATGCTTGGGTATTTTGTTATTTTTATGTCATTTTTTAGGCTAGTTGATTTGGTTGGAAAAACTATCTACCGGAAACGCACACATTTCCTTTTCCATTTCTCTGTAAGGAAAATGCGTAACTTTAAGTTAAACATTCCTTTTCTTGCAGTGTTGGGTCGCGATAGGAGACAAACAGGAAAAATATATATAATTTACAAGCTATAACCGCACTACCAACATCAGCTGAGCGTTAAGCTCCACGTAAATACGCGAGAAAACACAAAAAAATGGACACCAGAACATTTTTAAATCTTTATACCGGCAAATTACACCCTTGCAGGCCAACACCAAAAAAAGTATTTCGTGGCTGCTTATCAGTATTGAAACCTGGAATAACACTCTTGTAGCCTCCTCTCACTGCTACCATATTTTTGCCGCATAGCAAAGCATCCAGATCTCCGACTTTCAAGAAGTACTCGAAATACCATTGTGGAGTGGTGAATAATGTTATATCGTAAGAAAGATGCTTTTCAGTTACTAGTCTGTGCGAATAACCGACTCTTAAACGTACATCTTCCAAAGTAATGAGTGCGCAATGCAATAAAACAAAAGTGGCTGACAGAATTTTTTCAGACGTCAATTCCGACTGTGATCTTGTAGAGACAAGCCAGAAATCCTAACCATAGATGTGCATAGATCTCGTAATTACGAAAAAGCAATAAAGTTCATGTACTTAAAGAGTGCAAATACGGAATTTCCGTAACTGGTTTAGGTCCTCATGCATATATCTATTCGCGTTGCTGGCCGTAAACAGATGTCAATGTCTACGCTTTGCGGTGATAATCAAAAAGAGCTATAATATTTCCCATTCCGCATGGCAACCAATAGGACCCATCTGCTTTCGGCACTGGATATATTTATTCAGCAGGAAAATGTGGTATCACAAGTTCTTATTTTAAAAATTATCTCGGGGAATTCCCCCCAATAATCAAACTACCCTGCACGATCGAATGATCACTGGAAAACGTAAGGAAACGGAGGATGGTCGGTCATGATCATGAACATCGCCCATGATCATGAACCGCACATGATCATGAATAGATCATGAACTAACTCTCCCAATACCAAGAAATACTACATGATCAAATGAATTCTTCGTGAAACCTGACAAAATCAAACACAAAATGAAAAAAAAGTTTACCACGTAATTGAAACAATGTGGTTTTTTTATCATAACGTGGGAAGAGTAACACCCATTATTCGCGCGTGACTATCACGCATGGGAGATGAATTCTGTCGTTTCCGAAAAAACCGTACTACTACTATGATTTCAACGTTTATAATAGGCACTTGCGTAGCATTTGCTAAGTTTATTTCTTAGGGATTGAGTTGGTTTCTGTAAAAAAAGTCAAAGTGCAACAATAAAGGAACTACCCCACCAGAAATGGTGTGGTTCAGGCAGACACTATTATAAATCTGACACTGACTGTTCCGAATGACGCTAAATTTTCAATCAGAATGGCAAATGTGCAGTTTAGGTATGGGAAGATAAAAAATTCACCGCATTTCCCCGAGAGGAAGAATGTGAAAGTGCGAATGCACGAGTTGAATTTGCGCGGTTCGGTAATGTTCGCGAAAGAGAGCTCACACACACACACACACACACACAACTACAAAGAAAGAAAGATGCATTTATTCACAGACACCTATTTGTGTTGTCGTTGTACTTGATTGCTAGAACGGATCTCAGCTTTGAAATTTCGTGTCAGTACTCCTTTAAGCGGGTGCATTAGCTCTTCTCACGCCCGATTCCTGGCCAATCCCCCACGTGGGTATGTGCCATGTCAGCGGCCAGACAGCGCGCGCCCATCTCCCCCCGTTGCCAAGGAAGACGAGGAGCGCGCGCACCCGCAGCTGTTGCTATGCGGACGGCGGCGGACGCTTCAGGCTCGCTTAAGAAGTGCATTCGCACTTAAAAAACCTGGTAACATTTCGCGAATGGTGTTTGCTGCTCCATGCAACCCCACGCTAACTTATAGCGTTTAAAAAATAATTTTTTAGTATTACAAAACTACGAAGTCTAAATAATTAAAAGTGGATTTGCCGGAAGACTCCTCAGTTGTTTTAATTTCACCGCATGGCCTGATTTTTAAAGTGTTCTTTTCTAAGCAACGACGTTGGTGTGAAAAAAAGCCTGACACGTGAGCCCTGCTCTGCTACAAGCAGCGGCTAGCCGTCGGGTATGTAAACTGAAGTGTGGTAGTACTTGTACGCACAATATAACCGAAAAAAACGTATTCCCGGCGGTAGTGTCAAGAGGTACTAAGCGTTACGACCTATTGGTCATTTACTCAAACAGATGGCCAGTCTAAGAGCCTCTAAGGGCTTGAGGGTATATACGAATTGGTAATTCACGGAGAGTACACGATCGCTCGTTGTCTTTTACTGCGAAGCTGTGTACAGCTACCCTCGGGTGGTGGTCAATATCCGTCCGTGTACATGTGGCATCGACACGAAAAACTTTTAGTCTCCAATTTCTCACGAATGTTATGTAGCTCTCGATCAAACGTAGGTTTCTTGGAAAAAAAGTTATAATCAAATTGGCCGCTAAGACGACTCTATCATTACGCCGGGTTTCATTTAGTTGTGGTGATTAGTTAGTCCATAGTGAAGTTCTGAACGTTAAGAAATTCCCTTCCGCTGTCTGTACAAGACCGTCTACGGAAGGAGTATGGTTGCCGATAACGGCTGTAAGTCTTGTTTTATAAGAACAATTCCAAAAACAATTATATGAAAATTAGCCGCTAAGACGAGTCTAATATTACGGCGAGTTTCATCCACTTTTCGTAAATACGTAGTTCCCAGTGTAGTTGTAAATGCTTAGGAAATCCCGTCTGCTGTTATTACATTGGCTCCTACGTGAGCGAAACGAAAAGCCCTATGTTTGTCCGCTAGATAAAAACGATAGTTTTTACAAGTTTTATTAAGGACGTTAACTACGAAGTACGCTCAATCGCAAATTCTAAACAAACGTGTTTTGCTTGGGGCACTCCCCGGTCAAATAAAACACACCACAACTTTGCAGCTTCGATCCTTCTTCAAAAAGTGGAAAACCAATGAATTTTTTTCTTGATTCTTGCCCTCCATTGCTTTGTGCCCACCAATCCTACGAGATACTAATATGCCTCGAAGCATGTTTCTGGTATTTTGGGGAACTTCAACGGGTCTAGTATACTGTATGTATACAACTTATTCATATTTATAAACTCACATACCTACATGACAAAATCTGTCAGGTGCCTCGTCTCACTGCGTTGCAACTTTTTCTTTGTCTATTATGCGTAATTATCTCTACGATTTTCTCATGAGCTGAAATTATAGAGTCCTTCACACACGAAATGTGTTTTTTATAAGCAAGGATATATTTTATAAGCAAACATATTCGTATCTTAAACTTCTGATTCAGTTGGAAGTCAGATTTCCATTTTAATATCTTCTCCAGAGAAATACACTTAAAAGACGTGCCCATCTGAATTAAAAAAAATAACCTCTACGGCCGGCAGTAATGTAACACGTTCTCGTTTTGCTTGTTAATCGGAAATCACCTATTACAAAAAAAACAAACCGGAACCACAAAGCATTCACGTTTAAAGGAGCCATGAAGAGAAAATACAACTTCGTTTAATTTGAAAGAACGAGGATTCGGTATCTCACTCAGCTCCATTACAGCCCCAAAAGATGTTTTTTTAACGAAAAAAAAGCAAGAAGTATTTAAAAACTTTCAAATTTTGCGCCACAGTGACGTGTTATGAGCAAGAATGACGTCATACGGGCCAACAATAAAACATAATTTTCAGTGCGTTAACTGCACGTTAGCATTCAAGTGATGCGGTCAAATGGAACTAGAGGCCCCATTACAGACGTCCAGTCATGTGTCGTCGCGACAGGTCAGTTAGGCGGCCGCCAATCGCACAAACAAGGTTCCGTGACGTCATAGAAAAGTTGCGGGAAATTGGCTAGGGGGTCGCGACTGCTTCACACATTTTCTTTAATATCTCCGTTATTTGTTCGAAGATTGCAATGATATTGGTATCATTGTTATCGGGACTAAGCAGTCTTTCTAATAAACCCAACTTGTATTTTGTCTTCATGGCTCCTTTAAGTACGTGTCATCGTGTTCGAATTTTTTATCGCATTTCAGTAAATGAAATAAAAATTGCAGAAACTCCTAAGTTGGAATTGTCGGATAAATGCGCAAGCGGGACTGAAATAAACCCAACCCCTATACTCAGCTTCACTACTATACACAAATACATTGCTGGATGACATTTCTAGGGGCCATATAATCACGTCCGATATCAAAGCTGCAAGGCCCTAAAAAAAACACTCCATCTACGGGAATCGACCCTGCACTGATGCGATCGTGAACTACAGCGAAACGTTGACGGCAAACCCACGCGGCCGTCTAAGCGCTAGTATTCGAGGGAAAGCGCAGATTTATCAAGCTACTACGGCATGACTTGCGATTGTGTTTCAGAAATTGTCAATTTGGAACGCTTTATTTTTTAAGTTATGACTTGTTGTTTGTACGCAAGAAACGCCAAGTCTCTGCTGTAGCTATATCAGTCAACACAACTCGTAATTAAGCAACTGTGTTGTCTCAAGCCGCGATTTTGTGGCCAAAAGTGCACCAAAATTTCGTTGCTTTCATAGGCTCCCCTTGTTTAAAGTTTATTCGCGGTGAAAACCGCGACTTTTTCGGACCCAGGTGCCCCATGTGGTTTAGTCTGTTCGCAGTTGTTCCGGGAAGTGTTTCCCACCCGGATAAATGTAATTTCTTGCATGAATTTTAATCTAGATCCAAAAAACAACCTCTTCACATTGAAAACGCACGTGCTTCGCGTCGTGGCTGGTAGGCGCGTCGTTCGTGTCTGATATTTTTGGATTTGATATTCAGGAAGGTGGGACACGAAGAAATTACACTCCTTAGTACGGAAAAACTAATTTATTTCGGACGGCAACACTTCCCGGAACCACTGCGAACATTGTAAATGCCTCGGCACGTTTGCACACGTAACATCAGTTTCTCCCACAGCGATTAAAGTCAATACAATGAGAGCCTAAGGACTCAACTAAAATTTGGGCTACTTTCAGCAACAAAAAGTGGCTACAAGCCACACAGCAGCGGAAGTACGAGTTATGCCAAAAGATATAGCTAGATCGTGGATTTCGCTTTCCTTGCGTTCAAATGACAAGTCCCGAAGTATTGAACATAAAATCGAAGTATTGGACATGAAATGTTCGAAAGTGACAATTTCGAGTACCCAGTCGCTGTCACGCCGTAGTAGCTGCATAAATCTTTGCCTTTCCTCATACGCGAAGGCTTGGATGACAGAGTATTTTTTTTCTTATTGAAAAACATTTAGCCTCGTGATAAAAAGAAAACTTTGGAAGCTTGCACCAAGTCGTGTTAGACTTGAACCGTAGCGAAGCTGCAGGATTTCTTTCTACGTGAGCAGTGAAGGACACATCACCACGAATTTTTCCAAATTTGAAATTGTTGTTTTACATCTTCTGCCACCCCTTCGCAACATTGTCCGCGACTACACGTGCTCGGTCGGATCGCCGTCGACGCTGTCGTTCTCGATTAGCAGCATGGCGCGCCTATCCGTGCGCGGCTTCTTCCTCCTACCACGTAAAGTTTCTACCACGTAATTATTGTGCCTTCCTGCCACTTCTTGCAGTGCGTGCGAAACTCTCTGCACGTGCGGGAGCACAACAAGGGATTTCTTGGTGTAGTTTCGCTTTTCCTTTCAGTTCGCCATGAATTTTTCTGAAGCACTTTCAGCTATGGAAACCACCACCTGCTTCGTATATCCGCTGCACTTAAAGGAGCCATGAAGAGAAAATACAACTTCGTTTAATTTGAAAGAACTAGGTTTCAGGATCTCACTCAGCTCCATTACAGCCACAAAAGATGTTTTTTTAGCGAAAAAAAAGCAAGAAGTATTCAAAAACTTTCAAATTTTGCGCCACAGTGACGTGTTATGAGCAAGAATGACGTCATACGGACCAACAATAAAACATAATTTTCAGTGCGTTAACTGCACGTTAGCCTTCAAGTGATGCGGTCAAATGAAACAAGAGGCCCCATTACAGACGTCCAGTCATGTGTCGTCGCGACAGGCCAGTTAGGCTGCCGCCAATCGCACAAACAAGGTTCCGTGACGTCATAGAAAAGTTGCGGGAAATTGGCTAGGGGGTCGCGACTTCTTTACACGTGTTCTTCAATATCTCCGTTATTTGTTCGAAGATTGCGATGATATTGGTATCATTGTTATCGGGTCTAAGCAGTCTTTCTAATAAACCCAACTTGTATTTTGTCTTCATGGCTCCTTTAAGGCGCTCAGTTATAAAGCTCAAATTTCACGAAAAATGCCCCAGAAAAATTCATGACCAAAATAAAAAGTGCTCTCGTACGTGCACAGAGTTTCACACATACTGAAAAAATGGCAGGCAGGCACAGTATTTACGTGGCATATTCTGCGCCTTCAAAGCTAAAGGTGGTGTTCAAAAATGATCACTCGTTAAAGGAAACCACGCAAAACGTGCTATGGTCTTGCGGCGTAAAACACGTCAGCGAATTCGTCGAATGCGCATTTGGCGTTGTTTTCTCCTGTGGCGCATCTTACATCGGCCAAATTGGCCGGCGTTTCAATGATAGACTTCAAGCGCAACAACGCTTGCGAAGCACTGCAATCGCCGGTCCATCTAGCTGTCCACTGTGCTAGGTGTGGATGCGCGGCTGGAGCATGCCACTGTGCTGTCATGCTCTCGGGACCAGAGAGTGAGGGAGGTGGTAGAGACTCTTAATTAATATGTTCTCGGAGGCACATGGCGAATGTGTTAACCGTGCCGAGAATAGCGCGCGCCTATAGGGAGTTCGCAATGCCAAAGAAAAAACCCGATGTCTCGTGGGCACACGTGAGCGCTGTTTCACCACGATTGTACCACCACCACTACCTCGCATGCATACATGTAACGATCAACACTTTGATTAAACCAGTTGCCAGTTTGCGCACCAAAATAAGCTTTGTCTGTTCCACAGTCCCTGTCATTCGTCGAAGGATGCAGCGCACGCTAAATTTCAATTCAATACCGGCGATGACCTTCAATTAAAGCTTTTAGATGCGAAGCATCTCATGCTCGGGGCTGTGTCCCTCCCTCCCTTGTTGTTGTCCGCCGTCCGCACTGTATTGCGCATGCGCGTCTCTTCAGCCCCGCCAGCGTTTGGGCTGACGTAAGCGCAGTCCACTATAAAAAGAAATAGTTAGGCGGCGCCCGGTTTCAATCCCACGACTCGCTGGCCGCAACGGTAGGTACGTGGCGCTCTGCCCACTGCGCTACAAACCGAGATAGGAGCATGTGCTACGAACGCGCCTTATGTCCTTCACTCATTTAAACTACATCGAGAAGCTACTGATACAACGAAAGCACGCGAAGCTGAACGTCAACAGAAATGACTAACTGAAAACTCTAGAGGAGGATGTTGAATTTCCCGTGGAAAAGCTGTGGCAGTTTGTAAACCGATAAACAGCAAACAAAAGAATGGATCGGCCTTGATAATAAAGCTCCAGCGTAATTCTCATGATGGTCAATTTGCGAAGAAAGAAAGGCTTGAATATTACGCTTAACTAAAACAGCTATGCCGCATCCTCTAGTCGACCTGTCGAGCCGAAAACACTGATAGTCGGCAGGAAAAACGTCACTATCATCAATGCCGTCATTCAGCCAGGTTTCAGTGATCACTAAAACATGGGGATAGTGGTCCAGAATAACAGCTTTTGTTGGCAACACTGCAGGCGTTAATGTTTAACAATCGAAACTCTTTAACGTTGGAAAAGTTAAGTCAGGCTGTCCGTGCCGCACCTGAGTTAGTGCATGACGCCCCTAAGTTTATACTGTCTTACTTTTGCCGCTGGTAGATATTGGGGAGTTTAACTCTTTTGTCGGTGGTATTATCACATACGTACCGTTCATTGTCAATACAAGGCTTGTCGTTTATTAGTGTTACTTTCTTACCGTTTAACTTGTCATTTTTGGTACTATCACAGAGTAGTTTTCCATTCTGAAGGGTGGGTTTTTAGTAGTCGTTGTGTAAAGAAAGTTTAGTTCCTTGAAGTTTATGCCCATTCTAGAGAACCTCATGTTTTTATTGTAATCCCGGGAAAATATAATCACTGATCTAATGTTTTCACTAGGTTACCACACACTGTCAAACAGGCTCTTTAGGGGATGGAGTCACGTCCATGTTCATTTGTCCCCCATGTACGTTGCCTGTTGTTCCAACAACACCAATATACCAAAACTATATAGGATTTGGCGTCGGTTTGTTTGTGTAGGCTTTTAGCAGACCAGTCGAGAAAATTTGCAACGAGATTTTCCTGATTAGTTTTACTGGGCGGATGATAGCCTGTCGTCCAAATCGACCCCATATTTCCGCATCTACATGGCACCGCCAGCTATTCCCGTATCTCTGAATGCTCTTCCTGCGTTTTAGGATATTGTAACTGCCTGTTCATCCATGGTGACAGCGCTCCCTTGTTTAGTTTACGCGAGGCTATCCGAAGTAGATAAGGGTGCCTTCAAATGACTTATATCTCCATACCAAGCTTAGAAACCGATACCTTTAACTCCGTTACCTTTAAGAAAACCGATACCTTTAAGGTGAGTACCGATATCGGTACTCACCTACGGGGCAGAAACTTGGAGGCTCACTAAGAGGGTTCAACTTAAATTGAGAACGACTCAGAGGGCAATGGAGCGGAAAATGATAGGTGTAACATTAAGGGACAAGAAGAGAGCGGAGTGGGTCAGGGAGCAAACTGGTGTTAAAGACATATTAGTAGAAATTAAGAAGAAGAAATGGACGTGGGCAGGGCATGTAATGCGAAGGCAAGATAACCGCTGGTCATTAAGGGTAACAGAGTGGATCCCTAAAGAAGGCAAGCGTTGCAGGGGGCGGCAGAAAGTTAGATGGGCAGATGAGATCAAGAAGTTTGCGGGGATAAATTGGTCACAGTTGGCACAGGACCGAGGTAATTGGAGAATAATGGGAGAGGCCTTTGCCCTGCAGTGGGCGTAGATAGGCTGGTGATGATGATGATAACCTTTAACTCGTTTCGTATATCACTGAGGGCGCAGCAGAATCACGTACAAAACTCTTGAAGTCATGCAATCGAGGCAGTTAACATGTATTGGAATAAACCAACTGTAGCCGCCTTGCGCTCTTCATACCAAACTCAGAGTCAATAAGGCTGGCGTGCTTTTGTACGTTGGGGATGGTAAATTGATTGATTCTAGGATTTAACGCGCCGACACAACGCAGGTGATGAGGCACGCCATAGTGGAGTACTCCGTATGAATATTAACCACCCGTGGTTTGGGGGTGGTGAAGACTGTTAGTGAACGACTAAATGACAGATGGATGCACATGGGTGAGCTTGCGCTGCCCTAAGCATAGAAGTACCATGCAAGCGCCTGGCTCGAATGCTTATTAGGAATGTTGGAACTGGCTGGTGACTGTGTCGGGTGCTTTATTATAGCGCTTCGTTGCTTGCGTTGGCGTGAACCAACGATCACTGCATGATATTCATCATCATCAGTCGTTTTTGCCCATCCCACAATGAGAGCCTCTTCCATTGACGTTCCAGATATTTCTATCCGAGGCTGTCTTCATCAATTCCTTACGATAAATTTATTCATCTCCTTCCAGTATCAAGTTATCCTCTTCTTTTGGTGCTAAGCCATTTCTCAGTTACCACTCTACAAGCATTACCCTCATATTTGACAGGTTGTCGGTTCACGTTATTGAAATCATGACCGACTGAGCTTTCTTTCTAATCTGAGACACTAGTTTCGTATCTATGAGGGTTTGTTATTGCGGAACTACGCCATGCGGCATAAACTAAATGAACTCAAGCAGTCCCTTCTACTCTGGCCAATTTTCGTTTGCGTTGCTACTTGGGGTTACCTAAGTTACCTTTTTACTTTTTCTCTGTCCCTTTCTGTCGCCCTCTTTCTAGATATACGGACGCATGTATGTGTACAGCCGTGAGCTGAAGTAAGCGGACCACGGGAGCGGTGGCCAAAACTAATCGCTGCGCCGTCTGGTTGCGCAGCGCCTGCTGTCGAGACCACGCACAGCGCAGGCGCGGCCTAGCAGTACAGCACACATGCCGCTACCGCAATCGCTTCTTCGCGATTGTCTCATGCTCGATTAATTGACGCCAGGTGAACCGCGCTGCCCTTTTGCTGTCTGCTGGTACACACACATGTGGAAATGGCGCACTGGTGCAATCGGCGACAACGGGGCTCCGCTGGCAGAGTTGGCGCGCTTTTGATTATCTCGTGCTTGAAGTTTTTTTTCGCCCCCCCCCCCCTCACGTTATATATTGAAGCAGAAAATGAGTGAGAAAAAATCACTGTGCAGTCGAAGAAAAAAAACACAGCATCTTTGTCGGTTTTGAGGATAGATGCGAAATTATAGCCTCCCGAGAATATCAGCGAACTCGAAAAATTATTGATGCTAACCTTACATGCTAAGGTTTTGACAAACACAGCTGTGTTTAGGTATGTACTGCATTGCTTTATGAAACTTCGTTTGCCGTATGCGGCATATGTGCCATTTAGCAATTGCTCGGGAAAATCCAGATTTATAATTTTTTCATGTTCGTGGCACCGACCCATACAATCAATGTTCAAAAACTATGTTGCGACATGAGATACCTTTGAACAACGCCTTGAATTCCCATCCACTATCGAAACGCATGCAAACTACTTTTTTGGGTTAGATTTATTTGCACCGGAAAACATTATTGTCAGTTTTTGCGCACTTCTATGACACAGGGTAAAATTGAAGGATTTCATCCAAACGGTGGTCGTTCAATCGATGATTGAAGATAAAAACGTTACTAGCTTATGGTCGATGGCATAAGGTAAGCAAACGACGGTATACTTCAAAACGGCGAAGTAAAACCCAAGTGATATAGCGAGGTGGGATGTATACAATTACGGGACTTGGTGACAGGGCGTAAGGAGTTGTGGCAGCTAAATAGGATAGGATTCACTGTAATGTGATCGGAAGCCTGTTTTAGTAGGGGACAAGTTGTTCCTCCATCAGGCGCAAATATATAAAAGCAAGCAAAATAGCCCGTACACCATCTTGAGCTAATAGAAAGCACCCATGTTGGTTGGCCATTATTTCGGATGTATTTACTGCAATGCTTTCCTGGGGCGACCCTGTGGTACCGAAGAACAAAAAAGGCTACGAGCCGAACGCAGCCACAGGGTGCTATGTGTGGCAGCTTAGGAGCATTGCCGCATAGCAGATGAGTCGCATCGTTTTCAATGATAGGGCGGTGCCCGGCAGTGTTCCTCTAACTGCGGAGCGTGATTCCCCTGGAGTTGATTTATTGAAGCAAGAAGTAGTCGCGAAGAAGCGAGCCATAGCGGCATGTGTGCTGTACTGCTAGGCCACGCCGGCGCTGTGCACGGACTCGACAACAGGCACCGCGCAACCAGACGGCGCAGCGATTAGTTCTGGCCACCATTCCGGTGGTCCGTTTACTTTAGCTCACGGCTGTACGTGTGAATTTAAAATACTGGAGTTTCCATAAAAAGGTCGGGATATTTGTTGCGATCATAAAGCTGAGCTATTTTAGAAATCTAGATGTGAAGAATATCCCCTTTGGATATTGTTATAATAATGTAGAAGTATGAAAAGTATGAAAACATGTCAAACTGCAAGATTTAGCGGCTCTCTTTTGTAACCATTATGTATATCCCAGCAGGCGAAATTAGCCCTAGAGCATACCTACGTGCCCAAACATATGATACCCCGGCACTAGCGAATACATCACCCCGCAATTTAAACAGGCTAAGTTTGATGGAGGTGCATTTAACTACAACTGCATGCCGAGAGCTGCTTCGAATCAGTTTCTGAATTTTAATCTTGTTTATTTACTTATTTCCATTTACCCGCGAGATTAGACGCGTAAAAAAGGTGAGTGAATACAACAATACGGGCCAAATACGAAATTGTTTGGATGACTACAGACCTGTTAGGTTCCTGAGTATACAATTTTAGCTAGTGCCGTACAAACAACTTGGTGGTCAACAATGGTGGCTGCTGGTCCGGGAAGGTGGTTCTATTCTTTCGAAGGGCGTGGTATGAAGGACTGAAAGCAAGCTCTTGTTCGACGGGGCTGCATTCTATCTTTACGAACGTGATGAACTCCTGGGAAAATGTACATTGGAGGACGTATGAGTTAGGTTCGCAAATGAGAACTGCGATTGAATGGCCAAGGTGCGCCGTTTCTACTTAGGTTTTTAAGGTTTCCTTAATTTCAGATGTATCACTGAATTGGCACGTGTATTTTTGTTGTTCGTTGTCTCTTGTCATTGTGCTACCTTCATAAAGGTTTGTTTTAAATTTCAAATTAGAGCCATATTGTTCTCCTTGATGTATTTAGGCTAGATCACAAACGGCTGTGTCTAATTTGTGAAGCACTTTTATGGTTTTTATTTTCTAATGTTTCTTCCTTCTACGAAAAAGTCTGATGTGCTCTTCTTTTCGTAATTGTCGTTTTTTGGTGGTAGGCAGCAATTAGTTTTGAAATATCAGTGCATGTGATGCATGCGTATCAGTCTTGTATTCCTACTTCAGCAATTCTGGTTTTGTGGTTGATTGCCCATGCTGCTGCCTTAAACTCGAAGGGCGAGAAAGCCGTCAAACTGCGCATACAGTTTATTCCTCTGTCCTATTGTCTATAAATGGGCAAAATAAAATCCTGATTCTTGAAGTTTGATGTTCGAGCCGGGCATGAGCCTTTCTCAAAGGCTGGCCCTCGGCTTTTGAGAAAGTACAGCTGTCGACACAAATACAGGGAAGTATGGTAAGTCACATTCATCGGCTTCCAGAAAGTGCGGGTATCGGCCTTTTCTTCTTGAGAGGTATTTTGAGAAAGGCTGATACCCGGCAGACACGAAGGAACATTGTTGTTTTTCATTCGGTCTTTATGATCGCATATGGAACTTAAGAGTCAGAAAGGTATCTGATAAATATATATTGATAAATCGAAGAGTTGTGTGCCTCATAGATGGCGTTCTAAATCGCGCAAGAACGCACTGAAGGGAATCCAAATTGACAAAATGAATTCCACAAAACGATGATGATGACGTGCGAAGGCACATCAATCGCATAAAAAGACGCTTCCCGTGGTTGGAGTGTAATCTGGGTCTCTTGCATTGTGAAGCCAGCGTTTATCCAATGGCGCCATTCTAACAACGTCGAAGCAGTATAAATTTCGGACTTTCACTCACGTTGCATTGGAGAAAGCTTGGCGTTTAACCGTCTTTCTCTTAGAAGAGGAGCTTTAGATTTTTATACTTAATCACTGTGTAAACATGATGCGCAGAATATATAAATTTATATTTTGATGAAGAACCACAAAGACGCCATGCTTAGTCCGCTGCTGTGCTCCTGGTTTTTGCCTTCTTCACTTACACGCCGCTGCTGTTCACGGATTTGGTCAGTCCGGACTACTCCGCTTCCAGCTGTGACTTCGAGAACCTTTATACCTTCACAATCGACTATAATGCGAGCACGAACACTAACAACCTGTTGGTATGCACCACTGGCTGTCACTATAGGGCTTGAACATGAACACCTGAAAGCTGATATACGTCACTTTGTAGCATGCAGACAATCTTGAACAGGTCGTACTGCGGCTTATTGCAGTGTGTTAGGTAAGAGGCGTAGGGTAATATTCTAACGTCTCTGTTGAGCTTATTCTCGTTTGCTTGTGAAGGAGCTACGCGTTTTCCAGTAGACACGAATGTCACGGTGACTACCGGAATGATCCTGTTTTGCTCGCTGAGGAGGCATATGAAGATGTCCTTGCAACCGGTCTGCGTTAGGTTGGCCCTCCCACTCGTGTTGACCTTGTCGTCATTTTCTTAGCAAAGCGACTTGATTTTTTTATTCTGCTTCCTTTTTTCTCTGCATTTCTTCTTATCTGCTTCTAAGACTGTCGCTGAAACGGCCTCGTCTGCGAGAGGCGTATCTTTGCGTTGTCCACGGTTATCGTCGTGTGTTTGATTGATTGACGCTGGTCATCTGCTGGCTTCTACAAGCATTTCCCTGCGTCCAGGGTCATGTTCAGGATCTTATAAAGGTGATGTCTTGGTTGTAATGATGGCTTGTTCCCTAACAAAGACTTCTGAGGCTTTATTGAACGAAACACTTAGGGTACTTGTCTGGATGAACTTCTCGAATTCTGGTACGGACAAGAAATGCTCCTTGTGGACCTTCGTGTTGCAAATCACTCGGAACAAAAGGCAACGTTCTGCCGTCACTTTTGAGCAGCTAAAGTGCTCGAATACAAATCCAAGTATCCCACGATGCTGAGTCAAAGTTTTGGACATCTTGATGTATGCTGTATGTAAGAGTCTGAACTTCGCCTAGTTAACAAAGCAAGCGTGCGTTCTAAGGCATGTGGATACTGCATCCGCGTACTCTTCATCACCCGCACTGAATGCGCCAAACGGCTTGCATTGCTCCTCACGATGGAGGTTCCGTTGGGCTTCTTGTAGGTACCATGGTAATGTTCCAGACGTTATTTGCCGACGCAGCCATTTTATACTTGGGGCTACGTTCCTACCAGTGTTTACACCCAAGGACTGCCTGCTCAATGCAGCTGTCTCGCTGCCGTCGTTTCCAGCATGTGGCAGACGACCTAACCTAATAATTCGTTTGGCAGCCGACGTTGGTGATTCTGTGAATTTGAATGCGTTACTGTAACTTCTTTCTTCATGTTGAGCAGTAGTTAAGCTTCCAGTTGTGGATAGACTGCCACGTTCACGGAGAGGAATCGCCTGAACTGTACCACAGACTGACATTTCTATCGTTATTTTTAGAATCCTGTGTGGGAATTCTACAGACATGTAGGGGGTTGAACGAAACGTGTGGGGTGTTTTACATTCCCTTACTTTGTCCTAACTATATTACAGCAGTTTTGTTTGGCCAATCTCTTTGGGCAGTTCACCAATGTACTTTCACGAGAGCCACGAAGTATCGCTGGTTTTTAGATCCTCTAGTCCCGTCCAGACTGGCCAGCGGGTTCCTGTGTGGTCGTCTCAGGCATTGCATGGAGAAGTCGATTTTTCTACCACCGGGAACATGGAGGCTTCTGTCCCTCCAGAGACGCGCGCTGCTTCAATTCATCTGCCGGGCAGATAGAAGCTTGGGTGTTAAACTTCGGCGGCGAACCATCCCGACTGCTTATACGGGATTAGTTAAGCTATCTGTGATATACTAAATCGTGGCAGAAGATACACAGGAGAGGTAGCAGCATGCGAGTAGGCGTAGAGTGACTTTGGCATAGACTGCCGCATACTCGGTACGGCCATCGTAACGGAATGTACTCCAATGACACCAGCGTGACACGCGCGTTGGAAGTTGTCAAATTTTGTGAATAATGCGTCCCTCCCGCTTGAACGGGGCGAGTTCGAGTGGTTAATGGCACAGATTTCATAGGTGGACAGCGTCACGCAAATTCGGTTTAGGATAGAAGTGTTTAACCTGTTCACGCGACACACGTCGAGTGTTTCGCCGAGGGCCTTCACTCAGCTTACGGCGTCATCCTCGAAGCCACAAAATGTTACGATACCTCCATAGGTCGCTCCTTTAAGGAACGAAGCAGTGAAGTGTCTTAGTCGTTAAGACAACTCGACAACGGCTTCACTTAACCAAAATGAATAACCGGCGCCTGAAGTAGTGTAAGAAGCCACTTGGAGGCTGTAGCCGCTGTTCGCGAAAAACTGGAGCCCAGGGTAAATCCAGCGCCAACGGGAACAATTGCGCCAGCGAAAAAAAAAACTGTGCAGTCACAGAGACATCGGCAGTTGTGGATTCTACCAGTGAGGCTGCTGGTAACCTGCAGTTACGAGGCAGTGGTGCTCATTTCGGGGGCCTGATTTCAACTAATGGGCTTAGATATCGGGACTACAAGGCCTTAAGGTGCGTGCACAGCATTGGGTACGTTTTTTTGTGGGGTTGGGGGGGGGGGCGGGGTAGTATTGGCAATCCACTACTAAGCAACGTCGGATGGAGAGGCTCATTGTTGCGAGAAAATGAATGGCCACTCAGTGAGAATAAAAACCGCAAAACCGGAACAGTTTGCCTGTTATTTTTCCGATGTTTTTATTTTTCTTTTTCCCTGTCTGTCGTTGCACAGGTTTTAGTTATGCTCACAGCTGTGACTCGAGAACTAAAATTCCCCGTGCATTTTTGATAAAGGAGAAATTTGTGAATTCTCGGGACGGCGGCGCATGTTAAACGAAACTGTACGTAGCAAATCCTTCGAACGCATCTCATTTCCCCGGTCCCGACATAGCAAATACAGCTGCATGTGACACAGCGCATTTGATGTCCACCGAAATTTCTTTCTTACACAGAAAATGCGTCTTGCACTGAAACCTCCTTTTATCATAAGGCCTTAGCTGCGCCAATTATCAGTATTTCTTGTGCCCAGGATTACGCGCTATATTCTGGGGAATTAAACCTCGAGAACACATCACATCACCGCTACCGTAAAGAGTCGTGGCTAGAAAAATTGCGTTTCCGAATAAGATATTCTCCCAGCCGATTATGCGACCTTTCTGTGTGTGTGTGTGTGTGTGTGTGTGTGTGTGTGTGTGTGTGTGTGTGTGTGTGTGTGTGTGTGTGTGTGTGTGTGTGCGTGTGCGTGTGCACGTGTGTACGTGTGCAAGTGTGTGCGCTTGCGTGCGTGCGTGTGTGTTTGTGTGTGTGTGTGGAATAGTTTTTGTGCGTATGTGTTTTTTATCTATCGTGTGCCACGTGATATCTTTGTCTGATTTTTTGGTTCATGAGTAGTTTCTATGGCATTTTTGAATAATAACCAGTAAAAAGTATTATCGGCAGTGATTGTACCAATAGCTTGCTCGACTAGAGTGAGGACAAAATAAAATTAGAAAGGCTGTGCGTAAGCGTAGAGTGCTCCATGAGCTGAAAAGCCTCATTCATCGAGTTGGACATCTCATTCGCCATGCGGACACAGGTACTCATGCCGATACAGCATCAATAACCGATACGCCGCAATCATTTTGAATGTTTATTAACACGTATAATTACCTATGAACCGCTTTATCTTACTCCAAGCGAAGAAAAATAGAAGTGGCTTATATTGCCGCGAAATATGCACTGGATTTGTTTGTGTCGTATTTAAAGAACCGGCGCGAGGCACGAGTTATAAGGTCGGCGATCTGCATACGGAATAAACGCTTACGTTAAAGGAACACACACACTGGTACACACAAATCGATGAACTCACGCTATCACCGTTACCGACCAAGGACTGAAACTAGCTACTGGTTTTATACCAAGAAAGGTCATCAAGACTACCATAGAAGAAGTTATTGCACTTCTACAAACAATGGGGAAGGAGCGCTGCACCATTATCTCAAACTTGCAGACTGTGTGTGAAAATGCATTTCAACGACAGTTGCGAACATCTGTGTTTTCAGTATTACTTACTGGTAATCTACACTATTTGGGCACAGGATTACACGTCTTTGGAAGGAAAGAGTAAGCATCATATTTCAGATGCCCTAACGCACACCGGGCGATTGTTCGCGGATTGCAGGAGTAATTCTATGTGCCCACCCCACTAAATTATTCCAAGAAGATACTCAGGCATTGGAACGTTACAACTGAAAGTTAAGAACCTTTTCACCCTCAACATTTCAAGTTGTCTCACAAATTCGTGCTTGTCCATTGATAGCTTTAGCACGTTTCATATGCTACTACATAACACTCTTCACACGTCACTACATACGCATACTATTGTAAATGTTTGCTCGGGCCTTGTCTACCACACTTGTGCACGAGTGTCGAGGCACATGGTCCATTTGCCTAAATTACAATCACTCAAATTAGCAACGACAGTGTCCTCTATGCAGTTCAATCCCGGGTCGCCAACAACTATGCACAGGGAAAAACAGAACGCCACGAACAAAGCTTCTGGTCTAATCAGGCTCCCACATGGTGGCCCACCAAACTATCTTGGGGGTTGTAATAGATGTTGATTCGTCATCTAATAATACAAAAGTTACTCCTGCGAGAAAGTATGCAAATATAGTTTACATTGGCACCATATACAACAAATCTATCCAGCCTCTAATGCATTCAAAGCATAAATGTTTGGCCACAACTAAGAAAAGAGGCAGTATATCACACTGGGCTTCCTGTGCCGGTTACGTTCATTTGTAATAAAGGATCATACTAGTAATCGTTGGCGAACTTAAACTTTTTGGATTCATAACGACATGAGCGGGAACACTACGATAGCTTAACCGAATCTTATGTAAAAAAACTCTGTGGTTGCTTTTGTATTGTACCGAAAACTCAACGCCAGGTAAACAATTTTTGAGTCTATATGGTGCGTTGCCTTGTGTTTTATAGGTGCGACACAACGAAACTGAAACATTTTATTTTGTTTATCGCCGCAGTTCGCAGTTTTGGGGGCAACTGGCGAGGATAATTGTGCTATCAGGGTTGGGCATCAACTACGTCGGCGCAATAAAAAAAGGGAGGTGTTGTGGTTCCTTCGCTGCGGTGAGGTAGCACTGGATAGTTGAACAGAGTGAAACATTGTATATAATACGTATATTCGGAAGTGTATACATAAAGAAAATTTCTACGGCAGCTGGCAGGATATGCACAACCTCCCACATTTTTAGTACTGTAGCCGGAGCGATGACCGATCGCCATGTCAGCGCCTTATCACGGTGTGAACGCAGAGCAATTGAGTAACAGTTTGCACTTCATTTGACTTAAAGGGATACCGGCAACGAAGTTACAATCAATACGACATTATAACGTACTTCAAAAACATGATGGAAACAGCAGGCGATGAAAAGATGATGAATACATGATGGAAACAACTCACGAAAAAACAGCAAAACAACAAAAATCAAGACTTGGATCCTTTAACCCATTAGCGACCCGTTTTATCTTTTCTGAAATTCGGCACACCTCAGGTCATTTTTTAGCTTATATGCCTCTAAAGAAGCTACTCTGAAACTATCATTGTGAACGCGTTCTTTGTTTTCAAAATAGGGCCAGTGACCATATGGTCATGCTTGGCTCTTGGGTTACAGCAAAAATCAGAAAGCGACAGATTTTATTTCAGGCCTTGGCACATCGCAAAAAAACATGATTATTAACTTGTGAGGCATTTATTTAGTGTGATATGGCATGAAGCACGGAATGCACATGCCGAAGTCACATTTAGTGCACTGCGTGCGCACCGAACTGATGCAGTTGTCTCCACTGCACCTGCGCGTTTGCCATTTGCCACAGTTTAAACAGAGTGGGCTGTTTGATCATACCGTAGACCACAAAGCACACTGTCACCGAGCATGGCCTTCTTCAACAACCTGGTGCTTTTGGCTTGTTATCCCATCTTGTGAGGTAGCTTTGAGCGATTTCCCTTCGGAATTCAAATTGAGTGATTTTGGATCCGGTGCTGCGGAAAAGCGCCAAGCTGTTGCTTATGGCTACGTCGCAAAACCGAGTGAATATCGGCCACTTCAATTTCTTGACGGGAATTGAAAGTTGGTAGGCGGCTATATTTGCATCCATCTGCTCAATGCTTCCCATAAAGCAGTTATATAGGGTAACGGCATCAGAGCGAGACACTTTGATCCTTTGAGATCGAACAATTCCGGTGGCGAAAGCTCCCTATAGGCGCTGAAGTTTGCATCTGGAAATATTCCGAAGCTTTTCACACAGTCACTATATTCTTCCATTTGGTACTTGAGCGTGAATTAGCGTGAGCGCTTTTCTTTTCTACATGAGGAGCCATTTGGCGATTCCTCGCTTTTGCTTTTCCCGCTCTGCTTCACCTTCATCAGAATCGCATCCACCAATACGACGGCCGTGGGTAAGAACTGTTTCAGCCCCTGCTCTAAGCTGCCTACTACTGAGGTTGTCGATGAGGCCACCGTTATCCTCATCTGCGGTATCTTCTTCCGAGCAGATGATGGCCTCCGGTGGCTCAATGTAAATAGCTGGCACATCTTCGCCACGCCATCCTCTTCGAGTATTGTGGCTATTTCTTTTAAATGCAACCTAGGAAGACAAGAAATTTACACATGAGCGCCGCGGAAGTACTCTGCAAGGAACATAATGGAATTAACAAAATCAGGCAAAATACGGAGCCTAAGGTCCCAGCGTGACCATATCGCCACACGTAAAGTGACACGGTTTTCCACTAACACATCAATTAATCTCAATGAAATTGCCACCGGAGATTGCATAGTGTAAGTGCTCTGCCACTACAGGTATTACACGCTATTGCTAAATAGAATATAGCGAAGACATCCGCTTACCCGCGAGAGCGATGCATGTCGACGCACCAAAAAATACCGCACAATTTATTGACGCCTTTTAAGCAGCTTCCAAAATAAACATAGACATATTCTGCCACCTGGTGTATGTAACGAGTAACTTATCAAAAAGCGTTGTTCCGTAATGTTGGCGCGTGTTTTGAAACCTGAAGAAATGGGAACGCGTCTTGGAGATAAGCGTGGCCATAAGGTCACGCTGGTACTTAATGAGTTAGTCGTGGCATGATTAGCAGTCATGTAAGCATGTAAGAGTGATGGGGAGTAGAAAATGAAAAAAAACCCCGCCACCTTACTAAACTACCGCGGGAGTAAAAAAATCCGCCAACGTAGGGTAATGCGGAAGAATGTTAGAAAGGTGCGGTTATTTTTAGGCCGCTCAAAAGTGTGAGAAAGAGAATATGTCAGTTTCCAGGAAGTTGCTATTCTCCCTTTTAAACATAGGGGTGAAGTCCAATATTTTTATATAAAATTTGTTTACGTTAGTTGGCAGCCAATTGTTATTGTTCTAAATAGGTACAATGGTGAAGCGCATTATTTTTATGTAGAATATCTTGGTTACAATGCATTTCTCATCCTTCCATGTAAGGTCAATTGTAAATCGCAATGTTCTTCCGCATTACGGCGGACTCTTCCAAAAATCGGTTGGTCAGTGAAGGAAGTTACAAAATTATTGATTGGAACAGGTGTAACAAACAGAAAACATTTTTTCTTCCGTCATCTGCAGGCACCCATGTGTTGTAGATGTGTATCTTAACGGTATTTTTTGCGCACTAGAAACGGGGACACAGAAAAAGGTGACACGAACACAAGCGCAGACTAACAACTGAATTTTATTAAAAAGATATCCCATTTATACCGAATACATTTATTATTCGTTGCCACAGAAGGCTTTACTTCAGAGTGTGAGGGAGTGTGTTGAACAGGATAACGACGATCCTTCCGCAATAAGTGTGGAATGTCGCTGGAGACCTTCCTAGAAGTACTGTGTATGTATCTCGAGAGCACATTTGTACAGTACAAAAACACATTGTTCCTTCAAAAAAGCGGAGTATGCATAGGGTCGAAAGTAGCCCCTGTTTTAAGCACTATTTTTTTGAATAAGGTGGACCGACGTGTGAACACTGATTTAGAAGGAAGTCAGCTGATTGATGATTGATTGATTGTGGGGTTTAACGCGCCGACGCAACGCAGACGATGAGGCGCGCCGTAGTGGAGGGCTCCGGATTAATTTTGACCACCTGGGGATCTTTAACGTGCGCCGAAATCTCGTACACACGGGCGTTTTTGCTTTTCGCCTCCATCAGAAAAGCGGCCGCCGCGGCCGGGAATCGAACCCGCGACCTCGTGCTCAGCAGCGCAACGCCTTAGCCACTGAGCCACCGCGGCGGGAAGTCAGCTGAAAATCTTCAGATACGTAGACGATTATTTGGTCCTTGGCAGTAACATGGAACTGGAAGAGTTGAGAGCAAAGGTGTTAGATGCTTTTACTGTAAGAGGTGAAGGGTTGAGCTTCACGTATGAGATGCCAACAGACAACTGTTTGCAGTTTCTGGACGTTAAAGGGACACTGAAGTGAATTAGTGAAACTCCCGTTTTTGCTTGCACTGCGTAGACTGGCTCAAATTAGCACACTTTTCATCGTTTATCCGGTTGACAAATCCGTAATTATTTTACAAAGCGCGAAAGAAGAAAAACTACCATGCGCGGTTTGCGGCGGCCGCATCAACTAAGGCTGTGACGTTGGGAGGAGGGGCGCCGTGATTGGACGATGCCCAAGGTGAGCAATCAAACAAGTTTCGGTTTCGGTTTCGGTTCTGTAAAACATAACCAATGGCGTTGCTGGATGGGCATTCTCAATATCTCAGTAATCATCGTACCACGCTTCTGCCATGTTGTCGGCTGTAAAATGCACAAGATAAGCCTCCCAGGACGGCTTGTAGTCGTAGCATTCACTAGCCGAGACCTACGCAGTGCATGAACGCCCTCCGCGTACCCGCAGACGCCCAAATGTCATGCGCTTTTCCCCCATATTTCGAGCTTTCCTCCCTCATTCCTGTATCGTAAAAAGCGTGTTCGTACCAGCCCAAGGGTCTGTTCATTCTGGCCTGTGCCCACTGCCTGCAAGCAGTCGGTGCTTATGGCAACAGTACACCAACGAGAACTCGCTAGCGCATCAGTGCCAGCCTGCGCGCGTTTTGTGAACTAGTTCGTGGAGCCATGAACGTTGCGGCCCTAAAAAAGGTGAACTCAATATATAAAATATCGGCGGAAAACGAAAAAGTTAACTTACGAAAAAGTTAACTTACAGAAAAAAAAAAGCACCTACCCGCGGGGATTCGAACTCCTGACTTGCAAAACACTCGCGGTGGCATATCTAGCGCCCCGAACAACTCGGCCACGGAGCTGGCTCCGCTGGCCATGGTAATATAGGGTATATATTGTACAACCGGATTACACTTTTATTTAGTTTTGGCATTTCAAGCAGCGTAGGTGACTATTTGTTGTACTACGCTCGTGCAGTAAGCGTCGCCCGAGTTTCCACAGTAGCTCACGTCTAGCAATTGCATTTCGTAGACGTAAAAGCGTTCGTAGATGCGTAGTCGTGCTGCTGACCGCTGTGCACTCTTGCTCCGTGCCGCTGTGCTTGTTCGCCCAGCGCAAAAAAGTGCTCTCCGCGCCCTAGTTTTACGCTGTACGGTAAAAATATCAGTTGATTTTATTTCCTTAGTACCTACATTGACTTCGCTGACTCTTCTCCCGCCTTCAAGAGGCCTTATATTTTCCTACTGGCGTACCAGTCAGCGAAGCGTCGCATGTGGGCTTGTGCAGCGCTTGTGTGAAGCGACCTTGACTTGGAGCTAGATACAGTGTACAAACAAACCAAGTAAAGAAAGGCACATTCTTCCATTCACAAACGTGTCCTGGCTTCGTTTCAACTAAGCGAACGAATTGCGACGACCCGTCGACGGCCGGCAGACGAAACGCTCGGCCGACTGACTCTGTCTGAACGCCGGGGAGCCGTGCAGTAGCGCAGCCAGCCAATTGCCAGCTCATCCCCTCCTGACGTCACACGAAAACGCCACAGAAAATGGGCGAGCGTAAAGAGAGGAGGACCACATTTTCGAATTAGTTTTTCTACTAAATAAAATCGCGTAAACGCGCCTAGAGTGGTCGAAACATGGCCTGGGGACTCCGGACTACGATTTGCGCTAGTAATCCCGCAATGTTTACATATCACTTCAGTGTCCCTTTAAATTCAGGTTTCAAGACCTGCATGTTTGCTGGAGCTACTCGCGGCGCATGGAAAAACCCCTATTGCCATACGCGTCTGCCCATTCAAGAATAATAAAAAGTGGAATAGCGATGAGATGCTTCCAATCAGCTCTCACCAAGACGTGCAAACACAAGATAGGAGAAGCGTTCAGAGCAGGAACAGCGCCTTAAAAAGGCAGGGTACCCTACTTCGTTGCTGCTAACGGCAAGTGAAAGACTACTGAAGAGAATAAAATTGGAGGGCAAGGAGAAGGAAAAAAGCGCCGCGAAAAAGAAAGTAGCAGTTATCCCGTATGTGCACGGCCTCTCCCACAAACTCAAAAAAGCCGCAGCACTGTACAATGTGAATGTCGTCTTTTCGGCAAGAAACAAAGTGGGACGTGTTTGCCCGGCGGTGAATAAATTATATGAAGAAGGCGTAAGCAAGAAAACAAAAAGGTGTTCTATGAGCCACAAGATGAAGGTTGTAGAATGTAAAAAGAATGTTGTGTACAAAATCCCTTTCACGTGTGGGCAGCACTATATCGGGCAGACGGGCCGATGCGTTAACAACAGGCTGAGGGAGCATTTGTCAAGCCTAAAAGGACGCCCATATACACATTTGGCAATGCATTGTGCGAAATGTACTTCAGGAAAGTGCGGCGCTATGTTTGATAAGACAACCATTTTGTTCGTTCACCCAAATCGGGCTACCAGGGAGATTATGGAAGCATGGCACATGTGTAAAATAACGAAAGGGTGCGTAAGCAATCCGTCTATCGCCTTGTCACAAAAAGAGATTGACTTGCCAAACAGCATGAAGTAGGTTGTTCAATAAATAAAGTGTTTTTAGTGATTAGACAATGTGTGCACCATTCTGACCATGCGCAGTGTTCATAGGAATGACGTTGAGGGTATAAATGTGATATTTTCTTAATAAAATTCAGTTGTTAGTCTGCGCTTGTGTTCATGTCACCTTTTTCTGTGTCCCCGTTTCTATTGCGCAAAAGATACCGTTAAGATGTCAAACCAACTAGCCCGCCTATCCGTCTTATTACAGTAGATGTGTAATTATTCATACAATGTTTTTCCGTTGAAGTTCTAAATACAGTCGGCAGTTTGCTCATTTATGCAGTTCGATGTACATGTGATTATGGCAACCGACTGACGACATGAAAATTCACAGGACACGTGACAGGTGGACCTGTACAGGCCTGTTCTCTGGCATCATGGACAGTGAACGAATTGTAAAGTGGATTAGGTTAACCACGGTGTGATAGTTTTTTGGATGTGTTCTGAACACGGACGGTGATTACACCACAAAACATTTTTGTCCGAACGATTGCCCATACGTTACTACCTTTTCGAAAATATTTCACCGCCCTTCTTGGACTTCACTCTAAGTGTACCTGCATGAGCGTGCCTTATTGTAACACTCAGGAATTTAAGTAGGCACAGTTTCTCTTCACTTTCAGAAACTTAATTGATAGCCAAGTAAAAAAAAGAGCTGTATCCGTGGGTTGCTTAATGAATGTGAAGCCTTTGATCCGTAGTTCACGTAAAGACATTGGCCGAGAGTGAATGTTGGTCTTTTATCACAAACAATTCTGTTTCACATGACGGGTATAACTTCAATTCCACGCTCTTTGTTTTATGTCGGTGCGCCCATGGGCCAAGCGATTGAGGGCGCATCCGCAAGTTAAATACACACAAGCGAAGTATGGACCACGGTTACCCAAACCTCAAAACAAACGGTGAAGTGCGTATGCTCCTAGCAGCAGCGGCGTATCGCGTAGCATGGTACATGTCTGCGGTGTCACCATGCGGTCGCGGCAGAGTAGGGCATTGTAGGGTAGTGTCTGCTCTTTTCTAGCTCGGTGAAACCGCGACCGGATAGGCTTTACAGCGTTTCTTAAGCATTTCTTTTCCTTGGGCTACTCGAAGGCCGAAATTTTGGTCTATCTGTCTCTTGATCTGTCTGTCCCTCTATTCAGTCGCCAGACCAAATTTTGAACAAGACGTTTATATCACCAAGACCATTTGTAAGCATCTAGGTCTGGTTGCACTGTTCATTCTTGTCAACATTGTTGGACTAAAACAAACCATTGCACATATTGTTGGAATAGAATAAATACATAAGTGGCATTGGCAGTGTTCCTTAATCGAGAAATACATAGATGCATGATTTTCGTGATAGCAAGTCAAATATTACACCCGCTGCATCACGCCGGCGCATGCTATCGCCCACGCCACTGTAGCTCCTACCGGTATTTTAAGTTACTCAACAGTAATGAAAGGTTCTAGTAAATGGTGCATGAACCGCACGTCGAGCAGGGAGCCTGGGTGCTCGCGCTTGACCCCGCGGGGAGTGGCGGGAAGAGTGTGCGTCCAGGCAACCTAGCATGGAGAAGAGCCTCATACTGGATCAGTGGAACGCGGTATCCTGGAATTGATTTATTGGGCAGGGCTGCCAAACTACTGTCGTCTTGAAACGCCATTTTCAAACAAATGAGCAGATGCGTGGCAAGTTCTTTTTTTTGAGGCGCTCACTCCAAACACCTGCGCGTGGTCCTCTTGCCTGCTCGCCACATTCTCTCACATTTATTCGCCTAGAATTTTTTTCCCTTCTCAAATTCACCAAACGAAGCTTTCTGTTAACGTTCGGCACGACTACAGCGCAAGAATAAACAGCTGCACTGTTAAAAAAGTGCTTCCAGTGATCCCGTATTTTCGTGAATTGACTCACAGAGTGGTGAAGGTCCGTGAGAAGGCTGAAATGAAGGTTATTTTTTCTTCGCGTGAAGGAAATTGATAAGGTTGCGCCGCTTTAATGCCTATGCAGCTCCCCGTTGACAAGAAGCACATAACTCGTTCAAGGCATGTGTGGGAAAAGTTGTGTGCTCAATTCAACTGCATTGTGATAAGTCTATGTCGGGCAAAGAGGTCGTTCCTTGAAACTTTGATTCCGTCAGCATGACTAAAATGTGCATAAGGTTCTCAAACGCCACTTGGCCATTCACTGGTTGCGAGTGCGTGTGGGCTCTCGTTTTTAAGTGCAGTTCCGTGATTTTTTGGCAAGCCGATCACAAGACAAAACAAATTATTGCTGCGGCTTCACACATCTGAGACGCATGCACGATCGCATTGTCCATGACCCTACCTGAGAAGTTTGTCTATCTGAAAGCGGGTGCCTTCCACTAGACACTTTCTCGTGCTCCTTATTTAATGTCACATCCTTGTGCGTTACATTGTGTGTGCGAATTTCATAGTTCATTGCTTTTCACTTCATTGTCGTTATAAATTTGTCCTGCTTTCGTGTTTAAATTGGTGCCTTTGTCAATAAAGCCCGATTAAAAGTTAGTGCGTGTGCTAGTTACGTCCTTCTGTGCTTGTCCGTATTTGTGTGCTACAAGAAGTTATGGGTCTCTGGATATTGTACACATCCACCATTAGGTTCGGAGCAATGGGGTGCAAACGTTTTCCTTCCTATTAGCACGCTGAGCTCAGTGTCATAACGACGAACACAAAGTTAACGAGAGGGTAGCACGAAGAAACTTTATTTGTGTGAAGTCGTGGGGGGCTCAAAAGCACTCGCTAAACGGTCTATGCTAACGCAATCAGATATGCCACAATCTGTTCGAAATATTTAAAATATGTAATAAATGTGCCGACTCGCTCAGAATAGCACGAGAATAGTCTGTGAACTGGGGAGGTCCTTTTATGTGGAAAGAAAACCGGGTCATTAAGGAAATGCTCTGCCTCGCTTACTGAATGGCCATCAACCGTGTACTGGCCAGTACGACTGCCATGTGCAGAGCTTGGTAGCCGAGTTTGGTAGCCAGGCTGTGAGTTAGTCGGAGTATGGAGCAAAGAAGACATATCCTCCCGAAAGAGCTTTCCGAAAATAGCCCTCTCCGTAGTCCAGATCAATGCAACTTTCTCCGCAAATTTTCGCGCGTTTTCCAGCGGGGAAAATAAAGCCTCATTGCCATCTCGTCCTTTATTAACGATGTTCACGTACAAAGTAACGCATGGCTGCACCTTTTTGCCATTGAGATGATGCACTAGCTGCTTCTTGGTGTTGATCTCTGCCAAAAATGCTGGGATGCTACGGAATGCTGTAATGCTCGCCTGAAAGTATATTCCTACTGCCAACATAGTGATCAGACAAACTGGCAATACAATTCTAGTGGCGAAAATGCGAATTATCGCCTCCGGTACACCACCAGTGCCCAGAAATGTACTTACAAAATACATTGCTGCAGAAAACTCAGGTAAACATTGCGTCGGATATAGCGCGCACTCAATTCGAATCACAAAGACAATACCCGGATATAAAATGCCCAGGACGCACCCGCAGAAGAATAAGAACACCCGCGAATCTGAAAATCCCGGATGCACGGCAGTGCGAGAGCGGACGATGAAGCACAGGGAAGTGGAGTATAGAGGGCGTACTTATAGAACGAGCAGCGAGTCGCACCTGGTTTCAAGAAAGCGTGCAGGAAGAGGTGTACCTTCTCTCTCGGAGAAGAACGTAGCCGCTTGTGTACGCGCACTTCATTGCAATCTTACTAATATAAGCCTTATACGCATTCAGAACTGCTACGGCATCGGGGAATGCCATTTTGTTGCTTTGTAAAGGTGGTGAGAACTTGGTGTTTGCGCAGTTAGCACGGATGTGTTCCGTGAACGCTTATGCTATCGCTACGATTCTAGGGTATTTATTGTCGTTTTGCCCAGTTTCGTGGAAATGTTTTTCTGGACACTGCCGACGATACGTCTCGTCTGGCAAGAGTTGAAGGTGTCTAGGGGATAATTTATATCATTCGCATTTGCTGTGGTCACGTGACACATATTACCACAATGATTCTTCAGAACGTATAGGTGTTCCCGCACTTCGACCAACAACTCGATGTGGGGTGGCAGTTTGCTGTTGCGTGTACTGCATTAAGCATCTGGCCAGAGAAAGTAGCAACCAGTGTTGTACACGTTCCTCTAAAATAGGAACGAAAGCTCGTTCCACGTTCCTTCCCAATTTTGAAACAAGTTCCCGTTACAAGTTCCTTTATTGCGAAAGGAACGCGTTCCAGCTCCACTTCGAAAATTGGAACGTGTCGTTACATTAACGTTACAATTAGGTTTCTAAATTAAAATATAGTGTCGGATAATCCTGGGGCGAAACTAAGTCAGAAATGTAAAACTCACATCGAATTACGTATATTCTACGAATATTAACACCGCCGGCAGCAGATTATCTGGAGATGAAAATAATCAAAAGAAAATCTCCTTGGCGAATTTTTTCAGGGAGCACCGGACAAACTCCACACGGCTCTAAGACATTTCGGTGCAGGATGTTTCGGTGCGGAAATTTCGGAGTACGGACATATCGGTGTACGGGCGTTTAGGTGCACGGACATTTAGGTGGCAAACTTTCCGGCGGCAAAATTATCCGGTACTTGGCTCTTTGCGACACCCGTAATATTTTTATTTCCGCTTAACGTGGGCTATGGACAACAATCTGGAGCAGTAAATTTATTTTTGATTTTTTTTTAGGAATTATAAATTTATATATTTTTGTTTAATACCTATTTCTCGGGACACCTGTTATGCAGCCGACTGAATTCTTTAGCACAATTTTTTTTTATTTACGACAGGTTGTTAATTTATACTCGGTCTACTTTTGCTAGGACAATTAACCGGTGTTTACGATGGTCCGACGCTTTTTTCTTTTTTTTTTAATTACGCAACCTTAAATTACATAAATTACATGCAGGCTCTCAATATCCAAAACGTAACAAACATTAGCTAGCCACCCAGAATGCAGAAAACCTTATGAAGGGTATTACGTAGGCTGGTCTGCCTTGATAAAATGAATTTGCGAGCACTGGTCTAGGATATTGTCGTGGCGGAAGGACGGGCCTTTTTGAAAACAGCCGCAGCTTCTAATGTCCTAAATGTTGATTAAGCGCGTACGAGTTGTGCATACAAATTGCACCCATCCTGTTCAGGGAAACCAACCTTCGTTTTAGGTTAACATGCCTACATTCACCACATTCTAATTCTTTGTCCTAGCGACTCCCCCCCCTCCCCACCTGCACGCTCGAATCTCGACCAGATTTCTTTTTCAGTCATGTTATTTTCTGTTTCCCCTGAAAATCCTACAGGCGTGGCGGAGTTCACGGTCTCCGAAAGCCTCACCGCAATGACACAGGAAAATGCTTTACATTCACCAGGAGATCACGAAACCTCTATAATGTGCAACAAAAATCCACCCAAAAAGCCGTTGAGAACAAAATGACCACTATCGTTCGCTGGCTACGCCCTTCCGCGCGTCACGGTCATACCGCTGCCGCTCCCACACAAGAAGTCGCTCTTTCTTCGCCTTCAGTCTTCCCATTGGGAATTAACTCTTCAAGTCGCGAATATCATGGACATCCCAGGCATTCATTGCTTTCTCCCATTATAAGGAACAAAAAAATTGAATAGGCTAGTGTGACGAGAGCGGCCACAGTCGTCTTTAGGTTTTCGAAGTCCAGTTGACGCAATGGGGAACCACAAGTGACACCCCTCTCTCTCTACCAAGGGGGCTGGTAGCTGGCGGGGCTCAGCCTTCCCCTCCCCTAAGTAACGCCACCGTAAGTGCGATTATTAGGTGGTTAGAACCGACACCGAATGCAATGAATACGATATATTAATTGAGAAAATAATTAAAACGGAATGCACACGCGCTAAATCTACCTCTTTTTCTGTTTTTTTTTTCACGGATGTTTTGCTGGGGGCGGGAAGGAGGATGGACTAAAGGCAGCAGCGTCTTGCACCGTTGGGTGAAGGTAACGCAAAGCGCTTTGGTAACACTTAAAGTAGTAGAGTTGTTGACATAAATGTTAAAATAAAAAAAGATTGAACGGATGCAAATTAAAAACGTTAATTTTTACCATCTACTACAGAAATTTGGTTTTACGTGGCAATGCTTCGCCAGGGTTTAGCGCTCGTTTCCACACGCGGCGGCGCAAGCACAAGTCTCGAACGTGAAATCATATCAAGTCACGAAATTACATATTAAAGCTAAAATTTTCAAAAGAATGCCTGGGACATCCAGTGACTCAAAGTGTCTGGGCCAAGACGTATTGCACCAAAATGTCCGTGCACAGAAATGTCCGCACCGGAACGTCCTGCACGTAAATGCCCGACATGGAAATCTCCGGATCCCGTATTAGGCAATCTTTCCCCGCCAGGGACCAATTCTATCGGCCAGACGCGCGTCCTGGCCTCCCCAAGCAAACGATAAAAGGTGAAAAGCATTCTTGCGGCTACGCTATTCACCCGTCGAACGCAGCGTAAGTTCAACCAGAATGAAAGCAAGCACAAGCTGCGGCCTGCTGCGTGGTTATGTTCCTGCCTTTGACCTTCGAGGAAGCACTGACGGCTGACGGGCAAACTGCCCAGTTTATAGAAAGAGAAACGCAGTAGCGACTTGTGGATTTTCGTACTCGAGCCTCGGCATCAAAAACAGCCAAATCCTAGTGATGTAACGGCAGGAACGCCCTGCCTGCCGTTCCATAAAAAACGTAACAAGTTACCTTACAGCTCCACCGACCCTTAATGAAACAGTGGCGTTCCTCCGTTCCTCCAAAAAGGAACTAGTTCCAGGAACGCCGTTCCTTGTAACGCCGTTACGTACAACACTGGTAGCAACCAATAGCAGGATTAGAAAAAAAGGTACTGGGTACTCGAAATGTCGAGTGATGTAGCTCGAGAACTTGGGGCAGCAAGGACTTGCCTGCTCAATTCATGTAGGGTTAGAGGAGGCAAATATTTTAAAATGGAATCGTTAAAAGCCTTTGTAAAGATTTTGGTAATCATTACAGTTACTTGGGAATTTGGTATTTCCTGAACCTCATTCAACAGCTGGAATAACAGAGGTCGTATTGCCAATGCGTATTTTAAATTAAATGAACTCATTAAAAATACCAATGATCTTCTAGCTATGTAATTAAAATGTAACATAATTGAGGGTATTTGAAGTGCACACAAAATTTTTGTGGTCGGTTATCGGAAGGAGTTTGCTTTTCACTGATGAAAACGGGGCCCTTAGTTCGAAATGCTAACAGAATGCAATGTCCCCAGCTTTCACAGCACTAGTAGTAATGCAGCCGAAAACGCCCGCAGAGAAATGAGAAGGCTAGCAAATACACGTAATATCGAGAGCTGCTGTGGGTCTAGAAAAAGCACGAAAATTCGACAATTTCGAAAATATTTTGAAACTGGGTGGTGTTGCTCCTGACTACGTAAGTAGGCAGTGATCGGAACTCCAAAAGGGCTGCGCGTTCGATGTCGTTGGCGTGACCAAGTTTAATGGGCTGCCACTTTACCGACCATTTGTCTCCATGCGACCAATACTGCCATTTTTCTAATTCCTTCTTGCTTTTCTGATATGTGGAACTCCACCCGCCGCGGTGGCTCAGTGGCTACGGCGTTGCGCTGCTGAGCACGAGATCGTGGGTTCGATTCCCGGCCGTGGCAGCCGCTTTTCTGATGGAGGCGAAAAGCAAAAACGCCCGTGTGTACAAGATTTCGGCGCACGTTAAAGATCCCCAGATGCTCAAAATTAATCCGAAGCCCTCCACTACGGCGCGCCTCATCGCCTGCGTTGCGTCGTCGCGTTAAACCCTACAATCAATCAATATGCGGAACTCAAAGAGGTCGTTTTGTGAACGCTTGTTTTTGGAACCTGTCTGCTGCAATATCATCTAAGTGGCTGGAAATGCCTTGCCTAAGTGGGGTATAAAACATGACAAGGGGCCGTAGAACAAGAACGGATGAAACCGTGCTATAACCACATAAATAATTTTGAGTAACCTACAAATTGGACACGAAAAAGCTCTTGCAGATCTTGAGACCACGTATAGCCGGATATAAAAAAACTCGAAATGGATGAGCAAAAATAAGATTCCTCTACTTTGCTGGCGATAAAATAGGGTGACACGTGGCTCCTTCTGTATCGCACAAATACGGCGTTAAGGCAATGAAAGTAGCCTGTAGGGATAAAATAAATATTATTGACAAAGGAAGATACCCATACTCAATGTGCAATTGAAGTAGAGAACTTAGGTGTGATAGATTAGGTATTTGCTTTTTAGTCCAGGACCGGTAAATCAAACGCGCCCTTGCAAGTAGGCCGGGAATTAGTTTTGACTACGACATATATATTGAACGTGCGCCGAAGAGTAGGGAAAAGCGTTTTTTTCTCTTCAATCTCAGTACCAGCTGCCGGCTACAGCCATCGAATGAGTAGCCTAAGTTAGATGTGTCCAAGGGGACATGGTTTGGTGGTCATTGAAGAAAACATCCGGAGTACGTAAGCAAAAAATTGCTACTTCCGGTTGGTTTGATCGCTTTCGTTTACGTCACTATAGGTGCTATGTTGGTACACCCTTGCGTGATGGAATGTTGTAAACTTATCACCTCTCTTACTTTAAAAATCGCTGAGAGCAATTAACAAAAATAGTGATGGTTATGTCATATGAAACATCTACTTAGCACGCGGCGTTACACAGGGCTTACTGAACGGAATATTTTGGCCCCTGACGTCACCTTCCATTATAAAACATCAAATATTTCCAGGGAATTCCACCTGCGGGGCGCCAACTGCGCGATCGTAAACAAAGCAGTTTAGAGAGGTGTCCGTCCACGATGACACACCGCGTATGCAAGAATAGGAAGAACAGTACCGGAATTCCCCATCGTCTTCAGTTCTCCCATTACATGGTGGCAGGAACTAGGAGCGGCAACACCTATACCAGGAAGATCGGAGCCATTTGAAAGCATTCGGGAGGGCATGAAAACAAAGCGTCTCAAGCGGCCGAACTTAAAGGGGTCCTGAAATACCTTCCGCCGATGCATGGATGTACATGTACCCAAATAAAGCAATGTATTAGCAATCTCCTCCCCCAAGAATTTTGTTAAAGCGATGAGTATTAGCTGAGAAATCGTAAATCAAAAACCGCGCATTATCGTCGCTCCGCGTTTCCTCCTCCTTTCGACTTACTCTCCGCTGTTTATGGCGCGCGAGCCTTGCCTCCCATGATGCTGCGCTCCGCAGCGGTGACGTACTTCCGCTATTGCGCTGCTCAGACTGTCGTCTGCTACGGGCGAGCTTTGTTGACACCATGAATCCCACACTCCGCTCAAGGCTGGAAAAGCGAACGAAAAATCTGACCGCATGTCTGCGGTGCCCTGGCCTTGCCCTTTCGCGGTGTACGTTGCTGGCGGCACATGACTTTTTATCGGCGGCGAACTCGCAGCCGCACGGGGAGGGTCGTGCGCTCGTTCCCTTGATGCACCGCGCACTGTTTATCCAAAAAGCGCCGTATCAGATGTGGCCCCGCTGGTGCCGGGTCTTATTTTGCGGCGGTGGTAATTCCTGCCGGCGGCATGTGAAAAAGTCATATTAAACCGATACAGAACCCGTGCACAAAACGCTTCAATCATGTGACCAGTTCAGCTTGGGGCGACGCGTGGTGGAGAGCGGCAACGTTGGCAAAACATGTTCCGCCACGGCTCTGAGCTTTCTAGCGCTGGAGCGAGCGCCATTTCTTTGACAATATCAAACATCGGTTGCCCTGGCAACAAGGCACAAACCGCTCTAGAAGTCAGTTACGGTTGCGTGATCCCGGTTCAGTTTGGGGCCCCACCTTGCGACATATGGGCAATGCAGGCGTAACACTCACTCCCATTGGGAAGTGCGAGATGCGTTTGGCATTACAGGAGGCGATGGTGTGTGTGTTGTGGACGCCTTTGTTTCGCGATGAAATGCGACGTTTTGCTTCTGCGGGTGGATAGTGCTTCCCATGGTCTGGATTATCTTTCTCGAGCGACGTACGACTCAACCTCGCATGGGGTATGTGCAGTGTGCGTGGCTAAAAGCCATCGGCTTGTGCGCCAGAGTTAAGTGACTTGCTGTTCGTCCCCGCAAAGCGCGCGCGAGGTGGGTACCGAATTTACGACGGGCAGGAGGTAACCCATCCTCTGTCAATCGTGGTTCAGACTTTCAACGCATGTTGTGACGTTGTGTTCGTTAGAAACGCATCTCTGGATTGTTTTGAAGTTGAATAAAATGTATGCGTCAAACCCCGGCATTCGGCTCAGGGCGTCCTCTGCGATTGCACGAAAGAAGTGCCATGGGGCTTCAACGCTTCCTTTATGGAACGTACTCAGGTAACAGATATCCATGTCGTGTTATGGCCGTGCTGCATTCAATACAAACGCTTAACTGTTTGTTTTACACTTGTTTCGTTTGTCGTAAAATGCCCAAGCACTCCGGCACTCCGCTGGCAGATCAGCCGGCGAGCCGACGCTCAGCAGACGACTCATCTCTTTGCCGGAAGTGCGTGAAAAAGCCGCCCAATAGCAGGATGTCTAGCTCATGACGAACATCTGGGAATCGATGATGTAGACATGTGAAGATGGCGGCGTCCAAAAACACGAAGGAAAGGGTGATAAAAAAACGACAAACCTTGCAGCAAAAGTGTGAGCTTTCCGCTGCGCGTAAAAGAGTAATACTTGGCGCTGAGGACGTTGACGACCCAATCTAACGGTTGCGCTAGTTCATTTAGTGTGCTCAAAATGCCTTTCAGGGCCCCTTTAAAAGCCCCCCAAAACGCAATGCGGAAACAAGGCGTACCGGGCGTTCAGTTGCACATTCATAATTTCGCTCGACACACCCAGCACAAGACTTTGGTGAAGTGGGATTTCTATAGCTCCATGCAAATAGTATGTCAACGTCAACACTTTGCATTTAAATAAAACACTTAGTTCGAAGGTTCCAATTTTCAATTCTCACCCAGCGGTATAGGTGTAGTGATTGTTGGTCGACCTTCCGGCTTGCATGCCAACCGGAGTTCAGAGTTTGCTTTGCGATATTTATGGCAGAGAACGTGTTGTTGTTAAATAAAATGGCAACTTTGAATTGAAAGTTAGTAGTAAAGGAGGGAAATTGATATTTTTACAAGGTAGTCAATCAGAAGAAACACCTAAACTGGCTACACACCCCGGCGAAGCCAAGGTTGGAGTGATCCACGCTATAGACGAGCACCCGACCGGGACGGTCTTTGAATGCTGTCTGAATAACAGGAAGGGTGGATGTGCTTCCCGCTGCCAACTTTCCTAAAGCAGCCGTCTGCACAGTGAAAATCAACGCAACATGCTCCGCGTGTATACTCAGCTCGTTATAAGTGGCAAAACAGTCTCATTGGTCACTTCGTTGTTAACGTTGTTAAAGAGTAACACGTGGTAACTTCTTATCGGCCCTAAGTTGATCTACCTGCCGCGTGTTTTCGTCTATTTCTGCATAGATAATGATGGAATATAGCGGAATGTTGTTATGATTGTCTGAATGTAAACTCCATCAGTTAGCATAGCGATGAGCCACACTGCAAAATACAATTCTCATTGATAACGATCGAATTTTCAGCTTCAGGATTCATGGTCGTAAATATAAATGGCTTGCAAGAACAATGCGTCGGGAAGGCTTGCGAAATGCTTCGTTAAGATTAACGTGCGCTCAAATTGTATCCCCAACACAATGGTCATTTCCAAAATTGTCGTTGCCATCCGCACAGAAAAATAACGTTCTGGGCTCAGAAAATGCAGGATGCATTTTTGTGTGAGAGCCGCTTTTTCGGGCACGTTTTTTTGTAATCACAGTATTCGTAACCCTATAAGTACCGGGAAAATACAAAGTCCAAGCCAATACCGTTCTGTTGCCCTGAAGACGCGGTGGAAACTTAAATTTCGATATTTGGCAGAAATGCTTTTCCTGACCACTTATGCTACGGATCAGTTTTTGTTCGGTCTACTATTGTGTCTTCACCAGATCAAAGAATGACGGCTTTGTGACGGGCCGGGAAATGAAAAGAAAGAACAGAGAGAAAGTCAAGCTTTATTTTGCACAAAATAAGGCGTCGTTGGCTGTGTAACAAAAGCTGAGAGGGCCACGGAACACAAATCTTCAAGCAAGAAGCTATTCAGTCTGTAGTTGTGGAGCCTTTAGTGTATCAAATAATTTTTCTGATGGCTCTGCCATTACACAATAATTTCCAGGGCTATTCATTGCTTGGAATGTTGGAAATAACTGAATATCTTTAAACAACTAATAATATTAGTCTCTCGTTTACATCAAAACTAGGAGCGTGTAGAAAAGCATTGCTGGACTGGTACCTAAACAATTAGAAGCCATGTTACTGTGTCACCTATTATCACGAGCGCATTTTTGCGAGATTACAGTATAGCATATGAGAAAGTCTTCGAAAGTACAACATTGACCCGTTTCACGCAATTGTGCAAGTAGAGACCGGTCCAGGGGCCCCCATATTCACCGTTTATGATCTTGGGGTTTCCAAGCATGAAGCCATCAATCTCGGAGGTGTTGCATTTGGGTGCCTCTAAGACCTGTTCAAGTCCACCGCATGTGTCCAACGGCTGATTCTGACACAAAAAAAATGGCTTCAATACACGCTGTAAAGGTGATAGGAAAGGGAAGCTTTAAACGACACCCACAACAATTACCGATGCCACGTCACTTTAAATCACACACGGGGCTTTACAAAGAGCAGAACCAGAGAGTCGGGCAGCCGTTACCTGGAATTGGCGGGGGAGGCGTTTCGAATGCAGCAGCGTCAGCCACGACCGGGCTAGAGTGACGGACGCCATAGCTGTAGCCCAGCTGTGGGTCGGTACAAAGAAAACGGAGAGGAGCGTCTTTCGAAGGAGGAGAGAGCGGAACCCAGCCATCCTGTTGTGCTAGCTCAAGGCTACACCTTCGCGCGACACAAGCGCAGACACCGAAACGATTCGGCATGTCAGCTCAGTGATTCCCTTATACACCTAATTAAACTAGTTAATTTAGCAAGTTTGAGAATTGAAAGCTCAAGGAACACTTATCACAACTGTTTATTAGAACCAGTTTCTCCTTTCGCCTTTTGCAATACCTCTTAAAACACAATCGAACTGCTAGCATTTCACTAGAGGTCAGACGTCTTTACGTGGTTCCTACATTTAGTTTTCCCGCCCTGCAAACCAATCCTTAGCGTATTTTTGCAGTAGGAGTACTTAATCCTGTCGGGTCCGGATAACCCACGAGGTGCTGTCCAACACGTTAATCAAGCCGTGCGAAGAAGCGGGCAATGGACAAAAAGCTGCGCCAAAACAGGCTCAAAACAACCGCCGCTAAGGCAGATGACAAAGCCGATGGAATGGGCCCCGCCGTCGTGCCCGCCGGCGCGCAGGGGAAGCTGGGTAAGAGCGCGCGTTCCACGCGCCATCTACAGTGCGCTCCATGAGTTGAAACCGCCCTCCCACTCTTCAGCCGCGTCAGGAGGTTGTTGTCTTGCACACCGAGAAGGAACCATTGGCTGCTGGAGGTAGACAGCGTTGCTTTAAAAGCACACAAAAGGGCAGGTGGTCGGAAAAGGCACGTGATAACAGGCAGGCCAGGCTTGGGTACTGCTAGAGATAACGCCACCCGAATGCAATGTCCCCGCAGCAGGACTTCCTCCCAGTGAGGAAGAAAACTGGGGAGGTAAGTTCCATGCGGTGGAAGTAGAGCACATGTGGCGCGCTGGATATTCTCTTTTCCCACCAGCAGTTCTTCTATTGTGGGTACTCGAAGAATTCGTAGTAGCCCCGAAAGGTCTCTGTTGGCGGACGCAATCCGCCACTGTGTGGGCAGGAAGTATGTCTTGGCGAATCCACAACACACGGACAGGGCATGGGTAGGTGTCCATAGTTGCGGGAATGCATGCAGCCAGGGTTGCACACCTCGAAAAGTGACGTAACATGTCGCATCGCTGCCGTTGAGCGAGTGAAAAGTTCCAGCTTTACACCACTATTCACTGCCAATGCAAGAGCCTGAAGGCCATCCCGAATGGCTATAAGTTCGGCTAAAAGGAGGGTAAAGCACGCAATGTCTCGTACGCTCAGCATTGGTTTAAAGCAGGTTAAGAGGGACAGTAAAGTCTACGGTTGAGAAGCCGTCGTATGCCCCGGGGTGCACGATAGCCTGGGCAGTGAACGGTTGCGTCGCAGACGCCCAGTAAGAGGCGTGAAGAATGGCGTCCAATGGCTGATAAAGAACAGACGTACGGACATGTAGCATTCTTGTTGTCTGCTGTCACCATATGGCTCAGCCAGGGCTGCCCAGCAAAGAAAAAGGCAGGCATCGTATCAGGCCGCTTGCTCACTTACTCGGCGAGACTGCTGTGTCTGGAACTGGTCCATGTTTCTGCAAGCGTGTGGAACGGTGCTGATGAATTATGCAATCTAGAGTGTTAGCTGCGGAATTCTGCTTGTAGCCGCGGAATTGGTGTTAGATGGAGAAGGTCGGAAATGGTGCGCTTGAGGACCTTGTTAAGTGTCTCAAGTCGATCCCAGTCCACTTGCACCAAATGCTGGAACGGTGCCGGGTATACGAGCCATGGCTGTAGTACGGAACGTACTAGGAGACGGGCAATTATCCAGCAGGCACCGCCAGGTTTCTGAGAGATGCGGCGAATAAGTTGAAGCATTTATCCGGCTTTCTATCGAACAGATCGAACCACTGTTCGGCTGCCCTGGGGCCGATATCTCCAAGCATAGAACCCGAAGGGGTCCAACAATGGACATGGCAGTCCCATTCACTGTCAGTCGGAACGCAGAGGCTGCAAGGGAGTGAAAAAGTCTTTTTTTCAGAAAGTTAGTGAGGTCCGCATACTCACACAATTTCTGGCAGTCTGTTGACACCTACTGGAAGCCCTCGGGTTTTCGCAACAGGTAAGAATACACTGCAGTGATGTCATCCGTATTACAGTAACGTTGTCCGCGTACACGTGTAAATACAGGCATTGGACAGTGACAAGTTGCCCAGCTAGCGTCCACAAGACTATGTTAATAAGTAACAAAGGCAGAAGAGACCCTTGTCGTAGGTCGCCTATTTGTGTAAAAGAGTCAAAACATCCATCGTTGATGAGCATGGAGAACGCGCGGTGTTAAAGGAAGTGCGAGGTAATAGTAACCTACTTTGTGTGAAAGGCGGAGACAACTCAAGACGTGTAACTTAGAGTCAATATGCAGTCTTCGCAGGGGCCGGTGGTCATACAGTTGTTTTTAGCAGGTTTGATAAAGCTAGGTTTCAGCCGTTTTCTTCTGAGCATAAAGTTGGCTTGTTGGAAAGCGTTTTTGCCAACCGAGATTTGTTTACGTTCATAAAAAATCCGCTGAACCCTACCCTTAACAGCATCACTGTGAAACATTATCATGGGTAATCGGGAAGACAATGAATTGAACGAAGTTGTTTGTCGCGGAAATAACGTGAAGAACAAGAAAGACGTCTAGCAAGTCTTGACATTTCTAGGAAGACAGAAAAAAACGTAATTGTTATAGACACAGAACATTCTTGCAGGGAACCTTCCTTAAAAAAGGAATATTTCATCTGGTCTTTTCACTTGCAGAACGTCGACGTGAAAGCTAATAAAAAATTACCTCTGCCATTGATTAAAGATGAATGACACAGCACACTAGCATGGTAACTTAGAAATTGATGTCGAAAACGTAAAGCCGTATCTATTCAGATCGTCGATTTCAATAGCATGGCTGTACATAGTTTAGCTCAAAGACTATGTTTGCGTAGCTCGTGGTATTTACGTACACCCAATTGGGGCAAACTTTATTTTAACGGCGAAGCTGTGTGTGGCGGAGATTGATGTAAAAAGGAATGACTCCACAGCTTAGTGCCAATCTGTGGGGCCCCCTGCGACCCCTAGAATCGTAAAACTGAGCGGCGCAGCGTCGCGCGATAAGCACCTTTCCGGGGGAGGCAGGGAAAGGAGGAGTGCAGTGCCGAGAGGGTGATAAGGGACAGACCATGGCCGCATACCACGCTCTTTCGCGCCTAGGGGTTAAAGGACATAGACAGGCGAATGTAACGCTAGCTCTCGGCACGAAAGAAGTTGTAAATATTGCTGAATTTGAACTTGGAAGCCCGAAAACACTCAATATTAAGAAAATGAAACGACAAGAAAGCGCTGAACGTCGACTAAAATTTTATCTGAACTTTATTTTAATAGCCACTTTCCCAACAAAATCGCAAAATTTAACCCAAAGAGAGCCTCACCGCAAAAGCGCAGTCTTACAAAGCACATCCACCGAGATACGCAACTCCCGCATCAAGAAGGACCCGGGATGGTGCGCTAACAAATTATTCTTTTATAAATTTATAGTTTTTTCTTTAAGCATCTACCATTTCTCTCAATCTTCGTTGTTCAAACATGATTGAGTATCAGTAAAGGCTGGAGCGCAGCCAGATTCTGTACATTGCATCGGTAAATAACTTTAACTCATTTTAGAGAACTGCAGTGCACTCCAATGAAAAGATTCACCAAACGAGCAATCTGACAGGTATAATAACAGCCAACATGAAAGGTACGCCGAATTCCGGTCTTGTGTTAATGGCCTCTACATGGGTCATGGCTGAGCAGAAAAGTACGACGAGGAGTGACCGAAGGGAGTTTGAAACCTTCGAGTAGGTAATTTCGTTGCACGGAACTCTCAACACCTTGAGTCGGTAAACCAGAGGAAGGGCGTACTAGAGCCTGCGCCGTTTATTAGCCCAGTATCGGTATCACAAAACGTCATCCTCTTTACACAGAAGGCCTCTGTGCCCTAAGCCTGTGACGTGAATCGCTTTAAAGACGTTTAAATAATTACTTATAATAATATAATTAACTTCTAATAAATTAAGAAATATTTGCTTTAAATAACTTAGGGAAGCTCGCACAAACGCGCACGACTTGAATGGAGATGCTTTTGTAAGCGAGCATTGCTGGACACATAGTTAAGTTTCAGTATCATGCTTTATTTGCATAGTTACGGGGATAGTAATTATCGTCATACGCATCTAAGAGGCCATCATCTTTTTCGCGGACAGTGGTGGATGCAAATTTATCCATCAACACCGTAGACTTCTACAAACTCAACAGGCGACTTTAGCACGAAGTCGTACAAGTCTTCCACCATAGCGAAGCTGCAGGAGTTGCCTACGTGAGCGGTGATGGACACATTCCCACGCATTTGTACATATTTGAAATTGTTTAGTTGTATGTTCCGTCGTCGCTTCGCACTGTGCTAGTAGCAGTCATCGTCATATGCACGGGTATTGTCGTGTTCCTCATGCCGCGGATTACATGCGCGGTAGCGCTTGGCGACAGCTCTTGTATTTTCTGTTTTTTTGCTAAAGGCACTGCGCGAGCCGTGGGCTTGGCGGTCAACGCGAGGCACGTGGTCACGAGTGATCAACATTTTCCTGGTATAACAGCTCTCCTGTTAAAATAGCCTGCCGGTAGTTTGGTAAAACAACAAATAGGTTATTGTGAAGGCTACCAGTTTCGAAGAACCCCCTCGTGTAGTACTACAATTACAGACGACCCGCGCACATTTGCGTTGAATAGCAGTTGCTGTGCCTGAAATATTGACTTTAAGGCATATTAGTGAGTTTAATCTTCTTTATAATGGTAAAATAGCACCACATTACCCGCCAAAAGCAGTGGATTGGCTTTGTCTCTCGTAAAACCGCCCATGGAGAGGAACGTGTATGTGGTGGTAATGAACACTCGGTCGCTACCTCAGGTCGCGTGTTCTTTCGTGTGGTTCGCAGCACAATTATTCGAAATTTTTTTAACCTTGCTGTCACCTCCCCCTCCCTGTGGATAGCTGAAAACATGCTAATCGGGCGTGGGATGCAACAACCGGATGTGTATCGTACAGCAAGAACTGCCCGCAGTGCCTGAATAACAAATCACCGTAGTTGGGCTAACCTTAGCATTTTTACTCCCTTCACAAGAAGGCCTCAATATTGCATTGATACTGTGGCGTCAGTATATTATTTTACGTGCTTTATTTTTGCGGCGAACAACGCCGGGTCGGTTGAGGTTATTTGGCCAGATACCAGTCTGTGGCACACCGAAAAAGCAGCATAACATATCATGGACATTCGCTCGTCGCGCATTGTTTTTACGCGTTAAATTACTGACTTTTTGTCGCCTTTCTTATACAACCACTAAGAGACCCATCCTATCTAGGCAGAATTTTGTTTCAAGGTGAAACTTCGAGAGGTCGCCATTAATGCGAATACCCCCATAGGTCCCTAAACTGGTAGTTTCATGTTATGCATAGCTACTGGGCTGTAAGTTACCGCATGAGTGACAGCAAAAACGAACAATGTTTGAGTGATTACACTGCGTTCGCAATGGACTGTATAGCCCAAACGTTCAGAAATACGTGTAATATAGGTAATCTATGGTGTTGAATGCCTGTTTAAGAAGCAGGTAAAGAAATATTAATTAATAAAAGTGCCTGCAATACTGATATATAATTATGGTTTGAAGTATATGTCAATATGTTGCAATAAAGGAAGAAGTTACGAACATTGACAAATTAAAATACGTTATTACATAATTGTGACGTAGTTGTGTAATTGTTGAAAGTTCATTAGTACGAAGTACTGCGTTTGTGTGGACACTTCGATCCTTCTTTGCATTTTAGATACACACTTTGTAGAGTACATAGGAAATTCATCAATGACTGTGCTTTCGTGCTATGTTCTATTACGATTGTGCTATTATATTTCAATTTGTTAACAGCCCTTTTTAATGCCCACACCGTGAATCGGGTAGCTGAGGCCTCTGTCAGGCCGCGTCTACCTTTAGACTCAGCCTCCCCTTGGTTTTGCAAGGTGTAAAAATCCAAAATCCAAATATGTTAAATCCAAAATCCAAATCCAAAATCCAAATCCAAAAAATCCAAAATCAAAATATGTTAAAACTCAGGTTTTATGCCGTAATTCAAGCTATCAAAAAGTTATGAGGGAAGGCACCCGAGTACATTGTTTATTCATAAAGGTTTTGCCAATAGATATAAAGAAAATGAAATACCAAACCGCTGGATCAATGGTATTTGTGGTGATGGCTGGGGCGGACTAAGTTTTAGAATTGTAGCCTCGAGAATTGTTAGCCGGGTCCTAATTAAAGGTATTTTAACCAGCCATGAGCTCTTGGAATGATTTTGGTTGTTGATCATTGATTCAGGCTTAAGCTAACCCCTACCGAGACTTGCGCTGGGAAGCGAAAGCGTTCAGTGCATTTAATGCGATCTTTTTGAAATGAAAGAGCCAGAAATTGGTGCACGAAGCGCGGATGATTGCCTTCACAGACCTGGCAAAGACGAGTGTTCTGCAAATTGGATACAGGTTGGTAATTACAACAAAAATGCTCAATTAGGTTTTGTGCTCACTGAGCCCGAACGTACGAAACATTGTGGTTTCTTTGATATACTGCGGAAGTAGCAAGAAGGAACCGGATGGAAAGTACGAATTAAGCACAGGCTGTTCACAGGACGGCTTTGCAGGCGGACGGGATTTAGTTTTATATGCCGAAAAAATTCTATATTTCGACCACAGAGTGATATAATTTATAACGCAATGAAGAAAACTACTATTTATAACAATACTACTTGGCTACTATTTACAGCCAGAAGAAAACAATAACTGACACATAACAGCAAAGGCTGGGTGAAGACAGAATCCAAACTAGGTGAAGTGAAAACAACACAAGGATGAACAGGCCGAATTGACCTGTAACGCACCCACCTTTTCGAGCTTTGTAGTCTGCTCTAATTTAACAAACCAAACACACATCCTTGGGGCGCCGCTACTTGCCTCTGAGCCATACAAAAAAAAAACGCGGGCTGCTGCGAAATCAGGATGAGTTTATAGTGCTGCCAATCGAAAAAACGCGCGAAACCATACCATGCACAGTCGAACGAATTGAACAGTTATCGCTTACAGGCATCGGGCTAGTTATTTAAATATGACAGTTAAAAGTTTAAAAAGTCGCATTAGGAAAAAAACTGCCACAGCTTGCACTAACAGCAGAGGGGAAGTGGACGTAGCTTCTCCCATAATTTTTTTCCCGTTGTTCGGTTGTTTATTTAAATTTTGACAATCAGGAATTTCTAAAGTGCCGAGGAAAAACATCACTGTAATAGTCCCCTGACTGGGTTCCTTGAACTTGGCAGCTCAAGCAACAGGAACAGAAGCAACTATACCTGCTTAAATAAATACAAACATACACACAGACTTTCATCGTCACACGCAGAAATATACTACTACAAAGACATATAACTGCCAGCGGTTTCCAGGAATGAGAGAGCAGCCAGACCCCAGGATTGCAAAGCCGCTTTTAACGGCACTGTAAAGCAAAGACCATAATGAATGTACAGTGTTTTAGAGAGCAGCGTTCGTCGTCATCCCTTTCGTCGTCGTCCGACGGCACAGCCGGCAATGCAAATCCCCTCTTAGTGCGTCGGTGTTAGACCTCCACCTCATCAGCTGGTCCAGCGGCCGTATTTACGTGTGGATTGTCAACAGGTAGCTTCGCAAATTCGTGGTCATCGTCTTCAGCATGGAGGTAGCGTGGCGCGCCAGTCACTACACGATGACGACCACGAAGGCGCGAGCTCCTCATGTGGCGTAAGCCCACGCGCAAGCCTGGATAATGCCGGGCGTTGCCCCTAAGGCACGCGATAAGGTGTGCTCAATGTTTTTGCTAAAGCAATGGCGCGAACGTTACCTGATCATGTTACCTGAAGAAGCAAAAGGCACAATTGAGGGCAAAATCCATGGCAACAACAAAAAGAAGGAAACAAACAAAGGAAACCAAATCGAGCTTGTGCAACTGTCCCAGAATGGAAATTCAACTGCTGCACTGCTGCATGTTTATTTTTGTGAAGGGTTTAGTGTATTTTCATGGTGTGTGTACCTGTGTAACCCATCTACGCTGCATGTTCAGGTTAACTGTGTGTTTTCGTTTATGTTGAGCCTTTGACGATGGTTTCTTGCTACCGTGTTTTAACCAGCATGAACACAAGTTTTTGTGCTCTGTGAAATCAAGGAAGCAATGAATGTTTACGTGTGTGAGTGACCTGCTCTTTAAGTGGAGATACTGTGGAGTTCCTCCAGCCTATGCATTTCCTATGCATTATCCTGTAGCATGTTTACACATCGGTCAATTCAAAGATCAGCTTGGGGGTGCTAGAAGCTTGTTGTTTGAATTGTGTGAACGTTTCTAATGCAACAGAACCTACAGCGGTGTAATAAAGATAAAGCTCATTAAGGAAAACTATTGCTGTATTATTTCTTAGCTGAGTTAACAATTTCCTGGCGCGCAACATTACTTCCCGTCGTTAAAAAGACTGGCAAAATGCATCCACGCAAAGCTTTTATTCAACATTTCATATCAATGCAAACTTGGCAAGAAATGGGTTTACAGATAATGAGCTATGAGACCTTAATCTTTATGTGATAGTTTGAGACAAAGCAATTGTCTGACACCCATTACATAGAGAAATTTGGTAGTCATGTTATTGGCTGCTTCACTGGAGTGCCGCACTAGCTCCAAGATTATTTGAACAAAGAAAACTGATGAACTGGAGATATAATTTTATTTGATGAAAAAAACACTAGTTATGTGAATGTTTGCAACATTGATTGTAGAAAAAGAGCTCGTGGTTGTAGTTTATCCTTGTCATCGTAATTCCTGGCTACAATAATTGAAATAAGTGTAGAAGCAGAAATAAAAAAGTACCGTCAGTTCCACTCAGTGAAAACTGTGGGAAAAGCGGAGAAACACTGGCCGTAGCATTATTTTAAATTTGCGTTGTAACTCACTTGTTATCAGGTCGTTGTTTTGCTCTGCTTGGTCTTGCCTCACCATTACAGTCTTGGCCATTCTCAAAGAACGAATGCGGAGCAATAACTGGCGAATTGCTTTGTTTATACCCCACTGAACCTCTCAGTGACCTATTTTTCGCAAACGCTCATAGGTTGCCTGACTAACTCGCGACCTTCACGATGCGCTGCAGCTGTGTGCCTCAAAGCTCTTTTCGGTGCGGCGCAGCTTCCCGTCTCACTGTAGCCTCTTCCACCCCTCTCGATACCAGGTCATATAAATAGCGTGATGCCAAGCAGCATGACCAGGCAACAGCAGGGTCGACCAAGAACAGCTGCACGGGTAAAAGATACAGAACGTACAATCCTAACCACAGTCATGCTCGTGACCTGAGAATGAGCTAGTTAAACCAATTTATCACGTCCGTGGGTGTGCACTTGCTTGTGGCTTTAGGCAAAACCTTTCAACTAAAAAAAAACTTTCTGTGCCACTGCCTGACCAAATAAGTAATACAAAAGAGCATTAGTGAAACAGCGGACTGAAGATTTTATATGATTTCACAGGCTGACAGACAGACAGACAGACAAACTAAAGGGCTATAAAGTAAAATAGAAGCTCAACCCCTACCATATACGTATCACGGTTGACGCTAATTAAAAAAAACAAACTGGACTGAAGTCCCAAAGAGTTTTTAAGAGACAGGAAAACAAGAAAGAAAGACGAAAGAAGAGAGGTCTATCACGCGTAACCAAGCCAAGGGAGGGCAGGCAATCAGCGGTATTTTTTTAGGAATATGTGAAAGCTCAGTTATGAATCAACATGTCGTTCTTCCTACATGTGATCTTGTCGCAGTCTGAGAGTCTAGAGAAGGCCTACGTCCGAGCTCGGCCCACACAGCTGCGGTGCAGCAGCGAACATCAAACAAAAACATTTAGAGACTGCTGCAAGCAAGGACGAGGCTACAGAAGAGGACCGCCGAGTTGAACTTGCTGCTCACAGCTCTGAGACGCCCAAACAAACTTCTAAAGAGCAGGCCACTGTATTGGACAGCCATGGTGCATCCAACCTGAGCAGCTTTTAAATAGGCAGACTGCAAAGCATGCTGAGCAGAATGTGCCAAGGCAGTTCTCCCCTGAGCCCACGGCCTTTGCACTTACACTCAACTTTTACTCCCCAAGCACGTACAAGTACGTCAGGCAACTGATACCTTCCTTCCGCATCCTCGGGCACTATGAAAATGGCATGAAAATGTGGATGGACAGGCCGGTTTCTCGTCCGAGGCTTTTGCTGTCCTTAAAATGAAGTGTGCACAAAGTGGCAGCCAGGGCCACCCAAACATTTGTGGCCTTAGAGTTGATGAAAGGACCATTCGCCGACAGGTACAATGGAAAAAGGGCAGCTTCGAAGGGTTTGACGATGTTGGCACTGGCCTTGATGGTGACTGTCTGCCACAGGTAAAAGGAGCTTTTGTTATAACGGCAGTTGCCATCAATAGCCGATGGAAGCTGCCCTGGGATACTTTTTTGTGGACGGCCTCGTGGGTGAACAACAGGCGAACTCGGTTAAATAAAGCCTACTCCGCGCACAAGATGCAAGAGCAATGATTGTTTTCTTGGCGTTTGACGGGGATTCACCAAACGTTGCTATGCTACAGGAGCTTCGAAGCAACTATATATATATATATATATATATATATATATATATATATATATATATATATATATATATATATATATATATATATATATATATATATATATATATATATATATATGTATATATATATATATATATGTAGCATCTATGAAAACGACCTTCCCTCACTCGGCCACCAAGGAGCCTGTGGCAGCTTCTCTGAACCCCGGTCATATGTTATAACGAAAGTCCCTTCATCTGCTTTAGCTAAGTAGCGACAACTATTGATGTGCCGACGCGCCCTGCTATTGGCTGACGCCTTAGTTCCTGTTCCGGTTTCGAAAAAGTTCCGGTTCCGGCTTGCGTTTTCCATTTCCGTCCGCCATGATCGATCAAGATGTTTTGCTTCATCTGTCTAGCCCACGTTGTTTCTGTGTGCTCCCTGTTCTGTGTGTGTGCTAGCCGCACATTCTGAATTGAAGCGGTCGCTTGTGATTGTGGGGGCACTTTTGAAGAGGATATATAGTTTGGTCTTGTGGATAGGCTACCCGCCCCGGAGTGCATGGCACTGCGAGATGACGGACTACTGCGCGTTTAACTGCACGAAACAGTCTGGCAAAGCCAAGGCGTTGTTTGCCGCGCTGTTCGGCAAGCTCAGCCGCAAACGCTGGGAAGTTTGGCTCCACAGGATAGGACGAAAAGACTTCCAGCCTACCCAGTCGAGTAAATTATGCGAGGTGAGTTTCTATTTTACTGCAACACTCCGCTGCTGCGGCACGGGCGTAACACCGCTCGACCGCCGTGTTAAACGCGACAGCCTTCGCCTATTCAAAGTTAAGAGAAACACCGTGTCTTTAAAAAAAGCACGCAGGGAAACCTGAAGTTTTGATCATTTGGCTCTCACTTGCTAATACTATTTTGATTAATTTTGACCGCGTGGGAATCTTCAACGTGCGTCGAAATCTCGACACACGGCCGTGTTCGCTTTTTGCCTGCATCGAAAAAGCAGCCATCGTGGCCTGTAATCGGTCCTTGGGCTCGGCAGCACACCTTACTTAGGCTCTGAGCCAGCGTGTTGCGTTCAATTTTGAAAGGCGTTGAAATAGATTAGAATGAGAGTTAGGCAGTCTAGTAATACACGTTTTTGCAACGAATCGCGTCAACGCTTTTAATCCAGATTCGTAGTAAACTTCGTAATCTGCTGCCAATGTGTATCACTCTAAACATTGACAGATCCCTCTACCCGTTTACATAACGGGTCATTCCGTTTACTTGCTCTGATTTTCTGCAGGCTGGCCTTGAACTGCATTGGTAGCTTGACAGCGACTTCTTTTTGTGGTGTAATGTGTACCTGTTTCTTGAACACACCTGCTATGCAGTATCACTTCACAGAGGACCAGTTTGGGCCAAGCATCCTCTGGAAGTTCGGCATAAAGCAGCTAAGGAGTACTGCTGTTCCACCGGTATTCAGCCACAGGCCAGAAAAGTCACCACGCAAGGTGCCGCACCGTCGAAGTTGTGCTGCAGGGGAAGCGTTGGAAGTGAGGACTGGCTTTTTTAACAAAAGGTTATGTTCGATGTTATAAAAGCTAAATGTAGATTCCTATTCATGCCTATGTGTATTCATAACCACAAAAAATCAAAATTTCAGCAACTGGAATAGAGCTAGGACATTCTCTACCGATATGCCCACTTGCTACAGCTGAATGCTCACCATCTTGTTAATGTTTGCAGCTACAAGATGAGCGTGACGTTACAAAAAACCGACCAGTATGTTTGCTAAGTCCTTTTGCCAAGGTTTTTGAATTTGCGCCATTTATCTTTCTTTTTTATATGTCAAATAACAGATGCTCAGCATGTATTTCTAAAAGGCTGATCGGTTGAAACCAACTTGACAACGTTTGTTGAATGCACTAACCCAATCATCGCCAATAGCGGCCAGATTGATGTAGTGTACTTCGATCTGTCTAAGGCTTTTGACTTGGTGGATCAAAATCTTCTACTTCAAAAACTGCTGCGATATGGTGTTTGCAGCAACCTTTGCATGTTCATTTGTGACTATCTAAATGGCTGACCAAACCGACCAAACGTACGTGGCGTGTTGTCTAAACCTTTTTTTTTCTAAGACAGGAGTCCCTCAAAGATCCATTTTGGGTCCACTTTTGTACAATGTTTTTATTAACAACCTCGCTTGTTCAGTAAGCAATAGCCAAATGCTTCTCTACGAGGATGACATCAAGCTGTTCCGAAACGTTGACTCTCGTGATGACTGTGCCCTTTTACGGTCCGACATTTGCAGCGTAATCAGTGCCTTGTTAACAAGTGATTAATAAATACTACCAAAACACTTGTAATGAGTCCAACCAGGAAATGCACAAGGGTGTTATATGATTACGCGTTAGATCAATGCATCCTGAGAAGTGATGATGGGTGTCATGACCTAGAGATTTTTGTCAATTTAGAACTATGTTTTCGTGTGCCCATTGAAAAGCTTGTTAAAAAGGTATACAGTCAGTTAGGAGTAATATCAAGCATCACACGTCCTTTCCATAAACTTCATTTTGGGTCTATCCTATGGCAAAACCTGTATGCAAGCCAGGCTGCGAATATTGATGATGTTCGACGACATTTTTTAGAATTTTTTATGATAGGCATTTTGATCGGAGAGCGTATTACCACTATAATAACATTTTGGATAAATTGCACTTGGTTACACTGTCCAAGAGAATGAAGGATCGAGATTTTATATTTCTGTTTAAATATTTGCATCGTGTGACTGAGAGAGTTTGACATCGCCAATACACTTGTGGGTACTGTCAGGTTCGAGTGACAACAATAAATTAGAGAAGAAACTCTTTAGACGAGGCTATATTTGTATACCCCTAAAGCACAACAGAATGCACACAATGAACAGATACAAACGAAAGTGCAACACGGGGCTGCGAGGACGCGGTATAGAAAACAGGAATTAGTTCAAATAGCAGAAGAGTCACAGTCCGGGAACTAAGGAATGAGACACGGTACGCAGTGATTACCGACACCGGTCGAAGTAGCCTTGAGATGTCCAGGTAGTGTGTCGTGGCCGCGGTAGTACAGCGCGCTCCGAGATCCCGTCACCGTCGTGGGGAACGCAGCTCTCTGGAAGCGCCGCTGTCGTCACCGATGCCCGGCGCGACGACTTGCTTGTGGAGAAGATGTCTTAGAGGTTGTTCTGGTGGAGGACCTCCTGGTGCACGGCACGGGTCCGGTCGCCCGACCGCCGCGCAGCCCGGTCACGCTCCACACCTCCTTGGTGTTCTTCTTCTTCTCGGAATCGCCTCTGCCCGCCGGTCGCTGTCGCTGGCCGCTCCTGATTGGCTGGTGGCCGGCGCGAGCTCGTGCCGTGGTCGCGAGCCTTCGGCGCCGTAGCCAGTGTCGATGACCTTTGAGCCGCATGCCTTGCGTCTTCTTTGTTGTCGTCTTCTTCATCGTCATTGTCTTCGTTTTCACTCGTGACAATATCCCCCCACTTAAGCATTTTTCTCTGAAAAATGTCTGCTCACTCATGTCCAACACACCATGTACACAGTACTTGGAGGGCAGTCGCAGAATATCTAGTCATCACAAATGCACTTGGAACGTCCCCAAGAGCAAATACGAGCTCACAAAACACTGATCACCGTCGATAATGAGTGAACACACCAACTACATTTATACACGACATTTAGGTTAAATCTCAGACCAGACATCAACCAAAAAGGCAATCGGGCAGATAGCTTATCCCTTTTCCGACAGTGGCTACGGTGCCACTCCCTGCCTCTTACGTACACACGTCTGCCCGCGTAGTTCAAGGGCTTTCCATTTAAATCATATGGTTCCCGCGCACATGCGAACTTTCTGACAGACCGTGGAAAAAACTGAACAATGTGTCTTTTAGTGGCCTTTCCATTTCGTGAGCCACTCGTGAGTCGTGATACAGCTATTTTCCCGGTGCTACAGTTCTTTTGCTTGGTTTTTGAACATTTACACTTTGCCCGACTAGAGTAGTGCCTTCTTAGCTTCAGAGGCGGGTGCTTTCTTTTTGACACTAACTGGTCTTTTCGGACTAAAATCTGGGGCTTTGGGACCTTCTCGTCTCTAACAGGACTCTTTTTCGCTACAGAGCGGTGCTCCGGAGGCAGAATGTCCTCCATATTAGCCGTAACGACATCATCAACCTCGAGCCCAGCAGACGCGCTACCCGGGAAATTCGATGTCGCTTCCCGCACTTTTACAGAGGTTGTGGTGTCTCGCTTAGCATGAGGCACCGTCTCACATTTTATGATTACTTCAGGTTCGCCTGCCTGGTTGACCTCTAATGCTCCATTTAAAGGCAGCAGAATCTCCTCTGCATTAGAAGTCGGTGGTGAGAAATGTTGTACTTGCTTAAAATTTTTGCCGCCACCCTCAGATTGACAGGTCGCCTTTCGCGACGCCTCAAGCTCCGCGAGCCGTAGCCGCAGCTTAAAAGTTTCTTTCTGTTTTGCGGCAATCTCTTTTTTTATCTCGGCTAGCTCTTTGGCTGCCTCGAGCTCTAGAACTGTTTCCTCGAGCCAGCTGTTTTGCTCCTCGAGCACCCACTGTTTAAGCTCGTCGCCGCTCAACCCTAACCTCTTCCCTAGTTCATATAACTCTGCCGTGTCCATTATGAGTTTGTTTTTTAGGGGTATGCCAAACGAACTAGCCTCGTCGTGTCGCGGACGCCAATTATTGTCAGGTTCGAGTGACAACAATAAATTAGAGAAGAAACTCTTTAGACGAGGCTATATTTGTATACCCCTAAAGCACAACAGAATGCACACAATGAACAGATACAAACGAAAGTGCAACACGGGGCTGCGAGGACGCGGTATAGAAAACAGGAATTAGTTCAAATAGCAGAAGAGTCACAGTCCGGGAACTAAGGAATGAGACACGGTACGCAGTGATTACCGACACCGGTCGAAGTAGCCTTGAGATGTCCAGGTAGTGTGTCGTGGCCGCGGTAGTACAGCGCGCTCCGAGATCCCGTCACCGTCGTGGGGAACGCAGCTCTCTGGAAGCGCCGCTGTCGTCACCGATGCCCGGCGCGACGACTTGCTTGTGGAGAAGATGTCTTAGAGGTTGTTCTGGTGGAGGACCTCCTGGTGCACGGCACGGGTCCGGTCGCCCGACCGCCGCGCAGCCCGGTCACGCTCCACACCTCCTTGGTGTTCTTCTTCTTCTCGGAATCGCCTCTGCCCGCCGGTCGCTGTCGCTGGCCGCTCCTGATTGGCTGGTGGCCGGCGCGAGCTCGTGCCGTGGTCGCGAGCCTTCGGCGCCGTAGCCAGTGTCGATGACCTTTGAGCCGCATGCCTTGCGTCTTCTTTGTTGTCGTCTTCTTCATCGTCATTGTCTTCGTTTTCACTCGTGACAGTACCTTATAAGCTATTTCGAGAATTAAATGTGTTGGGAACAAAGTTTGTAATCCTATGCAACAACTGTTTCATTTGTATAATGATGTGAGGTCAAATGATGTTGATGTTTTTGGCAATATGTCGGCATTCAAAGTTGGTCTTGTGAAGTTATAGTGTCCTATGTGTTGATATTCATGTTTTTTTCTCTTTTGAAGGGTATTTTTTTTATTTATGTTTATACAGGAGTGGTTGATGGTCATTGCTCAGGTTTTGGTTTTGGCATTCAGCTCAGTGATTGTGAAGCTGCTAGTTGTTTACGTTTTGTCTGTGGTGACCTCTTTTCCACTGATGCATTGTTCATACACCTACTAAATTTTGTAGTTGCTAGATTCAGCCTTCTGCACATTGTCTAATTCTGTCACTTGTGCTCCTTATCATTTGCTTTTCATTTATGCATTACCGTCTAATACATGAGAGCGAGTGAATTTTCAGTTTGCAGTTTATTTGATGCATGTTTTTAAACAAGCCCCAATGGTATGCGTAAAAAGTTTATCCTGAGGTGATGGCCTTTGTCCCCCTCTGCTTACCTGTGCTGCTCGCAATACTTTCGGAACTGCTACATGCAACGATTAGGATGGTGTTTTGAGCAAACCTGGATAACGTTTCTAAATATCTGGCTGTTTTTTCTTTTTTCGTTTGGTTTGGTTACCATGCTTTTTTGGAAGAGTTGAATTGTCAGTTGGCAGTTGCTGAGATGTACAGATGCTTAATAAGCCTGAATGCTGTATCTAACAACTTAGCTCTAATGTAGCCTCCTCTTCTTTCTCATTTTAAACTCAAATCTAGAACTTGAAGCTGTTAAGATGAGCAGATTTTTTAACTGAGTTGGATTGTTTGCACCTGTTTGCCTTTCTATTATTGAATAAGCAGTGTTTTGATGTTAAACGATTTTTTGTGTGTTTTTTCATTTATGTCATGTGACTTTTCAGTGTCAGGTGCTTATTGTAAAATGTTTATTTGAAGGCAAATAATGCTGAACCCTGGACGCCCCACAAGTTTGCTTAAATTTCGCCTAACTCTACACCAATAAAAAGATTTTAAACACGTCACGTGGGATTCTTCCAGATTACTTCCAAAATATATTCAGTTAAAGGTAGTACATTTCTTGCGTCGAACTAAGATGATATCTTAACACAAATAGATTGATAGCTACAGTGGCATGCATGGCATTTGTGGCAGTGGATTACTTTATATGAAACCCTGCTTCATCTTCAATATTGGCTCTGTTCAATTCTATTATTTCGGCATGATCGGAAAAGTGTTTGACTTTGACAAAACCTCTTCTCTAATGTGCAAGCTAACAACATGCTGCATACAAAATATCACCTTTGTAAGATACATCCGCCAGGTCCCTCGGAAAATTACAAAAAATACAAAAAACGAAAATGCAATGCAGCTACCAATGAACAAACTGTATGTGTTAAACTCAGAAGTATGTCGAGGTTATGCCCTCATTTTATATGAGAAATTTCAGGAAATAACGGAAATCCCTGAAGTGAGGCTTTACTGTATTCTATATAGGATGGCAAAAAAATACTTCAACAGAATTATTCTATGAATTTATAGCGTTGCTGCCTCAGAAAATAGGCCTGATCTTATTTGAAACTAATTAACTGCTAGCATAAAGACGATATTTTATGTTTTTTAGAACCTCGGCGGCTGTACGGAACACATACGCGAGACTCGATGGGCGAAGCACTACTGTCTATGAAGCAGTTCTGTGGAGGAGATCTTGTGGGTAGAAATATGTTTGAGAGGTACTGGGCAGCGCTCTATTCTGGGAAAAAATACATTTGTTTTGCAGCAGCTTAGCATGCTTTTCTACCTTTGCGACTAAGAAACGTCTGTGCGGAGTAATTACCACGCTGTTATCTACTTCGGTATCATAATATTACAACATTGCGGTACATAAACATTCAGGTAGCACAAGTTTTCAATTCTCCATTCGTAAATGTGACAGTACGCACCTTAACTACTCCTGTGGGGAACTCCGAGTGCGCAAAAGATTTTGTTAGAAAGGCACACTGCGAAGAACAAACAAAAAACACTCTGGAAGCGTGCACGGCCAGCATAAAACTGAACTCCCCTCATCGCCGCCGATCAAGGGGCTTTACATAAAAGCAAATCCGTCAAGGCAGCTTTAGCTAGTGTTGATTGCCTTTATCTATATTTAATCCAAAGATGAAGGCACTTAAACGTCATCCATATGCCTTACGAACCGTCAGACACTTAATGCGACGCACGCTAGCCTGAACCTGAGAGCCTGCAAACTATGCTCACTGGCGCACTCCACGGCACGCGTATCTGAAGTCCCTTCATCGGCTTTTCACTTATTCAGCGCTTGACTTCCTTTTTTGTGTGGTAGGGCATGAATAATAACGTTACCACTCTATTCTGCAGCGAAACGTTGGTGAAGCAGCTTCGTACTACTGCGCAGACAGGGCACGCGACGCTGCCTATGTGCTGGGCGGGCGTGCAGCTGCCGCGAGTTAGAAAGTTCATGGCGGACAGCGCTAGCAGACGACGAAAGAGGAGCGGGAGAGGGGTGGAGAGGAAGAAACTGTCGCTACTTGGCTAAACGCCGATCAGGGACTTTAGTTATAACTAGTGAGAAATGCAGTAGTCACCAAAAGGTGCTTTACTGAACAAAATGGGCAAATAGTCACGTGGGCGTATATTAAGCAACTTCACACGGAAGAAGAGGGCCTGCGTTTCGCAAACAAGCTGCGTCAAGCACATGTGACTTGAAACCGCAGGCAAGGAAGGTGTGAGGTTTGACGCTCGTGTTGACGATGGCGATGACGCCGTGGCGGGAACATACCCACAAAGTGCTTATGGCGCCAGTGCTGCCTGTGCGGATTTCCCTGAGTGTGGGTGCGCCGAGAAGGAAGAAGTGGCAAGCCACACGAGGGTTTCAATTCGACGAATAAGAGGCGACCAAAACAGAGGAGCTTAGGAGGCCAGCCTCGAACGTGGGAGAACACCGAGAGGCGTGAAATGAATTGCCCGGACGCTTGCTCATGAAATGGCGAAAAGGAGGAGCGCGAGTGGGAAAGGCAAAGGGCGCTTGGCTTTTCCACCGTTGTGCGCACTCCCCGCGCTATGGGACCGGACCGGCTGTGCTGTGGATGTGGATGGAATGCTTAATCCTCCGCATTCTGACGCAGTTACGTGTGCTTCAACCGTGCCTTGTGTTGGATATTTCGCGTTCTCTCAGGTGTTTCCCGCCGATTTTGCACTGACGTGAAGCGGCAAGTGTTTGGATATGAAGCGGGCGCTCTACCGTAACCACACGTGAGTGCATCGCCCCGCAGCTGTAGGTTTCGAAGTGCCTCAACCATAGAGTTTTTTACTGTGAAACTCTATGGCCTCAACACCTCACCCGTTCGCAAGTAGCCGCGTAGTTGGAACGGCTATTTCTCAAACGTAAATGTACCGTTGACTATACATGTGATCGGCTAAACCTTTGATTCGAAAATTGCATTTTGTGCGAGAGATATTTTTTTCTGTGATAACGCAAACGACCGTGTTGTTTTCGTTCTTTTCTTTGTTTTCACTAGCGTTCCGTGCTGATGCCGAAACGGGAGTTGTAACTCGCTAAACTTTTACGCTCGTCTGGCGCAATGATTGACTATTGATTCCTAATGACCAGTTTCCCAAATATATACGCTTACTCAAGTCAGCATCTATAAGCAGTTCTGTCCTCACTGTACGAATTGTAAAGGGGGTGAAAACAATATGCTACGGTGGCCGTTTTTGGCTTAAGAGTGAAGCGTACACGCATGTGTTAGTCTGGGCAAGCTTATAGTTCTGAACTAGATGTAAAGTTGGCATACCAGAAAAACCAGAATTTTTCAAAGCCTTTTCTTTCATTATTCGAACTGGCTTTTCCTCGTTCGTTTTCTGGCAACATATCAGGGCAGCACGTGGGCAGGGTCACGATGCACCCCAAATAATCCAAGCCCGACTATATTCAGTTGTTACCATTGTCTTAAAAGCTTTTCTGATTGCCCTTCACTTCTTTAACATTCGGTCAGAAGCGCCCTACCAAATGCTTCCTTGGTGTGGAGGCGTACAGCAAATAGGCCACCCAGCCCCATCTATTTGCTGGTAGGGCATTACGACATTGGCAGAGCTTTCCGAGGAACACCCACAGGTGGTACCACCTAGAAAAATCTGCTTAACATACATGCGCCATTGGACACAGCATTGACAGCCGTCTTGTTTCCTGCCGATTGTGCTAAAAATCCCCTGCTGCCACTGGCTGTTTCATATGCATACGCTAATGGTCACAAGGTATAGTAGAGTCTCTGGTGAACCTGCATGCATGCATTTCTGGGTGTGCTTGTAGGCAAGGCAAAACTTTCCAACGAAATCGACACTGCAAGAAACCCGCGTTGAGGCATCCTAATTTATATTTGCTAGCTGAGGTTTGTGTCTGTTAAAATGCACGTGACCAGGAAAAGTTCTCACACACATTCACATGTTACACTTGCATATCCCTGCATCAGTGTTAGCTTCAAGGAGAACCATTCGACAAGTTCCACCAGTCTTGTCAAGCAATTCGAAATTTGTGGAAAAACGTACGGGGCGGCCGTGATGCTTTGATACCGCAATGGCAATTTAGATGCCATAATAAAGTAGTGCTGCTGCAAGTTGCACATTATTTGTATTCACAACAGTATACCGATCCTTGCCAACGGGCTATTGCACCTTACGTGTACCGTAAAACCATTAGGTCTCTTCTGGGCAGATGTACTGAAATATGCTGCTGTGCTGTCACTTTTGCATCACAATAGATTTGCTTCCTCTTTTTCTCTTTTTAAGCGTAGCAACCTTTCAGGTTGCTGATAGTGCTGAAACATGAAAAAGTTCAGCGTAGTTAAATGAGTATGCTACATTCTGCTTATCTTGCACCTTGTGGCATTTCAGCTGCCCACGGGCGTCAAAGGAATAACACGGCAAGTGCGTGAGTTGCAACACAGTTTATTTGTTTGCACCAAAAGATATGCAAGTACAAAACATCAAAAGCAGAAACCACAAACAGGAACCCACATCCTAACATCAAAAAGGTGACATTATGCAAACCATAAACACACAACTTCAGCCATATGCATACTCCTACCACTCAGTACATTAACATTAACAACTGAAGAAGTTGCAGCAGCACCCACACAAAGCACATCAATATCTCTCACTGATCAAAAAATGCACCGACACAGATCATACAGATGATTAACCAGCAACGCTGTCACATACAGTTGCTGTTTTATGTATGATTCGTCGCCTTCCATTTGAGCTGTGCTTCACGCAGTATCTTGCTGCATGTGCACTCTGCTGCGAGAGACTTTTTTTTCATTCTCTTTGATGTGGCATTATCAAGTAGCACTATCAGTAGTAGTGAGAGTGTAGCTGCATCATCTATATACCTCGCCAATCTCTGTCGTTTTAATACCCACTCCTCTCTAACCAGTTTCTTCCATGCAGGTGCGTGGGGTTGTGCCAGAGGAGTTTTCTGCATACCTCGGACCACCGGGATTTTCCTTTCGCCTAGCCATATAGAGTTTCGCTTAAAAACGTTTTGCACACAAAAATCCAAGACCTGTACTGCCATCAAGATGCACAGACATCTAAGCTGAACGCCACCACAATTGCAGAGCATTTCCACCCACCCAGTCCCGAGCTGTACTGCACCACTCTGTGTCATTTACAAACTTGTGCTTCCATGGCCTAGTACGACAGATTCTCTGTCCCGCAACCTGCCATTTGTGCACCCAGTTTAGCCCACTACATCAAGTATGGGAGTGCTCAGAGACTATTTAGCCTCTACTCAAACATCAGGCCCATTGGGGAGCAGTGGGGGATCCATTTGACCAACTCAGACTCATCCTACCACCGCGACCTGGTACGACAGCAAGAGCACCCAGCGGTTATATGAGTTTTCGCGACTAAAGAAGTGCCCCTAAACATCAGAAGCTTGTCTTAGACTTAATTTATTCAATCAGGATCAGGTGGAGAAGTTTCCTCCTAGAAATAATACTAACTTTGAACAAAAATAGTAAATGAGTAGTCCTCCTTATATAGGCACATTGAACTATACTCACACTATTAAACATATGTAAACTACCTATAGACATGCTCAAGAAGAGCACAAGTTTGTCATTAGGTGCATTGACAGCCACACAACAGCTTCCACATCATGCCGGGAAGACGAAACGCGTCGTTCTTGCGTGTCTCATAGACTTCCTTGACACTACGAACTTTTTTCCCCACAATCACACCATCCCATATGTCTACTTAAGACCCCTTCCTCCCTCTTCAGCAAACTTTCTTTTAGCACTCAAGAACTCTAGTTCATGCAAGTTCTCATAACGGTGGACATACAAAAGGCCTTTGATACCCTCCTTCACGACACTTTCCTTTCCCCCTCCAAGACACTCACTGTGGCTCCTGTATCTACTCCTATGTTCATTTGTTACTCCCCTCCTGACAAGCTCAATTACAAATTGGAACCACTCTATCCCCACCTATTACCCTTACCCACGGTACACCTCAAGGTGCTGTACTGTCACCTACCCTCTTCAACCTAAGGCTTGCCCCCCTGGCAAGAGGGGCAACCAGTTTCGTCATCGTCGAACGTACACCAAATTCGAGTCATACGACTAGGCCCAGTGGCACTTACAAAGTCTGAAGGTAGTGTCATGCGACATGGTGTTGAAGCTTCATAAACGCTTCAACCCCCTGAAACATTGAACAACATTCACCACAACTGAAGGCATAGGTTCCCCACAAAACCAGCCACCACAGCCTGAACAAGACCTCCACCAGCTTCTCGACTTCATCGACCACCAACTGCAGTGTCGGAAAGCCGTGGAGCAAGCAGCATACAGTAGCAAGAACCTCAGACGTCACTGTGACACTGGAAGAGCTGCCTACCCAATGACATCGTAATGTGCACCCCGTGTGAGCTTTGCAAATTTCAGCAAACACCCTCACTGCTTGTTCTGCCAAACCACGAAGAATCGGTCACACACCTGCGACTGCAAAGAGCAGAACAACACACACAAGAAACGGTTTCACAACATGGAAGGTCGATGCTTACAATGTGTAAAGAAAGGCCGCGTGTCAAGGTAATGCTGAAGTATATTACGGTGCGATAAGTGTTCACGGAAGCATGTAACCACTATCTGCACGTAAGACATTTCTAAAAGCAAAAATATGACCTCCGCTCCCGGGAGCTTGTTTTCACAACCTGGCCCCACGGTTTCACTCCATGCTTTGAATGCAACAGTCGCAAGTTCTGCATCGTCGGGACGCTATCGAATTATCTTCAATGGCAGAATACAATGCACTTTTATTACTGCAGATGCGTCGAATAGATTAGGCTTCGAAGTCACGAAAGAGGAGATTTTGACCATTGGTGCTTTTGGAGGGCAAAAGTTGACAAAAACCCCGACAAAGCTTTCCTGCTCATCAGTGTCAAAAATAATGAGACGGCCATGCAAATCGAAGCACTTGAAATTGAGGAAATATGTAATGACCATATTCCCATACCAGACAACCAAGTCATCACGACAATAAAAGGAATGCAGTGGGACGCACAGGGAGTATGAGCACAACGGTATGGCGCAACCAAAATATCGAATATGATTGGATCACATCACTACTGAGATCTTGTAACAGGCAATGTTAAGGCAGTGGCCCTGATGCATAAAGCAGTGTAAGCGGTCGGTTGGACTTTCCAAGGCGCACTGCCATTGGGAGCCAAATCCGCTCACTGTGCTGATGCTACTGTGCTTCGAGCGTGTCCGTAGAAGACAACGACGACTCGAAGGTTGGCGACTGTTTCTCATCATTTGGAAGCATTGGTATGAAATGCAACAACGAACGAAGCTCGCACACCGCACGGATAATCACACCACTTGAGGAAACAGCCACAAAGATGAACGAACAACATGTAATTGTGCTACCGCTGGGGAAATCGGGTTCTCCTGGCGGATAGCCTTGCCGTTACAATGATGCGGCTGCACAGCTCAGCGAAAAAAACTCATAAAAAAGCTAAGCTTGTGAGATGGTGTGACACGACTAGAGCGCACTTGAATAGGGAAACCAAGGAAGAAGTTGTCTCCTGTGATCCAGCACGCCCACGCACAGGTTCTCCGTGGCGCAGTACGAGACACCCTGACCCAAGTTCACAAGATGTGGACGATTCCACTCGCCCACAACTAGTAAGACATGCGACGATGCTTTGTCAGATGAGGACTACAGTCAAGCTCTGGTGCAAGAAATACATCCGCTCTGCATAGACCACTCAACTGTTGCGCACTTGCCTCATCTCTTGGCGAGGGAGAGTGTTGGAACTTCCTCTTCTGCACCGTAGCAGACGACGTGTCATGATCATCAGTTTCATAACCACCGACGAAGCGGTGGCACGCGGTCGCGCTGCACCCGCGGCCAGTACCAGTAAAACGTTCATCATAGTCTGACGTGTGCTTTCCGCTCTCACACGACGACTTGGCCGCTTGAAGACGTGAAGGTCCAACAGAGAGAGAGAGAAACAACATTTATTCAGGCCTGCGTAAACCCGGTGGGTTACCTACTGGCGCTACTCGCCGGACCCCGTGCAAGGGGTGGTGGAAAGTCGCACTTTCGGCCGCTGGCGTTCGATGGCCGCGAGCGCGAGCTCGGCAGCCATCTTTTGGAGTTCGTAGTTGACGCTGGTGACCGCGTCCCTCACGCTTGGTGGGAGCGGATCATCGTCCTCTTCCGTTGTTGTTGTCGGTGGTTGATTGAGGCAACCCCACAGCATGTGCTGCATGGTCGCACGAGCGCTCCCGCGCAGCGCACACTCGTCCGTTGGGTATAGTTCGGGGCACACGTGCTTGGCGACCACGGGCGTCCATATCGCCCCCGTTTGGAGCTGTCGCACGAGCACCCCTTCCCTCCTGGTGAGTTTACGGTGTGGTGGCGGGAAGGCGCGCCTAGTCTCTCTGTACCACTCAAGCACATCCTTGTAGGAGCTGACCGGGGTTGCCTCCTCTTCTTCCCTGTAGTAGTCTTCCGCGTTCGAGTAGGAGAAGGAGGCAGACTCGCCTCGGCCGCAGCCGCCGCCCGAGCCGCCGCCGCACCCTCCGCGGGCGCAGCAGCAGCAGCCGCGGCAGCGGCCGCACCAGCGACGGCGGCGCCATCGTGTCTCGTTAGCACGCGCGCCGCTCGGTCCGCCTCCTCGTTGCGGTTGGTCCCGGTCCCCACCGGTCCCACGTGTGCCGGGAACCACTTGAGGACCACCGGTAGCGTCCGTCGGGGCAGGGCCCCGCACACCCTGTTCGCGCACTCCGACACCGAGTTCCGAGCGTAGCTCAGTATCGCGTTTCGCGAGTCACTGATCACTGTCGCGCACCGTGAGTCCACTAGGGCCAGCGCGATCGCCAGCTCCTCCGCTTGCGTTGAGTCCCGGGCCCTGACGCTGCCCGCCGAGCACAGCTTCCCGGAGGTCGCTGCAATCACGGCCACAGCGTACGTGCCCCGGCGGCCTGGGTATTCCGCCGCGTCCACGTAGAAGGCGTTGGTGTCCGCCGCGTGCACGTCCGTCAGGGCTTTCGCTCTGGCCGCTCGCCGCTCTCGGTTCTCTTCTGGGTCCATGTGCTTCGGCAGCGGCGGCACGTGCATCAGGTCGAGCAGCCCGCGCGGCAGCGACCCCGCCGGCTTCGGCATCGGCGGCCGGCTCGCCGGCCCCCCCCCCCCCCCCCGCCTCCACCACCGCGACCACCACCACCGCTCCCGCCCCCGCACCCGCCGCTCTCGCTTTCGCCTTCTCGCGTTAATCCCGACCGGTAGCCTACCCTACGTAGAATAGCCCTACCAGTTCTCGTCTGCGTAAGCCTCGCGATCTGCGCTGTGCCCTGGGCCTCGGCTATCTCGCTGAGGGTGTTGTGCACCCCCAGTTCGAGAAGCCTTTCTGTGTTGGTATGTGCGTATAGGCCCAGGGCCGTCTTATAAGCTTTGCGTAGCAGAGCGTCCACTTTCCCTCTCTCCACCACCGTCCAATTGTGGAATGCAGCTACATATGCAACGTGGCTGACGGCGAACGACTGGACCAGCCTGAGGAGATTCGCCTCTCTCATGCCTCCGTGTCTGGACGCCACTCTTTTGATCAACCTCAAGGCCATTGCGACTTTTGATTCCAACTTGGCAACGGTGAAGCCGTTGTGTCCGTGGGCGTCGATGTGTGGTCCGAGGACTCGCAGCGTCTTCACCCTCGGAATGGCCGTCCTGTCCCGCGTCTTCAGGTGGATGTTATTGTTTCTTTCTTCTTCTCCTCTCTTGTGGCTTCCTCTTCTCTTTGGTGTTAGTACCAGCAGCTCCGACTTGGTCGGGGAACACGTCAGACCCGTGTCTTTTAGGTGATCTTCGACTTCGTCGATGGCCTCTTGCAGGGACGCCTCGATCTCGCCGTCACTGCCGCCGGACACCCACAGCGTGATGTCGTACGCGTATATGGTGTGTCCGACTTTCGGGACGCCCTGGAGGCGCTGGGCGACCCCGATCATTACGATGTTAAACAGCGTCGGCGAGATCACGGCGCCCTGTGGCGTCCCCGTGCTCCCTAGGCTCTTCTTTGGCAGCTCCATGTCACCGGCAACGATCCTCGCGGTGCGGCCCGAGAGGAAGTCGCGAATGTACGCGAACGACCTCTCCCCCATGTTGAGGCGCGAGACCCGGTCCAGAATGGCTGAGTGTCGGACGTTGTCAAACGCCCCTTTCAGATCTAGGCCGAGCACCACCCGGTTGTCCATGGAGCCGGCCGGCCGGTTGATGACTTCGTTCTTGAGCAGCAACATTGCGTCCTGGGTGCTTAACTTGGCCCTGAAGCCCAGCATGGTGTCCGGGTACAGGCCTTCCTCTTCGAGGTATGTCTGCCACCTGTTGAGCAGGACGTGCTCCAGCACCTTCCCCACGCAGGACGTCAGGGATATCGGCCGCAGGTTGTCTATGCTCGGTTTCTTTATAGGCTTCGGGATCAGGACCGTCTTTGCCTCCTTCCAGCTGGCCGGGAGCTTGCCGGTTCGCCAGCACTGGTTGTAGTACCCCGTCAGCGATTTTATCGCCGCATCGCTCAGGTTGCGTAGCGCTTTGTTGGTAACCCCGTCCGGCCCTGGGGCGGACTTGCTGTTTATCGTTTCGATGACTGCCCGCACCTCCCATTCCTCGATGTCGGCGTCGAGCTTGGCGTTGGCCTCGCCCGCGTGACTCGGGAGGAGGGTCGGCGGGGTGGACGGGAGGTACTTGTCGTTTATGCGCCGGCGGACCTCGGCCTCGCCGAGCTCCCTTTTCGCTTTGTGCAGCGCCTGTGCGAGGGTGTGATGTTGGGACCCTTTCGTTTTGCCTTCGTCAAGGAGGTGCCGGAGCAGATGCCAGGTCCTGCTCTTATGGATCTGGCCGTCCGCTTCCTGACAGACCGCCTGCCACTGCTGTTGGCAGAGCACCGCGCTGTGCTTGTCGATTTCGATGTTTAATAGTGCTATTCTTTTGCGGAGCCTTCTGTTGTGGCGTTGCCTCCGCCATCGAGCCTTCAGCGAGTTCCTCGCCTCCAGCAAGTGCGCGAGGCGGCTGTCCAGCTGCGGGGTCTCTTCGTCGACCTCGATTTCCTTGGTGGCTCGTTTCGCGGCCGCGTTCAAGGCTCGCGTCCACTTCTCGATGTCTCCATCCTCCTCTTCCTGGGCCTGTCCGATGATCAGGGCGTCCAGCTCCGTTCTGTATTTATTCCAGTCTGTGATGGCCTGCTTGCGGGTGACCGGGCGTCGGCCGTGCAGCGGCACCGCAATTTCCAGGGCGCAGTTGTCGCTGCCCAGCGTCTCGCCCGTGTTCCGCCAGCTTACTCCCGCGGTGGTTTTGCTGCAGAAGGCGAGGTCCGGATTCGTATCGCGCTGCACCGACGTGCCGTGTGGCGTGTAGTTGTTCGTGTCGTTGAGCAGGTGGAGTTCCGCCTCGAGAGCCTCGTCGTGCAGATTTCGCCCCTTGGCCGTGGTCTTCTGGTACCCCCACGCCGTGTGCGGCGCGTTAAAGTCTCCGCACACGAGCGCGGTGTCGTCCCCGGCAAGCTGCTTCGTTCTTTGCATGAGTGATCTGAACTTTTGTTGGGATTGCTTGGGGTTACTGTAGATGTTGATTAAATACGTGCTTTCTTTCTTCTTTCGGCCCTTCACGACTTTGATTGCCAAGTGTTCAATGGTACTGTGATGCAGTAAGCCGTGTTCTATGTACGTGATTCCTTTCCTCACCAGGGTACACACTCCCTGCCTCGCGCCTTTCCCGGCCTTTCTTGCGCTGGGCGGGCTGGCATAGGAGCGGTACCCCGGCAAGCCTGGGGAGGGGTCTTCCATGTGCGTTTCCTGTATAATTATGACGTCTGGTCTCTTGCCGACACTCTTGATGAATTGTTGTAATGTTGCCTTTTTTCCTCGCAGGCCATTCGCGTTCCACTGCCAAACCACAAGCTCGCGCGTTAGCGTTGTTCTGGCCATGTTGGGCGAGTGACGTTGGCCACCTGCTGTTGCTGCGGCGGCTGTGGTTGTGGCTGTAGTGGTTGCTGTGGCGACTGCGGCGGCTGCTGTTGTTGTTGGTGGTGGGTGATGTCAGGGATTCTCGCTAGTAGTTGTTGTAACAGGCTTTCCACATTAGCTATGCGGGTACTCATGTCCGCTGTCACGGCTTCTACTTTAGCTATGCGGGTGCTCATGTCCGCTGTCGCGGCTTCCACCTTTGCCAGCCTCTGGTTGATGGCTTCCAAGCTCTTTTTCCTCGTGGTCGACGCGCTCCTCCACCCGCTGTTGGCGGCATTCGAGCGCTTCTAGCATAATAACCCGCCTCTTGGTTCTGGGGCTGAAGTCTTACATCTCCTCCTCTTCTTCTTCTTCTGTAGTTGTAAAATCGTTTCTCCTCTTCGTAGCTGCCATTACTTCTTCTTCCTCTCTTTCTTCTTCCTTCTCCTCTGTGGACCCCGCTGTCTGCAGGCCAGCCGCGTACTCCGGCTGCGACTCTTCCTGCAGCTGCATTCGTTCTTCTCGCGCGTGCGCTCGCCTGGGCGCCTGTCTTCGCGCGACCTGCGGTGGTTGAGTTCGCAACTGCAGCGATGGCTGTTGTTTCAGCTGACATTGTTGCCGTTATTGTAGCTGATTCAGGATCATGTCCATTTTGGCACTGAGTTCCTCCATTTGCCTGTCTTTTTGCGCTAGCTGCGCCTTGAGACGTGCAACCTGGTTCGTCTCCGCCATTGGTTGATGTTGTTGTTGCAGTTGTTGCCTTTGCTGTGGCCTTGGCTGCGGCGGTGCTGGCAGCGGCGGTGGTACCGCCGCCGCCTCTCCTGCCACTGTCCTGGCCCACGTGATTCCCTCTTGCAGCTGTCCGCCACCGCCGCTGCTGCTCCCTCCGCGGTTTCCCGCGCTGCCGGATGACCTTTCCGCCGCCGGAGCGCTGCCATCTGTTGCGTTTGTCGTTGCCGTTGCGGCTGCCGTGACCTTTCGAGCGGGCTTCCCTCCAGCTGGCCCAGCCGCCGCCTCTCTGCCGTTATTGACGTCAGCCGCATTCCTTCGTGGAATCGACTGCCTTGGCTGCTGCATTTTCGCGCCTTTTTCGGGCGCGTGCTGCTGCTGCTGCAGCAGCTGCGGGGAGTCAGCTAGGCCTAACTTCGGCACGTGTTGCTGCCGCTGCTGCCTTTGTACCTCCTCCGCACGGCGGCGCTCCCACCTTCGTTGCTTCACCAAATGGGGGGTCTTATATCGGTTCTTACAACCCGCCTCCCCGGTGGGGTGAGCCCCGCCGCATAGCTTGCAGCGGGGGTTGCATTCCCGCTCGTGCGCGGGGCCCGGGTTGGACGCTCCGCACGCAAAGCATATCTTAGTGTATGGGTAAGGGCACACGTCCGCGCGGTGCCCCAACCTGCCGCAGCACCGGCACACTTCGTAGTGCTGCCTGTATAGACTGCATTTGGTGATTGCCACTCCGAACTTTATTGTATTTGGTACCTTGGTGCCCTCGAAGGCTACGATCACCGTGGTGGTGTTGCGTATTCTGTGCGCTTCGAGCGCCGTTGGATTCTCCTCGCTGACTATAATTTCCTGCAGGTCCTGCTCCGTATACACGGTCGGAATGCCCCTGATGACTCCTTTCACGGTGCCCTCGGGTGCCGGTGCGTACGCGAATACTTCGTGCATCCTGCCCGCTATCCTGAGCGAGCTGATGCTCGAGTACTTCTGAGCTCTCTGCTCGTTCGGGGTGCTAATGACTATAATATTCTGCGAGTCGTTGGTGCAGATCGCGTCCTCCCTAGACTCTTGCAACGTGGTACCCACCATCTCGAAGATGGCCTCCATGAGTAGCGGTGCCGCCATGCGAGCTACGTTAAGCCCACCACGTGGCCGGAGTATTACCCTAAAATCACCCTTCGGTAGCTCGCGCGGCATCCGCGCTGCCTTCGTTGGCCTGGCCGCGACCTGCCTAACGAACTTTGCCTGATTCTTAACGGGGTCTGCGGCGGGCGCGGAAGCGGTAGAAGAAGTGGTTACCGACTTACCGCCGGCCACTTCCTCCCCGGTCGTCCGCCGCCGCATCCTTCGCCTCGCTTCCTGCCATCTGCTTTCTCCGGCCTCCTTCGGTGTTGGATCCTCGCCGGCAACTGCGACCGACATCCTCCCTTGCGTGTAGTTGACTTGCATCGTTGGCGCTTGCCGGTGGTTGCCGTCCCTTTCGAACTCGGGAACTTGGGTGGTTGTAGTAGCGGTGGTGGTGATGGTAGTAATAGTAGCATTGGTGTCCTCGATGTCGGTGTCCATGGAGGTGGACATCTCTCCTTCCAGGATGGTCTCCGTCTTCGCTGCAGCGGCCGTCAGGGAGGCGCCAGGAAGAAGATTGGTTTGCGCCAGTGGAAGGGGTGCGCTAGCGACCACAGCCGCATCACACGCACTGTCCAGCATGGGGCACGTGCCGTCGGGCGCGAGGCTCGTGCCGTCGAGCATGGGGCCACCTCAGCGCTCTGCTCACGTGTTGCAAGCAGCCGGCGAAGCTCCTAGGCCTAACCCACCGAATGGGCTAGAACTTGCCCGGTAAAGGGTCTACTCACGTGAAACGTCCGGGATTCGGTGTCGAGGTGTGCACTAGACAACCGCGCACTCAGAAATCACGCGTACATGAGCCTGAGACGAAAAAGACCATTGAAAAGTCAAATTCACCGGAGACCGATGTGAGCGCATCTTCACTTTCCTCGCCCCCTGGCCAAGGTCCAACAGAGGCACCTTCTGTTTCCCTTCAGTGCCCAGCTCCATGAGATTTCGCGTGTGGCACCCCATCTCTGACGCTGAGGTGCACGGCGTGTGGCCGCTTGACCTTCTTGCTGAGCGAGCTCTTGGTAGGATGGCCAGCAGGCACTCCACCTGCTCCCCGGTTGACCCCAGGGCGACGCCTCGCAATGCTCGTCGGTTGCACCTCGATGGTGTGACCGCTCTTCCAGCCGCTGGCGCAGGCTGCATTCATGGTCAGGTATGAGGTGACCACTTGGGTCTCCTTCCCAATCTTGCGCATCTGCTCTACCATCTTCCGAAGGGCTGTGGCGTAATATGGTTTGCCAGCAGCCAGGGAGTGCTGGTGCCACTGCTCCTTCTGAATGTACTTCAGCAGCTCCGCAGCATCCTACGTAAAATTTGTTCAGGACATCCCACAGATGATCTCGAAATTTGCTGCATCTCACATTTTTACTGTTGCCTAAGTGATAAAGCTATTGCCTAACGTAGGTTTTCAACCATGAAGACTACCAGCAAATCCATGAAGGGCCCTACTCCGAACAGCATAAGTTCACAGTAAATTCGCCATGTTTTTGTTTAGGCAAAATGTAAGCAATCAGTGACGTGATGTACATATATCTATGACGACATGAAATGTAATTTTACGCTTAGCTTGCAAAAATCACAACCAAGCTACCAAATATTGCACATAAGAAATATAAAAACACTTGTCATATATTATAAAAATAAGGATGGAAGCTGAGGGTGGCAAAAGAAATACACTTCTTCCGATTACAACTAGCATCAACATCACAAGGCAATCAAGTAACATTGATCGAAAAGCAAGCGAAAGGAGGCTGTTAAGTTAAAGAACATCAGACAATTTGTTTTTTGCCGTATTCATTAATTTATTTCAATGTAAGCTTTGTTGCGTTATCAAATTCCCGGCCGTCACCACCGCCCCGCTATCGTCTGCTGCTATGTTACACGTTTACGGTGTGGGCAAAGAAAAAATTACGCCCACTTCCCCTCACGGGAACCCTGCTGTGATGCGACGCTGAGGGGGGTTCAAGCGCAAGCGGAGAACAACCGTCGACTGAAAGGCCGCCGGAGAGCGGCACACCGGTTATATGCGCAGCGCGCCCGAAGGAGAGGAGACCGCGGAGAGAGAGAATACTGCACATGCGCAGCACCGCGCGCAGCGCCGCCCACCGGCAGAGTGAGAGCGCGCTCGGCCGCGCACGCTCTCCCCTGGGCACGCGCCGGCGCCAGTGCGTCTGCCGCGGCTATTACCCAACACAATCCATTTTAATCCAATCCAAATAAAATGCAATCCAAGTCAAGCCAAGCCAAGCCAAGCCAATCGAATCCAATCCAATCCCTCTCGTGAGAGAGTGTTCGCTATCGGAGAAGAGAGCGCGAGAGTGGCTGCGGACAACAACGGACGCACGCGGACAACAATGGACGCACGCAGGAAGGACAGGGCCGCCGACAAGAGATGCTCTGAGCGTCGCATCTAAAAGCCGGCCGTGACCATTGGTTGTACAACAGGGGTAAGGACGCCTAAACGCTATGCCTGACAATAATGGCGCGGGCCGATTCCGCTGATTCACTCATTCGTCAAGCTCAAGCTCAATCAGTGCAGTAAAAAATAAAGTTTTCTGTGTTATATTTTTTTCTTTACATCAAATATGTGACCCATCAGCTTATTGTGAGGTGTGTGGACAAATTCCATGTATTGGGTTCTTTGTAATGAAGAGGCTTGTACTGCCCCCTTATGTTGCTGGTATGCCAAACAATTAATTTTTATTTTATTACAAACATAAAAACAAACCACGGGGTGTTATTTTTATGCTCGATAACCAGTGACTTAAAAACAGTCAAAACTATTGTTTCTTTGGTAGAAAAGTTTTACCGCGGGTAATGCAAAACTGCACCTGCAGCAAATTCACAGGGATTTCACAGCATTGAAGGTCAGCAAATTTTTTTGCTTTTTGCTCCATTTCACGGTGGCAACTGCCGCCTTTTGCAAGCTGTTATGTAACAAGACGTTTACGTAGGCTGACATTGCCATTGTGTAACGTGAACGTTACCGCCAACAGTTAAAATTCCGTGACATGTCAGCTAAATACAGAAATACACAAAAATTACACCATATTCCCATTGGAAACCCTGATGAAGATGCGAAGCATCGTAGCGGTTCCGTCTGGTTCCTCTGTGTTGCGTTATGTTCAGTGATGTGGTTTTTACTAGCACCAGAGGGAATTCCGCATCCGGTTCCACACCGGTGGCAAAGGCACGCAAGTACTGTTGTGTTACGGTGACTAGGCGGTGGTTCTCGAGGCGCCGAAACTCGTCCATCATGTTCTTGTCGATGTTGTCTCTGTGTTAGAATCGATAGTCTCTCCGTCAGCGTTGGTGAGGTAAAGGTTGTTGACATTGGTGCACCGACTGAGAGCAACGTACACGCCCTCCTCTTCGCAGCTGTTGTTGTTGTTGTTCCTTCACTATATTGGCGCATACCCAATCAGGGGATCGGCCAAACATCAGTCGTTTATTGGAATGAGAATACTGCCTAGGTGGATGATTCGAGGAAAATTAGAAAAATTTGGAAGCTTTTTTTCTTGTTGTGTGTGAGGAATCGAGTTTAGAAATTAGTCAATATTGAAACGAAAAAAAATAAAGAAAGAAAGAAATAATAATAAGAAGGAGGAGAATGCAGGGGAGAATACAAAAAGCGGAAATGGATGCTTTTGGATGGCTCTGGTGAGGTTCCAGAATAAGATACGATTTAGGTTGTGAATCTTTTGGAATTTTCTATGAAGCGCAGAAGAGCAGAACAAACATCCCTTCTCTTGTCCTTCTCCTTCGGCGGTTCCCCTACGGGAAGATGACGACGGTGGTTGAATGCGAACCTATCTCGTGATGGATTCTTTGGTTGGCCAATACCTACGGGCATCCTGCCACAATCAGCATCAGAGGCGCTGCGGACGGGGCTGGTTGAGTTGCAAGGCGCGTGGCGCTTCCCGTCACAGCTTTCCCACGGGAAATTCAACATCCTCCTCTAAACTTTTCAGTTCGTCGTTTCCGTTGACGTTCAGCTTCGCGTGCCTTCGTTGTACCAGTAGCTTGTTGACGTTGTTTGAATGAGTCAATGACATAAAACGCGTTCGTAGCATTTGCTCCTGTCCCGGATTTGTAGCGTAGTGGGGAGAGCACCGCGTACCTGCCGTTGCGGCCAGAGAGTCGTGGGAGCGAAACCGGGCGCCGCTACCTATTTCTTTTTTTTATAGTGTAGTATCGCGCAGCTGTGGGTGTAAGGAGGAGAGTTGCGCATGCCCAGTGTGAGTGCGGACGCCGACGCGGGACATGCCGAGACCATAAGATGCTCCGCATCTAAAAAACACTAGCCTACGCTGTCATATTCGCTGCATTTCGTCTACTTTTCTGATGCCAGCCAAGAATTATGTGCTTTCGTAGACAGAAATAAGGCAAACTTTGAAACTGCGACTAATTACGTCATGAAATGTCAAATTTACAAAAGTGCACACCACCGCTTTGTCAACCGGAACCACGTGGCCACAACTGAAAGCCAATCAGAAAAAGCTTCCAGCTAATTCACAGTTCACTGTGAATTTATGCAGTAGAGATTAGGGCCCTAGGGCAGAAAAATGTTCACAGAACCCACCTTACCAAGGTTAGATAACTAGTTTGGAACAGGGAATATAGAGCATGTATTTACAGATTGGTTTCACAGACATTAATGTTTTTATAACACTATAAAAACACAACAAAAAGGTTTCTTTAGTGCCACACTAGCGTAATAATGATTGATTGATTGATTGCATATTTTAACGCACAAACGCTGCACCTGTCCCATGAGGCACGTTGTTGTGGACGGCTGGGGATTAATTGTGACCACCTAGGGATAATTACGGTTCGCCGAAATCTCGCAACAGACGTTTTCACTTTTCATTTCTACCAGAAGAAAAATGGCCACTGCAGCCAGTTTTGAACCAGTGTCCTTCGTCTCACCAGCACAATGCCTTAGCCACTGAGCCACTCTGGCGTGGGGATGAAGATGTTATTTTTATTTGACTTGAAGAACCCAAGCAAGTGCTTCAGAATCTTATGGTTCCTCAAAGCCTTATCTGAGAGCTTCTGACCTAGCTCTTTTGCAGGGCAGCTTTTTATTTACAGGGCCTCAGTGGCATACTAAGGAATCCGGTGAAACGCACACAAAGAACATTTCTGCCAGAGTGTAAAATTTTAAATCTGAACAAATTTCACTGTGTAACTGACTATGGATCCAATTATGAGATTTGAATCCTGGCAGGGTCTGGTTAACGCTTCTCCTAGGTTGGGCTGAAAACTCCTCTCACCTGGTGATTGCCCACACCAGCACCTTGCTGTTTAATTAAAGTTTATTCCTCCTTCGTTTAGCACCCTTCTTAAGTCACATAAGGCCTCAGAAGAGACACCATGGTCCGCATACGTAATTATACACTAGCTGTGACATATGATCATAAGATTACTTCATTCTCACTCCCCTCTACGTGTATTGAAAAAACTTGTTAGTCATGCTTGCTGTGATGCTACATAGTCAAGTGTGACTGTATTCAGTTTTAGTGTGTCTTTTTTTTTGGGTGTCTTGTACCCTTCTTCTACTTAGTTTCAGCAATTGTACCTTCATAAAAATAAATGTAACTACAGGGACCCATGAAATAATGCATGCGCATTGTTATAAAATAACTAGGTCTTTTCAAGAGTGCAGTGTGTTTGTTCCGGAGAAACATATCTTGCTTAGGTGCCACGTTGCTACATAGGTGTCTAATTACTAAGCAAGGGTGACCATTATTAAGCCTTAGCAAATAAAAATGCATAAGCATAAGCCACACCTCATGTTGGTGGCAGCTCCCAGTTGAGCCCTGGGCCTCCAGTTGTGGCTCGGTATCCATGGGCTGCTGCGGTTCTGGCTCAGCTGGTTGGCCTTTCCCTGTGGGTCTGCTGGTGCTGGCTTCTTGTCGGACGTTGTCCCGGAAGTCCCGGCAGAAATATCTGTCAGGGTAGTTGTCCCCGAGGGCCAAGAATTCCAGCTGGTGCCTGTCCTTGGCGGTGGCCACTGGCGCGTTGGGAAAATTTCCTCCATTCATCAGCGCTTGGTGCTTACAAAAAGCACCTTGCTGGCCGGACTGGCAAGTGTACATCCCCAGGTCCATACACACTTGGTACACTGTGCCCTCGTCCAGCTTACCACTGGGCACCTCGAACTTGCTGCCCCCAAGGGGTCGGATCATCTCTGCTGCACCGGAGGGCATCCTTTCCAGGAGCTTGTGGTAGAATAGCTGATGGGCAGGCACACGGTTGTACGCATGATCCAGCAGCGGAAGTCCGAAATAGCTCTCCCAGATGTCTACACAAGACCCAGGAGGGCCACAGCATTGTATGCTTTCCTCGTGCGCAGCACCACGTCCTTCAGAATGCGGATCGACGCCTCGGCAAAATTATTAGTGTTGTGGCCCTTGGTGAGGAGGTTGGAACGGAAAAGGAGCACCCACTCCGCCTTCCGCTCCAGGAAGGTGTTGACACGCTGCACATACTCCTTGTGGCACATATCGTGCAGCTGCTCAATGGCAGCTTCAAGATCTGCTGATGCAGCGTACATGATCTGGAAAAGATGTCAAATGAATACGTGAACTTCATGCAGTGAATCATATCGTGTGAAGGTGTGCAAATATTAAATTCAGGACTGCGAAATATTTATCATCATCAACAACCTACTGCGTCCACTGCAGGACGAATACTTAACTCATAAACCGCCTACCGTTCTAGTCCCGCACTGCGCAAGTCCATTCGTTGCCCCCTCATTTCCTTATTTCATCCCTTCATCGTGCTATTCGCCTTCCCCTTTTTGCAATTCCGTCTCCCAATCTCCACTTTGTTTTTCTGGTGGTCCACCGGTTGTTGTTTTACTTCATTACATCGCCACTCCAAGTATATACTTTTTCCTAATTTGAACTACCTATATATGATCCTCTACCCGAATTTGTTCCTCTTCCTAACGTTGCTCATATAATTCTTCTTTCCAAGACCCATTGCTCCTACCTCAGTCAGCTTTCGAGTTTTTGCTAAGGCCTTAAGTGTTGCTCCATATGTCATCTCCAGCAGGACACATTGGTTGTTATATTTTTTTCAGTGATAACAGTAGCTTACTTTGCATTCATTGAGGGTGTTTGGCAAGCGCACCCCAGCCCATACCTATTCTGTGCTGGATTTCATTGTCGTGGTTGCGATCAGCGCAGACAACCTGTCCGAGGTAGTTATATCTTCTGCTTGGAAGTTTGGTTAATTGCAATTGCTTTGCACTCCTCATAAACGTCGTATTAACGAGAGTCGACTGAAGAGTGTTGAGGTTACACTGCACTGATAGAAGGACAGCTATGCTTAACGATCTTTACGGACTCCTCGTAAAAACAGTAAAAACATTCACTAGTACGTTTTGGGGAAAAAAGTAAAAAACATCTCACAGTTACAACAGGCCATTTGTATGCATATTTTTCCAATGCAGTTAATAAACGTGTCTTCTGAAATGCCTTCGTGAGTTCTCGCCTCTCATCTTGGCTGACTTTGTTGCGGGATGCCTGGAGCCATCGCCACTCGGGCTGGGCCACATGGAAGTGGAAAAGGAGCTGGGTGGCTTCCGGCCATGTAGCTTCCAGTGCGGCCCTTTCTGCTGCAGAGTTGTCCGTCGTGAAACATTGCAGTGCCTGCAGAAAACATACCAGAGCCATTTTCAAGTTTTCCCTTAATCACATAAGTGTGGTTCCACAACAAAGTATTCCGTGAGGGCACCAGGCTTGGCTAGATGATCACAATGGGCTTTTCTGCAGAGCATAAAGTTTTTGTGCAGGTGTCCTAGTGCACATGCATATCTCCTTCTAATTTTGCCATTCATTATTTTTCATTCCCTTTCTTTTCTAACATCCATTTTTCAACGCAATGATCTCACCATGGATTGAGCAGGTTTACACCCGCTTGTGGCCTGAATGTCAAACGAGACGAAAAATGCAACGACTCGAAAGGTCCAATTCCTCACGTCATCAGCGAGCCTTAATGTCAACGAGACGAAAGGTCCAATCGAGCCTGAATGTCCAACGAAACGATAGATCCACCGAGTCTGAAGGTCTATTCGAGCCTGAATTTCCAACAAGACGAAAGATCCACAGAGACGAAAGGTCCAACAATGAGATAAGTTTAGTGCGCTCATTTGGATAACGCGGACAGCGATGGGTTTGAATCAGTTGTGTAAAATTTTACCCCGTAAATATAACTGACCGTTTTGACAATTTTCTTTTCTCATTCACGTAGGACTCAGGTTTGCGTCCATGTAACCTGTTGCACGTGAGCGTATTGAATGATTGATTGATTGACTCTGGGGTTAATGCGCCGATGTTACACAGGCGATGAGGCGCGCCGTAGTGGAGGGTTCCTGATTAATTTTGACCACCTGGGGACCTTTAACCTGCGCCGAAATCTCGAACGCACGGGCGCTTTCGCTTTCACCTCCATCTGAAAAACGGCTGCCGCGGCTATAAATAGAACCCGCGACCTCCGGCTCACCAGCACAAACGTGAGTGTGTTGTCCCGCGATGTTCAGTGGTCAATTTCAGCAAAATCGTCTGTCAATAAGACAAACAATAAAGTTTTGTTTTAAGTACTGCAATTCGTCAGGGTCTAATCCGTTGGGTTCCTCACACACAGAGTGGTAGCGTTACTAAATACACGTGAAGGTTGTCGTCAGATAATCATATATGAATAATTACCGGTAGGCTAGAAAAACAAACTTCCTGCGCTTGCCATTTTCCTTGAAATCAACGCATGGTCCTTCCTATTGAGTTGGGAGGTGCACTAAAAAACTTAATTAAGCTTGACGGGATTTAACGTGCAGACAAAAGCAGCTCGAGGCACAGCGGAATGCATAATTTAATGGGTTCAGAATCGGCAACCAGCCCTGTAACTTTTTTGCTACGTAGCTTCAAACAGAACTGTCCATTTTATTACAGTTGTAGTGTATTACATGGGCGGAAGGCGAAAAGTGATCCGTGGATGACAAACATGTTCAAACTGTTATCATTCAGTTGAAACTGGAAATTTTCGAGTAGAAGATACTGTGAGGCTTTGGAGACAGCCGTGGGAGTGGGGGAGAGGGGCTACGGACTAATGTATGACGCCTAATTGATTTTAACATGCTGAATACTTGAGGCACACATACGTTTTTCCTATGGTACTTTATCATTCTGTTGCCTTGTTTTTACTTGATGGGAAAAGCGACTGTCATTGCCAGGAACCAAGCCGAAACTTCGTGTTTACTAGTGCAGTACTTTATTCATGCACTGAGCTTCCATATTCTAGATATAAATGGTTTAAAATGAGATTGTTATATAAATTCATTTCTAATATCCATGTTTGAAAAGCGAGCAATAACGTTACAGTATTCTGAGCTCCGCGCCGAATCGTCACATCAATGTTTGACATTCTCCCTTTTTCGCCAATCATTCGCTGCTTGGTGATAGTTGAGCCCACAAAGAGTACTGCGAATATTGCATACGACAAGAAAAAAACTCGAGTTGGAATTCTAAGGATTTTACACACCCAAGTTGTGCATTGTGTAAAGGGACATGGACAAGTAAACGTGTCCATGTTCCTTTTAACTGTTTGTAGCAAAACGTCCCAAAAAACATCACATCTCGGCACAAAACAAAGCGGTTGATATAAGCGGGAATTATTCGAGCAAGAGATAGACATCCCTTTGTCGCGCAAGTATGTTTTAACTACGAGTTTTGATGTAAGCAGCTTAAAGAAGTTTTTTTTTTTTGCATCCGTCAAATCCCTACAAATATGTTTCACTAGAGACTGCGTTCTTCAGGCGGGTAAAAAGACATTGAACATGTGCGATCGTGCTGCTGACCTCTGTGCTAGCTCAACCTGCGGAAAACGTGCTTCCCCTTCCTTGTATTTACGCTTTACGAAGAGAGTATTGGTCGATTTTTTGCCGTATTACTTACATTAAATTCACTGAATCTTCTCCCTCTTTTTATTGGCCTTAAATGTTCTACTAGCGCACCAGTTGCGAGGGAAAATGCAGCTGGCAGCTCCCGTGAAGCGAACTCAGTGAAGCGTCGTAAGCCAATATACGTTTTGCATGTGCGTTAGCGTAGACGTACATTGACTTGGACTTTTTTGCAAACTAGCAAAATAAAGCCACATTCTTCCAGGCACAATTTTTGTCATGGGTTAGTTTTAACTTCGGGAATGAAGTGCGACGACCCGCGGGCGGCCGGCTTAGGGTCGGCGAACCGCAGTGGGCGCAGTCAAGCGGAGCCTACATGAGTAAACGTCATACGAAACGTCATATAGAAAATCGGGAAGAAGGATGCAGAAAGTTGGACAACACTTTAAAATTAATTTTTCCACTAAGAAATTTGCGTAAACGCAACCAGAGTGCTCGAAACCTCGTCTAGGGACTCCAGAATATGATCTCCACAAGTAATCCCGCCATGTTTACAAATCACTTCCCCGTCACCTTTAGGTATATAATTCTAATTCCATACACAAGGTGATCTGTATAAAATAACGTCACAGTGGGTCCGCATGTGTGTGTGGTCATTCCTGTTGTTAAGGGTGCATATTCCTGCTTTCCGAACAAAAAATCAGTTCTCCGTCATATTTGAACTTCGTTAGAACGGTGCCTTTGGCTATTTGGTGCATACTAATTTAATTCGTAACAGCGCAAAAAGACATACAAAAAATAGCGCCGTGTGTAGTCGTTTTTTGTCCCGTCTTTTTGCGCTTTTTGAGTTCAGTTAGTCACATGTAAATGCTTGAAGAATTTGGCGGGTATTCTCAACCCTCTGCCGACACTATGGCCAACACAAATCGCGCAGGTATTGTCGTCCGCTAAACCGTCGAATGCGTGTTCAGACGTCCCACAGACCGCTTAAAACGTGCCACCGAATTTCTAAACACAAATATGTACCTTCCGCTCTTACAAGTGGACAAAAATGAATCGCCAAGCCTCGTCTTGGAGCTGCAACAAAGAGCTTGATAGGCTTTCGCCGAACCACGTCCCAACAGTGTAATGTCGGTCTCTTGGAAATTGAGGCCCGAGAACAACACTTTTCTGGAAGGGTGGCGTAAATACACTGCACTGCCGCCCTTGAGGGTTCATAACCCGCCGTTATTTAGCTTACTCAGTTCCTTAAAACAGTTGAATCATCACAGACGAACCAAACATAGCCTTTGGGGCTTTATCCATTCACTCTGGTGAGGCCGGCATTGCGCAGTCTTGGTCAGGATCGAAAGGCAGCGCAGTAAAATGGGGCAATTAGTAATATTTATGAATACTTAGGCTTCCAGGTAGAAAGAGTGAAAATATTTGAATGATAACAAGAGAACTTGTGCACTCCCGCGTCCCCATATAAATTATAAAAGAAAATAGCAATAGCAAAGTGCACAATTGTGGAATTGAATGTTCGCAGATTTCAGGTAGGCTTGCATAAAGGCCAACTGCACTGAAATTTCACCCTGGCTAATTGCCTTCGAAATTTGTAGTAGGTACCATGAGAACTACTGCGACGCGACCGGTAGCGCTGTGCAATGCGTGGTTATTCAGTTTCAGGCATTCAAAATATCGCCCTTGCAGACGACAAAGCACCTGCCGGCGTGTCGCGCAAACAGCAATTTAGCGGAAGTGACATGCCAGCCGTCCGGGCCGATCGGCCTGCCTCGCAGCGGGAGAATCCAGGAAACTCGTATTTCGCGCCGGTACGCCTGGCATTCATGGCTCCGAAGAGGCTTCGTTAACCATGCGGTTCTCTCCTTTTCGAGTATTATCGCGACATCATGCCTACGCGGTGTGCTGCTGTCGGAGCGCACGAATAGTGTCGTGCTTGCGGGACAAGCGCTCGCTTTTCCGCGTGCCTCCCACACCCCCGCACGAGCGCGCTCACACTCTCCTCCCGGCTGGCCGAGCCGGCCGCTTAGGCCGGTCCGCACAGCTTGCGCCATAGAGATAATATACTGCTTGCGCCGTCAGGCCAGGCCGTCTGGCCGCTGGCGCCGACGGCTGATACGTCACTTCCGCCTCCCCCTAATGGCCACGTTTTGCCCAGTTTCGTTTTCAAAATCGTCGATTTTTGCTGGTCGCTTGCGGAGCAATTACGCACATTTTCGGCGTCATGCTTCGTACATCGGGGTCATTTTAGTCATACTATGCAGGAACAGTGATTTCGCGCGGTCGAAATTTTCAGTGCAGTTGGTTAAGTGCGGCACGTGTCAATACGGCGGGAAGGAACTTGAGTTCGTTCGTAGGAAGATATTAGTTTTAGATAGGTGTTTGGAGCTTTCTTCCTACTGGGAATTTAATAAATCTCGCACACCGTAACATATGCACACACAGTCATAAAGGAGAATCCAGCGCATTCGCAAAAATGTTTGTTGTGGGCGCTTTTCAGTCGAAATGACAGTTATAGCATATATCCCGTAAACTAATCATTTAATCTTCGTGAAGCGGTTGTTCGGAAATAGCGTTCCTCAGCACGTGGAAAGGCCAACGCCGGGAGTATATTAAAATTTAAATTATCGTGTACTTAAGCAAAGTTATATACTCGCACCTGAAACGCAGATGTTCTCGCCATTATTTTGGTGAATTGGGTAGTGAACGTGATTGTAGAAGGCTTCAGACGTTCATATAATACGGGAGAGCCTGAATGTTCAACGAGACGAAAGATCCAACGAGACGAAAGGTCCAATCGAGACTGAATGTCCAACGAGACGAAAGATCCAACGAGACGGAATATCCACTGTTGGACCTGTCGTCTCGTTGGACCTTTAGACGCTGAATCCTTTGCAGCTATAAAAGACACTTACAGAAACATCCAAAGTTTTAAATACAAAACCATCTTCTCTAATAATGTCCGCATCAGAATTTATTCATCCGAAGCAAGGTGAGGGATGGGAAATGATGCTAGTGTTCGTTTCATCTATAGAGCAGAGTGTTCTCCCACAGCTGTGGTACGTATCCATGTACCAGAGCTTTTTTTAGTGATGTACGTTTATTGTGAACACATTAATAAAGCCACTGCAAAAAGAAGGGTCTTAATACAACCTTTTTGGCTTGGTTAATGTGCGTAGTGCCATATTTTGATAGATTTTGTTATCTGTCTCTCCCAGCCCTTCTTAAATAGTTGGCAATTCTTACCCCCCCACCCCCGCACCCACCCTTAGTTATACTCTCCAGATATATATGTGACTGATATGAGGATATGCAAACGTGGCCTTTAAGTGTGGGTTCCAGTTTTGATTTTATGGAGTGGTTAAATACTCCAAAATATTTGGCTGGCACAGATAGCCGCGACGATGATTTCATCATCAGCAGCCTGTCTAGGTTTAGTGCGAGATTAAAGCCCCTCTTACCGATCTCCAACCACTGTCCGTTCTCAGGGTGTCCAGCAGATTGCGTAATTCAATTTTCCGGACTTTTCCAGGTTTTCAGGACCATTTTGTTTGATATTCCTTGGCCTATACAACAGGCGCTATTTTGTGGAAATGGTCCGTGAAGCATAAAAAAAAGCGTAGAGAAAACACATTTTATCGTAGGGAAAAACGCATTTCTTGCAACTGCCCTTATTCTCAAAATGCACTTTGATAAACTTCAGTTTGTTCGTTCAGTTTGAGTTTTCCTTGCCTTCAGTTACGGCTTGAGAGAGTTTATTTAATCTTACAAGGTAGAAGCTTCAAATTGCACTTCAGCGAACACCTTCCGCTTTTTTTAGATGCGACTGCATCTCATCTCATTCACCTTGTCACTGCATCCGGCGTCGTCGGCGTTGTCGTCGGCGTCTGCCCCTCCCCAATTGTCCTCGCCGCGCGAGGTGGGCTCTCCGCCGCTAGCGAACAATCTGTCGCGAGGGGCATTGTATTGGATTCGATTGGATTGGATTGGCTTGGATTGGATTAAATTGGATTTGGATTAGATTGGATTCAATTGGATTGTTTTGGATTGTGTTGCGTCATAGCCGCGGCAGACGCACTGGCGCCGGCGCATCCCCTTACCGTTATGCGCGCTATAAAACGCGGTGCCTGTGCCGCTCCGCTCCATTGTTCCAGCGCCGTTCCTCCGCTGTCTAACGCTGCAACGTGAACCCCCTATGCGTCGCATCTACACAGGGGTTCCCGCGCGGGGAGTTGGGAGTTTTTCTTGATTGTCCTGGCTCGACATGCAACGTGATTCAAAGGCATGTCTAAAACATGGTGACGCCTAAACCATGTCATGTTCCTTTTTTTATGTAACTCTGGCTCCTGATGTCACAAGAAAGAAGTGCTTTCAAGATTACCTCCCAAAAACGACTGACTTTTAAAATTCACCGAAAAAAAGGCGCTTTGTGCGTGTGATTTGGGCACCATCTACCCTCTGCGCAAGTGAACCACACCAACCTTAGCCAGCTGCCAGCTGCGTGAACCGCACGCCGAACTTTTGCAAGCGATATATGCGCGGTATTTTAACGGCCGCGTCGAGGATTTTGTGCCTTCGGTGGCTCCTTTCCTGCACAAGCAAGTGCGTTTGTGCCTTGAGTAGACTTTTAAAGAGCGTTTAGAAGCGGTCGTTGAAGCTACCGCAGTACTTTGCGGCCCGTGCTGCCACCATGTTGCCGGTGCCTGCCGCTCGGCACGCACCGCGCGGGTGGTTTCCTCGGCGGCGTCACAGTGCCTCTGCTGCGCACAGCACATTTGCGCTTGCAGAAAAACCAGAAAACATTTCATGCGATTCACGTTTTTGTCCCGTGCAAACGTGTTGCGTTCGGCAACTTCTTGGGGCCTCCAACACTGGTTTCTCCTATTCTAAAGCTGCGTGGGCAGGCCCCAAAGTGGTTTTCCCTGACTGGTACTACTTGATTAAAAACGTTCTTGACAATTTTTTGACCTTTCCGGGTCGCTCAAAATTCCCTGACTTTTCCGTTTTCCCGGTCGCTAGACACCCTGGTTCTTCGCCTCGGAAAGGTCTTTCCAAGTCGTCCGTCTATCGGTAGCCGCTCTGTGAAACTTGTGATCCAACGCTTGTGATTTTTTCGCATACAAGCCCTTCCAAAGTCCATTTCTTTTTCTTAATTTTAACTATGATATCATCCACGCAAGTTTGTTCCGATTCAAAACACGTTATTTCTATTCCTGAGCGTTATTCCAGTCATTCTTCATTCATTGGCTCGTTGGCCTGCTTTTGGTGCCTCATCTTTCAGCCTCATCTTTTGAAAACCATTCGTTCCAGAAAAAAGGTAGCCTATCACTCATTATTTTGAAAGTGTTTGCCAAGCGCACACGAGAAACAACTTACATTTTGTCGTTGCTACTGGTCTTATGTGAAGTTCATTCAAGTCAAGCCAAGCCACGCCTTGTGAAGACAAGGCGGCAACCTCCTCTTTAAATTTACTAGATATTGCTGGAGATGCTCGGCTCCTAGTAGTTTTACGTTTCTGATTATTGTCTTGCTTGTATGTTTATTAGTTAATCTGACGTTTTTAATTGACAAGCAATTTTTATATCGTGTCGTGCTACAGGGTTTGCCTATATTCCTTGTGCTAGAACATTCGCAAGTGATTTCTTGCCATTGGCAGTTAAAGTTAAGCTGCGAAGGTGAGGACTTTTTCTGGATGCTTGACGCTTTTTAATACGGTACTTTAATGTACAGGGCCGTCCACGCTAGGTGCGAACACGGCGCAGCGTGGCCGTGCTCCGCGGGGCGCCAGCGCACAAGCCGCGGCCGCGCATCGAAGCTCATCGGCGCAAGCGCACAGGGGCTTGGAGGCGGGGCTTCGTGTCGTCTGCTAGCGCTGGAGCGCGCCGTGCCTGCTTTGCTGGGAAGCTTGCCCAACTCTCGGCATGCTTGTAGCGTCTTTGCGCGCCGCAACGCGTTGCGGGAAAGCGCACTTCGCTCACTGCGGCGCGTTTGTAGTTTCTGCGAAGACAACTGAGCGCTTCCTTTTTTTCGTGCCACCATCCCAGTTCAATGCATATATTGTTACAAACATTTCTGGACTGGTTTGGTTTATTTAATGAAGAGGAGAGCTGCGGATAATTTTGACCACCAGGATTTATTTAATGTGCACTAGCATTATGCAGCACATGAGGGTCCGTGCATTTCGAGTCCATGGAATTTTGGCAACATGCGGCTGGGTTTCGATCTCGCGACATTGGTCTCGATATCTGTTGGCTTGCTTACCAGCGGTGCTGTTGTTGCAGGCCGTAAATGTGCGCGGTGTGCGGCGTCATCGGAAAACCTCGGGTCATGGTTACTCCCGCAGTTTACCGTCATGTGAGCCCGTGCCTTACGACGAGCGCTTGGAGAAGCCCAGGCTTGCGCGTGGCGCTCGCAAAATAATACCAAGGAAACAGTTCACGTGCGTCTGCACCTCAACAAGGGGGGGGGGGAGGAGGAGAGGGGGACAATGCAGCTTGCTCTACAGACGCCCAGTTGGCGAATGCGGTTGCCGCCGGTTTTAGCGCGTCCTGACGCATTCCACTTTGGGCGAAATGTGCAAACCTGCCGACAAAACGTACCGGGCCCGCCAGTTATGCATGAGGAAGAAGATGGATATGACGATGACTGCTACTACCGAAGTGGAAAGCGGCGACAGGCCATGAAATAAACAATTTCAAAGCTAATGCAATGTTTGGTGGTGTGTCTTTCAGTGCTTACATAGAAAGAAATCCTTCAGCTTCGCTATGGATCAAGCCTTGTGTAACCTTGGGCAAGCTTTTTCATTTTTTTTACAAGATCATCGCCCATTGTCGAGATAGTTCAAGCAGCCGCCCAGCAAGCGGATCTCACGCATCCAGCACGATCATCCTACTCTCCAGCAGATTCTTGGGCTGGTCCCACTGTGGCCTGCTGCGTTATAGTTATTATATATCATTAGTTGCGAAGCATATACCTGGCTAATTTTTGAGACACAGGGGCCCTACCTACCCATTCTTGCCACCTGCTACGTAGCCTTTTTTCTGTTCTGATTCGTACTTCCCCGCAATAGGCCTATGTGAGTAATGAAGCTCTGCCCCACTGAGTTCCATGCCCCACCGTTGTGTAACAGCTTCTCCGTTCTTCTGTGTCTCCGTTCTTCTGTGTCCATCACTTCTGTGTCCTTCTCCTTACCATCCTAAAACGCATGGCCTATCAACGCCACGAACAGAAAAATGACCAGTATGTTCAATATGCCTTCAACCCAATCGCAAGGATTGTGACAGCTTACTGTAGTTCATCCCCTTTCCATTCCGGCACTGCATGGCACGAAACGACTGCTTTAAATCAATCCTTCTTTGTGCTCAACCTAGGCTCTACCTTAGCCGCTATGCTTGAAATTTCTGCTGTGAAGTCATTCGAAGTCGCGTCGAGCCCCCACGAGCGCTTCCGAGCTGCACAGAGCATGTAAACACTCCGACTAAAAAAGTGAGCCAGACGCCATATACAGGTAAATATGGCCATATGCTTTAGAGAACACATGAAGAAATTAAAGCTTTGCTTCGTGACCCTCTTTAGTTCCAGAATGTCGTCAAGACCCGAGAATGCCCCACAGCCGCGGTTCACTGGTTATGGTGCTTGGATGTACTGAGCGGGGAGATCCATGTTCAATCCCGGTAGCAGGTGCAGCATTTCAACACAGGCGAAATGCCAGAACGCGTGTTTGCTGAGCTATATCACTGCTGAGCTTCGGGTGGTTATCCGGAGTGCTACTCTACAGCGTCTCATAGGCAGAGTCGTTTTGCGGCATTACACCCCATAATCCCAACCAAACCAGTCCAAAAATGTTGGTAACAATATATGCATTGAACTGGGTTGGTGGCACGGAAAAAGGAAGCGCTCAGTTGTCTTATGCAGAAACAATAAACGCGCCGCAGTGAGCGAAGTGCGCTTTCCCGCAACTCGTTGCGGTGCGCAAAGACGCTACAAGCATGCCGAGAATTGGGCGAGCTTCAGAGCAAAGCAAGCACGGCGCGCTCCCGCGCTAGCAGACGACACAAAGCCCCGCCTCCAAGCCCCTGTGCGCCTGCGCCGCTGAGCTTCGATGCGCGGCCGCGGCTTGTGCGCTGGCGCCCCGCGGAGCACGGCCACGCTGCGCCGTGTTCGCACCTAGCGTGGACGGCCCTGTACATTAGCTTCAGGTGTGCTCGTGAGGAAGGCTGAATGTCGCTGGATTTTCGCATCAAAATGTCACACTATCGGGATATCGAAAGCTCAGTTTGTGCATCCAAATGCCAAATTCTTGTTAAGGCTTCTTTACACAAAAGGGAAAGATACCCTGGGAGAGATGAAAATCAAACCTGGGGTCGTGCAATGACATAGCGTCTTAACCTCTACGCCACGCTGTTGTTTCATAGATGGCGATGTTCAAGGTTCTCTTGCCACTGGCTCCCTTTCTTTGAAAGAGAACCAGTAGCAAGAGGACCTTGAACGCCTTGCAGCATCTCGCCACTGGTTCAGTAGCAAGAGGACCTTGAACGCCTTGCAGCATCTTGCCACTGGTTCTCTTTCTTTGAAAGAGAACCAGTGGCAAGACGCTGCACAAAGGGGAAGAAGAGACACATGAACGGCCCCGGACTTACAACAGGACTTGAACAGCTGTGCCTTCTTACCCTTTTTGGAGAATTTTGCCACTTGTTCTCCCTTCAAAGACCTTGAACCAACTGGCGCAGCATTTTACCTTAGTCAGCTAGTGTTCAAGGTGCTTTAAATATGAAGGAAACACATCATGAGTAAAAAATGTAAAAGGTGCTCATGGGCGTCGGCAGGATTTTGTCTTGAGGGGGACTTACCCATTGTAATGAGGGAAAGAGGATGAAGAAGAGCAACAGGGCAGGGCAATTGTTCTGTGGTGGCTTGGGGGGGCTGTGTCTTTTGAACCCCCCTGCCGACACTCGTGGAGGTGCTATAAGCCCATTTAGGCTCCAGAAAGGGGCTGGGAATAGTTAAGGTAAAGGATTTCCCAAAGCTGGATGCTGATTCGTGAACAGGGAAGTCACTCATGGTTTATACCCAATCAGGCTCATGCCCACTCAGTAGGATTGGCCTGGTGCTAGAGCATTTATGTCACATTTAACACTAAATTGCGCACTGTGAAGAGCCAGGAACATCAGAAGCAGAATGAAGGTGGTGAAAAGCTTGAACAGACAGCACTCACACAAAAAGAAACATCCTGTGCGTACAAAACTACAGAGTACCTACCTGCAGCACATAATCTTCAAGCTCTGAGAAGTACACATATGAACTTAAAAATTCTGAAATGTCAGTCACTCCAAAAAGCATTGAGACAGTGTGCTTTCAATTTTCCAGCAGAAGGACAGGCCTGGGGTGTGTAGTCATCATTAAAAGGCAAGCTGGTTATGACAGATCATTGCAGCAGTGCAATGGTTGCCTTTTTTGCATTTGTTTCCTGCATGCGTAAATTTAGTGAGCTGCCATATGCCTGTTAATTTTTCATATGAACATAAAGTGCAAATTTTTGTTAAGAGTTTCGTTTTGAAATCTCTGTTATGAATGCACAGCAAAATATCTGAAAGTTGGCAGTGCACTTTCGCTGATTGAGTAGTAAAAGAGTAAAAATTTCATTTGTCTTCTTGTTTTACCATGTTTCTTCCAGCTTTTTGGACGAGTTCTTTTTAATTGCTTCAACAACATCTTCCTGTCATTGTTTCATGCTGGCAGTGCACTCACAGATCTTTTTTCCATACTTTAGGGGAACACACAAAAGCTACAACGTATACCCATGCCATGAAGCATGGGACATTTGAGGGCTAGGCCTTAATTTTAACTTTTTGCTGATCTTTAGGGCACAAAGCTTGTGCATATCAGCATTTTTTTGCGACAATGAGAAAAAGGGCTACTGTGGCCAGGAACAAAACTTGCGTTCTCGTGCTCAGTATCGCAACTCTGTAGCCAGTGAGCCACCAGGGCATACTTACAGGAGCACCACCGAAGCACAATGGATAACTATGCTTCAGAAGGTCGAATGCAGCCGTGTAGCTTTCGGTGCTTTGGTAGCTGTACAGCAACACCGCAAGAGGCATGGCACCCACTGGAGTCGCTGTGAGGACCACTGTAACGGTGCTCTGTGTCTCGTCACAGGAGGCGGTGGAGTCCAGGAGCACCATCTCCTTGGCGGTGCCCATGGCCTGTGTCCTGCTCATTATTGCAGTGACAACAAGCACTGCCTAGGAGCTGCTGTCCTTTGAGGTCCTTGTCCTCACATCAACGCCTGGCACAAAAAGAACATACAGGTGTAATTGGACACCTTACATTTGCCACTTGCTTTATTACTGGTATGCTGCAAAGTGCTTAATTCATTGTGATTCTTTGGAAAGACATGATAAAGATCATAACAAGGAGTATGTATATATGCGCAGAAAAACAGTGGCACTAAAAAGGTCGCCACGTGAAGAATACAGAACCAAAGTGATAACCACACCGTCTGACTTGTCTTTGAGGCAGGAGTTCTTTTATGTGATTGAACAAAAGAAAATTATTTATTGCGTTCCCGAAAATGGAATAAAAGAACATTTTCCACACACCGTAAAGTTACGAAAGGACTTTCACCAAAAATACAAAGATATCAAGTAAGAAATACAGGGTGGGCGATCTTTTGGGTCAGGGGCGAAAAACCACAAAAAAGTGGTCGCACTGCCAGCCAAAACTGTGGAGATATCAAGTAAAAAAGCCGGACAGGTTGTGTCTATTTTGTTCCGAATCGAAACATCCACGCTGTTTGCGACTTAAAGAAGTTTTTATGGAGGGTGCTGCCCAGGCTTTTGAAGGCGTCAAAGCTAGCATAACTTTAGTCGGTGAGCAATCGTCAGAGACTCTTAGTAAATTGAATGTTTCATTTCTATATGGGGTGGGATATGTTTTGGGGGAGAGCATTCTATCAAAACTTTACAGTATTTGTGAAAGAAATTCTGGCATTCAAATTAGTATTGGAAGAAAAATTTGCAATGAAAGCAACGCGATCCTTTAGTATTTTATAAAACCGGATAGCATTGTTGGGTGACCCAACAAAGATTTGGCATACTCCGACAATGTAGCGAACTATGCTTGCAATGGGCTAAGTTTTAGTGAGATTTGTGAGGTGTTTCATCACAAATAATTTTAATCATATTGCGGCGGAACATTATTAACATTGTGAAAGTATTATCGCAATTATTTGTTTAACAATATGGGACATCAATGAAAAGCAACAATAATGTTGCTGCATTATGTTCGGCCCAGTCTAGCAATGGTAAATTAGAGTGCGTGTTGTTTGTACGTTTGTTGTGTATTATTTTTGTTATGTCTTGTATGGCAATAATAAAAAAAGTTGGTAAATTATAGTGGAAACCAAACCTTTATTTTTGCTTTTCTCGTTGAGTGTATGGCTTCTTTATTAATAAAACTATTTAAATTATTTTCTAAGAATGTGCACCCACTTCTTTCCATATCGAGCTATAAAGGAAAAGCCAAATTGGGGAATTAACAAAGTAGATCCCCTTGCTGCGGGAGCAATACCAGTTTGTGGTGCATGTAGCTTGTGCCAAGAATGAAGTTGACAAGGCTCAAGCCAAGAGGCTCTTAACAAACACAATAATTCACTAAGAGTAGTGAAAGGAATGCCCTCGTACTCTTATTTCTACCCAGGGAAAGAAATGTCAAGAAATTGCGGAACTTCTTTTTACTTCGGCTTACGACTTGTTTGTGGGGACTATGTTGGATGTAAATTCAGTTGCAGTTCCAAGTTAGCGTTATGGCGGATGTACCTCGAAACATTTTGGTAGTTACGTTGGACATAAACTTTTGAATTTGGGTTCCCTCGATCATAACTCAAAACACTGGGTTTAATTCCGTGAGATGTAACTACAGGTGCTGTGATAAAATTTACCTCATAGTTTGGGAATATATTTCTTGTGTGATATATATTGATATATATTAGTGATGTTTAAAGCATCCACAATTTCTTAAATTATGGCCTGCACACATAACATTTTTTGTAGGCACTGCGCAATCGCTTTCATTAAAAGATAGAACTTCTGAATACCTTGAAAGGTACAACCAGCCGTACTCACTGAAGCCACGACAATGTTTATGTTATGTGGGCTCAGTATAGTTCCAGATGGCACAATGCCTGGCAAGTTCTTTTATGAGGTGAAAAGGTAGTTTGTTATGTTTTCTTTGCCAAAACTAAGCAAAACGTAGCTTTCATCTTCGCGTTTACAAATTCCACCATCGCAAACAGGAAAGTAGCACACGACAAGCCAGTGAGTGTGACTAGCAGCTACTATTGCGCAGCATAAAGGGCTCAAGTGCATTGCTCCCACGCCAGGCTGCTGTGAGCTGTGCCAGGTAGAAAGAAGTGTCATGAGCTGTGCTGTTGTGGCAAATGTCACATGCCCATTGATTCCTTCTGAGTGGGACAAAGTTAGTAGAGTGAAAGTATGTATTTATGTATTTTTACTAAAACATATGAATGTCTGGCCGTAACGGCCACAGCTTAAAAGTGGTTTTTTACAAGCACAGGCTTCTATTGTCATGCTGTGCCATCTTCACCAGGATAGGTGCATCAGACAAGTTTAGTTAGGTGCACCGTGACTGTGCATGTGCTCATGCTGCCTTTCCTTTCTCCTGAATTAGAGAATTCAACACTGCAGAACGGAGTTCTTGTGACACCTTTCCATCTGTGTATGCACCTCGTGCAGTTTGATGAGATCAGTGAGCGGGACTGGCCGGTTCCGTTTCGTTGGCTTTGTCACTTTCTTGATTTTTATATCGACAAAAGCCGGGCAGTTGGTGGAATGTTTCCCAGCAGTTTTGCTGAGGCTGCTATGCTGGCACCTGCACTTCTTGAGGAAAATAAACCTGTAAAAAGAGAATATCACAAATTATCTCAATTCTGAGAATATTTTTTAAGCTTGATTTAAATGAATTACCTGCACTACATGTTTTACTTGAACTACCCTTTTGCGGAACGCAAACCTGTTAAACGGTAATTTCATAGATTATCTGAGGTGTGAGAATATTATAGAGAAAATGATATGAAATCTGTAACCTGCAAACGTTTTCTTAACTTAAATTATTCACTTCATTTGAGAAGTATCACCACAGAACTAAGAAATGCTGAACTTTCAAGTTGATGCGAGAATTGTTTTAAAGATGTAAGTTACGGTCTGATCTCCTTCCCAGAATAAGCAAATGTACAGATTTAGCACTCAGCCTTACATTTTTTCCCGTGTATGAAAAATGGTGTTTCAGGGAAATTTGCGTTGGTATCAAGCAAAGAAAGAAAAACCACTGAATCGCCAACAAAATTGAAGCGGAAAAGTTGCATGGTATGTTCTTTCACATAACACAATTCCCTATAAATTGGGGCAGTTATATGCTTCCTACATTCCAGATGTGTTTAAATGTACTAAGCACTAATAGCACAACGCAAGCCTTTGTTAAAGCATTATCAGTTGGCATTTTTTTCTCCTCAGCAAGGGCTGCGCCTTTATAGATGGGAGGGCGAAGAAGATACGCGAGTTTAAAAAAATCATTCATCTGAGAAAATGTCGACAACTTGCCGCGTATATTTCACTCTTTTGGCTTGGGCGATAATTTGGCGCATTATTTGTTTAAGTTAGAATTACATGTCACAGTATAGTCGAACATTGTTTAAAGTCACGCACTCAAAAATAAATTAATTTGAAACGGAACTGAAATGCGAATGGCATTGCCGTTTTGTGCTATACCGCAGTCGGCCAGTCGAGCTTAAAAATTTTGTTACACGGACGTGTTTCAAAGCGTGGTCAAGAAATCCCAGACCAGCTCGACGTAAGGTATTTTAAGCTATGTTCTTTCCCTTCGGCCAGCAGAACATACAATAACGAACTTCAGCTGTTCTTCCTTTGAACTTGAGCGTGAAAGAAGACAGCATCGAACATTAGCTGAGTTCGTGGCATTGTTTAGCGTCACGGAATTCCGAGCGTTATCAATTGTAACTCGATTTTCAGCCACGGCTGCTGTAATAAATGCGTAGCCAATAAATAAATAAATACTGCTGAAGAGCGTACTCATATGACGTACCTCGTTGGGTTGGCGATTTTCCAGTCGACAATCCAGGATGTATTGGTTTCCTCGCTATACTGCGCCAACCACGCGTACGCACCTCCATCTGTTTCGAAGGCAACACGAAGCACGTCCACGTTATCGACGCTTCCTTTTGAGTCTAACTCGAAGGGTTCGTCGCCCGCGCATGCCATAAACGATGAAGAAACTAAATGCTACTTCGTCGACGACCTGAAAAAACCCGCAAAATTACAGCAAAGTCTGTCCGCCACTGCAGCCGTAAATGCGCCGTAGATACGGAAACCGTTTCTTACCGTGTATGTACCCGTGCTGTATCTCCAAGAGACAGACGGTCGGGCCTTGCGGCACCTTATTTCTACTCCATGCAATTATTAGCAGACATTGCCAAAGTGTGTAAGCAGCGTAACCAGCATTTTCACGTTATTTCGGCAACACTTTTATCAGATTTCTCGGCACTACTTTTTCTCTCGGCGCAACAGGACCGGAGCACCAAGCGGGCGCCGCGCTCCGCCACGCTGCCGAGCGCGGAACGCACGCATGCGCAGACGGCCAACGGGAATTCTCCCCCCCCCCTCCGGCGCCTTTCGGAGAGCTTGCGGGCGCCATGGCTACAAGCTGTCAGCGGCATAGTTTCCGAATTCGTTCGACCGCTGCCTACGCTGGTGGGACGCGACTGCTTTCACGGTAAGAAGTCTGTCTCGTGAATGTGGATGATTTTGAGTTGTCTGGCTGGTGTACAGTCTCAACGGAAAAAGACTGGCACAAGTAATTCATGACTGGAGCCGAAAAATCTCGACACGTGGCGCAATCGTTGCCCAGCGCGCCGATAGCGAGAGTGGCAAGCACATTCCATTTTCCAGGAAGGGGTGGCTGGTAGAAAGCAGCCCATCCTGCTATTGGCCCACTCGAAAGCCCACATCTTGCATAAGCGCTTGTGCATTCCTTATCGACAGACATGCCTATGCACATAATTTCGTTTTTTCCCAGAGCTGCGAGCTACCTTATCTTGAGGCAGTTCAGCGGCGTATATTTTCTGGACGACGCCCTGTCAAAAGCAGTGGGTGGCAGTGCTTACGTCACAGGACAGCAAGAGTTTAAAACCAGGTGTGGTTCGAATTATTTTTGTCAGAACGACACACGACATAGGATGCCGCGAATCGACGAGGCTACAAGGGTCGAAATCTTGACCCTTCTTCGAGCAGGTCGGACGAGGAGAAGCATTGCTGCGGAGGTCGGGTGCTCACTTGGAGGCGTTACAGGCATTGTTCGGGCCTTTTTGGAAGGGGGTAGAATTGAAGATGCGGCTCGAGGTGGACGCCCAAAGCAGATGACTGAAGAAGAGGACAGGCTGATAGCGTCCGCAGCCTATGAAAACCCTTTTACTACAGCCCGGGAGATGCAACAGAAACTTGGCCTACAGCTATCTCTTACTGCTGTCAGAGAACGTCTTCGCTCGTTCGGGCTCCGCAATGAGATTATCCTGCCAGAGGCCACTTTTAACGCGACAGACCAAGGCTCATAGGTTGGAGTTAGCCACTAGGCATCTTTCCTGGACGATTGAGGAATGGATGAACGTTGTGTTCACGGATGAATCCACCTTCAGGAGCAAGTGGGACCAACAACGGCGCGTGTGGCGGCCGTATTGTGGCCGGCAAGTCATGCAGTTTCCTGTGTAGAGGTGCATAGAAGAGACATTTTGACTTTATAATTGCATTTGTGTTAGTCAACTTGTTAAGAAGAAATTATGCAATGTTTACGGCAGCTGTGACAGCGCTAATTTGATTTTTTCTAGTTTTTGTATTTTTAGTAGCAACTGAGAGCTCTAACTAGTTAACATTTCATTTGAACGCTACTATGATAATTTCCGGAAAGATTTAAGCTACTGGGTAACAAACAAAATACAGAACGTCTATTATTTTTTGTTAAAAGTACGAACCAGAGTACACGCAACACGCCGCAGCTAGCGGTCGCCGGTCCGTTAATGTGTGGGGTGTCATAACACACCGAGGGCTTGGACCGCTCATCCGGATAAATGGAGCACTCACTGCAGCAGCCTATGCGGACATCCTCGAACAAGTTCTCATTCCCTTCATTCTGGATGGCCCAGTTCCGGACGGGTGCTTTATTTTTCAACATGACCGGAGCCCTATTCACACCAACTGGTATAATACTGGCAACCTATATGCCCCCGCCGAGAAGGATTAGACAAATATTTGCTGAAAATCGGTTAATAGATGTGATGATATGGTGTGAATGTATTTAACTGCCCGGCTAAAAATCTTATTTGTTTGTAATACTCAAAGTGGAGATTCCCGGTGCATTTTGTGTTTGCGAATTATTGATAGCTGTATTTTGTACATAGGATCTATTACAAAGTACATTTCTGGCTAATTATTCAAAGTAGCTGTAATTACTTCTTTTTGTTTGCTTATAAAACTGCACGTTCCCAAGAGGTTTTGTTTTCCCAAACCATCTTTACAATATTTGAAAAAAAAAAACTAATCGCGAGGTCTCCAAGATTTTCCTCAAGATTATTTTCCTTCAAGCTTTTATTGTGACCAAGGCTTCCGTGTGGAAGCCGAAACGTTAATTCCTTTTAAACTCGACAGAACTCGTGGTCGGTGTCCTGGTCGTTCTTCTTCTTCAAAATGCATCCCGACCAGACGGGCTTCCGCCATACCCTTGACTTCAGGCCTCCACATAATAGCGCTGAATTCTATTCAATCCAAGCTGATAAATTGTGTTTTGTTCTTATCTTTTGGATACTCGAATAGCTTTTAAAACTGGACGGACTGAAAATATGCCTATTTTTTTTTAAAGGCTAGTGAGGCAGATGACCGAGCAACTCTGCATTCAGGAGCTCCCATGGCCTCCAAAAGGAGCGCTCCTGAATATTAATGAAAATGTGTGGGGCCTGATGAAGCAGCGACTGGCAAGGCTGCACCTACAGGAAGCGCCAACAGATATGCCTTGAGAGGCGGTGAACAATGAATGGACGCGACTGCAAGGCCTCCCAGATTATGCAAGCACCCTCTCCACCACGCAGCCGGCGCGCACGCGCAACGTTGTGGAAGCTGGCGGAGCGTTCGCGCTTCATTAATACCCTTGCGTAGACGAGCTTATGTTAATTAACAAAAAGTCAATCAATTATTTTAATTTAAATTGAAAGTTGTCTATCGTTCTACAACTTTTTTCTGGAAGATCGGTAATGAATTCCGCAATGATGTCAGAGGCAATGATGATGTAACGCTGTGCTGCGTTCATTTTTTTGCGGGCCAATAAACTCGCCTGTTTAAAGCGAACGTTCTTGTGGCTTGTATTTTTACTTGTGCCGACAGCTTTTGACACTATCGTCCAGCAAACTGGGAGCTTGGGTGAAAACTACGATAAAGAAAACACCGCTGCTCCCAACGCCAGCTACAAAAAAAGAAGAAATGAAGGAACGTTCGCAGCAAAGTTGCCGCATGATTTTGCGGATAAGCGGCGTGCTAGCTATCATTTCAAATGCAAGCTGTGTATGGGAGTGATTAGCGCCGACCACCCCTCCTTAAGATAATGGAATGTGCCTGGCACTGTCGCTGTTGGAACGCTAAATAACAATCGCGCCGCCTGCCGCGATCATTCCGCTCTAGTCAAGAATCACTTGTGTCAATCTTTTTCCGTTGAGACTGTACATTGTAGGTGTCATGAATGTGGCAATGCCGCCGAACCAATGACAGAAGTACGTCGCGAGCAAACCCTTGCGCAGGCAGACATGTAGCTAAGCGTGTCGTCGCATCGCACCTAATGATGTAAGGAGCAGGGGGTTTGAGGTATACGCAGTCGCATCGCGTCTCTTTGTATGAAGCGTTGCAGCGCAGAAATCCGAGGGAGGTCATGACGTCACCGCAGGCGGACTTCCGCTGCTTCCGCTCGGCCAGCTCCTTCGCTTACACAGAGGTTGCGGCTGTCGGACGGACATTTGTTTGCAGTCGCCTATCTCTAAAGCAGAGCTGCCGTAGCACCGCTGTTTGCGTGACGGTGGTAATTTCTGGTAAAGTCCCTACGTACTGATCTTGCCAGCCGCCCGAAAATTGGCTGTGGACGCGATGCAGGCGCGGCCGCGGGCAGAGAATGGCGCGCGAGGCAGTGGGTGCTGGCAGCAGCCGGCCTGTCCGCCTACAGGCCCGCATACAGATGTTAGGCTTAACACTGCGGCGAATATTCGATTGCCGCTCTCGCAAGCGGCGCAGATGACAATTTTTATTGCAACATTCTAATACATAATTACCCCTTTCTCTTATGCGCAGCTTTGTTTGCGCTTTGGGGAGCAATAACAAGCTATTGCTCGCGCTAGCTGCGCCGGCCTGCGCCACTTCGCGGCTGCGCCTCCTCTCGCCCAGCGACCGTGCTGGTGGTAACGCGCTCCCACAGTACGCCTCTCATTTGCGCGGCGCATTTTCGCGTCTAATGTAATAAGAAGCAATAAAAATGGAGTGCCTGCAACCCCTGTAGAACTTCAGTCACGGCCAGCTGCCTGACAAGCAGACGAAATCCCGCCGCCTCCGCCGCCAAGCATCGGATCGTTTGTAGCTCGCGTGCAGAAGCTGCGGCCTCCGATCGCAGCGGTGCGCCGGAAAGGAACCGTGATGTAGGGGTCAGTTAACGCGCACTCCTAGGAGCGAAACGGCGGATTTCTCCGTCGTGTGAATACCCCTTAAAGAGTATGGCAATACAGTAAATAAGGCAACAGCTTCAGTTGGCACCGTCGCAAGGTAGTGTGGTCTCTACGAGGCGAAATTAATTTATTAATGGCGTGGTGGACAGTTCTTGTTCAGTAGTATGGGTAATGCGTTCTGTATTGCAGAAATATGCCATGTACCTACGCGGGCCGCACTTTTTATTCAATGCCGCATCCTGATTCAGCCTTCACCGCTAGGCATCTACGCTATGCAGAAAAGTTGCAGCTGGGGTTTGAAGCAACCAAGAAAAAAAAGGGAACATTGGGCGTTAAGGAGCTTCTGTTTTTAGAAGCGGAGCATCGTATGGCCTCGGCATGTCCCGCGTCGGCGTCCGCACTCACACTGCGCATGCGCAACTCTCCTCCTTACACCCACAGCTGGGCGATATTACACTATAAAAAAAGAAATAGTTAGCGGCGCCCGGTTTCGATCCTACGACTCTCTGGCCGCAACGGGAGGTACGCGGTGCTCTTCCCACAAAGCACGTGCTAGGCGAAATCATATAGCCGAAATAGAATGGAACGGCATAACATCTGGGTATGACAAGCACATCGAACGTGCTTTCTTCGAGTATTATCAAACGCTCTTTTCTTTTCGGCCTGTCAACGTTGAAACCTTTAAGAAAGAATTTCTAGACAACATGCCGAGGCTCGACAATGTGACGAAGGAAAGATTGGAGCAGTAAATAACATCAAAATAAGTAGAAGCTATCGACAATCTAAACCCAGGGAAGGCTCCCGGCCCAGATGGTTTAATTGCGGCATTCTACAAGGCGTTTAAAAGTGAAATAGCGCCGTTGTTAGCGGCGGTTTTCAACGAGGCTTGTGATTTGAACTCTCTGCCAATGTCTTGTGGATCAGCTCACACAGTTTTAATTCCAAAAACAGAAGATATAGGATAACTTGAGAAAGTCACAGCATATAGACCTATCTCGCTTATGATGATGATGGTTGCATTTTAATGGCGCAAGGCCAGCTGGGGCAAAGAGCGCCAAAAACAGATGGTTAGCTACAAGAGATTAAAAGTGTATACTAAAATTGAATAGCAACAGAGGTAAAAACAAAGACAATGAAGATGGCTGGTGTAGAGGGCCAGGTTGTGATTATGCATGATATGATATGAGTTTCAGGAATTGAACTTCTGATAGATATTTAAAAACACGTTTGACAGTAAACATTGGTTCATCGCGTAAGAAGTACGATGGGTGGAGTGGGATTTGTTGTCTGTAGATTTCTGGAAAGTGTTTGCGTCGTGTGGTGTGGAGTTGCTTACATGTGATTAGTATGTGAACTACGGATAGGCCCTCTCCACACCTGCTGCACACGGGTCTCTGAGACCCAGTGAGCAAGTGTGAATGTGTTACATAAGTGTGGCCTATCCGTAGCCTGGCTAAGGCTACTTCCGTGTGTCTGTCTTGTTTGTCTGTTATGTATCTACCTAGGTGTGGCTTTATAGTGTAGAGTTTGTTCTCTGTTTGTGTGGCCCATGTTTCCTGCCAAGATTTGCGCAAGGCTGTCCGTACCAGTGGCTTCAGGTCGAGGTAGGGAACACACGGTACATCTATGCTACTGCGGAGAGCAGCCACAGCGGCACCCTGGTCAGCAATTTCGTTCCCCCGAATGCCACTGTGACCTGGAACCCAGCAAACAATTAGATGCTGGAGCACAATGTTTTTCGTAGGTCTGAAGCAATGCAAGGCTGTTACCACACTTAGAGAGTCTGTAAAGATAATTGAGTGTTCTGTTCTGGTTTGTGTAATGTGTTGTACTGCTAATAAGATACCATGCGCTTCTGCCGTAAAAAATGCTGCTACTTCGGTGTAATGTCTTCGTACTGGTAAAGGTGGGGCCATATGCAGCACATGCGACGGCCGAAGAAGACTTTGAAGCATCGGTGTAGAAGGCGGTGTGCGGGTATTTGTGTTGTAACTGTAGGAAGTGCTGTAGTATAAGTTCTCTGGGCGCATTTCGTTTGTCGATATGTTTAAAAGAAATATCACACGAAATTGCTGACCTCTCCCAAGGCGAAACGAGGTCAGCAATGGAAGACTTTATGCTCTCCTCAAATGAAATCCCTAGTTCCTAAGCGAGGGCTCTCACTCGTACAGAGAAAGGAACGGGTATCGACGGCCGTGCTGCAAACAACGGATCGGATGAAATGTTGTTTATGATAAGGCTACATGGGTGATTTTTTACAGAAGTCGCCTTAATAGCATACAGCAAGGAAGTGTAAGAACGCTGGTGTTCAAGGCTCCACCTATCACACTCTGCATACAGGCTTTCAATGGGACTCGTCCGGAACGCTCCAGATGCAAGACGGAGGCCTAAGTGCAGGACTGGGTCCAACATTTTCAGACCAGTTTTACAGGCGGACCCATAGACGACACTCCCGTAGTCCAACCGTGAGCCAATAAGGCTGGTAAAAACGCGGAGGAGTATTTGTTTGTCCGCTCCGTAGGAGCAATGCGAGAGGACATTCAGGAAATTCATGGTTTTCAGGCATTTCTGTTTCAGGTGTTTTATATGCGGAATGAATGTCAGTTTTTCATCAAGTACCACGCCTAAAAATTTGTGTTTCTTTTTGAGAGGGATTGAGACACCTTTAAGCTTAATATCAGAATCAGCATGAATCCCTCGCCTCCTTGAAAATAGAAGAGAAGTACATTTTTCTGGATTAAGCTTAAATCCATTCCTGTCTGCCCAGTCAGCGACTTTGTTAACACCAAGCTGGACTTGCCTCTCGCAAACCGACAGATTGCAGGATTTGAAGGAGATTTGAACATCATCTACCTAGAGAGAGTAAGAAATGGTTGGTGGCAAGCCTTTCCCAAGAGAGTTCATTTTTATAATAAACAGCGTGCAGCTCAAAACACCCCCTTGAGGCATACCGTTTTCCTGAACGTGAGCTCGGGAATATGTATTGCCCACTCTCACACGAAAAGTTCTTTCTGACATGTAACTTGCAAGCGTATTTAACATGTTGCCTGACAAACCAAAAGACTTAAGGTCGCTAAGAATTCCATAGCGCCATGAAGTATCATACGCTTTTCAAATATCGAAAAATACTGTCATACAATACTGTTTATGAATAAATGCATCTTTGATGTAGGATTCTAAAGCAATGAGTTGATCATTTGTAGATCGACCTGCCCTGAAGCCTGCCTGGCAGCTGTCGAGAATTCCGTTGTACTCCAAAATGTACACAAGCCTTCTGTTAATCATCTTCTCGAGGAGCTTACACAGGCAGCTTGTCAGGGCGATAGGGCGATAACTAGCGGGGGAGGATGGGTCCTTCCCCTCCTTCAGAAAAGCAATAACTATAGCCTCCCTCCAAGACCTCGGGATGTGCCCCGAGAGCCATATTTTGTTGTAAAGGTGAAGGAGTGTTACAAGAGTGTCTGTGTGCAGGTGTTGTATCATTGTATATGTTATGTTGTCTGGGCCCGGAGCTGAAGGCTTACAGCCGCTCAGAGCCGCCCTTAGTTCATGAAGCGAGAACTCGGAGTTATATGAAGTAGCTGATCTGTTGTTATCACATAATGGCTTCTTTTCAGCGGCCGTTTTATGTTTCAGGAAAGTGTTTGTGTAATGTGCGGAACTAGACACGTGTTGGAAATATTGTGCGAGTGTGTTAGCCTGGTCTTCGAGCGTGTCTCCTGTTGGGCTAACGAGGGGCAGGCGGTGTGTCTGTTGCGCTTTAAGTTTCCGTATTCTTGTCCAGACTTTGTGGGTGTCAGTGTACGCTTTTATGGATGTGAGGAAGGCACGCCAACCTCAATCTTTGCCTCACGGCGCACGCGCTTCCCCCGGGCCTTCGCTCGTTTAAAAGATATCAGGTTATCTGAAGTAGGGTATCGACGAAGGATACCCCACGCCTTGTTCTGGGCCTCTCGTGCCTGCCTACAGTCCTGGTTCCACCAGGGCCTCCTTTGGTTGCGTGGGGCACTGGAGACCTGGAGAATGGACTTTTCAGCAGCGTCAAGAATGTGCGCCGTGACCAGTTTGGTTGCTTCCTCTATGTGTAGGTGTGTTATGGATGTGTGGTGTAGTTTAGATGTTTCTGTGAACGTGTTCCAATTAGCTCTCACTTCATTGAACTTTTTTTGTGGGAAGGGGAACTGTTTCGGCCTATATATGACAGTGAGGTAGGGAAGTGGTCACTACCGTACGGGTTGGTGTCCGCCTCTCATTCTAGAGAAGGGAAGAGAACTGCTGAGCCGATAGCTAAGTCTAGGTGTGAATAAGTGTTGTGTGCTATGTTATGGTATGTAGGCTGTTTCTTGTTAAATAGGCATGCTCCTGATGATGTTAAGAACCTTTCAATGAGGCGACCCCGCGCATCTGTTCGAGAAAAGCCCCAGAGTGAGTTGTGTGCATTCAGGTCACCTAATAGTATATAAGGTTCAGGTAACTGATCTATCAGAGTTTCAAAATCAGAACTTGTTAGCCGATGATCAGGAGGGATGTATATGGAGCACATTGTTACTAGCCTGTGAAAGATTATCGTTCGGATGGCAACAGCCTCGAGGTTAGTGCTCAGAATGACCGGATGACATGCTAAGGATTGTTGTGCGAATATAGGCACACCACCAGAAGAGGTTGGGCACCCATCTTTGTCCTTTCTGAAAACCAGATAATTGTTGAGGAAGTTGGCATGTTTTCTGTTTAAATGTGTTTCTTGTATGCACATGACACTTGTTTGGTTAGCATGCAGTAACTCGTATACATCATCAAGATTTTTAAGAAGGCCTCTACAGTTCCATTGGATGATATTTTGTCTTCCCATTATAGCCATTTAGGAGCAACTGGAGTTGTGTATGAGTGTGTATTCATATGTTATCTCTCGGGGCTTGTACTCTTGGGAGGGGCTTTTTGGGCCTGTCTGTTGGCTTGGACGTCGAAGGCCGTTCTTTGCGCTGCGATGCAGGCAGATACGGCCCGACGTCCATCTCATCTCCAGATGTCCTGGGTGTGCCCGACAGACTGGGCTCCCTGGACCTGGATGTAGCACCCTTTAGGGCGTTTTTCTCTTCAACCACCACTGCCGAGGGCGTAGTGGGCGCGACGGGCAGAACAGGTGGTGGGGCGAGATTTGGAGGGGGTGTGGTTTCCTCCGTGTCCATTTCCACAGGGCTCTCGGGTGTGCTCGAGACCTGTGAGGCAGGAACAGGAGTGACTACGCTCCCCTCGGCATGAGTGGCCACCTCAACCACTGCCGGTCCAGCAAGTGGCGTGGTGACCGGGGCGGCTGCCACACGCAGCCTCGTGGGGGGCGGAGGCGGGAGCAAGTCAGCTGAGCTGTATTGCGTCGCCGCCGAAACCAGGCGCCGCTCCGCCCCCCGGCGAGCAGCGTCGGCGTACCTTCCGGAGTTGAACAGTGCAAACCTCTTCCGGGCCTCCGGAAAGCTGATGTTTTCATTGACCTTCAATGTGATGATTTGTTTTTCTTGCTTGAATGTTTCACACGATCGTGAATATGCTGCGTGAGGTCCATGGCAGTTAGGGCAGGTGAAGTTGCTTGCGTCGCAGTTGTCTGTGAGATGATCAGGTTTACCACAGTTTGCACATTTTGGTCTCCCCCGGCAAGAGTTCGTACCGTGCCCATACCGCTGGCATTTGTAGCAGCGGCGTGGGTTTGGCACATACGGGCGCGTGGGACATAGCAAGTAACCTGCCGTCACGAATTCTGGTAGTGGGGTTCTGTCAAAGGTCAAAATTACGTGCTTTGTTTTAATCTCTTTGCTATCTCGTCGTATTGTGATGCGCCGGACTGCTGTGACCCCTTGGTCACGCAGTCCTTCAAGGATGTCGGTTTCGGTTTCGTTGATTAGATCGAGTTCGGAGATGACGCCTTGAGAAGAGTTTAAGGTTCTGTGAGGTGTGATCGTAATTTCTAGACCATCGATGTTAGTTTTTTGAAGGAGCTTATTGGCCTGCTCTTTGTGGCTGACTTCAATGAGCACATCACCAGAAGTAAGTTTTTTCGCCTTGTAGTTTTTTCCAGCAACACTTTCAAGAAACTTTGCAACAAGGAAGACTGATTTTCCACTTACAGGGGTTTCTTTGTCAAGAGATTGCATAATGAGGAAGCGAGGAAAGATGTCATTGCTTCGGAGGTCAATGTTCAGAGGAGGTTTGGAAGTTACTTCGGTGCGGGCCCTTTTGAGGACCCGATCATTTGGTTTGGGGGGTTTAGATGATACCATAAGCTATAGTACAAAAGCAGGGGACGGGGGTACTTTCGTCGCTCGGGTTACCCTGATACCGAGAGAGGTCCCGGAGCTCTCTGCCTGGTAAACAGACAGGGAGCCCATCCGCCGGAGCTTGACCTGGGCTTCGACGGCCACCGTTTGTGGTTTCTACCCTTCACCTTAAAAACACATCACCACGGAAGGTCACAGCTTATGTTGGGGGCTCGGGGTCCGCGGTATCGCCAGTACCGTCACAAGGATTACTCAAGGTGCCCCGTGCGGGGCTATCTCGCTTACCAATGTCGATTATACAGTATTTATGAAAATTCTCGCCAATAGGCTTCAAGGTGTGATACACGAAATAGTAGGCCCTCATCAAACTTACGGCATACGAGGACGGTCCATATGCACTAACATTCATAAGGCTAGGTGCGTGCTTGAGTGTAGTGACGCCACGCGAGTGCCTGTCGCTATGCTTCAGCTCGACCTTGAAACGGCTTTTGACTGCGGGTCACATGAATTGTTCTTAGCTATTCTGGATCATATTAATGTTGGTTCTGTTATCAATGTGGGGGTGGCGCTCGCGTACCGGAATTGCAGTACGCGGTTGATTGTGAACTAGATATTGGGAGCGCCCATTAACGTGCAACGCAATGTGCGCCAGGGCTGCCCGCTCAGTCCACTATTGTTCAGCATTTACATTGAGACGTTATGGTTGCGAGTTTTAAAATATGCTCATATACGAGGGTTCCGCCTCTTAGTCAGAAGTCAAGCTTTTGGCGTATGCAGACGAAATTGCTGTTCTCTTCGAAGACACGTTCAGTATTATGAGAGTAGTGGACATAACAAAGCTATTTAGTGCAGTTACCGGGGGCTCGGTTAATTGGGGAAAGTGCCTTGGGTTTTGGCACGGCGAATGGCAGTCAACCCCCGGCACTTTTGCCAACGTCAGCTGGGTAACGACCCCAGTGAAGTACCTCGGTTCCCCTTTGCAGTTCTATAGGGACAGTGAGCCGTATTGGCATGAACAAACCGAGGAGATTCGCGCAAAGGCGGATAAGTGGAAGGGGGCTTTTAAGTGCGAATGCACTTTATAAGCGACCCCAAACCATCCACCGTCGGCGGCGGCGGCGTCGGCGTCCGCAGTGCTCCTCTATATTTAATAAAGTAACAGCATCCGGTGCCAGGTTTCGATCCGAGGACTTTCGGGCCGCAGCCCGACGCTCTACCGAATAAGCCATTGGCGCGACGCTGATATCGGTGTCAGAACGCGCCTTATATCTTTAACGCATTCAAACTACGTCGTCAGCGGCGTGCGTTGGCGACTCAGCGGCGTTATAGCGGCTTGATAACTGCGTGGTGTACACGTGATACTACAAACCCGATGGAAGAGATGGAAGAGAAGGCGGCGAGGCGGTGGGCTGCGGGGGCCGAGCGCAAGCGCCGCAAGCGGGCCGACAACCGTGCATTCGCACTTTCACATTCTCCCCCTCGGGGAAATGCGGGGGAATTTTTTTGTCAACATTTGCTAGGGTAACGGTGTGCAACTTGTTTTTCATTTGTAAATTGTGGTATGTAATGCAGGTACTGCATTGCTCTCGTGCGAATGTGCAAAAGCTGCATCGGGTGTTTGCGGTTTTTGCGTGGGACTCAACCTGGGAGAGGTGCAGCCGCACCAACCTGTTTAGGAGAGTGAAAGATGGGGGCCTGGGGCGGGCGCATTTATTTGTGTGCCAGCTGTTAAACAGATTTCTTTTCTTAAGTGATGTAAGAAACCCTTTTCTTCGAACTATATGTCAACTAAGGCTGGGCACGGTACTTCATGAATATGTTGTCACCACCGAGTACCTGCCGGGGGGCATTTCTGGATTATTGAAAGCAGTAGTTGGGAGTGTGAACTTTTTGAGTGCACGTTTCTCTAAAGATTATTTAAGCCCAGTGAAGCGGAAAACCCTGTACAATGATATTGTGGATGTTGTCTTCCCTGTGCCCTTGTACAGAACTATGTACTGTGGAGTACCCGGCCAGGATGTGCTGAAAAGGATGAAAAGAATGCAAGTACGGCCTGGAGTAAAGTCTTTTTTCTTTCGGCTACACACGGGAACATTATTAGTCCGGACTTTGATGGTAAAAAGGGGGCTTTTTGTGCCATGGGGGACAGATTGCTTTAGCTGCAAATTGCCGGAGACGATAGACCACGTTTTTTGCATTGTTGGGAGGGCGTATATTTTTGGGATGTTTTACAGAGGGCACTTTGCAAAGACTTCCCGCTAAACCCTCATGGCATACGGTATATCTCCGTAGACAAATAGGGTGGAATGCCTTATGACTTAGTCATGGCGCTGGACCGCCACAGCATATGGCGCTCACGCACAGCAAGACTGTACAATGACGTAGATGCCCATTCCGCAAAGCATTACTTCAGAGAAAGTGTAGGTCATTATGTGGAGGTAATTAAATCTCACGGGGTCTCGCTTGTGTGGCTGCCAAAGATAGAGCAGCTTATGTCATTGAAAGAGTTTTAAAGGACATCACTAGGCCCAAGTCGGGCCGCCTCACCACGTTTTTGTCGTATATCATTTACGCTGTTGATCGGTGATGTGTTGGGAATTGTCAAACCCAGGCAATAAATGAAATACCCTACAAATATGGGACAGGAGCAAGTGCTACGAACGCGCCTTATGTCCTTGACTCATTCAAACTACGTCAACAAGCTACTGATACAACGAAGGCACGCGAAGCTGAACGTCAACAGAAACGACGAACTGAAAACTTTAGAGGAGGATGTTGAATTTCCTGTGGGAAAGCTGTGGCGGGAAGCGCCACGTGCCTTGCAGCTCAACCAGCCCCGTCCGCGTTCAACCACCGCCATCATCTTCCCGTAGGTGAACCGCCGAAGAAGAAGAAAGAGAAGACAAAGCTGCGAAGAGGAGGGCGTGTACATTGCTCTCAGCCGGTGCACCAATGTCAACAACCTTTACCTAACCAACGCTGACGGAGACGACCGATTCCACCACAGAGACAACATCGACAAGAACATGATGAACGAGTTTCGGCGCCTCGAGAACCACCGCCTACTCACGGTAACAAAACAGTACTTGCGTGCCTTTGCCACCGGTGTGGACCGGACGCGGAATTCCCTCTGGCGCTAGTAAAAACCATATCTCTCAACTTAAAGGCAACACAATGGAACCACACGGAACCGCCACGATGCTTCGCATCCTCATCAGGGTTCCCCACGGGAAGATGGTGTAATTTTTTGACAGTTCTTTAGGATTAGTTTAAACTGTTATGAAGGGCCAGTTTTCACTAAAAAGCTCTTATAAAAAGTTGTTAGAAAAATTGTCCACAGCGTAATTAATTTCTGCTGGTAGGTACGGTTGTGTAGGCTAGCAATATCAGGGTATATATATTATTATTATTAGCAGGGCTTGTTTCAACTGTTGGTTTTATGATTTTTATTATGCATAAGTGTTTGTGGCATATGAAATTCTATTCTGGTAGAATGTATGAGGCAACATGCTGCCTGCAACAGTAAGTACATAAAAAAACAGGTACATATAATACGAGATATATAGGTCCTCTAGATATTTGCAAACACGTTAAAAATTTGTTCTTAATATCTTTTTATTTGTTTCCATTGTGCATTATGCATCCACAGAAATCACAGAAGAGTTCTGCACCAGCCTGATTGATTCTCCAGTTATCGTAGCTTTCGGTAAGCCTTTCCATTTACTTTCCTCTAACCCCCTTCCTAATTTTTCCAAAGGGTTTTGCGAATTAGCTTCAAACTTGTATTAACATTACAAAACTTTGATACATTGCAAACCCCTAAAGTTTTAAGTGCAGGAAATTGTAGTATTAGGAATACCTGGCATGAACTATATATACTGGCTAAGCACGAACTGTGTTACGTTGTAAGTTAGTCAACCATACATGAAAAAGAGCTTCAGGTAAATGTTACAGTCACCTTGATTTTCAGAAAATCACGGTGATAATCAAGAAATCATTACTTTGATATGTTGATCATCAGCACAAAAGAGAGCCATGTGGGCATGCAGCAACATTGTTTACATTGGTTCAACTGGTGCTTGTATTCCGCCAGCAAAACTCACTTTTTCCTCTTAGCCACATCACTCTCATTGAAAGTTTCGTATATGTGTTTATGCGATAGTTATTTTGTAATAACATGTCTACTTCATATGTACTCTGTGCTGCTATCTGTTGCTTACTGAGGTAACCTGCAATAATAATGCAAAAGAAAAAAAACATGTATTGCAGTTGTCAGAAATATGACTGAGGTTTCCTTTGGGCTGAATCATGCAGACATGTATGAGTCATGGTAGCTGTTTTAGTAGTTTTTAAGGGTCTGGCCAATATATATACTTTGTGTTCAGGCATTTCTTCACCTGGTTTCTATTCTTTGATCCGTCGGTCATTTCGTGCACCGCAAGTGCCAGTTATCAACCTACTAAGTTAACAAATGCTTTCACAATAAAACAAGGCAGCTCCAAGTGCACTCACTTGTGCAGTCTCTGAACTCTGATCAACCAGAGAGCCCACCGTGTCTTCAGCATCTAATGGCAACTCAAACAGTAATGCGTTATTTGCGATCAGAAAATTAGCAAAACCAGATACATGCTAACGCAAGAGGAGGAGTCGAGAGGACAAGGCGTTGTGCAGGCACCTTATTTTGCAAGTACGACTCTGAGCCCAAACCTCTCAATCAGTCGATTTTGTTGGTGTTTCTTTTTTTCTTCCAAAGTTTTAGATTATAATACATGCCGTGTGAAGTGACCACACTGCCACAAAAACGGATAGAATTCCTTGCTCATGTTTTAACTTCTTCAACTGTTTGACATGCGATTTTAGCGAAAGTGTAGTTGGAATTGTCATTTCTCCTGTACAATCCTCTCTGGGAATTTTCTGACATTGGCTGTGACAACAAGTTACAAATCCTCCGTGGCTGAATTAGGCCAGGCAGCCTTAACCTGTAAAAACTGTGCAACCAAGCACGATGTTGGTTTCACTCATGCAATTCGAGCAAAGTTTTGAAGGCTGGCTTACAGCATGAAAATACATTGTTCGACAGTGTTATGCCATTACGGAGGTTGGGGCAGCAGCCGTGAGCGGCTAATGATTATGCTTTCTTTTTTTGCCGCCAATTGCAAATCAGCTCTGCCTCGAGTATCACGCGAAACACTCAAATCACAAATTACATGGCAAGCAATACAGAAAAAACCAAGTATTTACATCCAAGCAATACAGCAACAATTAACACCCCAACAAATTCACTTGGAGGTATCCTTTCGATAATGTATCCCAATAATTCTGCAGAATTGGGTTGGATGAAGCCATCTATGTTGCTGCGTTGCAGCATAAAAAAATTTCACCATCTTCCCGTAGGAACCCTGATGAGGATGCGAAGCATCGTGGCGGTTCCATGTGGTTCCATTGTGTTGCGGTTATGTTGAGTGGTCTGGGTTTTACTAGCGCCAGAGGGAATTCCGCGGCCGGGTCCACACCGGTAGCAAAGGCACGCAAGTACTGTTGTGTTACCGTGAGTAGGCGGTGGTTCTCGATGCGCGGAAACTCGTCCATCATGTTCTTGTCGATGTTGTCTCTGTGGTAGAATCGGTAGTCTCCGTCGGCTTTGGTGAGGTAAAGGTTGTTGACATTAGTGCACCGGCTGAGAGCAATGTACACGCCCTCCTCTTCGCAGCTCTGTCTTCTCGTTCTTCTACTTCTTCGGCGGTTCCCCTACGGGAAGATGACGAGGGTGGTTGAACGCGAACCTATCTCGTGATGGATTCTTTGGTTGGCCAATCCCTGGGGGCATCCTGCCACAATCAGCATCAGAGGCGCCGCGGACGGGGCTGGTTGAGCTGCAAGGCACGTGGCGCTTCCCGTCACAGCTTTCCCACGGGAAATTCAACATCCTCCTCTAAAGTTTTCAGTTCGTCGTTTCCGTTGACGTTCAGCTTCGCGTGCCTTCGTTGTATCAGTAGCTTGTTGACGTAGTTTGAATGAGTCAAGGACATAAGGCGCGTTCGTAGCACTTGCTCCTGTCACGGATTTGTAGCGTAGTGGGAAGACCACCGCGTACCTCCCGTTGCGGCCGGAGAGTCCTGGGATCGAAACCGGGCGCCGCTATCTATTTTTTTTATAGTGTAGTATCGCGCAGCTGTGGGTGTAAGGAGGACAGTTGCGCATGCGCAGTGTGAGTGCGGACGCCGACGCGGGACATGCCGAGACTATAAGATGCTCCGCATCTAAAACCACAGGTTGTCATAATATTGCAAAAATAATGAAGGCTGCACCATTTCCAATTAGCTTATGGACACAGCTGCTAAAGCAAGTGTTTACCGTGCTGCACATGGGCTGGTGTTATGTCGCCAATTATAATTGAAACAGCCTCACTGCCCTACTTCAAAATCAAGAATGCGTGAATATTTTTTACCAAAGGTTGTCCAGGAGAGCATTTAGTATATCTTTAAGTGAACGAAATGTTTGCATGAACTTGAACAATGCTCACAGCATAGGACATGATGATCTGAAGCGGCTCTCGTTCCTGTTACACTACCATCCAGAGCCTGGTTTCAGGAAACAGAGTGTAGTAGATGCAGGCAGACTGAAATAGAGATTGATAATACCTGTTTAGCTCAAAAGAAAGTCATCTTGTTGTATGTGTGTTCGCCACTGCACGCTTGCATCAAACCAAGAGTGTGTCACCTGATTTGCCCACTTCTTTCCTGGCTGCCTGAGATAGTTGACTCCTCCTCTCGACCTTGCAGCCCGCAAACGTTCATTCATCTTCGTCCCCCCTGTTTCAGAGCAAGTCTGCCTGGCTCTCATTGCACTGGGCTAGCTCAAAACTTAGAAAATTGCAACCTTGAAAAACGTTTTCGTATCTCCACATAAGCAAGATGTAATTACATTCTTGAATGTATAGTTAACCTTACATTAGCAGGAAAAATCTTCCCAGATGCATGAGTTACTTTTTGATGGTTACAAACATATGCTTCATTAAATGTTTATAACGTATACAGTATACACTCTTGTTAAGGCGAACAGAGTTATGATGAATTGCATGGTTAAGATGCAGACCTCTTGTGCTATCTTGTCACTTGCACAATACAGCAAATTTTCAATACAGTCGAATTCTGCTACCACGAAATTGACGGGACGTGCGAAAAATTTCGTTGAAGCGAAGATTCGCTGAGGCAAAATCTGCCCCCACACCATGGAAAGGCCTGAAAAATAGCCCCGTATGTTTCGGCGTCATTGGCAGTATAATACAATGTTTAGAAAAAGAAGTGACACGCAAGAACGTCATGTTTATTCGGATAACAAATATAGCAATGGTTATCTGTTTTTTCACTGCACCCAAAGAACGCTTTCGGAGGGGGGTGAAGAAACGAAGGCGAAAAAGGTATTGCTATACGACAAGGCGTGTCCACCGAGCTGATTACTTGCACATAGCTGCTAGGCTGTTGGGAGCGCCCCTCTCGCTTGTGGCAGGAGCAGTGCCGTTATCTTATCTTTCGACAGGGCACGGCAGCTACTGACCTTGGCAGGCAAGACGCACGTGCTTGCATTTAGCATGACCGCGCACTCGCCACTAAGACAGGACGACTTGGCTTGAAGACCAAACACGCAAACATGATTTTTGCTTTTGGCTATGAAGAATGGTCGAAGGAAAACGGCAAGGACAGCTCCTCACAACGCTTACATGACGGCGCCGCGCCAGCAGCGGAGCACATTCGTGCGAATTCAACTAGATACGGGTTGGCTGTAGCTCCGGCTTGGCTAACCGGGCCTCGTATTCCCAAACCATATCCCGTAGGAGCCCAGGCCGACCACATCCCGTAAGCAGCGGCGCAGCCAATAAGGTTAAAAAAGTTGCAATTTTTTAACCTCCTTGGACGCAGCACCGTGACATCACTTCCTCTATGTTCGCGACTTCTTGCGAGTTGTATTTTTTCTTTTTTCCCCCTCCCCTCGTTTCGGCTGCTCTGCGGGCGGGCGATGGTTTCGCTCCGTGGGCGGGGCTGGCCTGCGGCGCTGGGGAAGCTGACGCACAGGTGGTAGAAGTTAACCTTTTGTACCTGAGCTTCTCATCTCTCCGCGCTCTTCATGCGCGCCTGCAAGTTGACGCTGACCTCCGATCGTGTTCCTAGATAAGCGCTCGGCTCGGTGCTCGAAGTGTGCGTGCGCGGATGGACGCTTTCATGCGCATGTGGCAATTATACACGTTCCGGAAAGCAAACACCCTCATTGAAAGCTCATTGTACAACACACAGAAGGGTATACAATTGAGTTGGGTGCTCTTTCACTATATACACACCTCAAAACACGATTCGGTGCTGCAGGAAAGGATTACAAGAAAGGCAGCCAATTACCCATGACTACATTTACAAACTGTCGTACCCTTGCGAAATATTGCAGGTGCGTGAGCTGCTACATTTTGGCACTTTCATAAGCACTATTACATTGAATTTCGTTAACATTAACTTCATTGCATTAATTCTTTATCAAGAACAGTGCCACTAAGGAAAACATTGACATTTTGTTAACAGCAATGGAAGGTGTGAATCGTTCATGCGAGGGTGATACGTTTGTAAGAAAGACACCAGCTGAAACGTACACGTTTTACACTCGGTCATGAATGCTGCATAATTTGCACTGCTGGTCATAGCAATTTAGGGAAACAATATCGAAAATATATACCAACCAAGGGCTAAGTAATAGTTGGATTGCACAGCTACTGAATTCCACGAGGAGTTTGATATAAGTGTTCTGTGCAGGGCTATTGACCGCAGTCTCTTCAGTGAAGCCATCAGGGTGCAGTTTGATATCAGTAATCATGCGTGCTACCACTCACACTGTTGCCAATGTCCATTAGTTATTTTTAACAATTTATGCTTCGTGCACACACAGATTTTGCTGCATAAGATACGTTATTTATAAATAGACAGCTACAGCAGGATCCGAATGGCGCTGATGCCCCCCCCTGTAATCGGGAAGGCACACCAAATCATTACCACTTAATTTGGCTCTGTCCATTATTCGACCGTAATCGCCACCAGCTTTTAACTCTAGCTCCCGCTCCTGCGATTGAGCAGGAACATGTCAGTGGGGTTCGTGACGATCCCACCGCACTAGGAGCAATTACCAAGTACGCCCTTGAAAACGGACTCTACAAATTGGTGTAGCAGTCTGGCCGACTTCCCCGTTCGGTCTACCATGTGAACTGTCTGCAGCGTGCACTGTTTTCAGTGTGAACCGCTTTTTCTACAGTGTGAACTGTACATTTAAATGTGAAGTGTGCGTTTTGCTGCCACTGACTGACTTTAATGTGTTCATTTTGCGATTAGGACCCAAAGCCTGCAACTGTGTTCATTGTGCGAGTTGTGACCTTCCCCTTTCCCCTCATCCTTGCTCCCCCAGGGCCCCATGGCCTCTCATTTAATAAAGTGTGACACTCACTCAGATACGTATATTCTTTTCGCTGGGACTAATGAGTAGCTGTGCGTGAGCTTGAAGTCACGGTAGTCGCAGCAGAGATAAAACTAAGTAAAAAAAGTTATCTCTTTGGCGCACTGTTTTTGCGATAGTGATCTGGGAGTCCAAATAGCGGCAAAAAATTGTCACTTTTCGAGATCCCCCGATGGGTATAGATGAGCAGTTTGTGTCTGTTTCCAGCGACGCATTTTTAGCTACCACATATATACATTTCTGTAGTGTCTGGAGTTAACTCAAGCGCATTGTGTCACAGCTCGCGCCTCAACTGTAAGCCACACACACGCAAAAAAGTATACAAATGTATAAACAAGAAATAGCAAGAATAAAAATATAAATAGTACAACACAAGTTGCAAAACGCCGCCTCGGGTACTACAACTCTTCGTATCGAAAAACATACCTTTCGCCCTGTTTCTGGACCTTTTGGACAATCCAGGTTGTGTTGGTGCACCCGCTCTACGTGTCCATGAAGGCGCTGACTGCTACTTCGTCAGGCAGGTTCGCGCGGAACACAGACACATGATTTGTTGACGCGAGGTCATCTCTAACGACCTCGACCGGCTGCTCGTGCTTATCCATGACGCAGAAGTTATAAGCTTCGCGACCATCGCGTGAATGCGCGGGGGACGCGCGTGGCGCACACAATTATGAGAACGGACCTTGTGATGGGCAGTTCTGCGCAAGTGCGAGTCACAGACGAGTATGGCGAATAACATGCTCGCTGATCTTCGTAGCAGACGAGCGACCGACGTACGCGTGTGCTTTCGACCGAATGAGAGCAAACGTTCTGCGCTTCGGTAGGGAGTCGAAAGGACAACCCAAGACCAAAAAAAAACATTTTCGCCTTCACTTTATTAGGAGTGCTTGATTTCCGGAACGTAAACAATAACTACATATGTACGTGCAAAAGCATTCATCTGCGCGCGCACTTTTAGCAACGCGCCGAGCGCTAGCTTAACTAGGAAAAGCATGGGAGACCAGCGACTGGCGGCGCACAAGGGAGCGCGGAGAGCGAGTTTTATCTTCCCAGCGCGTACTCCAGGCTTGCGCTAGGAGCGAAACCATCGGCCGCTGGGAAGCAGCACGATCACAAATGATCAAAACAAATTTTTGTCTTCATTTTTATGAGAGTGTTTGCTTTCCGGAACTTGTATAATTTCCACATGTACGTGAAAGCATCCATCCGTGCGCGCGCACTTCGAGCACCGAGCCGAGCGCTTATCTAGGAACACGATCGGAGGTCAGCGTCAACTTGCAGGCGCGCATGAAGAGCGCGGAGAGATGAGAAGCTCAGGTACAAAAGGTTAACTTCTACCACATGTGCGTCAGCTTCCCCAGCGCCGCAGGCCAGCCTTGCCCACGGACCGAAACATCGGCCGCCCGCAAAGCAGCCGAAACGAGGGGAGGGGGGAAAAGAAAAATAATCCACCTCGCATAAAGTCGCGCACATATAGGTAGTGACGTGTACGGTGCTGCGTCCAAGGAGGTTAAAAAATTGCAATTTTTTTAACCTCATTGGTTGCGCAGCTGCTTAGGGGGTGTGGTCGGCCTGGGCCCCTACGGGGTATGGTTTGGGAATACGCAACCGGGCCTGCGCCTCGTGTAAAGACGGCCAGCCACGTCGTAATCACCATCAACCAATGGCGTACGCCTAGGAGCTGTTTTCATGGAGGAAGAAAAACGTTAGGAGGGAGCATGACGTCAGGCGGCCCAGCTTTGGCAAGCCGACCTCCTCTGACGCCGAATTGTCCTCTCCTCGGGCTCCTCCCGCGCAATGCATTATGGAAGATGCACCACTCTCAGTATCGCGGTAGCATTTAGTGGATCCGGCTGGCTGCCGGTGGAGGTGGAGGTGAGTGGCGTTGCCGAAGGCGCCGTACGAGATTTTTCGCCAGCGTTGCACTCCCACCCTCGTATCGTGGAAGTACGGTCGCTGTTCAAAGCGACACGATACGCAGATTCCATGCTCAGGGAGCACCTTCACGAGCTGCGAGCCGAATGTAACGCTTACCGCTGGAACCACGACCGGATTTGCTCGAACGCGCCGCAGTAAACATTCACAAGCACGGAGCGGCCTACGGGTGCGTGGTGTTTGCCAGGTGTGCTTTGACGATTGCGTTTCGAATTTTGCTGGGAGTTATCGCGCCACCTTCCCTTTACATCATAGCGCTGTAACAACTGTCCCATCAGCTGAGAGGTGGTGCGAAAAGCTTTGGGTTCGCTCGCGTGCGCATTTGCATAAATTCGCCTTATCAATGCTCCGGCATGGTGGCACGTTGTACGCGCCACAATTGTTGTGACGACGTCTGTTTTGCGTTGCTGTCTCCTTCAGTGCATTAGAAAACATAAGGTGCAGAGCCACTGATGTTGGGTGCGGGTGCGGGAAGAACAAATCATTTTCCGCGTCGCCTCGCATGCAGAACGCGGGCTCGTTGTCCGAGTACTGCTTAATTCGTGCGTTACGTATATGGGTAACGAACACTAAATTACGCCTGGGAAGTGGAAAGATAAAATGACCCGATCTAAGGAAGTGAGGTGTGTTTTGTAAAATAAAATGTGAGGCACGGATGTCGTAGTCTAACATCTCCACTTTTGCACTGCGGCGGTACACGACACTTCGACTGCGGCGCACTTCGACGGATCACAGAGCTCAATGTTTTCTGTCTTTACCATCCGAACACATTGCCTGCACGATCAGCCCACTGCGCGTTTAGAGTTGCAGGCAGCGCTCCGTGCAACGTTCGGACGGGGAATCGTCGCCGAAACCCGAATACCAGGGCGGCCCGGCAACCAAACGGAACGACGCAGCATAGCGCGGGCAGGTGGGCGGCCGCGTGAGGCGCAAAGAACTACCGCTTGCCTATCACGTGAGGTGGGGCATCTCCCATCAGTTTTTCCTTTTTATTTTTTTAAGATTAGCCTTCACGATAGTCATGTGACGTTCCCTCCTAAAGTTTTCTTTCCTCCATGGCTGTTTTGTTTTGTTTTGGGTGGCGGTGTGGGCGTACCGGGCATATTTTCGGTGAAACTAAGCGTACTGAATGCATAACACGTTGCAGATATCTGGCGCTATGCTTATTTTATTGTAAAATAATTGTTTAAACCCAGCCCAAATCATCGAAAAAGCGAAAGCAAGCCTGACAAATGATTCGATGTGGCGAGGACTTTGTTGCGTTGACTGCTATGGCTAGCTGACGTGGAATTGGAATATTTCGTTGTCGTAGAAGCGGAAATGTCGTTGAAGCGGCGTTTGGGTTAGCAGGGTTCGACTGTAATACGAACACATTTTTACGGTGGCTTTGACTTTGTCTTAACGGGAGTTTGTTTTAATATTGACGGATTGTTTGAATTAGCAGACCCAGGCAGCCTGAGATGTAATGTAGCATTTGGTATTCACATGTGTTCCAAATAGCACTAGTCTGAGGGATGCTCCTGGACTAAGCCAAATAAACAAGAACAAGAAAAACAGCAGTTGCTTCAAACACGTTTGCTTTATATATTCCCAGGTTTACAATTGTGATGTCTTTGTCTTTTCAGGCCATTCGCTCTTTGACTGCAGCTGTCATCTCCTTGTGGACCGTGTACTGATCAGGGAATGGAGCTTCCTTGTCATTGTGGAGCAGCTTTTTGCCCTTTACTTTTGCCTCAAGAAAGGATGTCAAAGCGGTTGCAGCAACTATGAAGCTTATTCACAGGTATGTTGTTTGCTGCTTATTTTAATACTATGGTCATTGTTGGTGTGTAGTAGTTTCCGGTTGAACTGCCTCGCAGATGACATCTGTACTTTCTCAAACTCACCATCCCCATCAGCAGCGGTGCTAAATAACATATTTGCGATACCACCTACTTGTACCACTGATACCGCCAATGAAGTTATACCGTGAAGACGAAATGCAGCTGTGGTTCATTAAAATCACTGTGCTGACCCAATCACAACGAGACCACTTTTATTGCAAACTTCCGACAATTATGTAGAGACAGCAAAGAGACCGACATCCGCGTTACCTGATCGAACACATCCTGGTTCACAGAATAAGGGGGTGTCCCATTGTTCTCCGACGGTAACGGGCTTGGCGGAGGTGCACAAAGAGTTTCAATGTGGGCAGCCAAGAGCGACCACAAGGCTGCCCGTAGTTTTTCAGCGGGAGCGGCCCAGCTAGACCACGAGTATGGAATATCAGGGGGAAAGAGGTTGGCCGAAAGAAATGTGGAAGACGAGGTCGCCCGTACACAGCGGCAATATGTATGTTCAGGACTCATAACTCCGCGGCTCGGACTTGAGTTGCAGAATAAATATTCATCTCTCTCTCTCTCTCTCTCCTGGTTCTCGTGTTTCTTTATTGCGTGCTCACGCGCATACCCCGCTGCCCGCCGTCTTCGTCCCCTTCTCTGGTTGAGCTGCGAGGTGCATGGCGCTTCCCGCCACAGATTTCCCACGGCAAATTCAACAAATTAAGCTAAGCTTCAATGGCAACACATGTAGTAGTGGAAATGCTACTACCACTTTCTTGCTGGTTTCTTATGATGTCTCAGAATCCTGTTAGTGTAATTGGTGGCTGCCGTCTAATGCTGTTATCATGAAACATGATTGCGTGATTGGAGGTGTGCGTCAGTTCTGTGTCATTATATAATTTTAAGTCGTAATTAGCAGTTGGCATAATAATTACTGTGTTTATTGCTTTCCTTGTATTACATCACTTCTATTTTTTGTAACAGGAACGTTTAAGATTTTTCAATATTCATTTTTTTCCCTAAAAAAGCATCTTTCAAGGATAGAATGTAGTTCACCAAATTAACTAAGGCTAGTTCTTTCTGGCCCCTTGAAGCATCTCAGGTAGAGGGGCATGCTGTGTCTGAAGGAAATATTACATGCCACGAAATCAAAAAGAAAGTTAGGTCATTGCAGCTACTTAAAGAGAAAAAGTAACAAGGGAAGAGTGAAAGTGCGCATCGTGCAGGTCTGTTAATAAACATTAACCGTCTGTTAGTGTGAAATCCTTAGGATTCACTAATTACATAATTGAGGACCACCAGAGTGTAAAAGGAATCTGCTCTTTATCGTAGATTACAATTTCTTTCATAAAACCCTACCACTGACAGCATTAGCAGTTACTCAGTAGCAGAAAAAAATGCCAGAAGTGCAAAAACAAGTACCAAAGCCCAATGCACTTTCCTGCAGTACCGTTTGTGACCCCATTAATTCCGAATGTGTACTGAAACAGGGCTTGTGGGGCTTGTCAGAGCGTTTTTCTCAAAAAGCACTGTGGCAGGAGTACCGTAAACACTCACGTATAGTTCGGACCCGCTTAAAGACCGAAGTGTAATTCGGGGATAGCAAACGCGATAGCAATCCAGTCCAGCACAGCGATTCATCCATCCACCCCTTGTCATGCAGCAGACGACAACATTTTTTGGGAACGTCTCCCCCTTCAGCAGCGTCTTTCGTTTAAACACCACATAGGCTGGCAGCTTGCAATCGTCTGCCGTCTAGGACAATATTATAGTTACCCGCGTTTTCGCATTCCCAGTTGATCGCACGGTAACTTGCCTGGAGCCTTTTTCATGCACCGTTAGAGCTGAGGGCACATCGAGGTACACCGGCGTATGGTCAGCGTTGCCGATCTTGCCCAGTTAAAAGGGGACTGCCTTTCTCTATGAAATCACGTGCTTCTGAAATGCCACAAGCACCTCTTCGTAGCTTTCTGGCAGCTTCTGCGAGATCGACGTTCACCGACGTAGGGAGAACCCAGCGCGGCGCATGATTCGAGACACCCAATGCTTGTTTGCCTTGAAGTCCGCCTGCTGATTGCATTTGTTTCGAACGATCTCCCTTGCTTTTGCTTGCAACAGCTCCATGTTCGCAGCCAGATGTGCAGCTCGTTGCTCCCGAACAAAGTCCGTGAGTTCTCATTCCACATCGAGAAACACTCCATTTTTTGGTCCGCGGAAACTTGTTCTCTAGTCGCTGCATTCAAAAAGGGCTTCCTTCTGCTTCCTCCAACCGCGAATGCTCCGCTCGTTCATGGCGAACACCCGCTCCGCACCTCATTTGCCGATGGTTTTGGCAGCAGAAATACCTAACTTTTCTTTTAAAGGCAGCCGAGTACTGCCAGCGCGGTCCTGACATGGCGTAAAATCCCAGAAGTAAAATCGTGGCCACCGTGATGTGCGCCAAGCGATTGCAATGGCCACTATTGCACGCCTGTACCTGTAGGCTCTAGGACTAACGCCACCAACGCCACTAACGCTACCAACGCCACCAGAGCGCAGACTCGTGTCGATGATGATAGCACCGCCCAAAACCAAAACTATGAATTCGGGCCGAAAGTTTTTGGGATCGCATATAGTACCCCAGGCAGCACAGGACTGTTCGGCCTAAAACAGGCCGGTGTACTTTGCCGGTGATTTTCTGTCCGGCCGTTTTCCGGCAGCCATGTTCGGCCCATGTCCAAATGTGGGCCTTTTGGCCGTATACGGCCGTACTCCGATGGCTGTCCAACGGCCAGTGTCCGTCGGCCAGTCGAGCGGCTTACAGTCATACGGCCAGATTCCAGCCGTAGGGCTCCGGCCATTCCAAAGCCACCCGTGTACGGCCGAAGTACGTCCGCCGGAGGACAGCCGAGATGCGGTCGTCGGACTCCAGCCGGACTACAGCTACCGGAAATACGGCCGTGCTACGGGCATTGGAGTTCAGCCACAGTACGTTAGCTGTACTGAGGCCGGTCACTGCATGTCGCGCAAGCAGATGACTCATTCGCGCAGTGCAGAAGCAGCAGAAACCCAGCATTTTGGGTCCAATACAGCCACATCAAAGTGAGTTCGCGCGCAAGCACCAGCCGTCAAGCTTTCAGCGCAGCTTTGCTTAATTACCAGCCTCAGTTGACAGCAAAATTCATGTATTAAACAGTGCTCACAAATTGTCGGTCCTTTAATTGCTGTGCCTGTTTTACTGCCGAACACAGAAAATATTCAGTTCTTTGTAGAGCTTGAATAGATGTATTGTCCAGATCCTGATATCCTCTGTGGGGCGGCTTACCTGTAATAAACGGGGAAAGGGGAGGGGGGGGGGGGGGCGGAGGGCGCATACATTAGTGGGTTGAATTTCAGAGAGATAAATTGCGCCGCTTATAGCCAATTTCTTTTAGGGCAATATTCCGGGACACTTTCATGCTATGACTACATAAACTATTTTTATAACAGTTGCTTGACATATTTTGATGTATATAAAACTGGCGTGAATGCCTTTACGAAGCGTTTTGGTTCTCAACAAAACACTCAGGAGCATTTATTATAACTCCGTCACAAAAAAGTATGTCCAGTTTTTTGCCCATTTTTCTTGCAAGGACATTTTCTACTCGATCAACTTTTCTGATGATCTTGCGCAGGGCTGATCCTAAGAAGGAGCGAACAGGTACTTTCATTTTCAATCTATTTTAATGTTGTATTCATGAGTGTACGTCCACACCACTCAATAGTCCAAAAGAACTTAATTTTCTCCTAATGTCATACTACGTTCAAAAAATTCTAGACGCGTCGCGAATGACGCCCTGCTTCAGGTGGCTGCAGTTGTATCCCTTTGTGTTCACGCAAGGAAAGGCGTAAAATTAGAGTTACATAATTTGTTTCAAACCAATAACATAGCAATGGTAGCATGTATACAGGAAACCTTGCATACTGCAACGAATAGGGCAATAAATATTTGATTGGTCAAGGTTGAATGCGTAGGGTTCTCAACCCGTCGGAGGCAAACTTGCGCCTCAGGAAGTTTATTTTTTTATTTATTTATTTATTGTTTTTTGTTTATTTATTTATTTATTTATTTATTTATTTATTTATTTTTAATCATTTATTTATTCATTGTTTTATTTATTTATTTATTTTTATTTATTTATTTATTTATTTATTTGATACCTGCTTTTTTTTGCATGCATTACAGAAGGGAGATACATAACACTAAGCATTAAATATGAGACAAAATAACAAAATAATTCTACAAAGCGCGCTGAAAATCGTCAATATAAACAATTAATGCAATCATACGTGGAAGATAATTACACTGCAGCATTGATGTAAAATAAAAGGAATCGCGCAAGGCGTCACCTTTAAAGAAAAGTTAATTATTTGCTTTAAGCTAGCGGTCCCATTTTGCGATATGTAGAATGGCGCTTGGACATACTTCTCCCCTTCTACAACAGTTTTCGCATGATAGATATTACGAAAAAAGTTAAACCTGTGGTTTCGTCTGTGATCTTTCACGTCCTGCCATTTCAGTTTACTTTTACTTTCTCTCATGCTAAGTTGAGCGTGCCAATTACCTAATACGAATTGCACTGACATATTCTGTATGTTTTCGAGCGTATCAACGAGCTCTTTGGTGTACGGATCCACGAAAACACATGCGTACTCCAAGATTGAGCGCACATGAGTGAAATAGGGTTGTTCTTTTCAGTTAGATGGAGGTTCACTGAAATTTCGTCTCAGAAAGCCAAAACATATGCAGCCGTAACTTTTATGGTGTGAACCTGCCTATTTAACCTCTAACCACTCCCTAAATAAACTCCTAGGTATTTATATTCCGCGGTCGTTGTCACAGCAGCATAATTTACGGTATACGTATCCAATTGGAATGAAGGTTTTCTTGTAAAGGTGCCGTTAACACACTGTTTAACATCCAAAAACTTTTCTGAATCAGCACACCAGGATGTTATTAAATGCGAATAAAGCTGCAGGTATACGGAATCACGTTCATTCGCTATAGTCCGGTTAACTACACAGTACTTTTGAACAAAGCTATAGGGCCAATAGTAATAACAATGCAAAAACCGATTCATTCAGTTCATAGGATGAAATTTACTACGCAGAAGGTGATATGCAACACCATCATTTGCTTTTCTGCAGTCCAAGAATATACAGTCAACCACTTTAAGCTTATCTATTGCAAGAGCCAAATCGTGCGTGAACTCAACAATCTGCGTTGAGCAAGAAAATCCTGACAAAATCCGTGTTTGCTAGGATGCTGGCGATTATGTTTAACCAAATGAGTCATATCCCAAGAGTAGCTAAGCTCACCTTCAAACATCGGAACTAAATTAACAGCTAGGCTTCGTCAGTGACAAGGCTCTGTTGTTATCGCAAATTTAAAATAATTTTTTTTCTAAATAGGCAGTCGTAAAATCCCCTGAAGTAACATAGTGCAGGGCATGAAGTTGATCCTAGCAATGCACGAGCGAGTCTCTTCTACGTTTATCACCAACAACATAGTGCAACATTGCTTGTCGCAGTTTAATTGTAAGCAGAATAACTTGCGCTTTTGCTCGCACTTGCCTTTCTTTGGTGGGGAGTCCTTGACATGGTGGCGGTTTAGCTCCTGCGTGGTTGCCGCTTGCTCGACGCCCTTGAAGGCCAGTTATTTTGGTAAACCATCTCCATCTCGGATCGGACATCTCTGGTGGATCGATGTCTCCAATGCTCTCCAGTTCTTGAGCGGGCGAATAGCCTCGAGATGATGCGTCGACGAAGCCGGAGGCAGAAGCGTGGTAGCGGCGATGACTGGCGAGGCTTAGCTCACCCGTCGGTGTGGCACAGTCTTCTTGTGGCAATAAATGACATTTCGATGGCCTAAAAGGTTCCCTGGTAATGTCCAGCGAGTCCTTGTACCTTGCCCGTTCACGGAGAACACTCATTACTGTTTGACAAACGATGTTCGTTCATTTAAAACGTAGAAACACGGAGCGGATCAAAAACGCGTCCCCGTCGTTCGGCTCCCTAACGGCTCTTTGTCCCCCCAGGAAAAAACGGTCGGTCTCCTTCCAAACACGTCTGTGCATGAATTCTCGGCGCCCAGGCGCGAGCCGTTGTTCGGCTGGATGCCGTTTGCCGAAAAAAGGACGTATAACCAGATACCTTACGTAGGCCGGTCTCCTCTTGAACACCGGTTGCCAAATATTCTGTGGCCATTCGCTGGCCGTAATTCGGCCCAAGACAGCTAACCGAATGCAAAACGTATATTCTGGGGCCGTACGTCCGCCGGACGCGCGGTTCACCGTTGAAACAATGAATGCACGGCAGCCGCGCTCCGGCCGGTCTCCTTTCGAACACCAACTGCCGCAAGAATACGCATATTCTGTGGCCGGTCGCTTGCCGTGCTTCGGCCGATTACCGCTTCCCAAAGAAAAAACGGATGCCCTAAGGCCGTACTTCGGCCGTTCTCTTTCTCAACATCGGCAGCCGTAAGAGAACTGAATATCTGGCAGCCGGTTAGCTGCCGTTGTGCGTCCGGACACGGGCGGACGGAAAAATGCCGAAGCGCTGGTTGCCGAATGTTGGCCGTTCAACGCATGATCAGTGGCTGCCAGAACCTGGATGCTGGCCGGACATGCCAGAAAGCGGCCATAGACGGGCCGGTCTTGGGGCACACTTTCTGTGCCGCCTGGGACGGGGCCGAAATTTCACATCCTAAAATTTAGAAATACTCCCCAAGCAAAACGCGGGTTTTTACGGTATGTTATGTAAAATGAATCCATGCAGAGAGTGTCGAGGAGTATGTGCATTTTAAGAAACATGAACCTCAACTAGCAAACACTATAAAGGGATGCCTTAGCGCAAATGGAAGATTTTGCTTCAGTTTGAGTTTTGTTTAATGTTTTGCAAGCTGATTGATTGTGGAGTTTAATTTGCCAAAGTTACACCTGGGCTATGGGGCGCGCCATTGTGGAGGGCTCCGTATTAATTTCGACCACCTGAGTAGCTTTACCGTGCGCCGATGACTGCCACAAACGGGCGTTTTCGCTTTCTACCTCCAGAAAAGCCGCCGCTGGGGCTGGGATTCAACCACGTCCTTGGGCTCAGCAGCACAGCACCTTAACCACAACACCACCATGGTGGGTGATGTCAAAAAGTGCATGTGGGTGAATGTGGGAGACTGCCATACCTATTACTAGTAAATGCCGTATAAAGCGGACGATAGGTCGCGATTTTTTACCCAAAAAATTGCTGAAAATCAGTCACCCCTCAATATATATAGCAGTCACTGGCCTAATTTTACTTGTCATCTGGTAACTAGTCAGCCCGTTGAGCTAATTCATACTGTAAAGGCGAAATCGCCACCGACATTGTGGGCTAACGTATGGGATAGCAGAGGAACCCGGCTAGCTTCGCGAGAGAATGCTACGCGTCGTACACAAGCCCCTGGGGGATCCGAAGACTCATGCACGGGTTCGGATACTCACATGCGGTAGACAGGCTCTGGCAATACAAAGCAAAGCTTTATTGCCTGGCTGATACAGGGCATATACCAGACAACGTGACTATCGCTTGCGGGGAGACAGTGGCTCCGTTCGCTCGCTTAAGCCGCGGAACTCAGACCTCGATATCCGTCATCATGGCCGCGGGTGCCGGGGAGGCAGCCCTTGCGACCGATCAGGGCAGAATCTCTCAGCGGTCACGTGGAGCCAGCTGGGTTCACCGTCATCGAGGCATTCGGGGCAGGCACTGCCAAGCCAACCAACCAAATCATCCAGTCGACTCCCCGGTGGAACGCTTGTTCGTCCCGCAGGTGAGCTCGGGGGTGAGAGGAGGTCTTCCCCTGGTCAGAGAGAGGGTGGCGCGAAGGAAGGGGACAAACTGGTCCTCCTTCTTCCGCGCTCTCGCGCACACGTTAGCGGTGAGCCGGTTCAGCGCGTCGCATGAGGTCACGAAAAGGTCACGACTCACGTGACATGCCATCTACCAATAATGGCGGCTCCCGGCTCATGAAAACATGTGCAGGCGAGGCGTAGAGAAACAAGGGTCCCCACAGCATCAACAGGATGTGCTCTGCCTTTTTACCAGCCTATTTCACTGTCAGTGAACATGTGTGTGCATGCTATTCTTTTTCTCAAAATAAGTTGAGGCACTGTGTGTTAGTTCACCGCAGCATTTAAAAGAAATGTTGCATATAGTATACGCAAGCTAATGGCAACATTTCTGCTTAGTGCCACTATTACTAAAAAAATGTGCGAACTACTGGCGTAACCTGAAGGGGCAGCTCGCGGTATGCAACGCTCAGAAGACCTCGTTTCGCGAGTGCCACACTGTGCAGCTGGAACTATAACGGCAAGGTGCAGACTTGCCCACAAACTTTACCCCAACATGCCTTCTGCCTCTCTGCACAGACCAGGTGTCGCGAAAGTCCGCGCATAATCACCTCATGCTTGGGGCTCGTTTCCCGATGACATGGTCTTGCGAGTGTTTAAGAGCATCATAAGCAATTCCCTGGACTTGAACTGAGGGTGACGTGTCGTATTGACGATAGCCAGCCAGAAGCAGTCACCCAACAACATTTCGGACAGCTCTGAGTAATCTGAGAGAAAACGAGTACGCAGCCTCAATAAAACATTGCAACGAATTATTTTTTTTTCATTTCTCATCAAGTCGAACAGCTGTAACAGGCACACCATCGCCAAATTCACCGCTAAGACGGATCGCATAATACGGTTTATTACTCGGGCCTCGAACAGTCGAGGAGGTATCAAGGAGGACAATCTCTTGAGGCTCTTCTATGCATTCTTAATGAGTCACATCACGTACGTGGCGGCCATGCACTGCTGGCAAAATCACAAAAAGACTAAGCTTAATTTACTAATTCATAAAAGCATCAAGCGCGTGCTGGGTATCCCGATGAATGCCAGCACAGAGAGGCCCATGCAGCTCGGAGTTCACAAAACTTTAGAGGACATCTTCGAAAGCACAGCACACAGCTCAGACTGCCAGGTTGTAATCTTCGCCTGCTGGCCGGGAGATTCTGCACTCTAAGAAGACGAGGAGTGCTGGGCACTCTGTCGGGGAGTAAAAACTTTTGTCCTATATTTCACTCCCTTTGGAAGCATTGGGCTACTCTTCCGAGGAGTAGCGCGTGGCGGGCAAACCAGACGCGAAATACTGCTCGTGAGATTTACTTGCTGCTTTCGAAACGGGGTACTTGAACCCTGTGTGGGAATTGCTATGCCATCTCGAAGGCAGCGTTCCGTCACTCCTTTTAAGCGTGAATAAGCTCTATTGGTTTCGGTGTTCCCGGGTACTGCAGACGGGTACTACTACTCTCGCTTGGAAACATCTCGTTACGCCTCAAGAGCGTTCTGTTATTCCCCGCGAGACAGCGTGTTTTCGCTCCGCCTGCTACAAGCCCCCCCCCCCCCCCTCATCCCCACGATGGTACTATAGGCAGTAGTTACAAGCAATCAAAACAGGACAAGCTATTTTGAAATACTGAAAAAAGAAAAAAAAAACGAGCTTAGACTTTATTTTTCAAAAAAATGCCACAACAATCGGTTCGTTCTGCTATTTCACACAAAAAGTAATTTATTTGAAATTAAACTATCACAGCATAAAAACGGTTCCTACTCCACATGCACAAAGGAGACGTAGCGCCTATTTAGGATACATACAAGAAAAATTCACAAACAAAAATGCAGCAAAGCAATTGAAAACACTGAAATACAAACATTAAATTAAGACAATAAAAATGACATTAACATCCACAAATAAAAAGGTAGTGGCATTAACACGAAAAGCTTCAGTAGAAATACAGCAGTGGGATAATAGTTAACAGTATTAACATAAAACAAAATGGCCTTAGTACATCAGTGAGTGCTTCACATGGACTGGAAAGCCAGCTCTCATTTAGGACACATTAAAAACATCTACAGATAAATTTTGCGAAACAAAAATCTGAGACTGGAACAATTCAGCGTGGATTACTATTAACCCATTACAAGCTGCAATCAACACAAAGATACAAAGCCATTGACACGGAAACTCCGCAACAGTTATATGTTGGTGGGACAACAGGAAACCGCAGGAAACACTCCCACTGGGTTTTTTAGGCGGATGGTTCTCAAATAAAGATGCGCTAGTAAGATTTAAAAAAGGCATAACTTGGTATTAAAAACAAACACGTTCGAGCTGACTGCTGCGAGGAGGGAAGGAAAACCCCCTCTGCAGGTTCTTGAGTAGGGTGTGTTTAGTGGCGACTTGGGGTAGCCACAGTCACCAGTTAATCAGGCCAGGGCGCTTTGAGAGGTTATAAAGAAAACATGTATTACAGAACAAAGCACGACGCAGACAATAGCACTTAGAGGAGACCCTACCAGAGAACTATCAAAAACCCAAAAGGAATAACCATTTTACAAATGTCACATCAGTAAACTGAAAACGTCTAACTAATGTGCAGAAAACGCCGGAAAAGCGCCACAGAAAAGTTCAGAAAGAGTTTACCATGACGTGGCGTAGTACTCGGGGCGTCGGGGTGTCGCGTTGCGTTGCGCTGAGGGCGGCGTCCGGAAGTCTCGCGTGCTGGGCCGTTGACGATGCAGCTCCGTCGCTGCTGTTCCAGGAACGGTACTTGCAGGAACGGTCGTGGCAGGAACCTGGTCACCACCACACGCCACGTAACGGAAGGCCGCGGGCAGTCGGCACCCGGTAGCCGCTGGTAGACGATGATCTCCAGGCCGTGGTCGTTCAGGACCGGGGCATGACGCAGCGCGTGTGCCTGCCACGGGCCAGGACAATGGGGATAGGATGCTGGCCCGGGGAGGCCTTGGCGTCAGGTAGATCCCTTTGAGCTTGGGTCCCCGAGACCCGATGAGCTCTCGATCGGCGCCTGGACGCCGCTCTCTCCGAACCGTCCTCTCCGAACTCCTCCACTGCAATGGCCGTCCTTCCTCGTTCCCCTCTGGCCTCGTCACCGCTCCGTTGTGGCCGGCTCTCATAGGCCACTCGCGTTCACCGTCATCGGCTCGTGTAGCCTGCCACTTCTTTTTCGGCCCTGCCAAAACGAGGACAATCCCTTCACGGGCATGTGTCCGCGACGTCGTCGTCGTCGTCCCCGCCGACTGAGCACTACACTTTACATGTGTTCCCCCTTTAGAAAGTTTTTTCTTCCGTGAAAAAACTGCACAAAGAGGTGAAGAATCACTGCTGGGTGGTCGGATGGGGTAGACGTAGTTGGCATCACGGTGAACACCATCCCGCACACGGTGAACACAATCACTCACATTCAGTGACTGTCACGCACACTCGCGCACTACAAGTCTCCCGTAAGTCACCCCAACACTTCACGATTCGCAGTGTCATGCCACCACTAGGTACAAAAAGAACGTCGTCAAGAACACTTGGCTTGAACCCAAAAACACCAACCACTGCACCGTTACCCTATTACCTCAATTATCTTACTTATCGGCTGGTGGCAATAGGCGACCCATGTAATCCGCTCCTACGTTCTCGGATCCCTTGATATACTCTACTCTGAATGAATATTCTTGTAGAGTTAGACTCCACCGGAGAACTCGACTGTTAAGGTGTTTGGCGCTAGCGAGGTACTTCAAGGGCTGATGGTCAGTCTGGACAACAAATGTTGTTCCGTACAAAAAGATGTAAAATTTCTCCACGGCCCAAACTAGTGCCAAGCATTCCCGTTCGATGGCTGGGTACCGGGTTTCACGAGGCAGGAGTTGTCGGCTGGCGCTTTCGGTGCACGCCACGCCCAGGGCCTCCGACGGTAGCCGGATGCGCAGGCGGCGTCCCCTCCAGCGACAGCGTCTGACTTCGAGAACGCGCCTTGTCTCCTCGATGCAAACGAGTGAATTTCAGTGAGCGTTTGCTGTTGGGACGACGACCCGTCTTCGGGCGTTCTCCAAGAAGTGGCTGGAGCCCGCCTGCCGGGCCGGGCGTTCCTCCAGTTCCGTGCTCGGGGCGCACATTCGGCTTCCACGTTGGAAGTGGAACTCGCGCTTCTGTCGACCTCCTGAGCAGTGGCCGAGCCGTCCCTGTAGCGGATGGGGCCCCGTCTGGGTCTAGAGGTCGCATTACCTTGTAGCTTGTTGGGGCGGCGACCAGGTGGCTTGCAGCAGGCAACGTCGCTGCGAGTTTTCTCAGGTGACAGGCCCCATCTTTCGGCTCTCTGTTGCGGGGGCTTCCCAGCCGGCGGGACGTTATCCGGGCGGGATCCGTAGCTGCGGACCGAAAGCTCCTTGCCCATCCCTTGGTGTGTCTTACGGTCCGTTGCGCGTCGTCGGTTGCTTTTTGATGACTTTGGCAATATGGGACCAATGATATCGACCGCTGCTCGTTCAAACGGTGTATCAATGAGCGGCACGCACCCAAGTGGTGCCTTCGGGACACTTCCTTTTGGAAACGTCCTCTGACAAGCGTCGCATGATCGGACGTACCGCTGCGCGTGCGCTTGCACCCCGGGACAATAAAAGGCTTCCAACAGATGCCCAACTGTCTTCTTGATTCCCAGGTGTCCCGACATTGGACTCTCGTGTGCCAAGCTCAGTATTTGGGACCAAAACTTCTTCGGGACTGCGACCTGTTGAAGCACGTTGTCACTTAACATTTCGTATTGCCTCCACAGAAGTCCATTTTTGACAAAAAACGTGTGAACTCCCACTCGCTTGCCGGTTACGGGTGTTCCAACCCTGTCCCAACATATCCGTAGAGGCGGGTCTTTTTCTTGTTCCCACCGAAGCTCCTGCGGAGTTACTTGGATGACGTTCAAGGCCGTTGTGGGGCTCCTTCTGCGTGTCGTAGGTCCTTTCGTCCCCATTACGACTTGGGTGGAGGGTGCGGCAGTCACGTCACCACTTGTCTCTGTGGCCCATAATAAGCTACAGTTTTCCCTCCACGCGGGATCCGGATGTGAGGCATCGCGTGCCCCTTGAATATTTCCCACTATGACATCATATAATGGGGTGTGCATACACCTTGCGGTAGCCTTTCCGGAGAAATAAGGGGTTAGTACTTCGACAATGGCCTCTTCGACCTCGACGCTCTGCCCGTTTGCTAGAAGCACCGTAGCTTTTGTCCCTGTCATCGCCGAATCGGTAACCAGGGACCTACGGACCACCAGTGTATTGCTTCCGGTGTCCCGCAACACAGAAACCTTCTTCCCGAAGAGTTCCCCTTCGAGCACTGGAAGACGAGGCCGCGTCGAGTTCTTTTGTACCGCGCGGGCAACCCTCATTTCTTGCCCCCTCTCTGGGGAGGAATGATCACAAAGAGGACTCCCATCCCTGTCCTTCGAAGAAACGCATTGGCGTTCTGTCGGTGACATACAGCAAGATGCCGTCTCCTTGCTGTTGGCTCGTTTAGGGCAAGACTTACGTTATGACCAACTTGATGGCAATCCGAACAGTACGGTTGCTTTGGCCTCGACCGACAATCTGAGGCTTGGTGACCCAGCTTGTCACACAGAAAGCACCGAGGGGTTCTGGCTGGGTTCGTCATATTCCTCGCCTCATTTGACAACCCAGCGTCCTGCGCTTCCTTAAAGCGCAGCAGGTTGATTTGATGTTGGGCCTCGAGGAAGTGATCGGCGGCCTGCGTCATTTCCGAGAGTTTCGTGCAGTCACTTTCAAGTAGGAAAACTGCTAATGCGCTGTGGCAGTTGGTCAGGAATTGCTCCGAGACAATTAACTCTCGTACTCCGTCATAGGTTTTTGGAGTACCTCCCATCTCCACCCAGCGGTCGAAGAAACTCTCTAGTCTCGTCGCATATTGCTTCGCCGTCTCACTGTCTTGTGGCTTGCTCTGCCGGAACCTTTCCCTGTAGCCTTCAGCCGTGAAACGGTAACGTTGCAGCAGCGCCAGTTTAGTTTTATCATAATCGACGGACTCGTCAGGAGACAGCCGTCCGAAGACATTCAAAGCTTCTCCAGCTAGACACAAACTGAGCGCTGTGGCCCATTTCTCTTTCGGCCAACGCTGTCCGTTCGCCACTTGTTCAAAGCGCTTCAGATAAGCGTCCAAATCATCACGAGCTTCATTAAGACGGGAATGAAGTTGTGTGGATTGACATTAAAGACGGGGCTTTCCGCAGAATGCGCGTCACCAGCAGTCGCCCAGAGCCTCTACTCTCCCCAATTTCTGCCAGCCTGAGTCTTAGCTACAGGTTCTTTTCTTCCTGCTCGAGTCGCACTCGTGCAGCCTCACGCTCCTGACGGCTAGCCTGTCGCTCTGCCGCCCTCTCATCTCGCGCCTTCGCTAGAGCATCGTCAACCCACGCACGCAACTCCGCCTCACGCAACCCAAGACGCTCCCCGGTGGCAACTAACTCCTGCACATTCATCGTACACCGATGCAGGGATAACTGTTGCACCGTAACCTCTCAATGCGCAAACGCCCTCGTCCTGCCGTGGACGCCAATTTTGTGAGGCGGGAAGGAAAACCCCGTCTGCAGGTTCTTGAATAGGGTGAGTTTAGTGGCGACTGGGGGTAGCCACAGTCACCAGTTAATCAGACAAAGGCGCTTTGAGAGGTTAGAAGGAAAACATGTATTACAGAACAAAGCACGACGCAGACAATAGCACTTAGACGATACCCTACCAGAGAACTATCAAAAACCCAAAAGGAATAACCATTTTACAAATGCCACATCAGTAAACTCAAAACGTCTAACTAATCACCAGAAAAGCGCCACAGAAAAGTTCAGAAAGAGTTCACAATGACGTGGCGTAGTACTTGGGGCGTCGGGGTGTCGCGTTGCGTTGCGCTGAGGGCGGCGTCGGGAAGTCTCACGTGCTGGGCCGTTGACGATGCAGCTCCGTCGCTGCTGTTCCAGGAACGGTACTTGCAGGAACGGTCGGGGAAGGAACCTGGTCACCACCACACGCCACGTAACGGAAGGCCGCGGGCAGTCGGCACCCGGTAGCCGCCGGTAGACGATGATCTCCAGGCCGTGGTCGTTCCGGACCGGGGCATGACGCAGCGCGTGTACCTGCCACGGGCCAGGACAATGGGGATAGGATGCTGGCCCGGGGAGGCCTTGGCGTCAGGTAGATCTCTTTGAGCTTGGGTCCCCGAGACCCGATGAGCTCTCGATCTGCGCCTGGACGCCGCTCTCTCCGAACCGTCCTCTCCGAACGCCTCCACTGCAATGGCCGTCCTTCCTCATTCCCCTCTGGCCTCGTCACGCCTCTGTTGTGGCCGGCTCTCACAGGCCACTCGCGTTCACCGTCATCGGCTCGTGTAGACTGGCAGTTCTTCTTTTTCGGCCCTGCCAAAACGAGGACAATCCCTTCACGGGCATGTGTCCGCGACGTCGTCGTCGTCGTCCCCGCCGACTGAGCGCTTCACCTTACACTGCTTCTTAATGTTGGTGGCGGCCTTCCGAACAGTACCGACCAGGGCACCGTGCTTGAGCCGAAGTAACGTCTACAGAAGCAAGAAGGTGCGCTTCGTCTTTGAAGCGTACTGCGCACTGAACAGACAAAACACAGACAGCAGCAATGGAAACCCATCCACGATGTCCGAGGATGTGAGGAGAAGTGTCTTGAATGCGACGGCCCCTCCTGATGACGCCTCGGGGATCTCTCTCTCTTTCTCTAAAAAAAAAAGAATCTTCGGGCAAGTAGCGTCTTCCCGTGGTTCCTACCAGTGTTGTACACGTTCCTCCAAAATAGGAACGAAAGCTCGTTCCTCGTTTCTTGCCAATTTTGAAACGAGTTCCCGTTACAAGTTCCTTTATTGCGAAAGGAACGCGTTCCAGTTCCACTTTGAAAATTGGAACGTGTCGTTACATTAACGTTACAATTAGGTTTTTAAATTAAAATATAGTGTGGATAATCCTGGGTCGAAATTAAGTGAGACCTTTAAAACTCACATCGAACTACGTATATTATACGAATATTAACACCACCGGCAGCAGATTATCTGGAGATAAAGATAATCAAAAGAAACGCTCCTAGGCGAATTTTTTCAAGGAGCACCGGAAAAACTCCAGAAGGCTCGAGGACATTTCGGTGCGGAAATTTCGGTGTACGGACATATCGGTGTACGGGCATATCGGTGTTCGGGCGTTTCGGTGCACGCACATTTCGGTGTACGGACATTTCGGTGTACGGACATTTCGGCGACCAAATTATCCGGTGCTTGCCTGTTTGCGACAGCCGTTATATTTTTATTTCCGCTTAACGTGTGTTACGGACAACAATCTGCCATGCTTGATCTTTGCCAGGTATTTTTGAAAATTCTACATTTATATATTTTTGTTTAACACCTATTCCTGGGTACACCTGTTATGCAGCTGATGAATTCTTTAGCACACGTTTTTTTGTTCATTTATGACAGGTTGTTAATTTATATTCGCTTTTTTAGCTAAGACGATTACCCGTGTTTAAGATGGTCTACCGCCTCTTTTGTATTTTTAAAATTACACACCCTCAAATTACATAAATTACATGCACACTCTCAATATACAAAAAGTCACAAACATTAGCTAACCCCCCAGAATGAAGAAAACCTTATGAAGAGTATTACGTAGGCTGGGCTGCCTTGCTAAAATGAATTCGCGAACACTCGTCTAGGATATTGTCGGGGAGGAAAAACGGGCCTTTTGGAAAACAGCCGCAGGGTCTAATGCCCTAAAGGCTGATTAAGCGCGTACCGGTGGTGCGTATACAAATTCCACCCATTGTGTTCGGGAAAACCAACCTTCGTTTAATGTTTACAAGCCTACATTTACCACATTTTAATTCTTTGTTCTAGCGCCACGCTCGAATCTCGACAAGATTTCTTTTTCAGCCATCTTATTTTCGGTTTCCACTGAAAATCCTACTGGCGTGGTTGAGTGCACGGTCTCCGAATCGTCACCGCAGTGATTTTTTGTTTTTTTATTTAGAACATACTGCTAGCCTCTTATTGGAGGCTTTTGCAGGAATTGGGTGATACATTCAGAACAATGACATAGCACACTTCGCGTTTAAAACAGAGAAAAAGCTTTACATTCACCATGGGCCCACGAAACCTCATAATGTGACACAAAAAGCCACCCCAAAAGCCGCTGAGAACACAATGGCCACTATCGTCTGCTGGCTACGCCCTTCCGCGCGTCGCGGTCATATCGACGGCGCCCCCACTCCAGGAATCGCTCTTTCTGCGCCTTCAGTCACCCCCTTGGGAATTAACTCATCAAGTCGCGCATATCATGGACACCCCAGGTATACATCGCTTTCTCCCATTATAAGGAGCAAAAAAAATGAATAGGCTAGTGTGACGAGAGCGGCAACAGTCGTCTTCAAGTTTTCGAAGTTCAGTCGACGCAATGGTGAAGCACAAGCGACACCACTTTCTCTCTACTTAGGGGTATGATTGGCGGCGGGGCTCAGCTTTACCCTACCCTAAGTAACGCCACCGTAAGTGCGATGGTTGGTTTGTTAGTTTTAAGTAGAACTGACACCGAATGCAACTCAGGCGAGATTGCTTGAGAGAATAATTAAAACGAAATGTACACGCGCCTAATCGAGCTCGTTTTTCTGTTGTTTTTTCGCGGAAGTTTTGCTGGGGGGGGGGGATAGACTAAAAGAAGCAGCGTCTTGCACCGTTGGGTGAAGTGAAAGAAAAGCGCTTTGGTAACACTTAAAGTATTAGGGTTACTCACATGAATGTTAAAATAACAAAAAATGGTTAAACGGATCCAAATTAACGACGTTAATTTTTACCATCTGCTACAGAAATTGGGTTTCACGTGGCAATGCTCCGCCAGGGTTTAGCGTTCGTTTCCACGAACGGCGGTGCAAGCACAAGTCTCGAGCGTAAAATCATGTCAAGTCACGAAATTACAATATTCAAGCTAAAAAATGTTCAAAGAATGCGTGGGATATCCCCTCACTCAAAATGTCTGGGCCAAGACGTCGTGCACCAAAATGTCCGTGCACAGAAATGTCCACACCGAAACGTCCTGGACCGAAATGTCCGACACCGAAATGTCCGGATCCCATTTAGCAGTCTGTCCGTTTCGTTGGCTACGTTGTTACCTAGTTTACCGGGACCGGTCTGCTCCTGAGCGCGCGGAAGGACGAGTAGGAAGGGTGCGGAGGCACGGACATGGCGAAGGCAGGCCCGCGGAACTAATCCCCCTACCGCGACTAATGCCCAAGTGCCCAGCCGGGTCCGGGTCAACCCAGTAACAACGCATGCGACAGAGCGGACGGACTGCTAAAACTCTCTATTCTTTCCCCGCCAGGGAACAATTCTATCGCCCAGACGCGCATTCTGGCCTCCCCAGACAAAGGATGAAGGGTGAAAAGCATTCTCGCGGCTACGCTATTCACCCGTCGAATGCCGCGTAAGCAACCAGCATGAAAGCAAGCACAAGCTGCGGCCTGCTGCGTGGTTATTCTTCTGCCTTTGACCTTCGAGGAAGCACGTACGGCTGAAGGGCGGGCAAACTGACCATCAGTAGCGCTTTGCGGATTCTTGTACTCGAGGCTTGGCATCAAAAACAGCCAAATCACAGCGATGTAACGGCAGGAACGCCGTTCCTGCCGTTCCTTCAAAAACGTAACGAGTTACTGTTACAGTTCCACCGATTCTTAATGGAACGGTGGCGTTCCTCCGTTCCTCCAAAAAGGAACTAGTTCCAGGAACGCCGTTCCTTGTAACGCCGTTCCGTACAACACTGGTTCCTACACAGGCAGAAAAAGTGGGACACCAAAGATAAGCTCTACAATGAAAAATAATTAACGAGTTTGACAGTTAAATGAAGTTTATTGAATGATAGATTAGTTTTTGCGCCGAGATCACGCACTGAACCCGTATTGAAATGCACTACTGCTTGGCGCAGTCACCAGTCTAGATGCGCATGTGTGTTGACCTTGGATGCAGCCACGCTCATTGTGCCTTGGCCAATGTCATGGCAGACTGCGCGCCCTACAGCTGTCTGCCTACACACTGCGCCCCAAACCCATTAGTGCTTACGTGTGCGTAGCTTCCATTGTTTACCCCGCTATTGTTCCCGGTATAAAACATTGCACAAAATTTAAGGAAAGATAACTAGTTTTGTAGGGTTATAATCGCTGATGAATTTGCATTGGATTTTGTCCTCAGCCGACTGCAACGTACGGCCCATTATACGTTCACAATTCCAGCGTGGAAAAGTTGCTAATGGGTCATATAGCTACTGTTTTCTTCATTCTCGAGTACGCTTCGTTGCATGCACGCTGCAGATCGCAACATTTGATGAGAACCAATAAACTCGTCATTGAACAATCAGAACGCTCGAAAATTAAACGGGTAACCACATGCAGCAACGGCGACAACCGACGCGAAAAAAGTAATGCAATGGGTACAACAAGCAGTGTGGGCGACAGCGACAAACCAAAAAAAGTAATAAATTCCTGTCAATGCCCTTCGTCGTCGTAGCTGTCGCAACTTGTGGGCTGCTTCTGGCAAGGAATAAGCCGCGAAGGCGACGGCCCGTCTGCCGCAGTCGCCGCCGTCAGCGGCCTGTGCAAAATATTTTCGCTTGTCTGTGTCGCCCACAATACCTGTTCGCCGTACACACTGAGTGAGGTTTCTCGCGTCGCTCATCGCCTTAGACGCATGTAGTTACCCCTTAACAGTTCGGGGCGTACGCCCCGAAAAGCCCCCTTTCCGTCCATCCTGCCCTCAATCAAAACGCAAAAAACCTGTCTGAACAGCATTTCAGTCTGCTGCTGTACGCGCGGTGGTCACTAAAATTATTGTAATTTTAGTGACTGCCACGCGCTCGACGAGATCCTAACACTCAGCCTATTGTACGCAATTCTTTGTAGCCCCGCAGGTAGCCACAACTACTGCACGGCAGCCACTCTAACCCTAGCCGCCCAGCTAAAAGTACAGGGTAGCGCGGCGACTACTCACGCGACCGTGCTTCTTACATGCGAAAACATTCGGCTACGATACCAACACTTCACGAATCAAGGGGATTGAAACGGTGCAAGAATCGACGCTGTTTGCATGCGGGTACAAAAACCGCCCTTCAAATCTAAGAAACGGTCAGAACGAGTCACGAAAACGTTAGGGCTAACCGCTTCCGCTGACCGAAGTTAATAAGAATACCAGGTTAACTAATGGCTTACCTCCACTTCCCACCAGCGTTTCTTCGTCCGGTAGATAAATCCAAGGTCGTCATCCCAAGATTCCAAGCTTAAGGCGCGAAGCCTGCAAAGGGAGCGACTGCACTCCGGCTTCCCCGGCCGGAGTGCGCGCATTGCTACACAGTGCACATAGTTCTGGCAGTATTTCTTTCTCTATGGTTCCGGTATCCACCTCTGCGTCGCCGCAGCTGTCATGTCCGTCGAAAATAAAAACTAGTTCCACGCACGCACGCACGCACGAACGAACTAATATACGGTTTGCTTACGTGTTCGTGATCTAACGCTGACGCACAGGCATGCAAGCAGTTAGCGAGCACGCGTCGTACTGCGTTCAAGCAAGTATGATGATAAGGGCAGGTCAAACTTCCCATATTGTGCAAGCTGTCTCCGAAGCTTCGGATAAGTCTCGCGCCGAGAATGCTGGCGCCGAGAGGCGAAAACGAAAACAGACACCGGCGGCCTGCTGAGGGGCCAAGCCCGGAGCACAAAACACCTGTAACCGCCAGCGTCGCAGCGAACGCTGCCGGATGTTTATACCACAAGTGAGAGTTTTGGAGTCTTGCGATGGGCGTGTGTGTGCTGCTCGCCGAGGAGAGTCGCCTCACACCTGCGCACCGCGTCAGACGTTTTCTCCCCGTGCTCTTCTGTCCTGATCCACTGTAACCTCAGTTTTCTCAATAATTACACCTTTCATTCTCAAAACCTAGTTTCTCCTATTCGATGCGAGAACGCGTCGTACTGTGTTCAAGCAAGTGTGACGACAAGGGCAGGTAGAACTTCCCATTTTGGATGAAGCGTCTGTTTGAAAGTCCACTTCGTGCGTAGCACATCGTTTACAAAGCGCAGCCCTGTGTTCCGCGCTGGCGGGACAAATCGGTCTGGCGCGATCAGTCGTCGCTCGCCCGGTTCTTGCGGGTGCACCGCCTGTGTCGGTTTTCACCGTAAACGCGAGATCGTGTGGAGGAAAATCCGCCGTGGTAGTACGCCGTATCTTCGTCGGGCTGAACTACGGAGACGCGGCGTCCACCGCCGCGCCGCCGCTGGGATGCCCTCGGCGTAATCGCTGAAATCGGCGCGCAGTATTCTTTCCTTCGTGGTGCGCACCTTTTATGATGCATAGTCTGCCAACTTTTTAAATGTCGATAACTAAGCAATGACAGAGAAAAAAACAAAAAAAAACAAAACAAAGAAACAAAAGCAAATCGAAACATGCGTTTTTTTAGTTTTGTTAAGCTTGCTCCATTCATGTCACTGAACTCTGCGAGCAATCGTTACACGAATTCATATTCTTGCACGTTTAGAATACGCGGCGGAAGTACTCGGGCGCTTTTCACACAACTGCTTTATATAATGTATGCGTATGCAAATAAAACATCGCTGATGAGTTGGTGTGCGTAAATGGTAGGAGTGCATCTCCATGCTTACTCCCGCACTGGACAAGAATGAAATTGCAATTTTACTCTTCGTATTGGAGAGAGGAGTCGATGTGCAGCTTTACTCTTCACTGGTGCGGGAGCGGAGCTGGGGCTGCACTCTGCCGCGCACGAGAAGAGTACGCTGTCAGTTTTGCTATTCCTCCTCATGGGAGCGAACATTGCATCCAACTTCCCGCAGCTTTCGAGGGGAGCACGCCAACGCTTGCAGGAGTACAATGACTGTTGGACTCTCCAACTACTCCCCCGATTTCTTAGAGTGTGGCGGTTCTGGGCTGTAATTCATCCCTAGAGGAGGAGTGCCAGGCTGGCCTTAATTAGGAGCAGAGAGCCGCTATAACTATATCCCCGTTTCCTCGCAACGTGCAACCGCAGCACAATGCGGGTAGGTGAAGGGCCAGAGGCAAGGCCCTACTAAAACAAGTTCGCGACGACCCGCACTTCGTGTGCTTTGTGGACGCCGCGCAGTACGGGCGATCGGCAAACTTCTCGGCAGTTATGGTGCATCACAGTGGCACAGTTCTCAATTCTGCGTAGTTTAGGAACACCACTCCGGATAAAGCTGAGCAGGCCGTGGTGGCTCTTGCTTTACTTGACGACAGCCGGCATCGAATCTACACGGATTCCCGCGTGGCCGTTAGGGCCTTTGCATCATGTTCCGTTTCGGCCGAGGTCGCTTGCATCTTAGGAAATAAGGTCATCTCATTACACAGCATCACCTGGTTTCCCGCTCACCTAGGGTCGCCCTTTTCCTGTGTAACTAACCTCAACGAGGTCGCCCACTCCCGTGCGCGCGAGATAACCCTCCGCGCCGGGTCGGATGGAGGTGGTTCATTGAGACTGGTTGGGAGGTCTTCAGAGACACTTTATTCACGTTCAAGAGGTTATTCAGCAATATAAGCTGGGCAGGCGAACATTTCCTCTTCCGCACAAGAAACTCTCCTGGCAGCAGGCAGCCACGCTCCGAATATTGCAGACCAGGTCTTATCCTAGTCTATCCACTCTCAGCTCCTACACGGACACTTTTGAAGCGGACTGCCCGGATTGTGGCGAAAGTAGCAATTTGGATCACATGCTCTGGCGGTGTCCCTAACTTCGGGGCCCTGAATGCATAACCGAGGAAGAGCGCGCTCCGGCTTGGAGAGCCCCGATCTAATACACCGGCTAAGGGCCGTCCAGAGGGCCCACGACGCGGCGGTGAGGCTCGGCCTCCCCGTCCCCACGTGGCAGCGGCCCACCACGCTTCCGCCCTGAACGGCAGCGGTTCCACTCAGGACCTTCAAAATTGCCTGTCTGTCCATGTGTTAGCTACAAGGTTAGCGAGTTAACCTGTATTCCGGCTGGACCTATTTTCGCCTTACACGGTATATTTAAATCTATATACAAAAGATAGCCCACCATGAGAGATTATTTTAAATATCTCTGATTTTACATTTAAATATTATTTGGTACTAGACCGTAGCACAGTATGTTGTGAACATCCATAAATGTTTGTTTGCTATCAATAGCCTTGCAAGTGGTACTAAAAAAACAGGCTAAGCCAGCTAGGAATTTCATGTGTTAGCTTAAATGGTCTTTATCTGTTAATTTTGTTTCAGGTACAAAGTCGGCATTCCACCCAGTAAAGGCACTATACAGGATGCCAGAAGGGGTAAAGAATTGAAATCAAAGGCCGTAAGACCCGCTGCATATTTTGACACATTTAAGAAAAAGTGGAGTAATATGAGTATCGTTGAATGCAGGCATTTATAACTTGTGTGGGCTGTTAAGGTGACTGAATATACGAGGGCCAAAATGCGTTCTTTTTTAGCTGATTATCCTTGCAATAGGTACTGTTTGTACAGGTACATCTGGCATATAGTTTGGAAAAGTCACTTGCTTTGTGCACCAGTTATTTTTTCCTAACATGCTTTCTTTAGATTTACAAATACTCTATAATAGGGTGGTCTACTGCGCATGGTGCCAAGCCATTCTTGCTCATCTTTAGCAATCTGCATACAAATGGAAGTATCTCTTTCCACAATTACAAAAAGGGATTACCGGGTGCGCGAGGTACTATTTGAGAACACTTTTACTTATCACCATACACACCAGCAGCCTCATCTTATACAGGGTGTTTCAGTGAACACTTTCAAAAATTCCTGAAGGTAGGCTTTTCAAGAAAAATAGGAATTCTCTTAAGAAACAAGCTGTCTGGTTCGGCGGACGTCAGCAGTTATGAGAAACATGCGAATTACATAGTTAATTAACTAAAATTGTCTAATGAACTTTTTAATTAGCGGAGTTTGGCGGTTATTGCCAATGGCGAGTTTGTAGCTACGGAGAAGACGATAACCGATCAGTTTTTAAAGCAACGAAAAAGACACTCTGTAGAGCCTTGCAGCCCGCAAAAATCGAAGTATTTTTCCCGCATGAAACCGAAACGCAGCGCACATGGTGCGCCAGAAGTGCAGTGAAAACGCAACATCCGCTGATGACGTGTTGCAGTGACTGTCGCAAATTCAAGAAGGCTCTGGTGATTCCCCACGCTAGGGAATCAGCTTATATCAACGCCATCGCCTCCTGTATTTTTTCAATGATCAACGATCACCTTATACCACGGCTAGGGTTATCTTTTCTTTCGTTGGTAGGCGCAAAAAAAAGCTAGCCATATCGCCCACTGCGCGGTCACCCGTTTCAGGAGCCCTAGTGGGCGTTGGCGACAGTTTTGTTTTTCTTTTTTTATTGTCTTGTCCACATCTGAAGTGGCTACCAGTCGTGCAAAATGTGAAACGTCACCATCCGTTCTTTTTTTTTGTCAGGTTTATCTGCTTTTCGTTCGGCTGTTAGAAAGCGCATCAGACAAAGGAAAGGTTTGTTTGCTGGGTGAGGAAGGCTTTCGCGGCTGTGGCCGCATGCTGATGCTTCCTAGCTAGGGAAAACTGCACTTACATTTCGAATTGGCGGCCACATTCATTGAAACACGTCACCAGCGGACGTTGCGTTCGCTCGAGACTTCGAGCGCTCCTCGAACACCGAGTTTCGTTTTTGAGCGAAAAACAACGGCAGGTTTCCTCGTGCTACAGGGCTTTAAACACTGAGTTTTTCGTTGTTTTAAAATATGATGTGAAAACGTCTTCTCCGGGGCTACAAAATAACCATTTACAATAGCCACCAAACTCCGCTAATTAAAAAGTTAATTAGTAGAGTTTAATTACCCACCTAACTAGTGGGCACGCCCTTCATACTACCTGGCGTCCGCCGCAGCTAGCAGTCTCCTTCTGAAGAGGGTTTCTTTTTTTCTCGAAGACCCTATTTTTAAGAACTTTTGAAAGTCTTCGCTCAAACACCCTGTATATCTAGGCGTACGGCTTCTTGTTCGTTTACCCCTTGTCATTTATACTGCACAGTTTGTTCAAAGATGGAAGTGTACAAGTTGAAGCATGAAGTAAAAGGCCAGGTTGTCCTCGTCGCCCTGGCCGCGCACCCCAGCGGCTTGGGAATTTCCCCCTTTCTGACAGTAGCGAAATCTTTCGTTTACAAGGTGTGCACAGAACTGATGTGTTGTGGTGGTCACGTGGCATCTGTGGCGAAAAGTAAAAAGCACAGTCAGCGGTCAGAGGTCGCCATGACCCCTTAATTTCCCCGGCGCTCGTGTTATTCGTTGTCCGCAATGAGGGTGATGTCATGCCGCCACATTTTTTTGCAGAACTCCGGGTTCATGCTGCCAGTTACGTGGATGTGCTTACCCCCGTTGTAAAGCCATGGATAGAGAGTGCTTCTAAAGGAAGACCATTTGCCTTTTAGCAAGATTCGGCTCCTGTCCGCACCGCCTGCATCCTCCCATAGTGGCATGGCTGAAACTTCTGCGACCCCGTCACTCCCAAGTTGTGGCCTCCTAGTTCTCCAGATTTAAATCCGCTCGACTACTATGTCTGGGGCGTCGTTGAGGGAGAGGCCAACAAAGGCCCGCATAATACAAAAGACTCGTTGAAGGCCGCCATTTCTCACTCAATGGCCCACATATCTCAGGAGCACCTGATCTGTGCATGCAGCTGTTTGCGAAACCGAATCGAATCACTTATTACGGCCAATGGCGGATTAATTGAGTAGTTATGGAAATAAACCACAGGAGGAGTACTTTGCAAAGTTTGGTGAAAATATGTCTGATTTCGCTGGAGATATTTTGTTGTGCCTGACGGGGAAGCGTTCTGTTATCAAATACCTCGAGCACCCGGTATATAACAGGTAGCTACTAGCGTAAAATGGCACATTGATAGCGAAAAAGAAAAGCAGCTGGTGCTATTAATATTTTATGGCATATTAGAGAACAAAAGCAAGAAAGGCGCACTGTATTTACAATAATGACATGGCATAAAGAAGCTGTACCGTTGAAGCTGAGAATGTTCCTCCTCCTTTGCTTTGTTTGTCTGTCACCTCTGCGTGCCATCGCATGGAGTTTCCCGCTGTTTTTCCATGTGCTAGCTCCCGCACGCGGTGGCACTTTCAAACCCGATTACAGCTTGTGGCGATGATAAACACAGCAGAACTTGTTTGAGCTCTTGTTAGCTCAAGGCAGTGGATTCAAGAGGAAGTACGTAATTTTATATCGGAGACAAATCAAAGTTTTTTTTGTGGCGTATTTACTGCTCATGATGGCAACGCACTGGAAGCTATCGTTTGTAAGTACGTTCGCCTCTGCACCGTGGTAGTACAGGCATGTCTGATAGGTTGTTATAATCTATCTTTTCATCAGATATACTAGCTTTCCTGGCCTTAATTTTCTTAGCTGTTTTGGAGTCAACCTCCAGTCTAGAAAAATAATAGCAGTGCCTTAGCTCGGCTATGGCAGGGTATACGTAGCGTGAGCTAAGGTTCAGCTGGCTATTATTAGGTTTCCTGGTTGTCTAGGATTAGCTGATTGTCATGCTTACTGCTGCTGAAACAATTTTCAATCCAATCCAGTCCAGTTCAGTCACTGCTCCTCGCGCATGCGCAGCAAAGCTCTCCGGGAACCACCTGCAGATCCTGCGCAGCGTCAGACTTAGCTACTGCGCAACGAAGGCGCAAAGCTAAGCACGCGCCGGCAGCAGTGCATCTGCCGCGGCTATGACGTCACTCCTGTGGAATGCACAGAGCGGCGAATGTGGAGACCCAATTCTCTACACACCCGTGTACTCCAATTGGATTGGATTTCAATTCAATCTAATCCAATCCAAGTGAATTCTAACCAGGCCAATCCGATCCAAACCAATCCAATGCTCCTCACACGTGCGCAGAAAGGCCCTTCATGGCCCACACGAAAATGCTCAACCTCGGCCAGTGTAGCTTACGCTACAACAAGCCCACTGCATGCGTTTTGCACCCTGTTTTAATAAAAAATAAAATTAGTATGTTCTGTGCGCCTGGCTTTTGTAAATCTAAATGTGAGTATTTACTTGTTATTGTTTTCACCTGCTCTGGGAAAACAAATGTGCTGGACAAGTTGAAAACTAGACAAGTTGGTTTCAGGATGATGCAGATCTCAAGCCAACCAAGTGATATGTGATATAAGTTTTCTAAGTAAAGCTGCAAAGTTACTTTGAAGTTTCCGGACAGAACAGCACACCGAGAAAACAGCAGACGCTGATTCCAGAATGACTGCGTTCTCAAGTCAGCCAAGTGATGTTTATTACACGCGTTTTCAATATCCCCTCAAAATTACCTTTGTTGCTGTTTGTGAGTCTTGTCTTTTCGTAACAAACACAGATCCTGTGCACCAATAATGTTCAGAAAATTGTAGTTGGAGAACATTGGTGGGTGGAAGTCATCCACATATTCTGTGCGCAAGCTTGAAGTTGCATGCGCACAACCGCAGAAATTCTTCTCTACTGTTCTTTCGTAGCCTATGCCATGCCTTGACATGAAGCTGCAGGTCCCTGCACAGCTGACTTATTCTTTAACACTCACGGATGGGTAATACATTTTTATCGAGCACAAAAGTTTTAAGTGGCCACTAATGAGACAGATGAAGCTCAAGAAGTGTGACCATTTTGACTTGACCCATCTCAAAAAGCTTACTGCATTCAATGAGAGTACACCACACGCACCTCTTATCAGTTCAGTGCAGCAAGAAAGCTAAATGAATCAGGACAAAGTCAAGTCGAGAAGGTACAGAAAATACAGTATTTACCATTAATTACCTTAAACTGGTGACAGGGTCAATTACCGTCTAACTGGTTTATGGTTTCAAACCATCAATAAAATACCGAAAAAAGTGTTACGACGCTACACGAGCCCCGTCAAAAAAATTCAGAACAAACCACTTCTGCACTTGCGCTCTAAATTTGCACAAAGAGAGCATTTTGTGGACTATTTTGTTTGAGATAAAGGATGGCAGTGGGGCTTACGGGCATATTTAAGAAGATTTTTGCATATGGGAAACCGGGGCCAATTTGAATGGCGATGCCTAACCAGCGCCATTTCCATATGCAAAATCTTTTGTTTTCTATACTGGCAGGTAGGTCGTGTTGTTCTCTTGTCGTGTTATTCCTTTCAGGCACGTGGGCATGTGAAATGCCACAAGGTGCAAGATGAGCAGAATGGAGCTTACGTATTTCCAGCACGAAGAACTACACTGAACTTTTCCATGTTTCAGCACTATTAGCAACCTGAAAGGTTGCTACGCTTAAAAAGAGAAAAAGAGGAAGCAAACCTATTGGTATGCAAAAGTGACATAACACAGGAGCATAGTTCAATACATCTGCTCAGAAGAGACCTAATGGTTTTACGGTACAGTATAGACTCCTAAAGATACACGTAAAGTACAATAGCAACTTTACCAGGATCGGTATGATGTTGTGAATACAAATAATGTGCCACTTGCAGCAGCAGTACTTTATTAGTGCATCAAAATTCCCGAAGTGGCGTCAAAACAGGCACGGCCGCCCCGTACGTTTTTCCACCAATTGCGAATGGCAAGTCAAGACTGGTGGAACTTGTCGAAGCGTTATTCTGAAGCAAACACTGATGCAGCGATATGCAAGTGTAACATGTGAATGTGTGTGAGAACTTTTCCTGGTCACGTACATTTTAACAGACACAAACCTCAGCTAGCAAGGATAAAAAAGGATGCCTTATCCCAGGTTTCTTGCAGTGTCCATTTCGTTGGAATGTTTTGCGTTGCCTACAAGCACACCCAGAAAAATGCATGCATGCAGGTTCACCAGAGACTCTACTACACCTTGTGACCACTAGCGTATGCATATGAAACAGGCAGTGGCAGCTGGCGATTATTAGCACAATCAGCAGAAAACAAGACGGCTGTCAAATGCTTTGACCAATGGCACGTGTATGTTCAGCAGCTTTTCCTAGGTGGTACCACCTACGGGTATTCCTGTAGAAACTCTGCCTATGTCATAATGCCCGGCCAGCAAAGAGATGGGGCTTGGTGGCCTATTTTGCTGTACGCCGCCACACCAAGGTAGCATTAGGTAGGGCACTTCTGACTGAATGTTACAGAAGTGAAGGGCAATCAGAAAAGTTTTTAAGACGACGGTAACAACTGAATATAGTCGGGCTTGGATTATTCTTGGTGCATTGTGACCCTGCCCGCGTTCTGCCCTGATATGTTGCCAAAAAGCGAAAGAGAAAAAGCCAGTTCGATGAATAAAAGAAAAGGCTTTGAAAAATTGTGATTTTTCTGGAATGCCAACTTTTACAGCTGGTTCAGCGATGTAAGCTGGTCCAGACTAACACACACGTGCGTAAACTTCAGTCTTAAGCCAAAAACGCCCACCGTAGCATATTGTTTTCACCCGTTTTGCAATTCGTACAGTGAGGGCAGAACCGCTTAGAGATGCTTACTTTTGGAAGCGTATTTCAGGAGCTGGTCATTAGAAATGCAATAGTCGTAACTTCAAAGGCTCCGTGACAAACTTCCTAACACCCACGCTTCGCAATTGGTCAGCTGTATAGTCAATTTGCACACCATAAACTCTCTTGGGCAGCCGCCAACAACAAAAAAGGGGGGTGGGTGGTCACAAGATTGTTGAACACTGGACCAACACTATTGGCAATGGAAACACACACCAACTGCCACAATAAGACCATCCCGCCTGACCGAAAAAATGGTCTGAGCAGTAGCCAAATCATTGAAGGGCTCTGGCCAGTTATCATTGCGCCCGACGAAACTTAAGCGAGTTACAACTGCCGTTTCTTCAGCACAGAGCGCTAGTAAAAAAAAAAGGACTAACGATAGCAACACGGTCGTTTGCGTTATCACAGCAAGAAATCGGGCGGGCCTGGAGTGTAACTTCCGGCTAGATTTTCCGGCTAGAGGTTGAGCTGATCACATGTAATGGTACGATAGATCCACGTTTGAGAAACAGCAGTGCCAACTACGCGGCGACTTTGGAATGGTTGAGGCACTTGGAAATATACGCCGGCGGGCAACACCTGACAGTTTTTTACTTAACAACTTTTAGCGGCGGCCGATTACAGAGTCAACGGCATAGATCCACGTTTGAAAACAGCCATTCAACTAAGCGGCGACTTGCGAAAGGTTGAGTCACATCGATATCTACAGCGGCAGGCAACACCTGAGAACGCGAAATCCCACAGAGGCACATTTGAAGGATTTCACGTAAGAGCATGAGGAAAGGATATGGCAGAGCGTACACCGCATATCCAAACACATCCAAACACCTACCGCTTCACCTAAGTGCGAAAGCGGTGGGCAACAGCTGAGAGAACGCGAAATATCCAACACAGGCATGTGTGGTTGAAGCACTCGTAACTTCGTTAGAATGCGAAGGATTCAGCGTTAAATCCACAGCGCGGCCGTCACAGAAAGCAAAATACAACACGCCGATTTATACACTTGTCGCTCCACGTAAGTGCACGAGTAGAGGCTAGCGCAGCGCGCACACTTCTCCGCGGAATATATACACCGAACAGCTTTTGCGGCTGCTATTATTACAGAAAACAGACCGATCACAGCAGCGGCAGCCACCATCCGCACAGCCCACCCCCACGAGGCCGAGGAAGTGGCAATAGCTCTGGCCATAACACACCAACCACCCCCATCTCACATATTCTCCGATTCTAAGATGGCCGTAGGATATTTCGCGCGGGGTCACAACTCCTTCCCAGCTCGCCAAATTCTCCTATCCCGCCCTCCTCCCAACAAAATCATAATCGTGCACTGGACCCCCGGCCCCGTGGGCTTTGGCGGTTCGGAAACGGCCCACCTGGCCGCTCGAGGACTCATTTGCCGAGCACCAGTCGTGGACGTCTCACAGCACGGCGCACGAAACGCTCGCGAACCCCTGCTTACTTTTAGCGACATTACCACACATTACCGCCTACAGCGACTAGAACTACCGCCCCTTCACACGCCACTTCCTTCACCCTTGGGCAGATTATGGCGACAATTACAGACCCATTCCCTCACCACCAGACACGTCCTCCACCCCATCTATCCCAAATTATATCCTCGCCCAAACTGCCTGGCATGTGGCGCTCGAGATACCACCCCATACGCCATTTGGGAATGCCCCTCTTTACCCCCGCTTCGTTTACCCAACCCTCCCACTACCTGGCTGGAGGTGACCGCGAGCTCCTCGCCCGAGCTACAGCTCCTGACCGCCACTAGGGCTCAGGATTACCTGGCGCGCCTCCCTCACCTGAGGGACACTCGCTAGGACAGAGCCTCGTCAGAAATAAACTTATCCTCTCTCTCTCTCTCTATCTCTCTCTCTCTCTCTCTCTCTCTCTCTCTCTCTCTCTCTCTCTCTCTCTCTCTCTCTCTCTCTCTCTTTCCGGCGATATTTGCCGCCGGCAGGGGCTGTCCCTGAGCGCGGGGAGTGTGCACAACGGTGGAAAAGCCAAGCGCCCTTCGCCTTTCCCACTCGCACTCCTCCTTTTCGCCCTTTCGTAAGCGAGCATCCGGGCAATTTATTTAATACGTCCCGGCCGTACACGGCACATTGTACTGTACACGGCACATTGATGATGATTGTGGGAGGATCCCCCTAGGGATTGGTCAACCAAAGATTGGCCGAAGTGGTCAAAACGTCCAACGCGTTTATTGCTACCCAACAAGGGGGAGAGGAAGAAGAAGACGTTTTCGTTCGTCGCCTCCGAGCTGAACACATGTACCAGTGGTACGTGACACAAGATGCTCTGCAGAAGGCGACGGCCAAGGTGGCTAAAATGTCACACACTGAATTCGCCAACTTACTCATGGAGATTCTCATCGTCCCAAACAAGCCCTATATAATCACCGCAAACATCGATGTCGACAACGGGCTTGTCAACGAAGCGGTTGAAAGCTTGACGTGTCGAGTCTTTTTATGATGTGGGGGCGAATGTTTCACGGTTTTACCGATAAGCATTTTAGCTTCGCCCCTCTAATCATCATTCACTTCGTGGAGATGACGGGATTTTTTTTTAGATGCGGAAGCATCTTATGGTCTCGGCATGTCCCGCGTCGGCGTCCGCACTCACACTGCGCATGCGCAACTCTCCTCCTTACACCCACAGCTGCGCGATACTACACTATAAAAAAAGAAATAGCGGCGCCCGGTTTCGATCCAACGACCCTGCGGCCGCAACGGGAGGTACGCGGTGCTCTTCCCACTACGCTACAAATCCGCGACAGGAGCAAATGCTACGAAAGCGTCTGATGTCCTTGATTACTAGGGGGGGGGGGGGCAGGGGGGTACAAGTGCCCCGGGCGCCACTTGGGAGGGGGCGCCGAGCCGAGTCCGCCCAACATGTGCCCGAGGGAAAAAATGGCAGCGGGGCTACGCGCGGGGAGGCGCAGACGCAAAAGTCGCTGTTGAAGTGCCACCTTAGGCTTGTTGGTAGAATGTTGCAACAAAAGAATGCGCTAAGGAAGACAATTGTCTTCCTTAGCGCCATTCTTTTTTAAATTCTAATTCGCTAACGGTACCACCAGACTCCCCGGTACCACCCCGGTACCAACGGTACCACCAGACTCTCTTCGTCCTTAAGGACGAAGACAGGGCGAGTCTGGTGGTACAGTTAAACCTGGATGTAACGGACCTCGATGGAACGAATTCCTGGGTTTAACGACGTTTTTCAATTCCCGACTTCCACTTTCGTTGAAGTCCACGTGTTTGCGACCTCTATGTAATGAATGAGTTTCGACGATTAATCTGGATGTATCGAATTCGCTACGCTGATGGGTCAAATTTTCTTGCCCTTTTCCTGAAAAATCGGCTGGCGAAACGCACTAATTTAGCGAATTTCGCCCGCACCGCAATCTCTCGTGCGTTTCCACGTGTGATTGAGGTGTCGGTTACGTGCTAGGCCAGCCAGTCGGTGTGTAATGGCGTGTGTCCACTGATATCTCTGGTATGGGATCGTGAATGATGAGTTTTGCTGCCTGAATACAAAAAGACGTGTCTTTTCAAGACAAGCACGCAATTTTAACTGCCGTCTTTGCCGGCAAGAAGGAAGAACGTCACCGCCCGGCACAGTGTCCTTCAAGAATTTTGACTGCAGACAAGAGCATGATTTACGCGAAAGGCGCCCTTTCACCATAAGCTTGCTTCTTGGAACGCGTTAAGGCACCGAAAAGTATCAAAAAGCAAAAGTGATACTTAGTTACGTTTGCGAATTCGAGGCCCGTGTAGTAGCAGCATGCGCAAATCACGCAGTTTTTCAGTGTGAAATATATCCTGGAACAAGCGTAAGTTCAGCATCACTGATGCCTAGCATATTGGTTTCGTTTCTGCTGAATTCCCGCGAACTTTAACTCGAAACCTGGACGTAACGAAAGAATGCGAATTTTCGTCGACTTCTTTATATCCAGGTTTAACTGTATATCTGTTGTTCTTTGGTTGGGCCCCCCTCGATGATCCAAGAACAGGTGGTGCACTCGAAGACAATGACGCCGATTTCCAATGGCAGTAGACTTCCACCCGCCACAACTATTCCTCCTCCATGTTTGGCCTGCCTAAATCACGCCACGTCCTCGCCCCAATGCCCCTCATGGCCGAGGAAAGACGTTCTCACGGGAGGGGAAGGGTCGACGCCCTGAACATCACTAAACGCTACTGCGTCGCCAAAGCCTGACTAGGGGAAAACGAGTACTGCGCGACAATGCTAGCTCTATGGATTAGCCGCCACAACACCCTGCCGCGTCCGCTGTCAAATGGCGCCGTTAATAGATCCGCACGAGAAGACCCCTTCCGGTGGACGGCGGAAGCACTCTGCGTGTCTTCGTCCCTTTGTAACCGCTCCGGCCACCCCGTGCCCTGCCGCCATCCTCCGTGGGAAACCACACGATAGGGAAGAGCATCAATCGTCGCCGCTGCCGCCAGCTTTAGACGCCGGGCACAAATCCTGGCCAATTTTCCTCTCAAGCAGCCTCCGTCCGAGTGAAAAAGGCGGTAGGTGAGCAATGCCCTCGGTCGTCGCATTGCTCGAAGGTTCGAAAAACACGAAGAGCATACGAAAGCACATGCATTACAACCAAATAACATGCATCAATCTAACGGAGGGGGGGGGGGGCGCACACGGGATGCAATGCCTGGGGCACAAACGGGGGCCCCTCGCCCCGTGGAAAGGTTGTCCCGGCGAGCGCCACCTTTAGTGTCGAGTGGCGCCGGGGGTAAGTTGTGACACCGCCGGATTGCCTCTCTCGTTGTTGGAGGTAATTACCGCATTAGAGCTTGCAAAGCGCGGGGGCGTTTTGGTCGGTGGTGTTACGCACGGTTCAAAGTAATTCGAGAGGCCAGGCAAGAATAAACACGCGCTGCCGTGTCTGAAGGGGTTGGTCGCCGATGGTGGCAATGTATGACGAGAGAGTGACAGCTCCTTTTGTAAAGCGCGCGCCATGTTGACAAATGCAAGGATTCCGTCCGCGCTGGGCGCAACTTTGGCGCTCGTCGTATGGACAATACATTAGAGAGACCGCCCGAGGATCGATGGCCAGCGCTCAGAGTCGCTTTTAGTTGGTTGGGTTTTGTTAATAATGGTGTGCTTGTTTTTTTATGAATATTTGGGAGTTTGTGGTTGAGAGTGTGGAGCACGTGATTGTTTGTGTACAAACATTTGGTTGTGGTTGAGGTGGCCATTCGGTAGCCCAGTGTGTGTTAGTTACTGGCTCCTCATCACTCTATTCGTATACATGCCCTTGAAGGCGTGGTCTTTGCGCTATAAAACTGAAGTGTTTGGTGTTCTTGGGGGTCGATCTAGAGAAGCCAGAAACGAAGGTCAGTCAACCGAACTAGAGAAGCCAGAAACGAAGGTCAGTCAACCGAACGAGAGTGGTCAAGAGACACTTGTGAGTTAAATGCATATTCGTTAATTGATACGTCTTGAGTTGTCGCCAAATGTCGTCGTCCGTCGTCCGTCGTCCGTCGTCGTCGTCCGTCGTCGTCGTCGTCCGTAGGGCTCTACAGCCACTTAATATTTCGTCTCCGGACCATCCATGATATCCTAGCCGCAGAGCAGAACCAGTCGCTACACACGATTCCATTCCTGCAAACCCTGAGTCCAAACCACTACTCACTCATCGAGAACTTGTCACCACGACGAGGGACGTCTTCGCAACAGAACTACCAAATTGTGAGTATTTTTTTACATACTTTATAGTTCTCCGCACGGAGTATTGTCGATGCGTCGGCACCGACTGCTAAGTGTATAAAGGCGCTTATTCTCGGGAAAATATATACTGTACGATGTCTTCTCCTAGAACGATGTGTAGGTAAATCGGGTTAACCGCGAGTTAACATAAAATTTATGTGTAGAAAACAGGGCTGTAAAATTAGAAATGTTACGCATACCTTAAGTTTAGCAACAATTCTTAACAAATACCGAAAATATCACCGCAGTGAGTCATTTGCCGTCACCAACTCTTGTTTGCTTCGCTGACGGCCCTTAAACACTGGTTTGAAAGCACCGCGTAAGTTTGCTTGAAGGAAACTACTTAGAAAAGACAAAAGCTTGATTATACGACCTCATGGAGCCTATATGAAAGGTAGCACAGGCGTTATTCGTATTTACAAATTAGACCATCTCTGCAGTCATAACATGGTGAAAATGACTTCTCTAAGGCGCCTGGAGAAATTGTGCGAACTTGGCAAACTGGTAGCTGCGCTAGTTCTGATGCGTCTATACTACTTGAGACAAAAACTTCTTGTCTTGAAGTTAAAAACACTGCTATCATAATTGATATTTTCGCGCTTATAAGGCCATAACCGTAATTTATAAAACGCGCTAAAAATACTCCTCTTCTCCCTTGTCGGCTTTGTTAAAATTGCACACGATTTTCACGGGTGTATCACGATTGCCCCGCGCGCACAAGCCCCATCGCAAAAGCTTCGCGACGTTAGCCCCGTGTCTCGAATGCCCCGCCAGGAGTATCCCCACATCATAAACCCCGCATGCCAAAAGCCCCGATGCCAGTTTCCCCGAACCATTCTCCCCGGGGGAGATAATATGGCACGTCATTTTCTTTTCAGTGCCTATTTTTTTCTAAATTAGAGTAAAGTAACGTTTGACGATCTTCTCAAGAAAATAATTGCGTCTTCCGCTTTTCCGATGTATCACTGGGACGTTATGCCTCCTTCCTTTGGCTGCGGTTATTTATATGCCGGTTCAAAATACGATGGCGGTGACCCGCTATCCCCTCCTCCCCCTCGTCATTCGCTCCACCCCGTTGCTTTAGTGGTGACTGTGCAGTGCCTACCCGAACAAACAAATCATCGCCGTGGTCTCCGAGGGTGGCGCCCCGGCGGGGCCACAGAGTGTTTAATTTAATTAATTTAATTGATATGTGCAAGACAGGTACTTGAAGGACGAAAGCATTCACCACGAGACGAGTCAGATACTTCGGTCAACGTTTTCTTGGCTTTAGTTTTCTTCTTCCGTCTTTACGTCTCCTTTGATTGGCCACACAGCGTTGGCTTAGATTACGAATACGGCGCTTAAAGAAGCGGGTTTTTCGGCGCGGGGCAATCGGCCCTGGGTAAATGAGACGAATGAAATGAGACGGGTGAAATGAGACGGGGCAAAAGAAACGGGGAAAATGTGTATGGGGCTAATGAGCTCGGGGCTTTCGAAAACGGGGCAAAAGCCACGGGGCTTCCGGCGCGGGGCAAATAATACGGGGTTTTGAAATCGTGGGCCTAGTTTGAATAAGGCACACCGCCTTGAATCGAGGGAACCTGTGCACGCATAGGCTAATATGTGACGATGGTGGTTCCGTCGTCACAGTAATCAATAACAACTTTCACGATCTCTGCACATGTCTCCACTCTGGTTTCGTGGATATATTTTATCTTGACAATGTTTATGGGCAGTTCACACGTGGCTCCATTTGCAGGGGAGAGCTGGTTTATTTTACGTAGCCACAGAATAAAAGCAAATGCACTGCCAAAAATGGCTCGGTCACTGGCCCCAGTTCAGTGTTTTTACCCTGTTAGTTAAATTTGTAATCAGATCTCATGTCTGAGTTCACCATTCGCCGCGTGTGCTCTTCTGGACGCATAGATTGGTCTTTCAGGGCCATTAAGGCGGAGCATGTCCACGGCAAGTTTTCATCACCAAGATGGGCTTGCGAATTCCGCCCCTACATTCAATAAACAACTTTTCAGAGCCTGGAAGTGCGGACCTAAGAATAAATTGCCAGGCGCGCCCACGCAGCCTAAAGAACACTGACAATATTAGTGATTAGATATTGAAGCGGCTCTGGGCCGGACGTAAACCCCACGGACCTTCTTACAGCAGCTGCCCTTGTTTTGGTGGTATTCCGAAGTCTGTGGTGTAATATTGTACTAGTTCTGTCAAAGCTTTTAAATGCAGATCATTTCAGTAACTCACGATGTCACCCGCGTTGACGTCCGTAGTCCGCACCACACCCCTCCCTACTATATAAAAAAAAAACTATCCGGCGCCCGGTTTCGATCCCTCGACCCTGCGGTCGGAACGCAATGTACATGGTGCTCTACCCACTGCGCCACAAAGCCGACACAGAATGGGACTGTACGAACGCGCCTTATATCGTTGACTCATTCAAATTACTGCTGACGAGCGCTCTGTCGTCAGCAGTTGCCACAAGTGCAACAACATTAACGTAACGCAAACTACTTAACGTCGTGCGCCCCCGGAAATGCTCTGCATTTGATCGTGCCCCTCGCGAGGGGAATGTTTCACTGCGTCTACTCTCGGTCGCGGGACCCATGGCGCCATCTGGCGGAGGCGCGGCACAACTCGTAGCACTTTTTTTGAAAAAGCGCCTCGAAAGCGCGGCAAATATGAAATAGGGATGACGCGCTTTCGAGGCAATCCGTCGACGCGGCTGCTTTTAGATGCGACGCTGAGAGGAGCATCTTTTGCCAGCGGCCCTGTCCTTCCTGCGTCGTCGTCGTCCGCGTCCGCACAGCTGTGTTTCTCCTCCGCTCACCCCCTCTCCTCTCTCCGATAGCGAACACTCTCGCCCAACATCTGCGGGCGCGTGGCGCAGCGCAGTCTCACTCCGCCGGTGGGCGGCGCTGCGCGCGGCGCAAGCGCGCTGTGCACATGTGCAGCGCCCTCTCTCTCCGCGGTCTCCTCATCTTCGGGCGCGCTGCGCATATAAGCGAAGTGCCGCGCTCCGGCCGGTCTCTCACTCGACGGTCGTCCGCGCTACGCGTGCTCTCTCTCTCTTTCTCTCTCTCTCGCATTTCCCGACGATTCCTGACGCAATTCGGGTAATCCACCCAACGGAAACCCACAATGGAACCCCCTTCAGCGTCGCATCACATCAGGATTCCCGCGAGGGGAGGTGGGCGTAATTTTTTTGCCTTAAATTATCACAATGCTTCTAAAAGATATGCGCTTCGAAATAAACTTAACGAAACAGTCAGAATTTTTACAGCAGTGATTAACAACCCGGTTCCTCTTCTGTAGCCAATTTTCAGGGCACCACATTATTTATTTGCCCCACAGTTCTCTGACAAATGATTAAACCAGAAAACAAACGAGCCTACATTAAGTCGTTTTTAAAGCAATGAACCTTGGCGAGTTAAAAATCAACGCCATATCTATTAATGAAACGAAACTTCGCGAAGATGGTGATTGCGACAATACGGTAGAGTTATTAAAATCAGATTTCGAATCTTAGCGGGTGGCAGCGAACCACGTGGAGTGAGTAGTTTCCTTTATTTTATACCAGCAGTAGTACCCGGTGATGCCCGCGTGGGCCAAAATACCAATGGGTATAACACATTTTAAGTTAGTTGTTTCTTTTTAAGTGCGAATGCACTTCTTAAGCGACCCTGAACCTGCGTCCAGCGGCGATGGCCGCGCTACATACCCACGTGGGAGATTGGCCAGGAATCGGGCGTGCGAATGCACGCGACCCTGAACCTGCGTCCACCGGCGATGTCCGCGCTACATACCCACGTGGGGGATTGGCCAGGAATCGGGCGTGAGAAGGGATAATGCACCCGCTTAAAGGAGTATGTATGTATGTACAGGTATGTACCTCACAGGTACATACATACAGGTACGTACATACCCACGTGGGGGATTGGCCAGGAATCGGGCGTGAGAAGGGCTACTGCACCCGCTTAAAGGAGTACTGACACGAAATTTCAAAGCTGAGATCCGCTCTAGCAATCAAGTACAACGACAACACAAATAGGTGTCTGTGAATAAATGCATCTTTCTTTCTTTGTAGTTGTGTGTGTGTGTGATCTCTCTTTCGCGAACATTATCGAACCGCGCAAATTCAACTCGTGCATTCGCACTTTCACATTCTTCCCCTCGGGGAAATGCGGGGAATTTTCATAATTAGTTCCCCGTGGAGTTGTAAAAAACTTAGGAATTCCCGGCTACCATTAATAAATGGGGTCCTACTGGAGGCGTGTTGTTTAGAAAACGGCTGGAACTCGTGTTTTGTTGGAATAATCCCTAAACAAATATTATGACGTTGCTGCACTCAAACGAGTACATCCGCATGGGGAGCTTTATCTCAGTAGTTTTCACGGATAACTATAAGTGTCATTCCACAGCAAATAACATGGACTCCAGCGGGAGGCGTACGGTTCCAGGGAACAGCGCGCGCTGTCCCAACAAATGGCGTACTTCCTATTGGAACGCGGGAAAATTGAATTGAATTCCACTTCGTGAGGGGTGTAATTTTATAAACCTCGCTCACCCTTCCTATGACAAACCCCGCTGAGGTTTCTTATGACAAAATCCTGAAATTTGTTCTTGGATATTTCTAAAAAAAAACTTTTGTACGCAAAATCTAATCGAAAAGGTTAAGGGGCTCAACACGTATTGAGAAATCTTAAAAACGGGTCATTCGTCCCAAATACTCATTCACTTCATGAGAGTCAGGTTAGGGGAAAACCTTGAGAAACCGCCTTTAGACAGTCGTATGGGTAACCTATATCGACAAAACCAGTTCGATATATCAACGGGCGTTGATGAAATAAGGAATTCTTGAGAAAAAAAACACCTTACACTTTCTCAGGGATGTAATTTTTTTTAATTAAGCCATGTGAGCTCCTACAGCATGGTAGCAATGTGCGCACAAAATTTGAAGCCTCTAGGACCAGACGTTTGGCGGCACGTTAATATCACCCGTTAGAACTTTTCACTTTGTTGGGGCGAACGTTGGTTAGGGGTGTGATTTCAAGACTTTCATCTCACCTTTTAGCAACGTCGTTTGGCGAAGTCATTATTTTTTTTGGAATTTGTGTACGAAACATTTGTGAGCAAAACAAATTCATTATATCGAAAGAAAGAACAACGAAGAATCCGTAAAAACACCCATTTCTTCCGAAAACCGAATTTGCCGTGTAGGGATCGAAGAAAACCCCGTGTATATTATCTCCAGTACAATGGGTTAGCCGCCAATAATTTTTTTCTTAGTTAGGCTTAATTACATAATTGTAATTATTTATCAAACTCAAAAGTACTGTCCCATTTGTCATTGTCAAGTGTGAATAATGCATTTGTAGGCACCCATGAGGGATATTTAACTGCGGTATTTTAAGCGACGTACTTGAATTGCGTACTCTTGTTTTTACTAATAAAGAAACTTCACGAAATATGAAAAACACCACGTGGCGGCGCTCGCACCAACATCATGAAGCAACGCCCTTAAATAGGCTGATTGGAGGCAACTGCTTTTACTATCGCAAGCGCATCACCTTGATAATGGCGCGCACGTGGCAGATAAATACTAACTCGGACACGATTTCTTCTTTCTTTCTCGCGTTTATCTCATTCCGGCTAACTAAGGAGGAGCCTGCTTGAGGGTGCTGCTCTATGATGCGGGTGGGGAGCGCCGTCACATGGTATATTTTATATTTCGTGGACTGTCCTTATCAGTCAGAAAAATCAATATGCAATTAGTACGTCGCTGAAAATACTTCAGTTAGATGTCCCTCTTGGGTGCCTAAAAATTGGGGCAGCACTTTTTGAGTGACATAATTTATTGGAGAAACCTAAATAATTCTCATTACAAATATGCTTTCGGCTACTTTGCCGTACAGGAAACATTATGCACTAGGCGTTCTTTAGTGATACCACTGCCATTTTTTTTTAAACGTGGGGCTTAATAGCTGGGACACCCTGCACAGTTTTGCTATTCCGTCCGCTAAGTTTTCGAATTTAAAAAATAGAACACGGCAGAGCTGTTAGTTGTCAATTTCGTTCATGTACAATCGAAGCGTTATTTCGCTAGGTCGCAGTCAACAGAATGATTTTATTTTATGAGGAACGAGCCAGGAGTAGTAGTCACGTTACAGCGGTGGCCGGGTTACTTGGAAGGCCCTTATCTATGACAGAAATCTGTTTAACCCTCCAGACTTGCAGAGCCCATACGAGGCACTACATAAACCATAAGCTCTAAGCTTACTCTGGGGATCTATATAGACACTGTAAGCAATTGTTAGCAAATTATAGCAAGTATTCACGCGACGGACGTATATAGCTGCACTGCTTGATGGCTAGAAAGACCTCTGAGTGTATTCCAAATGAAGGAATTAAGGATTTTTTTTCAGTCAAGCAAAGCCATGGACCGGGCGACGAAAAAAAGAAAAGAGAGTGGAGCTGAAGGACGGAAAAGGAGAAAGCTTCAGGTGCAGGAAGCTGAGAAGTCAAAAAAGTTCTTCACGCCCTTCTTTCGAAGACTTGGGACGAGTACTTCACCCTCTTCTCTGGAGGCAGCTCCATCCCCCGCCACTTCACTAATGCCCACACAACCTCACGAAGGAGTGGTTCGCGAAACTTCTAAACAGAGTGGGTTAAACACAGGCAACACCGGGGATATTACGATAGCGGAGGAGGACAACGAAAGTGACATCGTGCTTCGGGAGGTTGAACCTGATTCTACGAAGCCAAGCGAACTGGATTGCACAAAGCAGCTTCAACCTATTGTTTCGGAGCTCGTTCAGAACCACGACCTAGGGCTCTTAAAATTTGACGCGCGTACTGGAAAAGCTGTTGTGTCTGACGCTGTGCGAACGGAAGGAGTTAAGCTCGGTGCGAAGTATTTCCAAAATGGGGAAGGACCTTTCTTGCCAACAAACAACCTATCGATGACCAAGGGCTGGTTTTAGAAGAAGTTAGGTGATGGTCGTGGTGACGAAGTGACCCGCTCGTGGCTAGCCTACTCTCCTTCCAAAAAGGCAGCATTTTACATGTGTTGCCTCCTTTTGTTCCGCTCAGATCAGCTATCATCTTTGGAGCAAGAAGGGGGATTTACCAAGTGGAAGGCACCCGAGCAGATCACACTTCACGAAAATGCAAGGAATCACCGAATGTGTTTTACACAGTGGAAATAAATGGAAAGAAATTTAATGGACACCGAAGGAGTAATGAATGCCGACCTACAATCACAGATGGAGAAAGAAAAGCACAAGTGGCGTGAAATTTCGATGAGAGTCCTCCACTGCATAAAATTCCTCGCTACTCAGAACTTGGCATTGCGAGGGCACCGAGGGAGTCTCCAAACAGGCCGCGAAAGCAATGTCGGAAATTTGCTTGCTCTTTTGAAGTTAGTGGCAGTTTTTGACCCCTCCATAAAGCAACCCCTCGCATACGTTGAAAGTCATCCCGGGTCCACATCGTACCTATCACCTCTTGTACAAAACGAATTCATGCACATGATGGCTGCAGCAGTTCGTGAATCCTTGCTGCAAAGAATCCGCAAAGCCAAGTATTATGGCATTATGTTCGACACGACTCCCGACCAGGCACACCTTGAAGAAATGTCAGAGGTTGTTCGATACGTGGAAGTTGACTTCGATAAGAAATCAGTTAAGGTTGAGGAGTCCTTCCTCGGTTTTATCCAGGTAAGGAAGATGCTGAGAGCTTCGTTGAGGTGATCCTAAGCAAGCTAGGAGAGCACAAAATGGACCCACAGGACTGTCGGTCACAGTGCTACGACAAAGCTGCCGTGATGGCAGGACAAAAAAGTGGTGTCAGTCAAAGAATAGCGGAAAAAAACCAACTGGCAATCTTCGTAAACTGCTACAATCACTCGCTCAACTTGGTTGGAGTACATGCTGCAAAAGAAGACACCATGATGATGACCTTTTTTGGGACCATCGAAGCACTTTAGGTGTTTTTGTCTCGCTCCACACGCCGTTGGGAGAAGCTGAAAGATGCGGTGCCCGTTGTGGTCAAGTCAGAGTCAGATACTTGATGGAGTGCAAGGGTCGAAGCGGTGAAGCCAGTCTGTAGATACCTTGAGGAGATACTTGACGTTCTCCAAGGAATGGCAAATGACGACGAAGAAACGAGCGAAACTAGAAGTGCTGCCACACTATTGCACACGCGGATGCTGAGTTATGATTTTTTGATTTTGCTCGGCTTTTGGAACAAGATACTGGTTCGCATAGATCGTTTCCAGAAAAGGCTGCAAGATCCAAAAATGAAATTTCACGATTCTGCCTTAGGCATGAAAGCACTCAGAGATCTCTTTCATGACGAGAGGGAAAACTCTGGTGGGTGAGTCACTCGATGAAGGGCTTGGCCTCTGTGAGGTGTGGGATGTCGATGTTGAAAGGCGTTAACGACGAAAAAAAACAGATGCCTGGTGAAAAGTCCAAAGGAGAAGAGTTAACAGCTAAGCAAGGAATAGAACGGGTCATGAAATCCACTCTCGACCGTCTACATTCCGAAATCGACGAGCGGTTTACTCGCCTGCAGAACACCGATGCCAAGTTTGGCTTTCTCCTGGACATGAACAAGCTCTGCTACAGCGACGACAAAAACGAACTAAAAAAATTGCTACACCTTTGGCGAGTTTTACAGTTCCGACGTTAACGCGCAGGACCTCTATGAAGAGATTTTAGATTGCCGACTGCTGCTTTCACGGCGGGTTGACCAGAAAGTGTCAAGACCTGAAGAACTCCTAAAATTTGTTGTAGAGTATGGAGATGACAGCGTATTCCCCAACCTTCGCGTCGCCAGTCAAATAGTGTTAACCATAGCAGTTTCTATCGCTGGTTGTGAGAGGTCCTTCCGCGAGCTGAAATTGATACTTTCTTATTTGCGCGCCACAATGGGCCAGGACAGACTTTCTGATCTTGATCTTCTGAGTGTGGAAAGAGAACAAACTGAAAAAACGAACTTTGATGTCATTATAGAACAGTTTGCTTCATCGAAAGCAAGAAAAGTGCTGCTCTAGTTTTGACGGAGTGCCGTAGTGTACAGTCCTTTATATACTTTTGCTAATAATAACCAAACGATGTATATAAAGCGTTTATATATAAAAAAAATGCGTGTTTCTTGACAATTGTTCACGATCAACAACAGCGCTGGCGTCACAAAAGGGGCGACAACGAGGAGACGACAGAGTTTGCCGGAACGAGTTTTTTGACGCACCAATGGCATTGATAAAAACATGTCGGCATAGTATACAGATTTGATGTGTGCAATAAATAATTTTGAGCAATACTTTGCATTGCAATGCAGAGAAAAACTGTTACATGCCTACTTCGTCGTTCTTTTGTGTGGTTGTACCTAATTTATTACCTTCGCGTAAAGCGAGAAGACAACTGGGGACCGGCGCGGCAAGGTCCATTTATTCTTTCACCTTTTTTCAGGTCTAGTGGACGTCTGGTGTATCAGACGATATTTGGATGTACAGGACGGCTATACTGCACCGAAGTGAACAATCATTCAAGAAGTCACTCATTCGCTTGCCCGAAACAGCGAGGTGGCCTTTTTTCCCTCATTGATGATGATGATGATGCTAATAATAATAATAATAATAATCAATGATGGTATCATTACGACTATCATCATGAGGGGCGCGAAATTTTAGTTGCCCTTGGCGCCGTCATATGTAGTTACGCCACTGCGCGAAGCTGAATGACAACGGAAACGACGAACTGAAAACTTTAGAGGAGGATGTTGAATTTCAGGTGGGAAAGCTGTGGCGGGAAGCGCCACGCGCCTTGCAGATCAACCAGCCCCGTCCGCAGCGCCTCTGATGCCGATTGTGACAGGTTGCCCGTAGGGATTGGCCAACCAAAGAATCCATCACGAGATAGGTTCGCGTTCAACCACCGTCGTCATCTTCCCGTAGGGGAACCGCCGAAGAAGAAGAAGACAAAGCTGTGAAGAGGAGGGCGTGTACATTGCTCTCAGCCGGTGCACGAATGTCAACAACCAACGCTGACGGAGAGTACCGGTTCTACCACAGCGACAACATCGACAAGAACATGATGGACGAGTTTCGGCGCCTCGAGAACCACCGCCTACTCACCGTAACACAAAAGTACTTGCGTTCCTTTGCCACCGGTGTGGACCCGGACGCGGAATTCCCTCTGGCGCTAGTAAAAACCACATCACTCAACATAACGGCAACAAAATGGAACCACACAGAACCGCCACGATGCTTCGCATCGTCATCGGGGTTCCCCACGTGAAGATGGTGTAATTTTTTTATTTATGTACACAGCTCCATCTGCCGCCTATTCATTCATTTTTCGCGCGAATATAATTACCGCAATATTTAATTACACACTGCACGATAGGGGGGAGCCCTGTGGCGGCATCGTCGTCGCCAACGACGGCGCCATATCATCATTATTAGAGATGATGACGCAGCTCAGAGCATCATGGCCTCCGCGCTGCTTGGCCGCACTCCAGGGGCGCTCCCTGATTCTCGGGCCCATGTTGTCGCCACAACGCAACTGTAAATAAACGTAGGCCCTGCTGCACCGTCTCATCGGCCGCCTACACTCCTTTAGATGCACAGCACAGTGGTACTTTGAGGTTGTCTAAGATGCCACTGGCCGATTGACGCAAGCGACGGCGTTGACTGCGTCTTACGTGACCATATTTTGAAGGTGGAAGCGCCCAGAAAACATGGACGAAAGTAAAAAGAACATAGACGACACGGCGCTATATTGCAACTGCGAGTAAGCGCCATTGTCGTCTATGTTCTTTCTACTTTCGTCCCTGTTTTGTGAGCGCTTCCACCTTCAAGATGAACAGCTACCAACTAGCCCAATTGTCCGTTCTACTGTGGGTGTCTCGGTGAGCTGGTTGCTTGCTATTTACGCGAACTTGTGCGCTTCTAAGACGCTTTTACCCGTTAGGCCTACAGTCAGCTTGCAGACATGTCTTGCGGCCAACCCAATGGGATTACACGGTCGCCTGCCATGATGCTCGATCTCACTTATTGTCGGTGAGCAGCTGGCAGGTTTTCTGCAACGTGTCACGTCACTAGTGCGGCTCGCATTCTTAAGAATGCCAGGGGCACAGTCCGGAAGCAACGGAGCACATACCCCTCCCAGTTTAGCTAATCCCACAGACCACTTTTCTACTAGCGCGATACGTGCCTCAACTAGCCCGCAGCACTCTTGAAACCCTAGCTCCAAAGCTATCAACGTCATGAAGAGGATAGCCAGGATAACCGCCAGCACGAACAATTGCCAATAGAAATGCTGCAGGATGGCCAGAACATCACGGCTTTATCAACAGCGCCAGAGGAAGATGTATCTCGCCTTTTTGGAAGCTACACTGTAGAGCTATCGACCATTTTAAACGACCCAGGCAACAAAATACCTCTCAGTGCCCGCATGAAGGTACTCGAAACTTTCGAGAGATTATAGCACAGGATGATGGTGATATGCATGCGGCTCTCACGTTCTGAAGGCCAGATCAAGGAACTACGCACTCAACTTGCAGATTCTTTTCGCACAAATGCCGAGCCACAAGATTCCTTACTCATGGCGAAGCATTCGTAAGTGGAGGCCATACACAGTTCACAAGGGGCTATCCATTCTAGCAGTTCCTCGTTCTCTGTACCGCGTGCATTTAGTCATAAGGACAATGAAGCTGCTGCTAGAACTTCAACTCCAGCCAACAATCCAAACTACGTGCTACATCTCGCTCCTCTCTTTTCTACAGTTAACCCAGGCCCCGAGATTATTGCCATGCTCAAACCTACCATTGGAAAATATACCTCTGAAATCGGAGTATAGCAAGTAAAGATCATCCTGACATGCTCTGGTCGGACAGTCGTATCAGCTGATCAATCTTCAATAGGCACCCTATAAAGGGCGATAGAGTCCCATGGTCACCTGAAGACTGCACTGAAGACATCCCGACCTCCCCGGCGCCTACCTCAACTCAGGATATCTGGGGTGGACCCCAGTGTAGCTCCTGCGTTGCGAAGGAGTAACATAAACGCCAGAAACATTTTTCAACATTACGAGGAAGAGTTCAAGCATCGTATATATTTCAAAGACCGGTCTGATAATAATATGCACGTTGTAGAAGTATCTCCATCGGTCCATAGATTATTGAAGGACAGGAATCGAATCTTGGTTGAATGGACCTCTTGTCCAATTAAAGAAAACTTCTATCTTGCTGCCGGCGATAAGAGCTACACACACGGACATGTCGGAACAAGATGCAATGCGGAGACTCTTTGCTGTGCCAATTGTGCGCACTCTCATGCATCGGCAGAGTGCCGAGTGACTGATTAGGAAAAGGTGGTGTGCAGGGAGTGCCGAGCAGCGGGTCAGCGTTTGAACCACGCTTTTAATGCGCCATGCTGCTTCACGGTCGCGTTTCGAATCTCTAGGCTAAAGCGAAAACTACTTACGACCTGGCTTCTACGCCCGCTCTCTGCGTTCTATCCACCGCCTAAAGTACTTCCACAAGCCCTTTCACTTCATTTATTTATTATGGCTACACTAAATTTTGTGCAAGCTAACCTCAACCACGGGCGCACTGCAACTTAGTTGACTTCATCGATGCGCATCACATTGACGTGGCTTTTATTTCTGATCCATACGCCCGAGGGTCAACCGTAGCAGGAGTGCCGCACCATTACCTCACGTTTTTCAATCAGGAGGCTCCCCATTGTATGAAATTATTGCCCGACGAATCGTTGATGTCTTTACTGCTTCTTTCGCTCCTTACGTGGTTGCAATCAAAATCCAACACAAGGCATTTATTATGCTTATGATTGCTACATATGCTGCCGCGTCCGTTCCACTAGATTACACACTAACTTTACTGAATGATGTTATCGAGTGTTACAATTGCATCAATATAGTGCTGGCAGGGGATTTCCATTCCCGAAATCCCCTGTGGGGTGGCACTGTATTAAACACTCGTGGGCAGCAGTTAGCACATTTTCTGCTTGCCAGTGGACTGCAGCTACTGAATGATCCGTCGTCACCGCCGACATTTCTGAACCAGTATGCACAATCGTGGATTGACCTGACGATGGTGCTTGGCCCTGTTTGGGAAGGGGTCATAATCGGAAAGTCCATGACACGCCTTCTTTATCGGACTATCGCTTATTGTTTTTGGCCCTCTGTCAGTTAAATTTCTTCGGACGATACGCCTAACGAAAGTGGCTACACGTCACATGATTGAGCACTTGACAAGTGCCCTTGGTTTAAGGATATCGATTCGTTAAGTTTTGCCACGCCCGAAGTCCTCGATGCTGCAGTTGATACATTTTATACAAAATTTGATCCTGTCAAAAAGAATCACGAGAGCGTCCCAAATAACACAGCGGAAACATGTGGTGGACCTATTCTCTTTCTAAGGAGAGGTCTGCAGTCCGTGTTCTACGTCGGCACTTTAAGTGATGCAAAGATGCGCTTCAACGAGCACATCTAAAGTTTGCCTATTACAAAGCCCTCAATGACTATAGGATTCACATAAAGGAGCGAAGGTCACTGCAGCAAGACAGGCGCGTTCATGGGTAACAACAAGAAGCTTATTCGGGCGTCCCTTTCAAGCCGCATTTATCCTATATACAGCTTCAACAGTATTGCCTCCTCTTCTACATGCTGACGGCAGTTCTACAACTGGCACCATACAATCGACCGACCTATTCTAAAGACGCTCATATCAGATGATACGAGGGAGAGTGATACGCTGGCTGACATGGCGTTACGCACTTTTTTTGCCCACACACCATATCAGTCTGATCAACAAGATATCGACTTCACCCAAACTGATTTACGAGCAGCCGCCCGCAGCCCGAACCCTAATTCAGCCTCTGGATTTGACAGTATTACTACTCCTACGAATCAGTAAATAATTACCCACATTTCGCCATTATTCCTCAATCTGTTTAACACATGCCTCCAGCTTGGACACTTCCCGTCCCAGTAAAAAATTGCCCGGGTTACGCTCCTTTTAAAACCTGGAAGGCCACAACAATAACCCCCGTAATACCGAACAATTTGTGTTACATCTATGCTGGGGGTGCTGTTGGAAAGGATTGTAAATTACCGTTTATACTTATTTTTTTATAAATCTGGTCTCCTCCATCCTCACCAGTATGGTTTTACTAAGGGGAAGAATACGACGGCTGCCTTGGTGGATCTCCGTCGCTCCCTCCAAGAACGCAGGGTTAAAGGAGATTTATCTTTGGTCATATCTTTGGACTTTGCCGGCACTTTTAACTCAATTTGGCATCCAGGACTTCTATGTTTCTTCCGGTCACAACGCCGCCCTAGCAATATATACCGTCTGTTGCATTCCTTTTTGGAGGGCCGAGCAATGTCTTTTCAGTCACACTCCGGAAGTATTACCCATGCAGCCACAAAGGGAAGCCCCAATGTTCACCTTTAGCCCGCTATTACGTAATGCTTATATCTATGGTCTTCTCTCTCTTCCGATGCCTGGTAACGTATACCTTCAGGCATATCCAGATGACATGGTCGTTGTCATACATAGCCATACGCGAAGGCAGCTTGAAACAGCGGCTCGCCAAGCCTTGGAAACAATTACCACTTGGAGCAACAAACTTCGGATAAATCTGACGAAATGTTCCTGTTTACTGGTTTCAAGATGAGAACGGGGAGCGAGCCGAAAACCCACAGTGAGACCCTACAAGACATCGTTACGATATGTGCCTGAGATGAGGCTCCTTTGGGTTGTTTTTGGCAATCATTTAACCTTTGTCGCTCGCGTAAATCTCATCAAAAACGTCGTCGAAAACATTGCGGTGTTCATGACACGCTTTCGTCGTATGCACGCCATTGTAAATAGACAGGATTTTCGCGTTTACATCATTTGGTTGTGACGCCGGCCGTTTCGTACGCCGCTCCTGCTTGGTGGTATACCAGTCAATACTGCATGCTTCAGGCAAGAGTACGCTCGCTTCTCAGATCTACACTGTTTGCGGTCGCAGGAGCGTACACGACAACAAGAACAGTTGCTCTAGAGGTAATAGCTAATACCTTACTTCTAGACATAAACCTAGACATCCAAGTACTTATGTTTCTCCTGTTTTCTGAGTGGCCATCCATTACATTCAACTCACTTAATTGCGAACCATCCGACGTAGACCTTCCCATTGACTCTCTGACTCATCCAGCCAGCTTGATTCGAATTAGCAGCGAGAGGCTTACTGCTGCCGACGCTAACCAATGATTACGAATCCCAGGCCTACACGCCTACACAGATGGATCGCATACCTCTACTTCAGCTGGTGCTGGCTTTGTTATCATGTCTGGGCCTGATTCTATAACAGCAGTGCGCCGTTACCGGCTCGTTACCCGAACCTCTTCGTTCCACGTTGAAGCAATAGCCCTGGATAAACTACTTCAGTTTTTACTTGATAATCCACCTTCTTCTACGGTTCACATCTACGCCGACAGCCTCTCTGTCCTAACCGCCCTGGATAACCCGTTTAATCAATCCGCCGTAGTTCATCAATTAAAAATAGCGATCATTTCTCTCGCGAATGTTGTTTCTGTTAATCGTTATCACGTACCGTGACATACAGGTGTTTGAGGTAACGAGCTGGCGGACATGGTGGCGGCAAGTGCGGCTACGAGAGGAGAAGATGCCCCCGGTAAACTTTCCAAACGCATGAGGAGATCCCGATTAACGAAGGAGGGTTACCTGCAATGGCAGCGGAGGTGGTCGACGGAAAATACTGACACAGTACTGTGCAGAGCGATACCCATTGTATTGGACACTCCCTCCTTCTTGCCTCCACCAAAAAAGCTAACTCAGTTGATCACTGGACATGGGCGGTTTCCACATTATTTTTATAGGTTACAACTGACGGCAACATGTCGATGCTTCTCTGGACAAGACGCACCTACCATTTCTCACTATTTACAAGATTGTAGAAGAACAGTTGGGTACATTCGACGAATCCACAATGTAATAAGACAATGTCTGGAACCACCCCATTTACGGACAGTATTGAATGACTGTGTAGCAGTTAAAAGTTAATGGAACTCGTTGAGTTTATTTGAAATGCACTGCCGGAAGTGTGACAGATATCCAACACCCCGAGCCAAGAGGTGATTTTCCGCGAGTAGTGCACTCAATTTTATTTCCAGTGTTAGTGTGACTGCATTTTGTTCTTTGCAGCGTGCGGGGCTGCAATACCACATGAACAGCATTTTCTAGTATGATGTGTGCAGTATGCGGGGCTGCAGAATGTGATTTAGTACAGTGTAGTAGCTACCGTATTGTGATTCGGTGTGTAGGACTGGAGTTCTCTCGAACAAGCGCAACATGCACTGACTGTTGTCTGCCTTTTTCTTACGCAGTGTGAAGGATATAGTAGCATGCTGTTTCTCTCCGGTTTTGAAACGTTGCGAGATATGCTTTGACAAATAAGTCATAGGTGCCACTTTTTGTTGACTGGTGTCAGCTATAAAGCGTTCGTAGACCGTTTTTCCGTACTGTGCGATGCCACATAGTATGTTCCCTGTATACCTTTTCTTTTCGCAGTGTGCGGCGCTGCCTTAGTGTGTCTGTTTTATTTGTACTGATTATGATTTATTTTGGTCATTGTTGCAACACCAGTTCGCTATTGGCTGGCTGTCTGTGATTTGGATAAGCGTGGAGAGTTTGGTTTGATGCTAGGTGTAATTTTTTCTCATCCAAAAATTGGTTTTTACATAAAAAATACCTTTGGGATATCGCTCTTTTTTATTTATTTTCTATTGGCTGTTAATCTGCCATAGCTTAGCTGGAGCGGGTTTCATTGCCCGATTTTTTTTGTTATTTTATTGTGGGGAACACGGAATCAATAAAGCAATAAGGGGTCAAGTCCCCTGCAGCAGCTAAAACGATGTGAGTGGACTGTGGCAAGCGCTGCAGAAAGAGCTGTTTTAAAAACGCACCGTTCGAGTCGACGTTGCTCGCGCCCACGTACTGTCCCATGGTGCTGAGCAGCTGGTAAGGGCGGCGATCTCCAAGCTCTTCGTGGGCGAGTAGGTGCCGGAGGCTCGCACCCTAGGACGCCGTGGTTCGGTCGAGAATACTCTGCTTGAGCCGCTGGTACGGAGAATGGCCAAAAGGTGCACCGATGACGTGTGCCACTTCATTAGCCACCTCAGGAGGCAGGTTGCAAAGCAAGTGGCGAAACCGAGTAGTCTCCGAGATGACGCGGTGCAGATCAAAGACGGCTTTGACCTAGGCGAACCAAACCTGCGGGTTCTTGTGCCAGAAGGCGAGAAGACGGAGCTGTATGACTGCGAGGTCCAGCGGCCGCGAGGGAGCGTCAGGCAAAAGAGGGCCTGAGGGCGCAAGGTCGCTGGGGTAAATCATGTCTTAAGCGCGAGAGACATTTACGGCTGGTGCACGTGATTCGCATGCGACTGATCGTTACGATTGAATGTTAGGGCCGGTATTGGCGTCGTTAGCTGCTCGGAGGAGGCTTACGACGTGCGACTGCCAAGCAAGATGTAGTAGTGCCATCGTTGCGATTGTCGTGATGCCACAACCTATGAGAGCCCGCTGAGCCTCAACCGCCCGCAACGGCTTGCGTTGCTCGGGTCGGATCGGGTGTTCGCGTGGGCTCGTGTCCTAAAAAATATGATGGGTGAAACTGGTTGTATTGTCTGTATAGTTGTGGGAAGTGTTTGTGTCGTGTAGTGCGGAGTGCTTTGCATTGAAGTAGCACATGGATCACGGATAGGCCGTCCCCACACCTGCTCCACAGAGGTCTTGGAGATCCCGTGAGCAGGTAGGAATGTGTTGCATGCGTGTGGCCTATCCATAATAGAGCCAAGGTAACTTCGTTGTGTCTGTTGTGTGTGTCAGTGGTGTATGCTCCCAAGAGTGGCTTTATAACGTGTAGTTTGTTGTTTGTCTGTTGATTCCAGTATGCTTGCATTGTTGTGCGAAGGTGTTGTCTGATGTGTGACTTGAGGTCGGTGTAGGGTATTGTTGTTATGTCAACTGTATTTGTAAATGCAGCAGCCGCAGCCATTCGGTCTGTGGTCTCATTACCTGGAATCCCACAGTGTCCTGGCACCCAGCACATGGTAACTTCAAGGTTTAACGCATACACAGAACTAATAGTACTAAAGAGAACATTGACCGCGTGGGTTTTAGACTTCTGTGAGGATACTGTACGTACAACACTTAAAGAATCAGTAAAAATTACCGATTTGGGAATTTGGTTTAGAAAAATATGTTTAGCGACAAGAAGTATGCCATAGGCGTCTGCCGTAAAGATACTTGTATTTCTATTCATAGTGTTACAGACATTAAAGGTGCAACCATGCGCAACACAGGAAACAGTCGTGGCAGTTTTTGAAGCGCACGTGTAAAATTCAGCACACTGATATTTGTGCTGCAGGGACAAGAAATGTTGCACGATCGCGCTTCTAGGCACTCTGTTTTTTTCGACACATGTGAAAGATACATCACATGATATCGGGTGAAGCTGCCATCACACTAGAAATTTAGTAGCGGAGGTTTTGATGGTGTCTGAAAACAAAACATCAAGTTGTGACGTTTCTTCTCTTACTCTGTAAGGGAAGGTAGTAGAGATTGATGGACGATTAGAAAGGAACGGAGATATGGATGTATCATAAAGAACTGATGTAAAAGGATTCTGAGGCATTGATAAGATTTTAAACGCATAAAACAGGTCCTTTCAAGCTCGCTGACGTTTTAGATTCCATTTGTTGCACTCTACATGCAGGCTTTCAACTGGACTAGTCCAGTAGGCACCACATGACAAGCGGAGCCCTAGATAAAGCACAGGGTTCAGCATTCTGAGGGATACTTTAGTGGCTGACCCATAGACAACGCTACCATAGTCCAAACGTGAACCTATTAGGCTTGTAAAAACACGTAAAAGAAGTTGTTTGTCAGCACTGAAAGAAATGTGTGAGAGAACCTTCAGGATACTCATTGCCTTTAGGCATTTATGTTTTAGTTGTTTTATGTGTGGATGAATGTGAGCTTTTCGGCAAATATACCACCTAAAAACTTGTGTTCCTTTTTAACAGGAATCGACACAACGTGGAGTTGAATGTATGGATCAGGCCGAATGCCACGCCTCTTGGAAAGCAACACACACGTGCACTTTCCTGGGTTGAATTTAAACCTGTTGCTATCTGCCCAGCCGGCTAGCTTGTTAACACCAACCTGGACTTACACGATTTAAGTTACACGATTTAAAGGAGAGTTGAACGTCGTCTACAGAGATTGAACAGAAAATTGATGGGGGCAGGGGCTTCTTAAGGGAATTCATTTTCACAATAAAAAGAGTGCAGCTCAAAACTCCACATTGTGGCACGTCATTTTCCTCCACATAAACGCTAGAGAGTGCACTAGCACGCGAAACGTTCTTTGAGACAAGTAACTGGCGAACGTGTTCATTATGTGATCCGACATGCCAAAGGACTTCAAATCGCTGAGGAGACCATACCCCCAAGCAGTATCATACGCCTTTTCAAGATCAAAGCATACTGTCATACAGTAGTGCATATGTAGGTAGGCATCTTTATGTAAGATTATAGCGATACTAGTTGGTCATTTGTAGATCGCCCCGCCCTGAAGCCTGCCTGGCAGCTCTCGAGAAGACCATTGTAGTCAAGAAAGTACACGAGCCTCCTGTTTATCATCTTCTCAAGGAGCTTGCACAGGCAGCTTGTCAGGGCAATGGGACGATAACTGGCAGGAGAGGAAGCGTCCTTTCCTTCCTTGAGGAAAGCAACTACAATGGCCTCCCTCCAAGATTCCGGAAGTTGCCCCGAAAGCCATATTTTATTGTATAGGTGTAGAAGTGTTTCAAGAGTGTCTGGTTCTAGGTGTTGTATCATGGTGTGTGTATTTTTATGTTCACCTTGAGCTGAACGTTTACATGTGCTCAGGGCAGCTCTCAGTTCATAGAGTGTAAATTCAGAATTGTAAGAAGATTTTGACCTGTTATTTTTATGTAGGGACTTCTCTTCAGAAGCGGTTTATGTTTCACGAAAGTGTTTGTGTAGTGTGCAGAGCTGGAATTCTGTTGGAAGTGTTGTGCAAGTCGCTAGCCTGGTCTTCGAGTGTGTTCCCTGTTGTACTGACCAGGGGCAGGCTATGTGTATGTTGTCCTTTAAGTGTACGTATTCTAGTCCATACCTTGTGAGTGTGTGTATGAGTTAATGGATGTAAGGAAAGCGCGGCAACTCTCCCTTTTCGCCTCACGACGCACACGCTTTCCGAAGGCCTTTGCCCGTTTAAACGAGCTGAGGTTACCCGGCGTGGGGTACCGGCGAAGGACACCCCACGCCTTGTTCTGGGCCTCTCGCGCCCACCTACAGTCGTCATTCCACCAGGGCCTCCTTGGGTTGCACGACGCACTGGGGGCCTCGGGAATGGACTTTTAGCAAGCGTCAAAGATGTTGGCCGTGATGAGTTGAGCGGCTTCCTCCACGTATAGGTCATTTATGAATGTGTGGTGTGGTTTGGATGTTTGTGTTATTATACTCCAGTTTGCTTTTGATTCATTAAGCCTTTTATGGGAAGACGGACTGATTGGGCCTGTACCTATGTATGTTAATGAAGGGGGGAAATGGTCACTACGATATGGGTTAGTGCCCACACCCCACTCAAGACATGGAAAGAGAACTGCGGAGCTAATAGCCAAGGCAAGATATGAGTATGTATTGTGTCCTAAGTTATGGTATGTAGTCTGTTTTTTGTTGAAAAGGCATGCTCCAGAGAATGTAACAAACTTCTCAATCAGGTGACCTCGGGCATTTGTTCTGGACGACCCCCAAAGAGACCTGCGCGTATTCAGGTCGCCTGTGAGGATGTATGGCTCCGGTAGCTGGTCAACCAGAGCCCCGAAATCGGAGCTCAGAAGTGCGAAATCAGAAGAGATATAAATCGAGCATACCGTTATGAACCTATTAAATATTATCGTACGGATAGCTACAGCCTCAAGGACAGTGTTTAAAAAGACAGGGTGACATGCTAATGATTTCCGGGCAACAATGGCCACACCTCCCGAAGAGTGTGTGCAGCCAACCCTGTCCTTTCTGAATACCATGTACCTATTTAAGAAATTTGTTTGTTTAGAATTTAGATGGGTCTCCTGGAGACACATAATACTTGGCTGATTGGTATATAGCATCTCATACACATCATCAAGATGTTTAAGGAGGCCTCTGCAGTTATAATGGATAATGTTTTCTGTTTTTATTATTTACATTCAAGAATAACTGGAGCGTGTGTGCGTGTGTGTTCATGTGTCGTATTTCGGGGCTGTTATTCTGAGATTTTTCGGCCTTTCTGTCGCCTTGAACATCGGAGGCCACTCCTTGCGCTGCGGTGCAGGCAGAAACGGCGCGACATCTATCTCCCCGTCGGATGTCAGAGGGGTGCCCGACGGGCCGGGCCCCCTGGGCTTGGCCCCCCTTCGAGAGCCCTTCGTTTGAGCCGCTACCGCCGAGGGCGTCCGGGGTGCACGAGGTGGCACGGGCGCTGCGGTGGCGGTGTGAGCCGGTGCGGGGCCCACGGTGTCCATCCCGTCGGCACCCACCAACGCACTGGAGGACAGGGAGCAGGGAGGGAGCAGCACCGGTCCCGACAGAAGTGGTTTGCACCACAACCGCTGCTGCCTCAGCAAGCGGGGTGGTGGCGGGTTGGGCTGCGTAAGGCAACCCAGGGGGGTGCGAGGGCGGGACCAGGTCAGACTCGCTGAACTGGGTTCCTGTGGACACCAGACTCCGCTCCGCCCCCCCGGTGAGCTGCGTCGGCGTACCTCCTCAGGGGGAAAGAGGCGAACCTCTTTCGCCTCTGGGAAGGTAAGGTTCTCAGTGACTTTCACCTTGATGATCTGCTTCTCCTGTTTGAATTTCTCGCATGCTCTAGAGTAGGCCACGTGGGGTCCCTGGCAGTTAGCACAGATATGGGTTTGCGATGGGCAGTTGTCAGATGGATAATCATGTTGTGCACAATTGGCGCATGTTAGTCGACCACGGCAGGTGGTCGTGCTATGCCAAACCGCTGGAATTTAAAACACCGGCGCGGGTCGGGGATGTATGGCCTGACGGAGCAATGAATAAAACCTGCATTTACTGATTCAGGAACTGTGGAATGGTCGAAAGTCAATATTACATGTTTTGTTGGGATTTACTTGTTACCTCTACGAATCATAATACGCCTCACTGCTGTCACACCTTGTTCTTTAAGGCCTTCCAACAGATCGGTTCCAGTTTTATTCACCACATCTGGCTCAGAGATCACACCCTGGGAGCTATTAAGGCTGCAGTGGGGTGTGACCCTGATGTCCAGATCTGCGATGCGAGTTTGAGTCAAGAGATTCGTAGCTTGTTGCTTGTCGTTCACTTCTACAAGAACGTCTCCGGTTCTAAGTTTTTTGGCTTTGTAGGATTGACCAACAATGCCCTAATAAAATTTGGAGATCAGGAAGACAGACTTAGTGGCAAGGGGCTTCGACGCGTCAACAGATTCCATTACCAAAAACCTAGCATTTTTGTCCGGCTTTGGGAAACTCGTCGTTGGCAACGGAGCAAAGGATACTTCGGTGCGGCCCTTTTAGGCGGCCGATCTTTGGATTTAGAAAATTTGGAAACCATGTATCATGGTATAAAAGCAGGGAGACTGAGGTAATTTCTTCGTCAGCGTTACCCTGATAACTGAAGAGGTCCCGGAGCTCCCTGCCTGGTAAACAGACAGGGAGCCTGTCCGCCGGAGCTTGACCTGGGATCCTACGGTCACCGTTTGTGGTTTCTACACTTCACCATACAACACATCACCACGGTTGGATCTAGCTTATGTTTGGGGGCTCGGGGTCTGCGGTGTCGCCAACACCGTCACCAAGATTACTTAAGGTGCTCCGTGCGAGGGCCGCTATCGGTGCAACTGCGAATGGCAATCCGTAGCACAACGTTTCAACAAACTATCATCCCCTTTCTCGCACATGGAACTTTATTTCAGCTATAACTGCCGTGTGAGCGATCGGTGACCAAGACATCTGCGTAGCCTGTTTCGATGCTTCCGCGCAAGTGTCGCCATCGTTCGGCCGCTCGGCGCACCGCGCACCACGTCGACCAGTGAACGTAGGCTTGCATGGCAGCAGATATCTAATTCCAGCTTTTAAAGTAAGCCCTGACAACAATCCCTAGCCCAATGTTTCACCACACTAACACCTACTTTCTCGCGCGTGGAACTTCTTTTTAGCGATCACATTTATTCGGAAGAGCAGCGATGAGCGGTTGCTATGGTGATCTGCGCTGGTTCGAGACGCTGAGTGTGCCGAGCTGGCAGACGCGGACGGCGTGTGCGCTGATCATTTCCGAAGGCAGAAAACGCTTCACGATTGCCTGCTTTATCCATTTCTTGCGAACGACGAGCGGCATCAACAAACTCAGCTCAGCGATAGTCGTAGTTGACCATGGAGCAAAAACAGTGGGCGGAGCGGCGGCGACGACGCATCTCATGCACGCATCGGGCCCTGTGTCCTAAATTCACGCGTACGACTAGTCGTGGCGACTATCGTAACGATCAGTCGTATGCGATTCGCATGCACCAATCGTCCATGCGTCTGCCACTTTAGTCCGGAGTCGCCATTGTTGGGAACCGGGTGGTCACAGCGTATTGCAAGAGAGAGAGATAGAGAGAGAGAGAGTACCAGCGTGGCAGGCTTTCGGAATCGAACTGCCGATGCCGTGCTGACGCACCAAGCACGTGCCTCGAGGTCAGAGCTCGAAAGTGCAATATCAGAACGAATGTAAATACAGCATACCGTTGTCAACCTATTAAATTAAATTGTGCAAACTGCTACAGCCTCAATGACAGTGTTCACGGTGATAGGGTGGCACGGTAAGGATTTCCAGTCGATTATGGCTACACCACCCGAAGAGTGTGTGCAGCCAACCATATTCTTTGTGAATACAATATAGCTATTTAAGAAATTTGTATGATTGGAATTTGAATGTGTTTCTTGGACACACATGACACTTGGCTGATTAGCATGCCGAATCTCGCACACATCTTCAAGGTTATTCAGAAGGCCTCCGCAGTGTCATTGAACAATATTTTCTCTTGTCAATAAAAGTTCAGAGCAATTGTAGTGTGTTGTTTATGTATTGTCTTTCGGGGCTGGAAATCTAGGAGAAAGTTTTTCGGCCTCTCTGGAGGTTTGGATGAAGGGACCCGCTCCTTCCTCTGCGAAGCAGGCAGGAAAGGCGCCACATCAATCTTTTCATCAGATTTGTGGGGTGTAGCCGGCGGACCAGTCCCCTTGGACTTGGCACCCTTTCCGGTGCCCTTAATTGGATCCGCGACCGCCGAGGGCGTAGGGAGCGCTTCGGGTGGCAGAGGCGGGGCGGCGGGGGTGGAACTGCAGCGGGTGCCAACGTGTCCATCTCCGTGCACTCACGTGTGCTGTGGGCTGGTGGAGAGGAAGTAGTAGATGCAGCGGCATCCCCAACACACGTGGTTGCCACCACAGCCGCTTCTGGCTCAGTGAGCGGTGTGGAAGCGGGGCGGGCGGCCAGAGGCAACCCGAGGGGGGGGGGGAGGGGCGACGGTGGGGCCAGGTCCGACTCGCGGTACTGGGTACCCGCCGAAACCAGACGCCTCTCCACCCTCCGGCGAGCTCACCACCTCCCGGCGAGCGAAAGAGAACCTCTTTCGCGCCTCTGGGAAGATGATCTTTTCCGTGACTTTGATGTTAATGATTTTCTTTTCGAGTTTAAATGTCTCGCAGGGTTGCGAATACGTGCCATGCGGTCCTTGGCAGTTCACGCAAAGCAATTTATTCGAGGGACATTTATCGGCGGGATGACCTTGTTGCACGCACTTGGCGCATATTAGTTTTCCCCGACACAAGTTGGTACCATGCGCGAAACGCTGGAACTTGTAACAGCACCGCGGATTCGGGATGCACGCTCGGGCGGAGCACCGGATGAATCCTGCATTGATATGGTCTGGAAGAGTTGAACGGTCGAAGGAGGGGATGATGTTCCTCTAGGTATTTCCTTATCATCTCGTCTTATGGATATCTGCGTGTCTGCCGTCACACCCTGATTTCTCAGGCCTTCTAGAAGATCGGCGTCCGTTTCACTTGCCAGATCTGGCTTCGAGATCACGCCCTGCGGGCTGTTGAGGCTGCGGTGGAGCGTGACCTTGATGCCCAGATTGGCAATACGGGTCTGGCTCAGAAGATTTGTGGCCTGTTGCTAGATGGGGACTTCTACCACCAGCTCTGCAGTTCTTTGCTTTTTGGCCTTTTAGTGTTCTGCGATTATTTATTTTATGAATTTTGAAATAAAAAAAACACGGACATTGAGGCAACAGGCTCTTCTTTTTCAAGGGATTCGATAATGGAGAATCGGGGATAATAATCAGATTTCGGGAGAGTGAAAGTTGGAAGGGGCTGGTACGCAACATCGGCGCGGCCCCTTTTTATGAACCGATCAGGTTTACGAGGGGTTTTTGATTTATCCATGAGGCATTTGGAAAAAGCAGGGGACGGGGGTACTTCCTTCTGAAAACTTACCCTGATATCTTGAGAGGTCCCGGAGCTCCCTGCCTGGTAAACAGACAGGGTGCCCATCCACCGGAGCTTGACCTGGGCTCCGACAGCTGCCGTTTGAGGTTTTGTACCCTTCCCCTTAAAACATATCGCGACGGTTGGATCCAGCTTATGTTTGTGGGCTTGGGGTCCGGTGTGTCGCCAATACCCTCACCAAGAATAATCAAGGTGCCCCTTGCGGGTACGCATGATATGTGCTAAGCGCCTTCATGCTTTGTTATAGCATTCTAACCTTTGTTGTTTCTAAATCTCTGCCGTAGCTTCTGATCCTCATTTTTGTTATCTGCTTGACATTTGTGTGATTCATTGAGCCATGGGGACCGACGTAGTTACTTATAGTATCCGTATTGGTGCCTACAGCAGTAGTCTTATGATCAAGACTGCTCCAGATGAGCACTTTGCGTTCTCTGCCAGAAACCCTCTCTGGCACTGTAAATTTGCTGAGCGCTGCATTTACTCTGTTCTGGTGGCATCGAGGCCAATCCTGGTCCTGAGATAGATGAAGTACGGGTGCTTCTTAGGGAATTCATGGCCGCCAGCAAAAAGAAATTTGAGGTCAGTGGAAACATTCTGAAAAAATTAAGCAAGATTTTGCCGATATTAGGTCCCGAGTCTGCGCTTTTGAAAATACCTACCAATTGCACCAGAAATCGGCACTGGTGTTAAAGCTCTTAATGATTTCCTGGAAGAGGCTAAATTACTTTATCACGCACGAATGGAGACCTGGAAGATGTGGTGGATGAGTTGAATGATCGTTCACGCACAAAAAACCTACTAATCAAAGGCTTAGCGGAAGTCGAGAAGGAGGGCTATGAGGCCAGCGAAAAGTCACAGATTTCTCTTCCACTCACCTAAACATAACCTTCCAACCTGAAGACATTGAACAGGCGCGCAAAATCCGGAAGCGTCGTCCCCATTTTACACACCCGATAATTATTAGGTTCCAAAATTTTAAGACATAGGACATAATCATTCGAAAAGCACATAAGGTTAGGGATGTTGAACCGCAAATATTGCTCGAGGAGGATTCTTCTCCAAAATAGCAGTTCGCACATAAAATGTCCCTGCAACTTCACTAAGCGAAACAAACGAAAAGATGGCCGCTACTCCACACCATATAACCAACTGAAAGTTAAAGGGAACATTTATTTTATGACACTGTTTCCGCGCCTGTTGTCCATAAAATCACACCAAAAGTCCGTAGTCCAGAATGACAAAAAGACCGAGTTGAGCCCGCTGAAAGCACAGTGCTACCTTCACAGTTCTTACCGCGAACTATCGCAGCACTATAAATAAAGTTGATTCTTTGCGGTCAGTTACTCACACGTGTTCCGGTGATATTAAACTAGGAACGAAAACTTGGCTCAGAGATAATATACCCAATAGTGAATTATTTCTCCCAGATTAGTTTTCAGTTTTCCGTTAAGATAACTCTTCCAAACTGGAGGATTTCTTGATAGCCATAAGAGCTGTTTATCAACGTTAACTTGTAATAATTGATTCCCCCCTTGAATTACGGCGCGTCGAAACCGAGTTATAACACAGCGCGTGTATTATTGCATTGTGTTATCGTCCACCTGACACTACTCCAGACTGTGTAGATCACCTAGCCGATATCCTTGTAAGCATTTACAACAAATTTCTTCAGTATATGCTGTTGCTAGGTGGCGATTTCAATTACCGCACGACGAACTGGACCACAATATTTTTTATATCAACACCTGACCGACGAGAAGTTCCGAGCTTTCTTCCCGCGGTAAGGTTGTTTCCCATAACCCAGGCGGTAAACGAGCCGGTGCGAGGCGAATGCATCCTGTACTTAGTTTTAAAGAAGTGACCCGATAATTCTGTCGTTCGTATTATTGATGATATTAGCGACCATAGAGTATACATTGTTTGCACCCACTTCCTCTTCCTAATAACAAAACAAAGCTTAAAGGTATACTCAAACATAACAAGGCCATGTGCAAGCCAAGGGTACGCAGAACAAGTACACAAGACCAAAACAAATTCCTACCAAAAATCGACAATAAATCAAGGTGGAATGGTCCTTTGCCCGAGAAGTGGGTATATTAAAAGTTTTGAATGCGAAAAACTGGAGCTTGACTATTGTGTCCGTAGACGTTTACCTATCAGGAATCATTTCAGCGGGAAGCGGTCTGCAGATCGCCCTGCGATGCTGCAGGCCACTGAAGTGCGGTAGTTGGGGTAGGTATAACTTCGGATTCAACACAGTAGAGCAGCTCAAAAAATTTTCGCATCTTTACGAAACAAGGCGCTCTTGTAAAATCAACATGGCATGTAACTTTTAACAAACATCAGTGGTGCCGACCCCTATCCGTAGGACTCTTCAAATTATTCGAAAGGGCATACTATCGAAATTAAAAAAGGGCATTTTAGGTTTAAAAAAAACTCAAATGGACGAGCTTCGCTCTGGTCTACAACGGCTCCGTCATACTCACAAAGGCGAGCCTGCTTTGCCGCGCGGATACTGCGAGGTGCCTTAGCCGGACGTTTCTCAGATCTGCGTAACGTGCGAGGTATACGTTGTGGCTACCACTGGCTTAGGTGTGAATAATTTATTTTCTAGGCTGCGCGAGTTGAACGGCTGAACCCTAGTACTGCTGATAGCCCCTATCGCTGCCACCTAGCAGCACAGCGAAAAAGCAGGGGGCACTAATGTTTTGCCTTTTGGACAGGAGCCGCACATAAGACTACTGGCCGAAGTATATTCTACACACCGCAGTACAATTTTAAGCGACGCAATAAACTCGCCAGTCAACTTAAAAAGGAAAAGGGTTATTGAAAGGTGGCAAGAGGGGCCAACAGAGCATAACCAAGCAGCCGGAAACTGCTTTTGAGCTCACACGCACAGCCTCTTTCGGAGCTGCACAACAAAGAGCGTGCATTTGAGCACCGTGAAATTGATGGCTGCATTTGTTTTCTTCATGCTGAGGGGTCCATCTGGCCTTTTGTTTTAAACACGGCTGGGCCAGAGGGGTTAGGACGGATTACAATATGCACACTTCATTCTAATTGAAATTCAAAATATCGCCAAAAGACGGTACAAGAAAACGACGACACTTTCACTAACACGTTTCGTTTTTAAGTTGACTGACGAGTTTATTGCGTCGCTTCAAATTGTACTGTGGTGTGTAGAATATACATCGACCAGTAGTCGTACGTGCGGCTCCTGTTCAAAACGCAAAACATTTGTGCCCCCTCCTTTTTTGCTGTGCTACTAGGTGGCAGCGATACGGGCAGTCGGCAGTACCAGCGTTCAGCCGTTCTGCTGCCGTAGCCTAGAAAATTAAATTATTTACACCTAAGCCAGCCGTATCCACAACGTATACCTTGCACGTTACGCAGATCTGAGAAAAGTCCGGCTAAGAAACCTCGCAGTATGTGTCCGCGCAGCAACTGGTTGGTTGATTCACCGGCTTGCGAACTGTACCTAAGGAAGGAAGACAAGAAGGAAAAGCGATAAAAAAGATGTGCATCAAACATTACACAAAAAAAGGATGCACGTGCATTGATCAAATGGTAGCAATGCTGATATAATACGTGGCCAGATGCGCGAGGCAAGGAGAGGCAATCCTGAACAGTGAAGCTTGTTTTTTTATGAATCCAGATAGCGGATTTTCTTACTTAGTAATTCAACAGACCGCTTACTAACAAAGTCGCCGCCTGCATCTTGAATGAGGTAAGCTTCATAGATTTCGCCCTCACGCTGGCCCTTAGACGTTCGTGCAAGACGCGTATCGTGGAATGTGGGCGGGCAACCATGGTCGTGACAATATGCGGCAAGGTTGCTGCCAATACCTGTGTCTTGTGTGCATGCTCGCGGAGACAATTGTTTAAGCAGCGCCCGGTCTGGCCAATACACAATATAGGTCTCCCCGCATGACAAAGGACTTCACACACAAAAGCGCTCCTACATTCTGCATAACGTTTTGTTTGGTCTTTTTCGCAATAGCTGCCTTTTGGCTCATTTATGGTCACTTGCCTACAACGTTCACCCAGTTTGTTGAACGTTTTGAGCTGTTTCGCCTCGTCGTCGCGATAACGAGTTTCTCCAGTCGTTCGCACAGGTGATCGACATTGGCAGGCGCCGCAGACGCACCTTCGTCGACAGGAGCTGGCGTCGTGCGAGGAACGGGAGATGTTGGCGTCGTGGTCACAGCAGCAATAGGTGGAGCTGTGCTGACTTCTTTCGTTACCTTGTCGGCCCGGGACGCGAGCGAAGGGACATCCATGGATGACGCGGTTGCGAGGACCATTTGCACGTTCGGAGGCAGGTGCTGCAGAAAGAGCTCTCGCAGCAATGCGGTGTCCACGGCTTAAGCACGGGAGCCGAGGAGTTGGGTTATGCGCCGCAGGCGTTGGCTCGGTCTGTGGTCGCCAAGCTCTTCGGTAGAAAGTATCTGCTGTAGGCACGTGCGCGCAGATGCAGCTGTACCTTCGAGGAGCGCGGCTTTGAGCTGGTCTTATGTCGTTGCAGGTGGGTTGCTGTTGAAGGAGGCAAGAATGTCCGCAACCTCTTTCGCAGCAGTTGCGGGTAGAGCTCTCACGACGTTGTGAAACTTGCGGTCTTGGGAGGTGATGTCAGACAGCGCGAACTGTGACTCCGCCTGGATCAACCAGATGGCCGGGTTGTGTTCCGAATACGGCGGCAAGTGGATAGCCAGGGCAGCAATCTCGTTGCCGGCTGCTTGCGGTGCTCGTTGGTCCGGGCCGTTGCTGGACAAGGCTCTACCCCTTCGTTGGGATGGATATCACGTCCGGGTCACCAACTGTAGAGCGCATGCCACGGAGGCGTTGAAAAGGAGACGACCAGACCACGTAGCAAGTTCGGTTTATTCCAAACGCCGTGGGGTCTTTATCTACTGATGCCAGACGCGCGCGAGCCCTCCGGCGGGTGAGCGCGCTCGTTGGCCTGCGTCACGCTCCGGCCGCTGGCACTGTGGCTTGCTTCTACAAAGGTATCTACACGCCTACAGACAAAGGAGTCCTAAAATGTTGGCATCCATAACTATAATTTTGTGAATCAGATAAAAATATCTATAAACTGATACACTCACTAGTTTTAAACCCATCATATCCATAAACATACGTGCTACAAGTGAAACGACCAAATCGGCTTTGTGACACAATCTGGCCTTTATTTCAGTTAAGCTAAAAAGCCAAGATATGCTGTTTCTAGAAATTTGTTTAAACACGTTCAGTCTCTGTATAGAATTTTTGCCTATTTATGTACGCGTTTCCTTGTTTTGAGCCACAAGAAATCTGCTATGACGGTATAATATTGTCTTCTCTTTCGATGTGATCACATCAGTGAGGTGGATTTTGGTTTAGAAGCGGCATTTTACAGCCTTTTGGCTCTAAAAATGAGCGTAGCAGGCGAAAAAAGCGGGGAAAATAGACTGCATATTTTTCACCCTAATCTGGTCAAGTAATTGGAAACGTTTTCGAATCGCTCCAGCATCTCCTCATAGCTGCACACTTTCTCCACCGCAGCACAGAGCCTAGCGGACACACTAGCTAGTGAACACTTCTGCTGGGCACGTTGTTTTGGAGGTCCCATTCTATAGGCCCGCGCTTCGGTGGGCGCTATATTTAGCGGCAATTATTCTAGGACGCTCGTGCGAAAATGGCCCGGTGGGTTCTCCGGTTTGTGAGAATGCTAGGGTTCAAAGTGATACCATTCTCACGAAGGATGTGAGAATGGTAGGTAGGCAGGTAAATAGGTAGGTAGGTAGGTAGGTAGGTAGGTAGGTAGGTAGGTAGGTAGGTAGGTAGGTAGGAATAACTTTATTAATGCGGGCAACCGACAGTTTAACGCGTCGTGACGTTGGCCAAGCGTCGGCCAGGGGTAATGCCCTACTGTGCCCGTTTGTAGCGGGTCGTGAGGCTTGTGCTTTTCGAGCGCACCCGGGGCCTGCTGGACTATCCATAGCTGAGTGTCCTGTGTATAGACTGCACTGCACTTTGAAGTTAGGGCAGGCTTGCTTCTATGTCCTGGAGTTAGCTTCGGTCGGGAACCTGGTGGAGTCCCACATGATGTGCCATTGATCCGCCAAACGTACTGCACAAACACTGCACATTCCACTCGGATAGAGTTCTGGGTGAAGCACGTGTAGCACTGCCGGGACGCGGAGTGACCTGGTCTGTATTTGCCTTGAGATAACGGCCTCCTCCCGACTGAGTGCCGTGTGGGGAGGCGGCATTGTCCGTTGAGCTAGGCGATAACACTTGGTAACTTCGCTCTAACTGGTCATTTAGTCCTTGGTTTCGAACCACCACACGGAACGGTCACTCTCGGGGGAGCGGTGGGTAGGTACGCGCTCGCGCCGCCTGATGGGCCGTCTCGTTGTGGTTCGGTGAGGATGCACACTCGCCCGCGTGAGCCGGGAACCACTTGATACAAATGGTGCTGCCGCGGTCTTGGAGCTTGAGCTTGTCGATGATAGTGGTCGCCGGGGCGCACACTCGCCCCTTGGCAAAGTTGCGCACGGTGTTCCTCGAGTCACTGAGCACGGTGAGACACTCGTCTTCGGAGATCGCCAGAGCGATGGCAACCTCCTCGGCGTCTGCGGCGTCTGTGCACCGCACGCTCGCTGCCGTTGTCTTGGTCCCGGTAGCCGCCGCAACAACCACTGCCGCAAAGCTTTCTCGTTGGTATTCCGACGCGTCTATGTACCGGGTGTGCGGGTCTTGGGCGGTGTGCTCGGTGATGCCCTTGGCCCGCGCCTGCCGTCGTTCTTGGTTGTACATGGGGAGCACGTTTTTCGTGATGGCGTCCACGCGATATGTGGGCCCGCTCCTCCTCGCTGATCTCGCACGGTTGCCGGCTGGGAGCTCGCGGGTTGTCACCTAGGCACGCCAGGATACTGCGGCCCGCCTTGGTGACAGAGAGGCGCACCAGTTGCGCGGTGAGCTGCGCATCGGCTATTTCATCTAGGGTGTTATCAACGCCGAGCTGCAGCAGCCGAGCCGTACTTGTGGTCTCCGTTATGCCCAAAGCCGCCTTGTAAGCCCGTCTAATTCGCGTGTTGATCTTGGTCCTGTCGGTGACGTGCCAATCGAGGTACGCCGCATCGTATGCGATGTGACTGATTACGAAGGAATGGACAAAATCCACAATGCTGTATTCATGCATGCCCACCCGTCGCGTCGAGACTTGGTGTATGAGCCGGTTGGCGTCCATATCTTTGGTGGTAAGCTTGCGGATGGTCTCGTCGTTGCGGCCGCTTTTGTTCAGCAGCAGGCCTAGGAAACTGATTTTAAAAACTTAGGGAATGTGTTGCCTCGATGCAGTCACGGTCTTGATGTGATCGCACTCTCGAGAGGGAGCGCGTTTCAGTCCCGGTCGTAGCGGTGTGAAGACGAACAGCTCGGCTTTGGCGGGACAGATCACTAACCCGGTGTCGTCAAGGTGCTGCTAGATGGTGTAACCACCGCTTGCATGTGATGCTCGATGCTGGCGTCAGTGCCGCAGGCCACCTACAGGGTAATGTCGTCGGCGTAGAGCGTGTGCCGGACGCCGGTCGCCGCCACTGCCCTCGCCACTCCGATCATGACGAGGTTGAAGAGCAACGGCGAGATCACCAAACCCTGCGGTGTACCCATGCTGCCTAGCTTGCGTTCAGGGAGCTTGAGGTCTCCGGCGTGCAGTTCCACGGTTCGGTTGGTCAAGAAGTCTTCGATGTAATTGCAGCTCGTTACCACCATGTTGAGTCTTGATACTTCTGCTAAATGGCTGAGTGTTTGATTTTGACGACTGTGCTTTGTAAATCGAGCCCCAGAATTACTTTGCTGCCTTGTGTCTTGTTGTCGATAATTTCTTGTTGAGTTGCAACAAGGCGTCTTGTGGGCTGAGCCTGTGCCTGAAGCCGATCATCGTGTCTGCATAGTAGCCTTCCTCCTCCATGTATTCCTGCCATAGTGTGGCTAACACGTGAGTCCAGCACCTTGCCCATGGAGGACGTGAGCGAGATGGGACGCAGGTTGCTAATGCCCAGTGCTTTGCCTGGTTTGGGTGTCAGGATCGTTCTTGCCGTTTTCCACTGTCAGGGGAGTTTACCCGAACGCCAGCTTTCGTTAAAGCAACGGGTTAGGGTGTACACCGATGCATCATGGAGGTTGCGCAGCATCGTGTTGGTAACGAAGTCAGGGCCGGCTGCCGAGCGGGTATTGAGCTCGTGCAGCGCTAGCCGTACCTCTGATATAATAATATCTCGGTTCAGCCACGTATTGGGCAGTCCACTGTGCGGCGGATGTGTTTCCGTTGTCGTGTCTGGCAGATACTTGGCTTCCAAGATCTTCATAACGGCGTCTTTTCCTTAATGTTGTGTGGTGGTGTGCATGAGGCGGGCCAGACGGTCACCCTGGTGTGACTTGAATTTCGATGTGGCGCTTGGGGTTACTGTATGTGTTGGCGACGAACAGGTTGCGTTTCCATTGTTTGCTTGGAAGGATTTCGGTGAAGGTGTATTCCCCCCGCTGCGGCCGTATTTGAGTTGGTTTGATAAGGCTACTTTTCAAATGAGCAGGAAGACGGCACTGACGGAATGATTTTTTTTTTATTTCGGAATCCATATAGAAGTATCAAATAAACCATACGGAGACAACTCTCTAGCCTGCTTCACCCCACATTCTTGAAGCATTGCGGAGAACATTCAAAAGTATTGAATGTTCCTTTTTTTTATTTATTTATGCGAGCATCTTCACTATTCAAGTAGAAATCAGTTTTACCTGGGGCATTTCAAGTATATCCAAAAATAAATTTCTGCAACTCCAGAAAATAAACATTGTGTTTCAATTGCCGTGCAGAAAACGGACTATTCCTCGATGGTTCACTTAAAGCTAGATGAGGCTACCATCCCTGTGGTAGCCTTCAGAGCACAGCTCTGCGCAGATAGCCTTCTCGGGGTCTATCCGGTAGCTTTCACAGGAGCTTGTCGTCGTATAATCGCTGGTGTGTTCCCCTTCAGAGCCGCTTTCCGTGAAAAGGTCAGCACTATCTTCTTCACTTCAAGGATCAAACACAACGCAGACATGCTCGTCACTCTGACTTTCATCATCTGAAGGAGGCAGATTTCCCGCACAAGAACGCCACATGCACGAGATCATGTTTGTAAAATCAAGCCCCTCAAGCTTGGACGTTCCCAGTTTCCCTATAGGCGGCGTAAAAATCGACGCCTCACGGGATTAACCTACACTGCAGTTTTCGACTATCAAGTCCACCAGACGGCACAATCGAAAGGTTACTTTTGGTAGAACATACAAAACATTCATTCCTTCACCCAGAGAACCAATAAAGTTCGCTTACAATGTGTTGTTTATTAATAGTATTAACACGTTCCCCATCAAACATGAGCAAAAATGTACGCAACGTTTTATGAGCAAAAATGTACGCAACGTTTTACAAACAGCCGACTGGTGCACCACTTCTCTTTGAATTCGCAACCACAAAGCCGCCAATTCCGATTGAAACCGCTGCAACAGCCCACCGTTTCTATGTGCGCGGAGCACTGGTTTCGTGACTGCTATTGCTGTTATGTGCTTTTGCTTCCATCAGTTGTTGAGAGGACAGGCAAAACACGGGAATTGAGTGCTTGTGGAGTGACAAATGTGGAAAATTCCGCATCAAAGAGAGCTGTCGAGGACGGAATATATGATTCTTCCAACAGAAGGTGAGTGTTATGCACTCCGCTCTAAAGACGGTGCAAACGAAACCGTTGTCGCCGTCAATACTTCATTCGTGCGTGACTTTAGCTAGAATATTGTCTTATTACATGATTCAACTATAAAATCTGCATTACTCGGAGTTTTTTATCAGAGTGCATGCGGAGTTACCTAAAAAACTTGAAAAAAAAAACCCTTAAGAAAGACTCTCAAATCTCCTGACCGCTATCGAACATTTCTGACTATCTAAAACCCGAAAAGTTGGGGCGCACTTAACTCGAAAGGTGCGGCAATATTTCGGATGGAAGTTTTGAGGCAACCAGAAGACAGCAATTCGCCCGAGCTTTACCTAAGTGTTGCCTTTCTGTTTTGACGCGTTAGTGAGCATTTAGTCAACCATGCTTTGCTACAACTAAAGTTTACCTTCATAGAGGCGTGGTGATGCGAGTTAGGTTATATAAGCATGCATTGTGACAGCTGATCCTTGCGTCATGGTTAATACGCTTGAACTAAAAAATGCTCCGTTATTTTTTTCAGAGGTCGCTGTTCATTTAGGGATTTTGGCTGAACCTTCAACGTTGCCTGCACCCAGGCCCTGCCAGCCCTGGGTGCAGGCAACAACTGCACCCAGGGCTGGCAGGCCATTTCACCTCTTCACGCTTGCCTGATATGACAGCCATGCACCCAACTGGTGTGTTCATGTATATTTACCTTTTACATATAGTTGTTTCTCTCAATTTGTGCGCATGATTCTCTTAAGTAGTTGTTCTTTCAATTTAATTTACCTTTTTCAGTCATTCCTTGTTTTTTGCAGATACAACGAAAGAACAAAGAAGCACGCACCGGAAGGCGACCACATCAAGTTCTCAGCACGAGCAAATGTATTATGTTACCTGCAGATAAATGTTACAAAGTGTATGTATTTTCAGCAAATGTTAAAAAGAAGGTCAGCGTATATCAATGCGTTCATACACGTCATGTGCATATATCTGAGTATGAATGGAATAGTTGTTGTTCAATTCAAGAACACGATATTCGATGTCTAAAAATATTTAACTTTAGCTGAGTATTCGGTGTACTGAAAATACTGAGACGCATCAAAATGTGCGATGTGATGTTGTGACGTAGCTAGCCGATAGGCTCACTCTAGCCCGAAAATTCAGCGTCTATCACGATGCGTACACATTGGCAAATGTAAGAAAGCAAATGGGGGTTCTAGTTTACTTTCTTTGGCTCCTTTTCACTGCAGCTGAAAAGTTCTTCACTTTCTCTGTACATTTACGACCCTTCCCACAAACAATTGGTGTAAGACCATGTGCAGATCCCCTCTTATCAGCATGAAGCAAGTTCATGCAACAAGCTGAGATCAAGTAAACTTTATTGGAGCAGCTCATTTTTTATGAACGCTATGATTCTATGCTCTGGAGATCGAGTAGGTGCCTTCTTTGTTAACAGCGCTGTGTGGACCTTGCAGGTGGGCTTTAAACCTTTATACACAAAGAAATGTGAGGGGTCAGAGCTTGTCTTGGAGGTCTGGAGATGTAGTAGCCCGGGTCATCTAGAAGCAGGTATAAGCGTATGGCAAAATTGAGGAAGGAGGAGGTGTGGTCCTTTGTACTTCAAGGGCAGATTGCTTTAGCGAGTTGGATGGTTTGCCTGCGTTTTTGAATCAAATATAATAAGGAAGGCCACTGCTACACTAAGTTTGTAAGCGTGTGAAATTTCCAGTTCCCTCCAGGGCAAAATTTTACTTGTAGCCACTGACTGCACATTGTTACACAAGTGGGTGAAAACTATTCAATCAACACACCACGATGTCACTCCCCTATTCAATCAATACACCACGATGTCACTCCCAGAAATAGTGCACGCAGGCAGGTCTCGTTCTAAAGTGTAAGGTATGAAAATAGTAGATACTATTCGTTGAACCTACAAGGAGATTAATAACCTTAACGTGTGTACAGAACTGTGCAATGCAGTCCATGCGTTGCAGTGTCAAATCATATTTGTTAGTCTTGCTTACAGATGTGCGTGGTTTTTTTTACATTTATAAATTACTTTTTTCAAATTTATAAATTTTTTTACATTTATAAATTTTACATTTATAAGTTTTTTTACATATATGAATTACATTTATAAATACTGTTTTGCAAGATCTCTATTTTGACCTATTTTATAAGTAAAGTTAGCTATTGGCATCCTGTGTTGTATATGTGCCTTTCTTTTTTGTATAAATATTTCCTTTTGAATTTCGGTTCTTTGTAAGTTTATATATATGTTATTGTGTGAAGATATGTTATGTTATGCTCACACTGTTACGCGAAGTGTTGCGAGTGCTTGAAAATTTGTTGTTTTTTGTTTGCTCGGTTACCAGTTGTACTGCTTTTTTTTCGTCTTGTAACTTAGTGCTGCTGCTGATGTCTCAAAGGGAGCAGGGACCCAGTCAGGTACTTATGTTTACCTTTAGTCTACGTACCCTTAGCCTTTCTTTATGAAAAATAAAGAGTTTTACATTGAAAAAAAAAGTACTTTTAAAATTTTACTGTCAATACAGTGTAAGGCCATTCACATATTACTGGCAAAATTCAACATTTGATTTCATTTATTTACACATGAAAGGGCATTACATAAGGGGAGGTGGGGGGGCTGGGATCTTTGCCGAAGTATATTCAGCGTTGCAACACATACAAGAAATATGACGATGAGAACAAAAATAATACAAGATTAATGAGGTAAAATTGAACTCATTGCAGCAAACTGTGCTAATCAGGGTAATTCAACTAACAATGTGGCTCTTCGACGTGCAAGTGCGAGTCAACACAGGGTGAGTAAAACGTTGTGCAGATGGTTATGAAATCATATTTATCCTCTCTTCCTTAAGAAATCTAAATTTTTTCGCATTTTTACTGTGTAAATATGAAGGTAAAATTATTTAAACCTAGCGTCTTTAATTACATTCTATAAGTCATCAGCAAGTGAAATATCTTGTTCATGAGTATTAATTACAGCACATGATTTGTAACCACGCTAGAGCGTAATAAACAGCATATACCACCGTTATGTACATGCTATTGTTGAATGGTAAAGCTACTGTTGATGCCAGCATCAATTATAATCATGGGGTATGCAAAAAGCATTACTTTAATAAACTAGTTAGCCATTAACTAGTTAGCAATTTTCATGCAACAGAGCATATCGGAGTACTATTAAAACTTTCAAAGTGTTGGTAAAGAAAGCCAGATAAATAAGTTGAATGCCGTGGGTGTTTTCTTTCTATTTCTTTCAACTTGTGATGTTGCCTAGCGCGTGCTTGGTGCCTGTCGCAGCCCCCAAAAGAGATAGCGAAAAAAACGCCGTGAGTCGAACACTCGATCGCTCACGAAGTCTAGTTTCATTGCTACGTTCAAATGTCGATATGTTCGCAGTAAGCGATAGCGTTCGTAATAACTATCGCTTTAGGCCGAGAGAATTTTCAAGCGTCTGTTTCCTTCGTTACTCGTTGCGACGTCCAAAAAGAAAAAAAGATACGGGCAGCAGAATATTGGAAGCAATGTGCCCTTCGTTCGAAATCTTAGCGCAAATGAACGAGTTGTTATGGCAAAAAAAAATGTCACGAAAGCGAAATATAATTGCAATCATCGAAATGAAATGATGTCCTTGCCTCTGTAAACTTGTGGATGTCAATAAACGATTTCTTCTCACTTGCTGCTCACGGTGGTCTGTGCCTGTCGAGGCCATCTGGTCACCTGGCATAGGATAACTTCATTAGCGCGGCGCAAGTAGACACGCGGCCAGCGAGCCAGCCAGGAGCCACCAGGAGCAGCGAGCCGGCGGCCGCTGTGCTAGGTCAGCCATGTTCTTAAGGAGCTCAAGCGCCCTGTGCGAAACGCATCCGCCATGTTTACAAAGCCTTGTTTAGAGCGCATTCAAGCGGGCGTCCTCGGTAGTTCACGTCGTCTCCACTACGATTTTCTGGCAGTACAGGCAAAGCTAGACGGTTGCGTCTCTAAACCCCCCCTCGCCCCCCCCCCCCCCTGATCTGTGATAAAACACGCTGGTAATAAACCCCACATTCCGCCATCTAGTGCGACGAACTCTCATTGAATAGAAGCGCCAATGGCGGAACCCGTGCTGCTATCTATGTTTTGAATAGAAAAGCACCGTTTGACGAGCTGGGCTTGTCAAAAGCGTCATGTAGCATTCCGGAAGACACCAAGCGGCCACAACTCGTCATAAGCAAAACCTTAGCAACGGCTCATGACGAGCTCAAGTAGTCATAAGCCCTCAAATTGGCCATAAGGACAAAATAGAAGTTCGTTTTATTCGAAAGATTTTGTGTTTTACAGAGCTTCTAGCGCTTGTCCGGCCGCACGTGAAGCTGTATTCTCTGAGAAATTAATCACTTTAGGTCGAAATGTTTATTCTGCCTCCAAATCGTGCGGTTTCGGGACGTCACCAATTGGCGTTGAAATGTTTGAGTGGCGCCCCTGGCTCTGACATCGGCTTAGAGACCGCCACCGTTGTCGTCTGCTACACTCCGCTTGTGAGGGGCAGCAGTGCCTGTGATGGAAATCGCCCGCTTTGATGCTTTCGCGCATTAAAAAGCGTATTTATTGTAATTCAGTGATTTTTGCCAGCTTCTGACACATTAGAGTAGTTTCGAGCTGTATCCCCCACAAGTTTGCAACACACCAGAAGAGAGAGAGCAACTTCCTTCAGAGCATCTGTAAGAAGATCGTGTGTAACTTGTTCTTTCTAGCTTATTCGCGAGTTTCAGCGCTCAGAGATCCTTGTTAAGTATTCAAAATGCGTAGGCTTCCCTACAAATTTTTCAGATGCTTTTCTGAAGACTGAAAAGTCTCATGCTACGTACCAGGATGCGGGCCCCAGCACGCTCATCGCACAGCAGGAAATAAAGCGGCGGTCTTCTATTTCTTTCGTTGTTGTTGGCTTTGTACCCATAACTTGCATGAGATGATTTTTTTCAGTGCCCAACGCAATAATTTTTCTGCACTGTTACAAACGTCTTATTATTAGGTTTGGGGACGTTTGGAAGGCTGACAAAGATCGTGTAGATATTTTCTCCAGGCTGGATGGAACACATTCCCCTTTCAAAACTTGGCTTTTGTTATGGCTGCATGCAAGAAGGTGCCTATCCGCAGCGTGCGCTGTTTATTCACATGCAAATGCAATGAGAAAGTTTGTGCTACGACACCGCAATGGCGCCCCAGACAATGTTGCCCACAGTACTCGGAGGCGGCTTTTGTGCTCCGAATTTCTATCGTAACCATCGCTATCAAAGCGAACTGAGTCTCAACCCGAACAATTATAAAATGATTACGCTGTTGAAGGCTTGATATGCTCGCTCAAAAATGCACTATATTGTATACGTGCACGTATTACACGAATCGAAACCGATGAATATATCCAAGCAGGTGTTCATTGTTTTCCTACCCTTCCGGGCGTAAAGACCAAATTCTGGTCTACTCGGGATCGCGTTCTATGAACTGATGAAAATCACTCCTGCTCTCTTTTCTTAGACTAAAGACCCGGATCACTAATCAGCTCGAGTTTACTGTTAAATAAAGTTTTCTGCTCTTCCTCCTGAGTGCAGTTTTCTTATAACACATATCTGAATATCGGAAAGATATGGATGTGGTATATATAGCAAAATATCCCTCCAGGTCTGAACAAAAATAGTGTTACTGTATCCTTACCGTAAAATCGCCATACTGATTAGAAGATTGGGAGAAAACAAGCACGCGCATATGCACATTAGGTTAGTTGGAACGAAACCTACAGCTTTTGCAGCCCATAGTGCATGTCGGCATACTTTCATGACATGACAACGTAAAGTGATGTTATACAATATTTTCGAGCGTTCGGCAAGGTAGCAAAAGCTCTTTTACCTTACATATGATTACCGGGAATCGTAATGCCGGCAGCCGAAGCCGACAGCCCCGAAAGCCTGGAATTTGTTTTTGTCTTGTACTTTCGCTGTTGTCAGTTATTAGGAACTGGTTGTTCTCTTTGTTCTAAAGATTGCGTAATAGAGAAGCTTAAGCCTAGCTCCGACTCGTCACGCTCCGCACAAGACCGGCTTCGCAAGGAATGATACGACACCGGCCATGTTTCTTCCGTGGCGGTAATAAAAGCTATATTTTAACTCACACCTTGAGCTAGTGTATGCGATTGTAAGTCTATTATTATGATAAAAAGTTAGGCACATTCCAAATCTGGCACGCACATGCATCAGATATCTATAATGCGCCAAGAAACACGAGGCAGAGCGACCCGAGTGAAGCAGACGACAAATGCCGGAATCCTTAAGCCGACGTCACGGAGACGAGAGTCGTAGCGCCGCCCGCGGACGCACTGACAGCCAAGAGTCATAAATGCGCGTATACAGACGAACTTGCACTGCGTGATTCGTCTGCAGCGCTGCTTGCCGTCAGTCTCCCAGGTGACACTACCGTACTAATGCCGGGACCGTTGCTTTGATTGATTGTGGGGTTTTACGCGCCGACGCAACGCAGGCGATGAGGCGCGCCGTAGTGGAGGGCTCCGGATTAATCTTGACCACCTGGGGATCTTCAACGTGCGCCGAAATCTCGTATGCACGGACGTTTTTGCTTTTCACCTCCATCAGAAAAGCGGCCGCTGCGGCCGGGAATCGAACCCGCGACCTCGTGCTCAGCAGCGCAACGCCTTAGCCACTGAGCCACCGCGGCGGGTGGGGACCGTTGCCTGCCATTGCTTTGTTTTTTGACCGTATTTTCACCTGGTTTGTTTTTGTTCCTGTAGAAAGTAAACGTTTCGTGAAACCTGTAATATCCACGACAAACAAGGTCACGTAAGACAACGTTGCTTACGCCAATCTGCCAGTGCGTGTAAGATAACTTGAAAGTGGCGGGCTGTTGTGCAGCTAAAAGTAGCATATTGCGCGCAGTATACCACACAGAACACAAATAAGCCCGAACGGGAGTAAATGGCTTGTTGCATAACTCAGTACCAATTCGGAGTTTTCAAAACACCTTCCAATGGGAGTTTCGCCTTACTCCCTATATTTCCGCAGTTTTTTCAGTAGCATATGAAAGTTTCATTTTACTGCCACTACAATATGAGTCTCCAGGGGTACCATTGGGAGTGTATTCTTTTCTCCAACTGGGAGTTTTCAGGGGACGTGTTGGAAGCAGTGTCGACCTGCATTCGAGTTTTATTTTGTTTTTGTGCACTTGATATAAGCTCTGCAGATGAATTTATTACTGTATTTGGGAGTTCTTAATGAGCGCATAGGCCACATTTTAATTTTTCGTTAGGATTACGTAATTTCTAATCTGTTTCCGCTTCAAACGTTGAATGGCGAAAGGTGAAGTTTGTTTTCTGCACAGTCAATTTATTTCATAAAAATTACATAAATACGGTATACGTGTGAACATGTTAATAAAACAATACAACCACTGAATCAACAAAACACCTACATCGAGAACACAAAGTGTCTTGGTAAGAACTTTATCTACTACAACACTCCTCAACGAAAAAAAGTTAAGCCATTTCCAAACAATGTGGTCAGCATGTCGTCGGTGCGCTGTTTGCTTGCACCTGCCTCCCAAACGCTGACGTTGCCGCACCTCCTGGCACGTTACCCAGGAAGCCACAACAGCACATGCATATGAGGGATAGCAAAACGCTTTAAATCTGCGGCAACAAATACAGAAGCACATTGGGCATCTGACCTAAAAAAATAATGAAACGGCACTGTAAAGACGCTGTGCTTGTCACTCTTGTGTCCAGCTTTCCGTAATGTCTGAATGTTTATTTAAAGCTACGCAAAATTGCACTTCCGTCCGAGACACCTGCGCTCACTAGTTCGTCAAAACGAAGGGCTCTGCTGTTCAAAAGGGTGCGCTACCCTTGTGGCGACCAACTTCTCAAAATGTTTCCTTTCCCTCTTTTCCTTGCGTGTAGTGTTCTGGGAGCGAGCTTCAGGTTTTACCACCCGCACTGCCCCTATCTCCCCTCACCTAAAGTTAAGAAAAAATTTCGGTCGGTGTGATGCCTACGCCTGCCCCCCCCCCCCCCCCCCCCCTTCAAAAAAGAAAAACAAAACAAGCAGTCGTCCGTCGACTCTACAGAATGCTCCCTCGAATGGCGTTTCCTGGAAATAGTTTTAAAGGGACACTGAAGTGAATTTGTCAAGCTCCCGTTTTTGCTTGCACTGTGTAGACTGGCTCAAATTAGCACACTTTTCATCGTTTATCTGGTTGACAAATCGGTAATTATTTTACAAAGCGCGAAAGAAGAAAAACTACCACGCGCGGTTTGCGGCGGCCGCACAAACTAAGCTGTGACGTTGGGAGGAGGGGGCGCCGTGATTGGACGATGCCCAAGGTTAGCAATCAAACAAGTTTCGGTTTCGGTTTCGGTCTGTAAAACAACATGTTTGACATTCGATGGCGTCGTTGGATGGGCATTCTCAATATCCCAGTTATCGTAGTACCGCGCTTCTGCCATGTTGTCGGCTGTAAAATGCATAAGATAAGCCTCCCAGGACGGCTTGGAATCGTAGCATTCACTATCTGAGGCCTACGCAGTGCATGAACGCCCTCCGCGTCCCCGCAGACGCTCAAATGCATGCGCTTTCCCCCCATATTTGGAGCTTGCCTCGCTCATGCCTGCATCGTAAAAAGCGTGTTCCCACCAGGCCAAGGGTCTGTTGATTCTGGCCTGTGCCCACTGCCCGCAAGCAGTCGGTGTTTATGGCAACAGCACGCCAACGAGAACTCGCTAGTGCGGCAGTGCCAGCCTGCGCGAGTTCTGTGGACTAGTTCGTGGAGCAATGAACGTTGCGGCCCAAAAAAAGGTGAACTAAGTATGGAAAACATCGGCAAAAAACGAAAAAGTTAACTAATAAAAAAAAAAGCATGTACCCGCAGCGCTTCGAACTTGTGACTGGCAAAACACTTGCGGTGACATACCTAGCGCACAAGACGACTAGGGCACACGGGGCCGCCGGCGGAAACGGAAAATATCAGGTATATAATGTATAACCAGTTTACACTTTTATTTAGTTTTAGTATTTCAAGCAGCTTCGGTGACTATTTGTTGTATTGCGCTCGTGCAGTAAGCGTCCCCCGAGTTTCCACAATAGCTCACGTCTAGCAATTGCATTTCGTAGACGGGAAAGCGTTCGCAGATGCGTAGCGGTGCTCCTGACCGCTCTGCTTGTTCACCCAGCGCAAAAGAGTGCTTCCCGCACCCTAGTTTTATGCTGTACGGTAAAAATATCAGTTGATTTTGTTTCCTTAGTACCTATATGGACTTCGCTCAGTCTTCTCCCGCTTCAAGAGGCCTTATATTTTCCTACTGGCGTACCAGTCAGCGAAGCGTCGCATGTGCGCTTGTGTGAAGCGACCTTGACTTGGAGCTAGATACAGTGTACAAACTAAAGGCGCATTCTTAGATTCCCAAACGTGTTGTGGCTTAGTTTCAACTGATCGAGCGAATTGCGACGACCCGTCGGCGGCCGGCGGACTAAACGGTGGGCCGACTGACTCGGTCGCGGAAGGTCGGCGAGCCGTGCAGTAGCGCAGCCAATTCTCAGCTCCTCTCTTGCTGACGTCACACGAAAACGCCACAGAAAATGGGCGAGCGTAAAGAGAGGAGGACAGCATTTTGGAATTGATTTTTCTACTAAATAAATTCGCGTAAACGCGCACAGAGTGGTCGAAACAGGGCCCAGGGACTTCGGACTACAGTTTGCGCTCGTAATCCCGCATTGTTTACAAATCACTTCAGTGTCCCTTTAAGCGGCTGGCGTACGGAGAGCTATCACTGGGCCCCGACCTTCTCCCTTTCCAGTGAAAGCAATTATTTGCCGGCGGCACGCGGCATTCACCCTCCTCGTAGCAGGCGCGGCTGGCACCACACGTACTTCTCAAGAAAAGCGGCCGCCCTGCGACGTTTGACCGGCCAATTTCACCTTCGCCTGCCAATAAGCCACATACACGGCCTAACAAAAACACCTTACAGCCGCTCACAGTTCGGACAGTTTTCATTCTCCTCGCGATTGTGAATGAGTAAGTGTTTTGCTCGAGACCCGCGCAAATACTCATTGCTTTCACACCGTTGGGCCTCCCCAATGACGTTACGGGAATGGCGCCCTGTCTCACGCACAACGCTCACCTCCAGTGGCGGAGAATCGCCCGTGCAGTGACGCGGGAAACACGCTGAGTTTATTTGACACTAGAAGGCGCACAAGTCTCCCAAAATGTTGGGTACAATAAGTTGGGTACAGTTGGGTACAATGGGTACAGTTTCTAACTTTTCTTTTCAGCTGTAAAACATGTTGACCTCGTTAATGCTTATTTTTATGTGTCTAGGACCATTCTTATTCTGATTGATTGATTGATTATAGGGTTTAACGCCCCGACGCAACGCAGGTGATGAGGCGCGCCGTAGTGGAGGGCTCCGGATTAATTTTGACCACCTGGGGATCGTTAACGTGCGCCGAAACCTCGTACACACGGGCGTTTTTGCTTTTCGCCTCCAACAAAAAAGCGGTCGCCGCGGCCGGCAATCGAACCCGCGACCTTATGCTCAGCAGCGCAACGCCTTAGCCACTGAGCCACCGCGGCGGGTCCTTACAACCATCATACTACCACACGTGGGAGCAGGCCGCCTGCCGTGAGGAGTTTAAAAGACGTATTCCAGCCAAAAAACTCCCATTCAGGCTAACTTATGTTTTGTGTGTACCAACAGTGCGCATCTGTACTCTTTCCATTCCACTGTTTATCCCCCACTGTTTAACTTCCACTGTTTATCCCCCCCCTCTTAGTGCAATAACAAGAATGCGCCCCAACTTTACGCGCAAATAGCTGGTTCGGCACGTTTATGAGCTCTGCCTAATTTGCGTTTTTCTTTCGCCGGCCTCCACAAATTGCAGAGCTGGCTGGAGTGACATCATAGTTTCTGTTGCCGGAAATGAGCTAGTGGGTCGCATGTGCATTCCATTTTATTCCTAATTATACAGCTTATTTGAGGAAGTGTGTTTTAAACGGAATTTTGTATTGTTTCTAAACGTATATTTTTCTCCAATTTGTCTTTATTCAAGCTAGACTTTTTCGGAGGTGTAGAAGATATTTCGGCTTATTTACAATTTTAAAGAAAAACTCAATGCTGCAGGGTATAAATTGAATACCGAAGTGTTACACGCTCATACAGCGACAAAGGTCAGCGGATAGCATTTTGGGGGCTCAAGGCCAGCCTCTCTACTGCGAACTGGCTGAAAAAGGCGAACGGGGCCCGGTGGCTGCCGCTCGGCTACCGGCTTCGAACGAGTGTGTGTTAAGCGGTGGTCTTCCCCTGCAGAGGACGGAAAATAGGAGTGCGGGTGTAATCCGTGTAAACTGCTGCTTGAAGCCACCACATGTATTTATCATGATTCCGTGGCCCATGTCTGCAGCCAATCTAGGCTTTCTATTTCCGATGTGTGCTACTAGACTGTGCTGTGAGCAGACGTTCGTTCCATGCTTGTTTTTTTTTTTTTGGTTAGGCTTCCTTGTGTGTCCCTAACATCTCAAAATTAATACAGCAATAATTGTCTACTGGCGAACAGATATTGTCTGGCCGGCGCCACACGCCGGATGACCTATATCTGTTGGAATAAATACTCCGAAAGCAGCTGTTATAACAGCGGAGCTGCTACGGGGCTCGCCAGTGTCCGTTGGTACCCGTCACGCCAGGAAAACGTACCTTGGTACCCTGACAGATGAAGCCACCGTTTGGACGGTTGTCCAGTGCGTGATCTTGGATGGTGTGCAGTGGCTTCACGTCATCCCCCAATATCCTCAGTATTCAATTGCGTGGAATGCATGCAGGCAACCAAGTGTGCGCTGCCATATCTGTGTCCAAGCGTCTGTTGCTAGGCGCCGTTATGCGCACGGCCCACAGATCAGACACCCCTCTTATCCATGCAACCGTGTGAGTGCGCCCTCCCTGTTCTGTGGTGAACCCGCGGCCTCCGCGATTTGCTGCCGGCGGAGCGACGCCGGTAGCCGATCGTGGAGGCCACGGTGCGCCGTCACTCGTTACGTCAGGCTCCGCGCGATGGCGGCACTTGTCCAGCTAAGCGCGACTGGGAAACACATGATTGTGTTTGACGTTACAAACTCTTCGCCGAACACAAAGTATTGCGTCGATTTCACTGTGAGTGCGATTAAAACCATCTCTGTTGGCGCCACAGTTTAGAATCGGATTGGAACGGAGCAGATGACGCACGCCGGTGTCTTTTTTAAATGCAGAGCATTTCAGTAACTCACGATGTCACCCGCGTTGGCGTCCGTAGTCCGCGTCCGCATCGCTCCCCCTACACTACATAAATACTTGCCGGCGCCAGGTTTCGATCCTACGACTCTGCGGGCGGAACGCAAGGTGTACGGTACTCTACCAACTGAGCCACAAAGCCGACACAGAACGGAAGGTTACGAACGTGCCTTATATCCTTGACTCATTCAACCATCGGCCAGAGGTGCGCCCTCTCCCCCGCGTCCTCCTCGCCTTCTCTCCGCTCCCAACGCCCTCTCTCGCCGCGTTCGGTTCGGGCGCACAACAGGTGGGGACGTGCGCAACACCCTCTCTCGCCGCGTTAGGATCGCGCGCAAGAACAGGTGGGGCGCTCGCATCGCGCTCTCTCGCCGCGGTCGGCTCGCGCTTAAACCACATATGTCGTTCGCGCGCGCTGCGGTCGCTAACATCTGTGGCGTAATCGTGACGTCAGCATCACGCGTTCGCGTGGTGGCGATTTCGGCACTATAACACTTTCTCGCGAGGGGCATTGGATTGGATTCGATTGGATTTGGATTGGATTGGATTAAAGTGGATTGTGTTGGATTGTGTTGCGTCATAGCCGCGCCACGTTGCGCCATAGCCGCTCCACGTTGCGTCATAGCCGCGGCAGGGGGTTCACGGCACGTTCCACCATCGACTTCATCGACAATGTCTACGCTGGAAGACAACAATTACAATAACAACAACCAACACGTATTCCATACGACTTGCAGGCGCGCCCCCCCGCAGAAATGCTCTGCATTTGATCGTGCCCCTCGCGAGTGGGATGTTTCTTCTTTTTTTCAGCAGAAGCGTCCCTCTCCGCCGCGTCATCGTTTACAAAGCCGGTCGCTCCCCATCGACGAGGGTAGGGGAGAGGAAAACTTGCGACAATGGGCCGACGGAAGCGTTGGGTGACTGAACTCGATTGCATTGCAGACGGGCGTCGTAATGTCAATACGCCGATCGTAACAGCATCTCCGGCCGGCGGGAAGCTCCCGACGGCATTGGTTTCCAGCCCGTGTAGGAGGGAGTCTGGTCTCAGGTAGAGACTTCAGGACGGCACACAAACACCGCAATCGGTCCTCCCAGAGGGTAACCCATTGTTTTAACACGACGAAACGGTCAGAATCACGGCAGACACTTGCGGGAACACTCCTGGCTTTTCCTGTCGCGAAGGGCTTCATGGCTCTCTCACGTGCACTCGCAGGTTCCGAAAAACACAGCTACAAAGCAAGCGGGTGCAAGGACAATTCCCTGAAAGACCACCAGGCTGCTTTTAAATTCAAACAAACATACTGACTAAAACCCATCTAATGTGGCAACACTCAACACGAGAATGTGAACTGAATAAAAATAAATCTGGTATGCAAAACGCATCAACAAAGGAACTCACAATGACACCAACCGCAGAATTCAATATCGGTAATAAAAACATAGTTCAGGAAAAAAAATATGAAACCATATTCCTCGAGGACATCTCTAAACTAAGGGCAGCGGCTTAGGCCGTCAGCGTTGCCATTGAGCTTCCCCTTTTTGTAACGGACCTCAAATGAGTACTAAACGCTACCACTTCCGGTGTTTATACACAACAAGTTCGTACACTCCATCAGGGTGAGACGAAAATGAACACTGACACGCAAATTACGCCCAGCTTACACTGTGTTCGATCACGAACAATAACTATTCTCCAACGAACAACACAAAATTTACGCTTACCTCACGCTGTGTTCGATCTCCAACAATAACTACTTCCATAATGCCTAACAAAAGGTCTAACTTCGTGGTGTTTGAGCATGACGATCGACACACTGCTAACTAAAAGAAACAGACGCTTAACTACCTCTGTCTTACGAAAACTCGACAAACACTTGAATAATAAAACAGAATGAGCAAAGTACGCTATTATACAAGCGCACGCGGATTCGTCTGAATCCTTGAAAACATTCTAAGCCCTCGTCAAAACGAACATTTCCGGGTGTAGCCTGCCGAAACGTTGTTGCCACTTAGGCCGACCGCCTGTGCTCATCTTTTGCAAAGTGCACCGCACAGTGTACGGGGGAGGTCTCTGACACTGAGGGGGAAAACAGGCGCAACGCGTGCGGAGAGTACGGAAGTAAAGGGAACCCAGAGAAGAATGGGACGCCCGACCATGGCGAACGTGTCGGCGGGGAGCGCACTCTCCCCGAAACGTCCTCCCCCCAGCTCTCGGAGAATTCCTGCGGAACCCAGTCACCCCCTTCTGCCCTTTCTGGCATAGTGCCCCTCGGCCTTCGTCACGGCTAGGGAGCGGCCTCTTTGTTTCCCTCGGACGTCCGAGTTTCCTTTTAGTTCTGCTGCTTCTGGCCATCTTAGCCTTGAACGCTGCAAAGTGAAAAGGGTCACGTTCTTTCTTTGCCTTCTCACGCTGACTGTTTTTCGGCCGCCTCCTTTTCCTTCTTTTGGGTATCGCGGCGCATTCGAGCAGCAATGCGCCGATCCCAGGCGACTTGCAGTCAAACTTGAATGGCATGTTATGGCTGCGCGGGCCCACCTGCACGGCTACCGGCGATCCACCGACGCAGTGGACTCGTTACTTCTCTGCGCGCATACGGACTTAGGTCGCGCTTCGCGATGTGCCGACGCGGCCGACTCGCTACTTTCTGGCGCAGCCACGCAGTTAGCGCGCGCTTCGCGATCTGTCGACGCTGCCGACTCGCTACTTTCCGACGCGGCTACGAAGTTAGCTCGCGTTTCGCGATCCGCCGACGCGGCCGACTCCCTTCTTTCCGGCGCGGCCACGGAGTTAGCTCGCGCTTCGCGATCTGTCGACGCAAACGGCTCGCTCCTAATCTGAGCGACTACGGACTCAAGCCGCTCTTGCAAACTCTCCGAAGTGGGTGGGACAAACACCTTACCTAAGAAGTCGGAAAATTCACCCTCGTCTCCAGGTTGTTCCTCGAGTTTAGAGCCTTGCGATGTCACCTCAACTACCGTGGCCGGCAGGGGCGCCTTTACGCTTAGAGTGCTGCTCTCACCCATGCACTGACTGCTGGGTGCCACCCCGTTTGAACTGGGCGCTATCGCTGCCAACTCCCGAGCTTTTGAGCGGGTCAGCGCTTGGACAACTACCCCGAAGTTCAAACCTTTTTGCCGCAACAATTCCTCAGACCGGTTGGAAACAGGTACGGATATTCGGGCGGCAAACTAGGCGACACCGCGGCCTCGGTGTCAAGTATCCCGAAGGGGCCCTCGATACAAATTCGCGCGATTGGAAGACACACGCTGTTTGCCTCAACCGCCTGCTTGATCCAGGCGGACTCGCCTGAGGACTGCTCTGGGGTCACGTAAGATGGATGTATACATCCATCGTCGCCGCGGAATCTCGGAGTACCCGGCAGCATTTGCCGTTCACCGTCATCTCCCGAATGTACGGTTCCAGCAGCTTCATATTCACATCGCCTTCACCTGCTGACAGAAAAGCTACCCTGGGATTCCTACACCCGGCGGCCACGTGGCCCGGCTGGCGACAGTTGAAGCAAGTCAGTGGTTTTCGCTTTTAGAAAACCTTTTTCTGATGCTTCGCCTGGTCGTCTGTTGTCTCCGCTTTCTCATCGTCACGGTGCCTCAAATCTTTCTCTCTAGCGCCCTCGGCATCTCGGGAAACGCTGTCGTTTTGCCAGTTTGGTTTGAACTCCCGCTTCGGACCCTCCCTTATTTCTCCAGCATGACGCGACAAGAACTGGTCAGCGAGCTCGGCGGCTCGTGTCACCGTTGTGACATCTGATTTGTTCATTACCCAGCTACGCATGCTTGCGGGGATCCGGCGGTAGAACTGCTCCAAACCTAGGCGTTGTACAACTTTATCGTGGTCGCCAAACGCGCCCTCCTCCTTTAGCCACTCCTCGAAATTCGCCATCAATTTATACGCGAACTCCGAGTATGACTCATTTCTCCCCTCTTTCACCTTCCCGAAACCGCTGCCTGTAGGCCTCCGCTGACAACATGTACTTCTTTAGAAGACACGCTTTTACTTTGCTGTAATCTTCTGCCTCTTGTCTAGTCAAGCGGGCTACCACATCGGCGGCTTCACACGCCAACAAAGTCAGTAGGCGTTGCGGCCAAGTGTCTCTAGGGAAATCCACTTTCTCGCATGTGTGTTCAAAACTTTCCAAAAATAAACCCATGTCCGCTCCCACCTTAAACGGTTGCATGAGGTCCTTCATTTTGAACGACAGCTCTACTCCTCCCCCACTAGAGGCCTCGCCAACACCACTACCGCTTCTGGCTTTCACTATTTCAAGTTCGAGCCGCTTCATCTCTAGCTCATCTGCACGACGCTGTGCTTCCGCTTCTGCTTTCTTTCTCTCATCTGCACGACGCTGTGCTCCCGCTTCTGCTTTCTTTCTCTCATCTTGCTCCCGTTCTTTCATAAGCTCCAGGCCCTCTGAGAGCTCATCGTCGTCTGCCCCCACTGCTTCGATAGCCTCGATGATTTCTGGCTTTCTTTTCTCATCGCCTAAGCTTAACCCCAACATTTTTGCCAACTCTAGGAGATGCGGCTTTCGTAGCGACTTCAGGTTCATGTCTGTATCGAGTGCTGCCAACTGTTACTGCAAAAAATCCTTTACCCCGACGCACCAAAGAAACCTCGCGTCAAAAGAGTAATACACACAAAAAAAATCCTTTACCCCGACGCACCAAAGAAACCTCGCGTCAAAAGAGTAATACACTTTACCTCCCTCGCTACACTTTGTAAGCAGAGCCTGGTAATCCCTCAAACAGAATGGCCTCGCACTCACCAAACTTTGCAGTCATGCCTCCGTGAAGTCGGTTCCGATGCTTGGAGTCGACCCATGCCTCATGGAGACGATCCCGTCCGCAGTGGAGATGATCTCGCCGTGGTGGAGACGATCCCACCGCTGCCACCAGTGTTGCGGATCTGGTAGCGGGGACCGGTGGTGGCGTACGTTGATCCGGAGTTGGGGCAAACATTGGGGCTTGTAGGGCGACGAAAGAAACTTTATGTACAGATATCTACATGGCGTGTGACTGAGTGAACAGGCTTTTTCGCTCCTGCGCGCAGGAGTATAAATAACCAGGTTGGGTCCGCCCCGTTTCCCCCTTTCCTCGACTGACGTCAGTATGGTCCAATCAGGGGCGCCCCGGCTGACGTCCAAACACTCACAAAGAGATGGCACTTTGCACAGGTTAATGTTCAGTTGACTCCTGATGATGCAATGGTTGAAGCGCCCGGAGGACGCCCGGACCCGGTCGATAATCCGGCGTGGAGTACTCGTTGAATAGCCGCGTCTCGGACCACAACAAAGCAGTCCCCCGCTGACGATTGCCGCTGGAAAAGCAATGCTGCACGTCGTTGTAAATCCCCCCCTGCCTCCCTGCCTCGCCGGCGGGAAGCCGCGGAAAGCGCCTTTTTCAGCAGCAGCGTCCCTCTCCGCCGCGTCATCGCATACAAAGCCGGGTCGCTCCCCATCGATGAGGATAGGGGAGAGGAAAACTTGCGATAATGGGCCGACGGAAGCGTTGGGTGACTGAACCCGACTGCATTGCAGACGGGCGTCGTAATGTCAATACGCCGATCGTAACACCTTCCACACCTGAATAAAATAATTATCAAAACCTTGAGCAACACCAGCCCCAAAATCATTCAACCCTAAGGAATGGATGTATGGAGAATGTACCCTTACAAGAGGCGGCATTTATTGAGTGTTTTAACTAGTGTCCTCCAATAGATCGTAGGAAAATGGGACGAAAAGACGACTAAGTTATTACGCGAAGTTACATTTACTTGCAACAATTAGGTGTATAGTCAAGACGCACATCTTACTGAATTACTGTACGCAGTCTGAAATGGCCGCCTTCGGATGGACCATGGTTACAGCAAACAGTTTGAGTATTGTTTTATCAAATTATCCCGAAACAAACTGGTTGAGAAATAATTTAGCAATATTTATGAGCGACATATGTGCAGATGTTTTTATTAAGCCAGTATAGTGGTTGTTCATGCATACAAAAATATGTAGGATTTACTAGTTTGCCACCCTTACAGTAGTGGAAGAGGGTAAGAATTTTTTCAGTCGTCTATCAGGAGGCATATTGCTCATTACGTATCTCTGCCACCGAGGGTTCTTTCTTTTTTAAGCGACAAATGATATACAAAATACACGCTTGTGTGAACAAAAGGTTGAGCTAACAAATTCCACCACTTTTAGAACTAAGATTGTAATATGGCAGCTTGTAATGTGCTTAAAATATTGCGGCAAACTAGGCATTCGGTTTGTTTGTTTATGTTTTGTTTTTACTCGAAGAAACGCAAGAAGCAAGTAAATTTATCGTGGTCGCCAACTTTGAAGTCGCACGTGCAGATGCTTCCAAAATGCGTCATCCTTTTGACGTGAACCCGGCGCTCTCGCAAGAAAATTGGGACAGATACATGGATTTGCTGCGTCGCTACATCGAGTGTTTTTCGTCAAACTCAAAATTTCGTCAGACACCCCTAGCGAAGCACCGAATTATAACCGAAGATGGAGCCCAACCTACCCGACAGTCATCGTACTGCGTCTCTTCACACGAGCGCGAAGCCATCCGGACTCGAGTCGAAGACATGCTCAGCGGCGACATTACCCAGCCGTCGAAAAGCCCCGGGGCTGCGCCCATCGTACTCGTGAAGACAAATGACGACGCAGTAAGGTTGTGCGTTGACTCCGGCGACTGAACAAAATCACCAATAAGGACGTGTACCACATGCCACAAATCGACGATGACCTCGACGACCTCTGCAATGGGAAGTACTTCCCGTCGATGGATCTGAAGACCGGCACCGGCTACTGGCAAATGGAATTGGAGGAGAGCGACCGAGAGAAGAGTGCATTTATAACCCCGGAAGGTCTATACGAGTTCAAGTTAATGCTTTTTGGGTGTTGCACGGCGCCAGCAACGTTTCAGAGAGTCATGGACAATGTGCTAGCTGGCCGAAGTGGCACGCTTGCCTTGTATACCTCGACGACGTTGTGGTATTTGCCCGAACTTTCGATTAACACCTCGCAAGGTTGGAGTCTGTACTCGAGGGCATTGGTACGTCGGGGTTAACGGTGAAGCCTGAAAAGTGCTGTTTCGCGTGCGAGGAACTCACTTTCTTGGGCCACGTGGTCAACGCTGCGGGAGTCCTACCTGACCCGGCGAAAACGTCAGCCAGTGCGAACTTCCCAAGGCTGAAAGACAAGAAGGCCGTGCAAAGATTTTTCGGCCTGTGCGCATATTACCGGCGCTTAGTCGGATACTTCGCACGCATTGCAGAACCACTCACGCACTCGACAAAAGATAGCTCCCCTTTCAGCTGGGAAAACGACAAAGAAAAAGCATTCTGCGAGCTGCAAAAACGCCTGCAAAGCCCGCCCGTGCTCACTCATTTCGACGAAGACGCCAAAACGGAAATGGACGCCAGTAATATTTCCTTGGGTGCCGTCCTCGTCCAAAAGCAAAGCGGTACGTAAAGGTAATCGCCTAAGCAAGCCATGGTCTGTCAAAGGAAAAAACGAACTACTCTGCATCCGAGAAAGAGTGCCTGGCTATCATATGCGCCATTTCAAAATTTCGCCCATACGTGAATGGAAGGCCATTCAATGTTGTGACAGACCACCATGCGCTGAGTTGGCTCGCCAATTGGAAGGACCCCTCAGGCCGTCTCGGACGGTGGAGTTGCGCCTGCAGGAGTTCGATGTTACAGTCGTGTATAAATCCGGCAGGAAACACTCCGACGACGATTGCCTGTCCCGTGCCCCCGTCGACCCACCACCACAAGACTCCAATGAAGACAGCGCGTTCGTCGGAGTCGTGACGGAGAGCGACCATGCCGACCAGCAGCTTGCCAACCCCGACTTACGCGTCATGATCGACTACTTCAAAGGATGCAACGTCGCCGTGCCTAAAGCGTTCAACCACATCTTACCAGCATTCGGCCTGAAAAACTCTGTCCTCGCAACGAAGAATTTCAGCCCTATAATGAAAACGAATTACCTCCTTGTCAACCCCCCGGGCTTTCGTGCCGAAATTTCGAAGGCGTGCCACGACGACCCCTGTTCCGGACATCTCGCCAAAGCTCGCACTATGAGAAAAATCCAGGCGAGGTACTACTCGCCCCGCCTTACATCTGACGTCACCCACTACGTCCGGAGCTGCCTTGACTGACAGGGCCGAAAAACGTCCCCGACGAAACCAGCCGAACTTCTGCAGCCAATCGCGCGTCCCATCGAGGCCCTTCCAACAAATTGGAATGGACCTTCTTGGCCCGTTCTCTGCGTCACGATCCGAGAAAAAGTGCGTTGTCGTAGCAATGTACTACATTGCGCGCTACGCCGAGACCGCCGCTATTCCGAAGGGGAGTGAAGAAGAACAGGCAATTTTTTTCATAATTCAGGTTGTGCTGCGACATGGAGCCCCTGAAGTCCTAATCACGGACCGCGGAACAGCCTTTACAGCGGAGCTTATGCAAGGAATCTTAGGCTACAGAACCTAGGACCACTTAAGAAGGATGGCGTACCACCCCCAAACGAACGGACTTACAGAACGTCTGAACACGACGATCGTGGATATGGTGTCTATGTACGTTGACGATGATAAGACTTTGGACGACGTCCCCCCGTATGTCACATTTGCGTTCAACATGGCTATCTAGGAAAACACGCAGATGATACGGTTCGAGCTTGCCTACGGAAGACGGCAGACAACGATGCTCGACGCCATGCTTCCGCACGTAGAAGACAACTACCTCAACGCCGACGCCCAAGGATACCTTCAACGTGCGGAGGAGGCCCGCCTGCTCGCTCGTGTTCGTATAACGTACCATCAGCTGGTGGATGCCGGACGCTACAATCTGCGACGCCAAGACACCGCCCTGGTGATCGTGAGTGGGATTGAACTCCCATCTGACGACGCGGACTCAGTAAGAAGCTTCTGCGACGGTATTTTGGGTCCTACCGGATTCTACGACGTGTTGTTGAACTTACCTACGACGTGGTCCGGGATGGTGATTCCGGCACATCACGACGACGCACGCGGCCCGAAGTCGTCCACGTGGTTTTCCTCAAACCTTACTTTGCAGGATGATGGACTTTTTTGTTGTTCTTGTTTTTCAGACTGTCGTTTTATTTTAGCATCAGTTCGATGCACTCTTAGTGGAGGAGTAATGCCGGAAACTAGGCACTGGGTTTCCTTGTTTATATTTGTTTTTACTGCCCGACTGCGCGCGGCTATGTTATCTGTGTCCCAAGGGAAGTGCGTGTTCTATTCTTTATTTGTATTCCGCATGGGTTATCGCATTCTGATACAGACAGCGTTTCGCCCTGACGTCACTAGCCTTCAATAATCTTCTTTGATCTACAACGTTCTAGATGTAAATCGACGATTCGAGAAACACTCGCGCCGAAAGTGAAGAGCCTGCAGAGAAGACGCCGCGGGATTCCCGTCGCCGACGCTCGCTTGGTACGTCACTCTGCTGACTCCTGCTTCGCCATCTGTGTATTCTTTGAATTGTTAGGGGCGCACAAGTTCGTTACCATCAACTTTTTTTTCTTGAAGACAACTGCATCGTCTTTGGCATCGTCAAAATACCCCAAAATGTTGTTGTAACAAGTGAAAAACAAGGGGCATTCATGTCACCCTTGACGTTATTTGCAATGTTGCATGTAAATGGCACGCTGTGGGAGCCCCCACTGCATTTCGAAAAGTGTAGCTGAAATGCCCACGCTAAAGAAAATTGCAAAATGCAAAACAATGATTGTTGTCTTTATGCTGTCGTCTGTTTTCGCAGGAGGCAGTTTGAAAGAAGAAATATCGGCTTCGAACTGTCCTGAAGCGCCGACCAAGCATGATAGAGATGGCTTGAAACTGAGCGATCTATATTTATTGATCTTACCACACACACACAAACACACGCACACGCACACGCAAACGCACACATGCACACTCACACGCACACACAGACAGACAGACATACATACATACATCTACACTCACATACATACATACATACATACATACATACATACATACATACAGACATACATATATAAGAAGCCTCTCTCATACACCCCTAATTACCCCGTTCCTCTGCCAATTGCGACCAATATATCCCCAAAGACATCTTGATCGCATCTGTCCGTCTATCTGCCGCCCTCTGCCACTCTTGCCTTCTCTAGGGATCCACTCTGTTACCCTTGATGACCGCCAGTTACATTGTTCAGGGCATTAGAAGCCTTTCTCACGTCCAGTTTGTCTTTTCTAATTTCTGCTAATATGTCCTTAACATGCGTTTGTTCACTGACCGACTCCTCTCTCTTCTTGTACCTAAACGTTACATATATCATCTTCCGTTCTATTGCTAGCTGAGTCGTACTCAATTTAAATTCATCCATTTTATTGAGCCCTCAAATTTCTGGCCCGTAGGTGATTACAGGTAAGATACAGCTTTTATAAATTTTCCTCTTCAGGGTCAATGGTAGGAAGCCATTCATTATCTTAAATGCCTGCTTAATGCAATCCCCCCATTCTTGTCTGTCTAACTATTTCTGTCTGATTTCTGGGATCCCGAGTCACTAATTTGCCAAACGTGATATATTGCTTTACCATTTACACTGCCGCGTCACCTACCTCAAACCGCTGTGCGGTCCCGAGGCTATTGAGCATTAGTTTCTTTTTCTGCATAATATTTTCAGGCGACTATTCTACTCTGGCTGTCGAGTGCGGTAATAATTCTTTGCAATTCATCACCAGAGTTACTTAGCAAGGCAACATCAACAGTAAATCTGTGGTTTCCAGGGAAGTCTCCATTAACCCTTAGGCCCATTTGTTCCCAATCCAATGTTCTGAATACCTCTTGCAAACATTTTTTGAACAACCTCGGAGAGATTGTGTCTCCTTGTTCGACGCCCTTCCTTATACCTGCTCTCCTTACGGAGGACAATGGTAGCTGTTGACGCATTGTAGATGTCCTGTAGTATGCTTGCGTAATATTGTTTACAATCTGATTCGGGAATGCCTGCAGGTTTGTTGAGGTTTGGATAGAGTCCATTGCTTTCTCATAACCTATAAAGGCTACAGGGGTTGCGTATACTGGGAGCATTTCTTTATCACGTGATTGATGGTGTGAATATGGTCTACTGATGAGTAGCTTCTACAATACCCTGGTTGTTCAACGTTGACTGAAATCTAAGGTGACAGAAATACTGTTAGCGTTTACCTTGGTAAGTACGTTGTAGGCAACTGACCGTAACTCGTCGGCCAGTAGTTTTTTTAAGTCTTTTATGTCACCTTTGTAATGAATTCGGATGATGACCGCATTCGCCTAAGGTTCCAGTACACTTTGGATCATTAAACATTGTGTATATGGGATTCCAAGTTTTTCGAGTACCATTTGTCCACCATCCTTCAAGAACTCTGCGGTTACCTTAAGCTCTCCAGGTGGTTTGCCCAAGTGAGTTTCTTTCAAAGCTTCCTTTTCTTGTTCTTTCGTTACTTGTGGAATGTCTTGCTAATGTGAACTACGTCCTTGTTCGCCATTATCCTGGATGTTGCGCCTGCTATGCAGTTCTGTATAGGACTACTCGGCTACTATAACTATCTTTTTCCTATTTTTGATGACATTGCCTTGCTTTTCGTTATTGCATACATCTGATGTTTACCCATGCCTAGACGCCTCTTGACTGCTTTCAGGCTGCCTCCGTTTTTACAGCATGCCCAAACCTCTGCATAGTATACTCCAACGTTCGCAGAACGGAAAACTTTGAGCATGATGAATACCTTGTTCAGCAAGCGTGAGAGCCAGATGTAGACATGGAGTAGCCCGAATGGGGAGCATAAAAATAAAATAGACTTCATACTGTACGATGACCCTGATGTTGTGCAGGATTTAGAAGTGCTCGCAGGGTGCGCTGTAGTCCCCACAGGATGGTAGGATGTCGAATCACGCTATATTTGAGGAGGGACGGTAATTAGGTAGTACGAAAGATGCCAATCAATGGGCTAACAGAAAGACGGAAAGTTGAAGAATTGGGGATTGCGCTGGAGCGCCGATTATCAGCTCTAACCAAAGAAGAGTTTACGACACGTTAAGGCAGCGACAATCTTACGCGCAATACCATGGAGTGTGCAAGAGAAGTGTGAGGTAAGATTGCTACACAGGATACTGGTAAATATACCCACGAAGAAAGATTTAATTGGGAAACGGCAAAACATGACACTCCTCACCCAAGCTGATAGAGTAGAACACAAGAGCTTTTTGCAGGGTTAAGATTAATACTATTATTGTCTGCCCAGCCGGCAAGTTTCTTGACGCCGAGCTGGAGTTGACCTTAGCAGATTGACATATTACACGATTTAAAGAAAATTTGCCCTTTCGAGCTATGACTTCGAGGCGCTGGTTCACGAGCTTCCCGAACTATACATCCTGTCAGGCGACTTTAATGCACGCAATTTTCTTTGGGTCTCTTCTCGAACGGATGCCCGAGGTCGCCTTGTAGACAAGTTTTTCGCATCCTCTGGAGCACGCCTTTTCAATATGAAACAGCCTAATTACCATAACTTACGACACAATACATACCTAAATCTTGACTTGGTTATTGGTTCTGCAAACCTCTTTTCATGTCTTGAGTGGGGTTTGGGAACGGCCCCTTATGGTAGTGACTACTTCCCCACCTCCCTAACATATATTGGTAAAGGCCCACGCAGTCCATCTTCCCAAAACACGTTCAATGAAGCACGAGCTAACTTGAACACATTTACAGAGACATTCAGACTACACTACACATTCATTGTACACCTTCACGTAGATAAATCCGCTCAACTCGTCATGGCGCACATCCTCGACGCCGCCGAAAAGTCTATTACTTACGCCTCTGGTGCCCTGCGCAATCAGAGGAGGCCGTGGTGGAATGACGACTGTAGGAGGGCGCGAGAGCCCCAGAACAAGGCGTGGGGAATCCTCCGTCGGTACACCACGTCGGGAAACCTTTTATTGTTCAAAAGGGCAAAGGCGTTGGGAAAACATGTGCGCCGTAAGGCAAAACAACACAGTTGGCGCTCATTCATAACATCCATAAACTCGTACACCGACACACAAAAAGCATGAACACGCAAACTCAAAGGACAGCAAACACATAGCCTGCCTCTGGTCAGCACAACAGGCGACAAACTCAAAGACCAGGCTGACACACCCGCACAACACTTCCAACACGGGTCCAGTTCAGCACACTACACAAACACTTTTATAAAACACAAACAATCGGCCGAAAAGAAGCCTATACTAGATAACAATAGGTCAACATCTTATAACTCAGAGTTTTCAATGCATGAGCTGAGGGCTGGTCTGAGCACGTGTAAACCCTCAGCTCCAGTTAAAACATCACATATACCATGATACAACATCTTGAAACACTTCTACAGACTTGAAACACTTCTACATGTATTTAATAAAATATGGCTTTCAGGGCACATTCCACAATCTTGGAGGGAGGCCATAGCAGTGGCTTTCTTGAAGGAGGAAAGAACTCGTCATCCCCCTCAAGTTACTGTCCTATAGCCCTGATGAGCTGCCTGTGCAAGCTTCTCGAGAAGTTAATCACAGGCTCGTGTACTTCCTTGAGTACAACGGTCTTCTCGAGAGCTGCCAGGCAGGCTTCAGGGTGGGCCGATCAACAAACGGCCAACTCGTCGCACTTGACTGGTACATCAAGGATGCCTTCGTGCATAAGCAGTATAGTTTAACTGTATTTTTCGACCTGGAGAAGGCCTACGACACCACTGGGCGATATGGGATCCTTAGTGACCTCAAGTCATTCGGTGTGTCTGGTAACATGTTTAACACCCTCGTTAGTTACTTTTCGGGGATAACGTTTTTAGTGAGGGTTGGGTGTGCACTCTCAAAGGTTTACGTGCAAGAAAATGGCGTGCCGCAAGGTGGCGTGCTGAGCTGCACTCTCTTCATAGTAAAGATGGACACTCTTGGAAAGGCATTGCCACCTACAATCTTTTGTTCTATTTATGTAGCCGACGTGCAGATATCCTTTAAATCGTGTAATATGTCTATCTGCGAACGTCAAGTCCAGCTTGGTGTCAACAAATGTTCCAGCTGAGCTGGCAAGAATGGTTTTAAAAGTAATATCGGAAAGCGCTCTCGTGTTCTGTATTCCAGGAAGCGTGGGGTCCACCCTGACCCAGACATCACTCTTACCCGCCGCGGTGGCTCAGTAGCTAAGGCCTCGCGCTGCTGGGCACGAGGTCGCGGGTTTGATTCCCGGCCGTGGCGGCCGCTTTTCAGATGGAGGAGAAAAGCAAAAACGTCCGTGTGTACGATATTTCGGCGCACGTTAAAAGTCCCAAGGTGGTGGAAATTAATCCGGAGCCTTCCACTACGGCACGCCTCATCGCCTGCGCTGCGTCGGCGCGTTAAACTCTACAATCAATCAATCAATCAATCAATCAATCAATCAATCAATCAATCAATCAATCAATCAATCAATCAATCAATCAATCAATCAATCAATGAGACATCACTCTTAAGAGCGTGCCGATTCGCGTGAACAAGGAGTACAAGACAGGTAGTTTATTCGATGAAAAGCTTACATTCATTCTCCATATCAAGCAGCTCAAATGCACATGCTAAAAACGGAACATTCTTAAGGTCCTCTTACTCCAATCCTATTAGGCCGACAAACAACTCGTGCTGCGCCTCTGCATGGCCTTGGTAGGGTCTCCGCTTGACTATGGCAGTGTCGTATGTGGGTCAGCGACAAAAACAGCCCTTAAAATGCTCGACCCAGTGGTGCATCTCGGCCTTCGCCTCTCATGTGGCGCTTTCCGCACTACCCCTATCGTGAGTTTGCATGTCGAATGGGACAAATGGTGCCTAGAGCATCCGCGGGAGCATGTTGGCTTGCTGTATGCATCTAAGATCGTATTACTCACCAACCATTCTTATCCCAAACGTGAACGATACATGAAATTCACAACTATTTTTAAATAGGCCAACTATCTCCTTATCTTTCTCTCTCAGAAGTGTGGAGGAGTCTTCTGCACTCAAGGTGCCTTGGTACGTTTACATTTGCCAATTAAGTATCAATCGTAGTTCTAAACAAATAATATTCATATAATAAGAACACGGAAATTGCATTTTTTCTGAGCTGAAATAAACACACATTTTTACTATTTTTTCGTTGAATAAATACTTCACATCTGTCTAAAGACAGTATTTCAAATGGGCTGAATTCCTTAACTTCGTTGTATTTTTCACAGTGAAGACCACGTCCCACCAATAATCAGTATCACAGCATTCCAAAACGCGCCGGAGGCCTTAGACAAAATTACACAACTCGTCATTCCAGCGGGTGGTTCTTCCATTAGCAAAGAATTTCTCACTCCAAATCAGCTGTTGTACGAAGCTCTGTTTTTGGGATATCTGTTATACAGTTTAAAGAAACATTTTTTGGTAATCTTCGTATTTTCTTATAAATCCCCGGAGGAAGCTGAGGTGTAATCCTTGTAATTACGCGACGAGCTTTGGCGCCCAGCCGTTGCGCGGGAAGCAGAAGGCGCAGAGCAGGAGACGTACCCTATGAAGGGCGCGCATAGCTCCATTACAAGTTCTCAGCTGTAGACTGGTCGTAAGACGTGGGACACATGGGGAAGGTCGACTCAAATGGGACATGAAAATGAGGTGGCCAGGTTCTTGTCACATGTGATGCACGCCATTCGCAATCCAAATAGCCTAGATAAACAGCTAGTCTTGGCGAATCAGAACTTCCCACCGCTTGGTGTTTAGGTCGAGAGATCTTTGAGTGGAGTTATTTTTTTAAACTTGCATTGGTAATTGGGGATGGGTAATGTGCCAGAAGGGTTGGATATAGCGTTTGCACTGGCTGCGTACCGGCATACGCAGCCTCCATTCCGGGGTGCCTGTTGCTTTCGTTCCAAGACACGTCAACAATGCACGCCTGCGTGTCCACTGTGCCCAGAATTAAGATTGTGAAGCTGTCGGAGAGCTGCTTGTGATTAAGTGCAGATCGCACACTGCATTTGTAATGGGAAGAAAGGACAACTGCGCGTAGCACAGCACTGCGCACTCTGAAGGGCGTATTTTGGTTGGACCGGCCATTTTATGTCATAATGGAGTTGTACGGGATTGATTCGGGAGCGAAATATTCGAAAAAATTAGAAGGAAACTCAACACAGTGTTTGAGACAGTTGCGTCGACCAACAGGGTACCGTATTTGCTGGCAGCGTCCCTTGACATCACAATTGGAGCACGAACTGACGCACTTGTCAAGCCTTACGCGTTTATTAATCACGCATATAAACTCAACTCTGGCTGTGCTTTGGTAACGCGAATTTTTACGTGTGAATTCCAGCTTTCCTTTTTTTATCTCTGTACCTACCTCTCTACCCTGTGACGCTTATTTTCTCAGAGCAAATTAAATATAGCCGCATTTGAAAGCCCCAACTAGGGCAAGAAGGCCGACGTGCATTGAACTGAAACTACAAAACAAAAAAGTGTCGGAGTGTTTCCGTACTAGTTAAAAATATCGTAAACATTGTAACAAATAAAGTTAGGCTGGCTACGCTTGGCATTCAAGAATATGTTACGTGCTGCGAAATGTTTTTTTCTTGTGGGAGTCCTATAGCAGCCTGTGCTGCAGATTGCAGGCAAATAAGTTTTTACCATAGAGTCTCAACACGGACGAGAGAATTTTCAGGCATTTGGCAGTAGGAACCGTTCTGCACTGCAGTCTTTATTCTATTACGCGCTGCTGACGCTCCTTGTACTCTGTTATTTTGTGCACTCTGCAACTGAAGGCGCAGTGCAATACAGAATTTTTTTTGTTAGATTTGATTAGAGCATTTCACAACCAGTTGCGCCAAGTTTCTCGAATAAAAAATACCCGAGAAGCTTATATTTCTGCGATAAAACTGTCTGACCGAAATTTATTAAGAAGTTTTTATGTGTGAGGACTTGGGAAAGGCAATAGTCTTGTGGTGGCAACATCGTTACTTGGATGTGGTGCGCTTAAAATACCCACATCCTTTTCTAACGCAAAAAGTCTTTAGAAAAGTGCTTCATGCTATATGTCACAGTCAATATCTCCCCTGCACCTTTTTATGGGGATGAGCCACGAGTAATCGGAACAGTGTTCCGGTACTGTCTGCTGTAAACGTAAAGTCTAATAGTCATGTTAGAAAGAAAGGATCGGTACTATCTGCTTCAGATTCCAATGCTTCAGTTTCATTTGTATATCCTTCTAGAGGAAAGTAAAATAATGCCATTAATATTGGGCCCCAATATTTGGGCCCCAGACATTTGGGCCCCAGGCCCAAGTGTCTTCAGTAGAATGGACTTGCTTATCTACGAGAAGCGTGTATGCAGCAATATACATTTGGGGAAATCTAGACATAAAGTTACGCGTTCTAATCTTATATTGAATGCGATTAATGGCTGTGAAACTTCGTACGCACACAAATCGATGTGACAACTGAGGCACAATACATGAATAGTAGACAATAGCCTGATACGTGCGTTTCAAGTTATATATACGGCAACATCAATGCACTCTCCACTTCTTGTTTTGGGTGTCAGTGATATTGGCGAATTACCTAGAGCCTCTAGGTAAAAACTCTGGGATTGTAGGTTTAATGCGCTACCCACGGAAAGAAAAGAATGGGCCGTGAGTTTTTGACGACAGTTGTTAGCGTTAGTGAAATATGCTATTGGGGTGTATGTAAGAACTGCGTGTGGGTATATTTGCCTCATAGCTCATTCATGATATCTCAGAACTACAATCGCACAAGACCTTCAAGCGAAAGCTGTCATCGTAACAGTCTCAAGAGTTCTAACTGGAAATGAACACTGCGGGTGGTTGGGTTGTCATCGTATTGTAAGTGCCTAATGTGGTTATGATTTCTGATGGTAGGTGTCATAGACAAGGGTCAATTTCGTTTATGGCATTTAGAAACTTTAGGTGCGTTTTCGTGGCATATACTGCCACGAGTTCACCATAGGAGCTATCGCTTACATTAAAACTTCTGTTTAGGTACCTTGTTAGGTATACTGGGACCTAATGTGAAGTGACCTTAGTATAGCCTTACGTAGTAGGCACCGTCAAACTAATCGTGAATGAAGCTTAAGGTACCCGTTGACAACTTTAGCCGCCAAAGCGCAACGTAAGGACTTACGTCGGCCCTTTCAGGTAGGCATTGGGTACGTGTGTCTGCCGCATACACATGCGGTGGTGGTGGTGGTCTGCTGCATAGACATCTTTGCAGGCGCGTTACGCCTAGTAGCCCGTGCTAGCTTAAGGCCGGTGCTCAGCCTTTTCGCAGCTGATTTTGGCGTAAGAACGGTGCCTACATTGGTACGCTGCACATCATGCGCGAAAGCTCACTGGGGCGCTAGGTGGGTGCATAAACGCATTCATTTCTAATGGGAGAGCATGGTGGCAAGATACGTTAGCCGTCTGTCGTATTCAGAAAAACGCCGCACGACGCCGAATAGGCGTAGGAAAGCCCTTGTAACGCGAAAAACTTAAAAATTACCCATGGGCTGTATTGGTCTCGTAACTTCAAAAAACGTTTTTCTAAAAGCATTAGTTTGTTATCGCCCCTAATTGACACTATACTTCCTAATTCTTTGCTACAGTTCTTAGAAAGAAGAGGCAAAATGTTCTTTGAAGAAAGGAACTTCTATACCGGCCCAGAAAAGAAAAATAGCACGAAGTGTGTTTTCGCAACAACTCCGACAGTGGACTACTATTTGAAACAAGTACACCAAACCTACCATTTTCTACACATAGCTTCTAGTACTTGGTAAGTGCAATTACATAAAAACATTACGCCGTGTTCCCGTGGGGGGAACCCTGAGGAGGATGCGAAGCAGCAGCAGGGTTTGGTTGGTGTGTAAGTAGAGTTTAAATAAGTAGTGTGAGTCGAGTGGGTGATGGTGTTAGAGTAACGACATGCGTGGGTAGGGTGGTATGAATGTCTTTTATTAGGCATTGTAGGTAACGTCCAGTTGTGGTTGTTGTTTGTGCTTGTGGTTGTGGTTGACATCGGCACTCATCCCAGCAGCAGCGTAGCAGAAACCCCGAAGACGGGGGTTGGAAGCAGACTGAACGGCACGCAGCGCGTGTGCACACCTGGTTTATACGTCTGTTTTAAAAATGAATAGCAGTGGATGGTATAGACTTCTTAATGGCAAGCAAGACACCACCCCTTGCGTTGGGTGCAATCACACCGGTAAATTTTCAAGCAACAAAAGTTATCGAATATTTCGCTGTTGTGATGTTAGAATGTAACGAGGTTTCTGGGACAGCAACTACATCAGCACAACAGGCGTCGATGGAAGAATTGAGTAGTTCACGTTTGCTTATAACAGTTCTGGTGATGGCTAGCAAAAAAGATACATTCGACGTTTATAGCAATGGTTGCGCTAAAGAAGATACACCACTACCGCTCGCCGATTGCTATGTGGTCTCGATTGGATGCGACGCCGGGGCGAGAGGCGCTGAAGGCGTGTGGCTTATTTCATTGATCTTATCGTTCACAGCGTCAAACATTTAATACATTCCATCAATATCTAGTTTATTGTATTTCAGTTGATAGCGAGGGGACTGTGGCCGGCTTTTGGCAAATTCTAACAGCTTTTTTTTGCAAGCCTTGTTGCAGGCGAAAAAGCTTCAGACACAGAGACGTCATTTTCTTTTAGTTTAGAATGTAGTGAAAGTATTCGTTCTTTTACTTTAAAGTTGTTAAGCTTCATGAAGACAGGCCGGCATTTACCTTCAGAGAGGGCCCCGATGCGATGCGTACGTTCTACTGTATCCCGGGAAAAGTCACCTTCAAGTGCAGACGATAAAAGGGCTATCGTTTTTGCTTCGGTTTGATCCCAACTTTCCCGTTCGTCCGGAATGCCATAGAAAAGAACGTTATTGCGCCTAGACCTGTCTTCGAGTTCATCTAAGCGGTTAATCAAGACAACCTGCTGGGATGACAGGCGTTCTGAGGTTTCCTTTACTGCAACAATGTCGCGTCCAAGCTCATCTAGGGCGCCAGACTTGCGTTCAAGTGATTCCAGCCTGCTGAACACATCAGATAGCTTTGCATCTAGCGCATGCTGATTACTTTTGATTTCTTCTTGACCCTTAGCCAGTTCGAGCGTTCTTTTATTTATATCTTACAGCATTTGCAGCATTGTGCTAGCTTCGTCTGAGCTACTATCGGAGAGCTCACTTTTAGCTGAGTCGGTGGATCGTAGTTTCATTCTGTTGGTAGGGCCAGGGTTCGTTTCCACATTACCTGCTTGTAACAATAGCATTGCTACATCGATACAGTCACACAGTGAAGCTCAAATAACCCGTGGGCACGGGAGCAGTACCAAAAATCGATTGTCCGATCGCTTAGCGTACAGGCAAAAATTGTTACACACCTGCGGGGCGAAAAGACGATGGGTCCAGAACATTCTGCCGCAATGGCTGCTCCCATGCCCACTGAAGGACGGAGCGATGGGGGTCGGCATAAATTCTTGAGTCTGTGCTCTGTCGATGTTGATGCGGTCGGCTTCCGTAGGGCGAGGGTCAACTCGGTGATGACCATCACCTTGATGACAGCGTAGGCCGTATCGCTGAACGCATGCAAATCCTCGACACGAGCAGATACGGCAAAGCGTGGCTGACAGAGGAACGATGACGGAACGGAGCAGAAGATTGCCAGCGCCAGGATAATCTGCGGGGCGAAAAGACGATGGATGCTGAACATTCTGCCGCAACGGCTGCTCCCATGCCCACTGACTTATATACTCACAGCCAAACGTAAACGTCGAAGAGCGATTTGTATGTTCATATTTGTCAACTTTGTTGAACAAGAACAAGCCCTTACGCAAATACAAGACAGGAAATTAGTACACAAGGGATATTTATAGTGTTCCTTTATTAAACAAATTCATGGATGCTTGGTTTTTCGATAGAAAATGATATTCTACATCTACCGCAGAAAACCGCCGCCTGCTGTTGCCAGCGCCACTTCCTGGCGGCGTTTAACAAATCACGCGGCAACAGAAACGAAAGGTTCCACAAGCTAACTTCCACGTTCTGCTTGAACGCACGTGGAGCATGGCCACGTGGTTCTATAAACCTTGTAGTCGGCCGCCTCGATTCACGCGCGTCTCCGCCGTACTGCAGCGCTGGAATCGAGGAACCCAGCCTGTAGCAGTGGAACGCGGTAAATTCACATCGCCTTGAGCAAACGTTTAGTGTGTTTACCTTGGGATGAGCACGGCGGTACAGGAACAGCATGAGAGGTGAGCAAGAAAGCAATAGAGAGCATTTCCTTGGCAAATGTCTACAAAGACTATCGTCTTTTGACGACATTTGCAACGAAAGCAGCATTTACGCGGCCAATTTTTTTCGTTCAGCTTTAACAAGACAAAAGAAACACTGAAAAGTTTGACAGCGGTGAAATATATAAATGAATGTTCCAGTTCACAAGAAAACCTCAAAAGTTCCCGCCATCTGTCAAAATACCGGCCAGCATGCACAAATAATGTTATATCGAAGCGCGCTTTCCGTGGCACAAAATTTGCGTGGTTGATTTTTTCGAGACAGCCTTCCAAACTGTTTGTTTGAAGGGTAATCTCAGCTTAGATAGGGCACAGAGCGTTGATGTCCAGCAAAACGCCACCACGAATGGTTACAAAGGGAGGAGCAATGTAGCGGAAGCCTACCGGGGGCTTTGCCTTGGGCACTTGGCAGAGGCGATGGAGACAGAAGTTGCTGGCGTCCTCACGGCGATAAGCTGCCGGGTACCCGCATTTGTCTTCCTTCCCTCGCTCCCCCCTCCTTAAACAGCGCCATACTGCCACCACGCAAAGCCGCTATGGTGGAGGCCACACCACACCGCAGTGCCCGGCCTCTGCCCCACGTTGCACTAACTGCAGTGGCCCCCATCGAGTCACCGACACCCGCCCCCCCCCCCCTCCCCTGGCAGCCCGAACGCAAGGTGGTCACAGCTAGGGCACGCGCACTGCAGCCAGTGACCCAAGCTGAGGCCGCAGCGTCGGACCGCACCGAGCAAAGACCAAGCTACGCGGGAATGGCCAGGCGACGCTCCTGCCAGCAGCAGGCCAGCCGCCAGCTTCAGCAGCCTCCTACCACCAGAAGACACCAGCAGCAGCCAGCAGCTAGCCAGGAATGCCAACAGCCAGCCAGGCGCCCACATGTCCAGCCGTCACAAAGCCATTGGTGGGGCAGCTTACCGTTGTCCCGCTGCCGCAACTGGTCAAGAGCAGCTCTTGCCTGTCCTGCTTGCCCTGGTGCACAGCCTGGTTGGTCGCTCACCAGGGTGAGACCAAGTGATCGCTTGCGCCAAATACGAAAATCCGAGGACAGCCGTTAAACCGGAAACACTACAGACCACACGCTTCAACGTGCCACTGTCCTCACGCACTCAGTTCAACCGAGGTAGACTACCCGAATAGCAGCGCAAAGACCACACTTTGAGGTCTTTTTACCGAAAAGTCGGGAGGGAGCCTTGGTCCGCACAAGGTCATCACTACACTTTTTTCGAAAGCGAGGCCCTCTTACACAGAGAATGGCAATTTCCAACTAGTAAGACGTCAAGCAGGTGGTTGTGCCGAAGATATTCAGGTAGTCACTTCTCCGAGCTTCACCTCTGAGCGACACGCCTGGACATGCAGGCATTCGCAACACTGCTCAGCGAATTTTAGAGGAATTTTACTGGCCGGATTTGCAAGGCGATGTAAACGCTTTGTGCGCTCGTTACATCTGCTGCCAGAGAATAACCTCCGTTAAAGTTGCCGCTTCATGTACGCTCGGCGAGATGGCATATAGCAACCAAGCGACGTCGACGGTTTGAGTACAAACCTTGTATCTGCTTCCATAGTATGCTTCCATACTCCAAGCGTGTGAAACAGCAATGACAATCAATCGTGCAACTGACCATTTCTGACTACATGCTGTGCGTAAGTGCGCTGTGACCGTGACCCGGGGCTGAGTAGTAGAAGAGTTGTTTGCTACCCTAACAGCTTTCTTAAGGTAGGGGTGATGTGTGAATGGCCACGTGAGCGATTGGCCGTGCAAGTGAGCCAGCCTGACCGACAGGGACGCTGATAAAGAAGAGGAGCGCGCGGGAGCGATCGCGAAAGCTCAAACGACGACGGCTGGAAGCCAAGCGACGCAACAGGGCGCGGTTCCTTGGAATGACCCCGTGGGACGCCTGGTCCATGGGCCACCGTGACGAAGACCGTCGGTACCCTCCACCAAGGCTCCGAGCCCGCCTGGGTGCCGTCATCGCGGCGCTGGCGTGCCGACTGCTGACGTTTCAGTCTGACTGTTGGGCGCTGCTGTTCCTGCTGTTGGAGTGGCTAGAAACGCTTTACGACTGAACGCGAACTGACTTGCGTATTGGGCATTGCTCTCGGACCTTGAGAACTGCGAGGTTATTTTGTGTACCTTCTAACTGTTGACTGCGTCCGTGTTACCGAAACCCGTCCTTTGTGTAACGTTCCAACCTCTAGTATGCTCGCGTCCTGTGCTTTTCCTCCATACTGTTCAATATAGTCTTCGACGTGTAAACAGTCTTCGTCTGCTTGCCTGCGTGGTCCTTGGCCCACTCATAACAGTCAAAACCTCGAGGCCAAGTCGACCAGGATTTCGGCCTTCGACGACGCGAACGTCAATGATGCAACAATAGCCAATAAGAAATCGCTCAAGTACGCGCTACACAGCAGGCCAGGCCACACCTAGAAGATGATTCTGCGAATGCTGAACACAGGCAAGAGGAAGAGTAAACACGAACAGAATACCACTATAATTCGCCCATGGAACTGCAGAGGGATAAAGAACAAATTAGGGGAGCTCCACCTTCACATCGAAAAGCGAGAACAAAAACCGGACGTCATAGCGCTACAGGAAACCAAAGACAAGCCCAAGCGCGTGGAGTACATTACCTAAATGTACCGAAGCGAAAAGAGAATGGTGATCCTAGTCCGCAGCAATATATCAGCAATACAACGCGCAAACACCCAACGCGGATGCGAGCACGTCCTAATCGATATCCTTACCAGGTGCACAGAAAACGGGAAGAATATATTCGTCCCCAATGCCTACTGCCCTTCATAGAGAAAAGATCACTGTTTCAACAGCACCCGGGTAGACAGCATCCAGGAAAAAAAGACAAGCCCGATACTAACGCTTCGAGACATCAGCGCCCCTACAAGCAATGAAAATACAAGTTTCAATCGAAAATCGGCAGAGAACTCGCTAATGTAATAGAGCAACACATCCTAGTCATAATGAACGAGCCAGACACCCCCACCCAGACGGATACGGGCACGTCGAGGGACGCCACCCTTACCTGTCTCTGTCGAGGAGGGACCTAGACGTAACCTGGAAAAACGCGCGATCTAATCTAGGATCGGACCACGATATTGTATGGCTTAGAATAATAGGACGCAATTTGAAAGCGAAACTAGGATATGCAAGGATCACGGACCGCGATCGTCTCAGGAAGAGAACAGAAACCAAAGGGGAAGACCAAACGGAGGCCAGGTCCTACGAGGACTGGGACAAAAAACAACTGGGACAAATAACTGGGCCAAAAAACAAAACCCACATAATGTAGGCTAGGAAGTGCTGACTGGAAGGTGGAAGACACAAAGGCGCCACTAGACTTTGCTTAAACACGAACACAAAATCAACAGGCAGGTTGCCTAATACGCCACCCAGTTATGGAGAGAGAACTGGATGCATCTGTGCGATGTACTGCATGGCACCCTGTCGACAAGGAAAACGTGGAACTTCCTCATACACTTGATAGACCCCCTAAATGGCAAGGGCGCAAGCAATTGCATCTCTACCAGGGTGGGCGCGAGCAGCTCACCGAAGATGTTAGGACAGAGTACCTAAAAACGGGAAAGAGCGACACGCCGCTTCCCGAATACGATGCAACGAGTAACGCTGACTTAGACGAACCTTTCATCGATCTAGAGCTGACAGCTGCGATCGATGAAAGCAACCACGTCAGTGCACCGGGCAGAGGAACCATAACCTACACGATGTTCAATAACACCAGCAACAAAAGCTGACTCCAGCTCTTAGGATACATAAACAGTGCCGGCGAGACAGGAACGGTACCCAAGGAATAGAAAGAGGTGGAGATCATGTTCCTACCAAAACCACAGAAAACACCGCACACAGACAACATCAGACCAATGTCCCACACATCACGCATGAGAAGGTTGTAGAACGCATGGTCCTCAACATTTTAGTGACGTCTGGACATCATCGACCAGATGCCAACTACCATTCACGGGTTCCGAGAGCACCTAAGCAACCATGATATTCTCATGCCACTGAACGGGCTGCTCATCAAGAAGGAAAAAATTGAGAGTCCCAGAGTGATACCAGCACTCTGATTTCAAAGGGGCATTTGTGAACGTCACCCACGAGGGCATACTTCGCATCTTCCGCAAAATGGGAAGCGGAGCAAGGACCCATAAGTATGTCAGAGACTTTCTCAGCAACAGGACGGTAATCATCAAAATCGGAGATGAGAGGTCAGAGCCGCTATCGTTGGGTGACAGGGGCCCCCTGCAAGGTCAGTACTGTCTCCCATGCTCTTTAAACTGGCCCTCCTCCAACTTCCGGCCCTAGTGCAAAACATAGCACGGAGAGGCCCTGCACTGAACGCATATAGGATAAGATAAGATAAGATAAGATAAAACTATTTCCGACAAGCGGGGTGCTCGGGAAGAAGTGAAATAATTTAGTTGACAAAGACCAAACACCGGTACCGACAGCAACTGGCATCACAAAGTACATCTTTACAGAGAAAATTTTTTTTGTGCCATCATTATACACAGTTTTCCAGAAATCATTCTGTTACAACCAAGAAACTTTTTATTACAACGCTGTTTTTATACTCAGTAGTAATCTCATTGGCGACAAGGTGGTTGCGCAAGGAAGGCAAAGTGCGTCGAATCAATTGGCTTCCAAAGGTAGAACGCGAAAATGGAAGGATTCATATTTCAGGTGAACGCATCGGGTATTTGTATGCTTTTGCTGTTAGGTTCGCTATTGACGTTATGAAAGTGTCATGATGATGTAAGTGAAATTTGTATGTTTTTGATAGGGTGAAGTTATACAGGTTGTGAATTGAAATCAACTTGAGTTTGTTGAATAGGTTTCTTGTATGTGCATTATGCTCTACGACAGCTATATGTCGAATTGCTTTTTTTGTAACACGTGCATTCGGTTTAGGCTTGCTTCAATTTTCAATTCAATTTTATTTAACATCACACGATGTTGTGTTTCCCCACACAACAAAGCAGTAATTTAGTTGAGAGGTTAACAACGAGTAATAGGGTAGAGTAGAAAAGACCTTTATTCGGCCGAAGTTACAGGCTGAACATGTCGACCGCCTGGACGACCAGCCTGGGCTGTTCTTCTCCTTCAGAGCCAAGTCAGTCGATCCAGGTGGTGATGGAAAGGGAGGGGGAGGGATACGAGTCGGATAGCTGAGCCACCGGGCAGTAGAATACGCAATGAGGTAAATCAGCGTCGGCAGTAGGGCAGTTCTGACAAGAGGGGTCAGATCTATAGCGGTAGAGGAATAGGCGGGAGGGAGTGATCAGGGCATTCATTTGGATGTGCCGGAGGAGTCGAGCATCCGTTACGGTCGGTGATGGGTGAGGAGGCGGGTAGAGGCGTTTGTCAAGACGGAGCTGAAGGTAGACCTCCTTGATGGTACGGCGAAGGGAGAGCCCCGCACCGTCCTCCGAGGGCCCGGGCTAGGGGATCAACGGTGCCCGGTGAAGAGTTTCGCGGGCGAGTTGATGCGCCAACTCATTGCCGTCAATCCCGGAATGTCCAGGGGCCCAACGGAGGAAAACGATGGATGGCTGTAGAGCGGAGACCGCTCGATCAACCTCCTGTGGAAGGATAGAAGGTAGTGAGCGATTTTGTATCTGTATAGTAGCGGCGTGAGAGTCAGAAAAGACTGTGTATTCGGGGACGGGGGGGAGAGAAGCAAAAGACTGAGGGCATGAGTGATAGATATGCATTTTAACAGCAGGTGGCAAAAAATACTGAAAGTTAGCTAGTATTCCAACAGTTTTCGAAATGCGCGTAATTACATTGTTTACATGGTCGTTCCAAGACATATTCGTGTTGAATAGTACACCACGTTTTTTTACGGAATCTACTACTTCTATATATTCGTTGTTAAGAGTAATATTTGCATTTAGGAATGCGCTTGACTGCATAGGAAAAAAGAGAACAACTTTGGTTGTTAGTGTTAATTTACAACGAAAAACCCACGCTCCAACCAGGCAACTTTAATAGTGCATTGTTTATCTGAGATCCAAGTGTTTGGCACTTAGAGCTGAAAAAAATTACGCCCATCTTCCCGCGAGGGAACCCTGGTGTGATGCGACGCATCCGGTGGTTCAATTGGTGTTTCCGTTGGGTTGATTCTCTAAATCGGGTGAAACATGTTGCGAACGCGTATGATGCATTTCCATCACATGCGGGTGTTCCTATACGCGGGACGATGGGCGTAATTGTTGTGTCACACCACTCACTGAAGGGACCGTCGCTTCCATCACGTCTTCATCGGAAGAATCGAGTCAAGCACGAAGTAGTAAAGCAAGGTCACGTCAAGTGCGAGAGCGAGCGCTTGACTGAACCGCCGCAGCGCGATACCCGCTTTATATTCACAGCGCTTGAAGGAGGGGAGACAGTGGAGCAGAGTCGCGCATGCGCGCACTTACGCGTGCCGGAGCAGTTGTTAATGCAGCTTTACGCAGCGAATCGCGCCCAGACAAGCGCGCCAACTGTGGTATGCTAATGAGCCGAAGTGAGACTGTTGCACACAGATTTGGGAGAGAAGAATGGAGGAGGAATGCGCACGGACGGCGCTACAACGACGCACGAGGGACATGCCTCAGAGCAAGAGACGCGTAGCATCTAAAAAAAGTGTTGTATCATCTGCGTATATGACGTACTGCGGAGCTTGGCTAAATGTAGTAATATCATTGACGAAAAAGTTAAATAACAGGCGTCCAAGAATACTTTCCTGAGGAACGCCTCCATAGAATGCTTGAGAATCCGATCAGTGTTCACAAACTGAAACAACTTGCGTACGATTTTGTAAATACGACTTTATTCAAGCCAATGGAATACCTAGTACGCCATACAGTTCTAGTTTTGCTTGTAGAGTTGCATCAGTTAGGCAATCTAACACTTTTGATAGATCTTTGTATGCTCCAGCTGCACATCTGCACCACCTGCACATCTGGAAATCACTATCTGCGCATTGAAGGCTGGATCAAAAGGCTGGATGGAGGAGGCCATCCAAAAAGTAGCTGAAACGGTCCATAAGTTTGCCTGATCATACGGCCCAAGCCGCTCACCGCAAAAATCTTTGCTACTGATAATCAGGCCAAGACCGAAAAAGGATGAAAAGAAAGATATAAGAATCGTCATAGACGACACCAACATCAACCCGACATGCCAAGTCAGTATCCTAGTTCAAGAGAACTGTAATTTGGGCGAGTTGGTGAACGTTCATTATCCTAGGCCTACTCATCCTAGGCCTACTCCTACTAGAAAGTGGCAATGTTTTGGCTGCGATACGCAAGCTAAAGACCACACCAGAACAGACCATGAACATGATCAGAAGGGTATAAAACAGAAGAGGAGGATTAAAAGAAGAGGATGCCTTGAAGCTAGTTCACGCCATAGTGACGTTAAGAATAGTATACTCAGCCACATATCTCCAACTACTAAAGAGTTACAGGAAAAAACCAGACGCAATCATCAGGAAAGGCCCAAGACTGGCCTTGGGCGTTCCAGGCCATTCATCCACCGAGAAGCTCCTGGAAATGGCTAAACACAAACCTGTAAGTGTTCTGCTGGAAGCCAATCTATAGAACTAAATAGTTTGGTACCGTCAACCCAAAGCGGGCAGAGCCGTCCTAGCCAAAATAGGACGGCTGGAAGCGTATGATGAAAGGAAGGGCCCCGTACACAAGAATTAGCCCGAAGTAATTGAAAGTAAACCTCTACGCCAGACTGTCATCACAGTCACAAAACTTGACAAACTAGTCATGTGTGGATCTATTGTGTCACCCTCCGCCGAGGAGACAGAAGAAACGGCGATAGCCATTGCCCGAATAAAACCTGCCACAAGGAAAATAATCACGGACTCCCAGACGGCATACAGAAAAGCATAAATGCCCCAAGAGGCGCTGAGAATCCTCAAAAAGAAAGCACCTCCAAACCATAAATTTCAGCGCTTGTCTAGTATGTTCTACCTTCATTCCCGTTAGTTTGTGTGCTGTGAAAAATCTGTACCAGCTAGCCCGGGTTTCTACGCTACTTCAGTCCAAATCATCAGACAGCGAGAATGGGTACCGGCCAAGTCAGCTGTGCAAGCAATACGTTTTCCCACCAACAGGCCCAAAAAATCAACCTCCGGGCTGAGGGGCCCACGGGGCCACCAAGGGGGTTCACAGAAGTAGCCCTAACGCACTTGGCATTGTTCCTTCTAGTATGGAAAGCCTGTATTCTCTCTCGGACATGCTGCGTTTTGTTTGGCCACTACTTTTGTATTCTTAAAAGCAGGGAAATAACCTCTACATTTTTGCAGTGTTGTGCACTGTGCGAATAGTCATCACTCTTCAAAGAATGACTATGCCCCATCAGTAGAATGTTGAGGCGTCGGCCCGTTTGCCCAATGTAAACTTGACCGAAGATAAAACGTTTCACATACACAACACCAACATTACAAGGAACAAAACTTCGCACGGGTTTACTCCACAGCTTGTACGTGTAGCTGTACCTTCCAACCTGCTATCTACCGCGCTACGTATCTTTCCTCGTTTGTCTGCCTCGCAGAACAGGATGTTTGCATTATAACGGCCTGCTGCTTTTTTTAAGCCATGGGACAACACGTGCACATATTGCATGATTCAGAAGTCTTTTTTCTTTGAATTGGTTTTTCTACCTGCTGCGGAACCATATTTCACCCCCATTTTTAGTTTGTCAACGACAAGACGCATCACATGCTTGCTGTACCCGACTGATGTCAGCCTGACTACTTGTTCAGAAAAGCTGTTGGCATACCAATTAACACACGACATGGTGAAAACGTAGCGTCAGGAAGATACAACTATGCTAGTCTGGAATGCCACGAATTGAAATTGAGCATTTGCCTCGTGGACCAAGGGCTGTACTCCCAACAAACACGACTTCTTTCAATAAACAACTGCATGTCCAAGAACTGAATCTGCTTTTTTGGGGGGAGCGGAACGTAAATTTGTGGCCTAAGCCGCACATGTTAAAGATTTTTAATACATCAAACACACTGCGATCGAGATGACGAGGTTCTATCAGAAGTAATAAAATCATCAACATAATTAAAAAATGTAGTGCACAGGCTGCTTAAGTTTTTCCAGAGTTCTGTCAACTGTTGCCAGGCAAATACTGCTGAGCACTGGGGCCACCTATGAACCTACCCAAATTCCACTTTTTTGTGTGTCGACCCTTTTCACCCCTCAACAAGGCTGGAATTAGAATGAAACAAAAGTATCTCAAGGAAGCTGCTAACCGATACGCCGCTATTGTTAATTAACTTCCTTTCATCGTTGTCTTCAGTTATACATTACCTGCCGATGTCAGAATTTTGCCATGCGAAATGGCGTAATACAAATCTTCTACGTCTATGCTGAACACTTGACAAGCACCAGCGTTATGTTCTTCGAGGTATGTCACACCCGATTGGGAAAGTGATACACAGAATGGGTCTTCCTAAATTAGTGTACTCAAGTGCTTCTCTTGGAATTCCGACATTCGCGAATGCCATGTCTTGTACTCGGATACAATTGCGTAAAAACGGCACCTGTACCTTGTGCGTTTTGGCTGCGAAGAACACCTATAAAACATTCGTTTAGCTTCTTCACACACGACGGTACTTTTTCTAGATGGCGGTCAATAATTAATGCTATTGCCCGTTCCTTCACCTGGCTCGGCTTTTCTACGACTTTTTCGAAATTCTTTTCCAGAGCAGTCAGTGCTTTTTCTGAGTACTCTGATTCAGTACGAAGAGCGAAGCACCCTTCCTTATCTGCAACCATAAAATGTAGCTCTTAGCTACCAGATAATCAATGAGCGGGAAGGATTGCGACGTAACTCACAACTCCCAGCGGCGAACTCCCAACTGAAAGTTTATTACAAAGAAGACACGTATTTATACACAAAAATGACGTAAGAAAAATGTTTACATGTGCGGCTGTTGCCTCAAATTTACGTTCCATCTCCCAAAAGAAATCAGATTCAGGTCTTGGACATGAAGCTTTTTAATGAAAGAAGACATGTTTCTTAGGAGCATAGCCCTAGGTCAAGGAAGCCGGCGCTCAATTTCAATTCAGGGCGTTCAAAGATTCTTAAGGCTAATATAGTTCTATCTTTCTTGCGCAGCGTTTTCGCCAAGTCATGTGTTCATGGGTATGCCAACAGCTTTTCTGAACAAGTAGTTAGGCTGACGTCTGCCGGGTACAGCAAGCATGTGATGCGTCTTGACGTTGACAAAGTAAAAATGTGGGTGAAATCTGGTTCCGCAGCAGGTAGAGAAACAAAGTCAAACAAAAAAGACTTCTCAGTCATGCCTTATGTTCACGTGTTGCCGCATGGCTTAAAAATGTAGCAGGCCGTTATGGTGTAAACATCCTGTTCTCGGCGCCAGACAAATTAGGAAGGATATGGATATGTAGCACGGTAGATAGGAGGTTGGCACGTGCAGCTACATGTGGAGATTATGGAGTAAAGCATGTGGTAAGTTTTGTGCCTTGTAGTGCTGGTGGGGCGTATGTGATTCCTGTTGTCTTCAGTCGAGTTTATATTTGGCAAAGGGGCCGATGCCTTAATGTTCGACAAATGGAGCACAGACGTTCTTTGAAGGGTAGGGACTATTCGCACATGGCACAACACTGCAAAAATGTTGAGGTTGTTTCCCGGTTTTTAAGAATACTAAGGTACTGGCCAAACACAAAAACCAGCATACGCGTGGGATAATAGAGGCTTTCTATATTATAAGGAATAAGGGAAGGTGTATTAGTGCTCCTTGTTTGTGATTACTTGACAAGGAATTTCAATTTCTTATCTGCTAGCAGATTGTGCAACTTCTTGGATGGGGAAATTCGTCACGTGACCCACTGTTAGAGATGTCCATTTGTCGTCGTTCACATGCACTACCGATCTTATGTGATAGTACGGTTTTTGTGTATAAATACGTGTTTTATTTGTAATAACCTTTCAGTTTAGAGTTCAGCACTGTGCATTATCCCCTCCTCTTTTTGTGCCTGTGTTTCTTGCGCTGATTTTCACCATGAATCTGAATCTACATTAACTAGCCCAAGTGTCCATCTTTCTTCAGTGCTGTAGTAGTTTACCCGTGCATGATGCTAGCGACATTTGGCGTAGGTTATCCAGGTTAACGATCTTGTTTGGCTTGGGGAGTAGGCTGACATCGGCATGGCGCCATGGGGGGAGGGGGGTAGCATGCCATTGGCCTAGGGGTGAGTGTAATATCCATGGAGGGTATCGATGTGTTATTCGTCCAGATTGTGTTGAAGTATAGGTGATGTGGTTGTGGCCCAGGGCGGTGTTGTGAGTAAGGCTGTATAGGGCGCCTAAAGTTGAGTGAGGGTGAAAGGGGCGTCCAGGACCTCTTTCGGGGTTCCCTTGCAGTACGTGTGTTACGAAGGTGTTGTAGCCGTTGCGAAGAATCGGTTTCGTAGCGAGGCTAGTAGGCTGTTGGGAGTTTGGGTATAGTTTTGGATGAGTGGAGAGATTGTTTGGTTCTTGGCTGTTCCGGAGGAGGTGGTGTCCATGAGACTTCGGAGAATGTGCCGTGCTCGTTTGGTGGTAAGCGCCCCGGCAAGTTGATAGCAAAAGGTGCGCCCTTTTTTATTTTGTAATTTCTTGGCATAATCTACAGTGGTTTTGGTAAGGTATGCTATCCGACGTTGCATGTTGAGGTTATGTTTGTTGCGTCGCCAGCGATTAGGTGAGGCTACGTCTCGCTTCCCACAGATGGTCTGGGTGGGCGTCGAGTGCCAGCAGTTGTGGAGTTAGGTTGATGCTTTTGGTCCGCCGAGACTGAGTTTTAAGGTGGCTGTGTGTCCGGCGTTCCATGTCTTCGGCAAGTGTGGGGTGCAGGAGGGGAGGCTTGCGGAAAGCGTTCGAATCTGTCAATGAACTATCCCTTGATAATGTGATGGCCTTGATAATGTGATGGTCACTTCCTAATGTCTCCGCGAGAAGACTCCAGGTGAGATTATTGGTACGACGCGCAAACGTTAGGTCTAGGATAGTGTTCCGCGTGATACTTGTGCTTATGCGGGTTCGTTGCGCACTGTCGCTCTGCAGCGTAAAACTGTGTTGCTGCTAGGCTTGTAGCAGCGCTGTGCCCTTTTTAGTTGCTGGCGCGTACGCCCAAGTGATATGGGGGGTTTTGAAGTCGCTCACTACAATGCAGGGATTGGAGTTGGCTAGCAGGCTGTGGCATTCAATAAGGTTTCCATAACCGTGAAGGAGCGCGTAAGGGGGGGGCGGGCTTTAGAAATTATAAAAAAATATGGTGTAGCTTCGTGGGTTCCATCTTATTATTTCAATGGAAACGTGCTCCATCGATGATGCGGTTGCTGTCGCTTGTCCTGTGATTGTGTGTGGAACTAGGATGGGCGTATGGGAATGGGGAGGGTTCCTGTATGTCTGGAAGCCTCTGCGAGCAGAAAGGGCTTTTCTATGGCCGGGAGAGCAATTATGTCCACCGGTTGCGTAGCTAAGTAATGTTCCGAGTGCCGCCTTTTGCCTTCGAAGAATCGGCAGTTCCACTGATGCTGGCCTCGAGGACATAGCACGGCGCCACCTACGAATGACGTCATTTGTTGGACGCCCTGTTGGGTTTTCGTCTAGTACAACACATTTCCTGTGCGCTTGTGACATCCTGTTTTTTTGTGTATGGCCACTGTCTCTCTCCTTCTTGTGGATTTGATGCAAATTGCACAAAGAAGTGGTCTGCAGACCCAGTAATCCGGGCTACAAATCAGCGACTCACTTGTTCCCGGCGACACCGCCACGTTTACGTAGTATCGCGACCCACAGCTCGTACGGGGCCAGCTAATGCCAAGGACAATGCAAGTGATACCGAGAAAAGTACGCTGTAAATTTATTATGAAATACTTGGGACGTGACATGTACGAGACTATGTGTGCAGGAAACAGATTGTAAGAGAGACGGAAACGAGTCGCTCACTTGTGATCCCACCGTGCGTACTGATCGGATTGTCTCGTAAATGAATGACTGCCTAAAGAAGGTGATCAGATTGTTTCGCCGTACAAGCTTAAAAGTGATGATGCTTTGATGTGCAGTTTGGCTTAAGCAGTGCCTATTTCCCCTTCAATTTTTTATAGTTATCCCAGGATTTGATTACGATCACTGCCGTAGCCTGTACTCTGCACGGCTGATATGTTTACGTTTCGCGACAACTTCTCCGCAACGTTAAAAGGGTATGAGCGCGAGTTGTCATCGCCTTCGAGTGGGTTTGAACATGGCTGTACTTCGTTTTTATTAGGACGTCGGCGTGAGAATTTGTAATTGCAGCGTGTCTTAGCAAGAACTCTAATAGAAATTAGTATTGGTTCAATAGAAATATTGTATCGGTCCTAAAGGTCTGGTTATTGGTTCTATTTGAGTAAGTATAGGACCAATACAAAATTTATTGGTCTGGTAGAGTGGCATGTATTGGCCCAATAGACAAATTCTTATTGGTGTAAACGGTCTAATTGACAGTAGCTATTGGTTTTATCTTCCTAATAGACCAATAGGGGATATCTATTGGTCTTATACATTGTCAGGGGCTATTGGTTTACAAGCAATAATAAAAACTTAAGTAGTTGCTTTTGTACCACAACTTGAAGTTCTGTGTTCGATTGGAGTTGTGATTATACTCTTCATTTACAGTTGTATGTTCAATATCTGCCCATTTCTAAGGTTGTTGCAAAAGTCAATCATTTTATCAAAAATTTATGTGTGTGAAGTATTCTTTCGCTCTTCGCGGTGTCTAAATCATTGTGCTGCTAAGGCCAAGGACAGGAGCGCGATCCCGGCCGCAGAAGCTGCTTTCTAGATTGCAGCGAAAGGTAATACAGGCCATGGTTCGATCTCGCGGTGCGGCGCGTACGTGTTACACACGCTGGTAGTCAAACGTAATCCGCAGTCCTCCACTACGGCGCCCTCAAAGCCGAGGTAGGCGCATGCAAGCAATTTCTGCTTGAAGACATTCGATTCACGTTACCTGCAAGCATTTTGCATTACCACAGCTAAAAATAATGTCTCTGTAGCACTGAAAAGTTTCCTGGTGGGAACGAGTTGCAGCCGCCAGCACATGGTTGAGGCCCGCAATGATAGCTACAAGCGAAAACGCCACGCGTCTGATTCTTACTTACAGCAGTTGTATAATTTCTGGCGAGCGTAAGCTATCACCTTTCTAATTATCCTAATTATCGCCTCTAGTCCTAATTATCGCCACAGAGCGGCCGTATTTGCTTTGGGTGCCTATATGGGCCGATTCTTAGAGTAGGTGTCGTGTTTATTATGTCGCCAGAAAATAAAGCCTAGAAATTCAAAATTAGCACCAAAATACGCCGACCCGCATTATAAATTTTTAGCATAATTTCAAAGTGAAATATTATAGTTGAAATGGTAAAATTGCTTCTCAGACAAGATGCACCTGACGGAAGCTTCGTATGCAAGAATAAGCAAAATGGCCCCCTACAGGCCCGCCGCTTCAACATGATCCACAGCCGTGGTCGTTCATATCAGCGGGCAGCCACCGTGTTTGTGAATTTTAGTGCCACACATTGTATATGTTAGTTTTAAAGTCAGGAGGACATCATCTCTGAAGCACGAGCACGTAAAGACACCTCGGACCTCTCTTGTATCCAAGGATTCTAGTCTTCACCCACTGCGAGGCGACGAACGTGCACGCATTACGCAGCTCTGATTTTTGCATTTGAAGCTAGGCATACATTTAGTTTCACCATGCAGCTGTAGATGCTTTTTTTTTCTTTCCTGATAAAATGTTATATTGAATGTACCAGATCAGGTCAACAAGCGGCGCTTTCATTTTTTGGAAAAGCCACTACCGATTTAACCCCGTGTGAACCGAGTACAAATGCATGTAGGACTTTGTGTTCTTTTAAAAAAAAATGTGTGTGGGTAGCGTCTTGTACAGATGAATGAAAATGCTGCAAGTAATGTTTCTTCAAGATGGTATAGAAACGGAATATCTAGCTTTCCGAGCGTTCCATCCACATCGGCGTACTCACCCACAGTAGTCCGTTGAGGTCTAGCACCGTACTGCCAAAGAGTGCTTTGTTTCGCCTGGACGAAATGCTAGACGCACTTACAAAAACTTCAAAATATTGCATAGGTTCCTTATTATTGCAACTGTTTTTGCAGTCTTGCAGCTCCGAGTCAAGGAATATATGCTCCGGAAATTTGACAGCCTGTGAAACTTAGTAGGGCAATAAAGCTACAAGCTGCAGTCATCCACCACTCACGGCTTTGTGGTATTTGAAGGGTAGCGGGACCCCATTGTGTTTAGAAGTTTGCTGAAGCAAGTGTATTGTGGCCAAACAAATGCAGTGAACTAAAGGCCTTGGCACTCTTTTGACCACATAGCAATCGGTGCTCCAGTGGGCCCATGATACCAGCACATCCATAGGTACCAATACACCTATAGGACTATGCCAATTCACCAATAGGTACTGAGGCACCTATAGCGCTAGGCCAATGCACCAATAGGTACCAATACACCTATAGGACTAGGCCAATATACCAACGCACCTATAGAAATATAACACCAATAGGTATTGATGTCAGTAGCCCAATGGGATATTGGTTTTGTCGATTGCTAATTTTTGCTAGGGTGGGCTTTTGTCTGTTAACCGTGAGCGTGCCTTTATCATCGCCTATATCGTTGCAGTGGCGCATGAGAGTCTCTAATACGAATTTTAACCTCGCTGTCACCCCCAGTCTTGTATGTGCAACTTTGTATCCCCAGTGATTGCCGTTTAATTGATAGATGATCCAGAAACCTGCCATGGCTTCGGCTGATGCTTGCACGCAGGTACCGCCAGTCTTCGGCCAGTCGCCCAACTGCGCGTGAACGGGCACGGCCTCCGCGAAATGGCGCGCCGCTGGCAGCCGATCGCGGAGGCCATGGAACGGGCTGGAGTTTGCGGGACCGACCTCCGCAGCTGGTCAGTGTAGATCGCGGGAGATATTTGAGCATCGCTTTGAAAACCACTACTGATGACACTACTTAGCACGATCTTTCACCACACTGGCATCCACTTTCACCAATGTGAAATTACTTTTCTACGACCAGTGTGATTTTAAAATGCGGCGACAAGTTGTTGCTGCCGCGACCGGAGTCGGTTCGAGCTGCTCCGAGCGCCGTGCGGGAAGGCACAGCGGGTGTGTGTGCCGAGCATTTCTGCGAGCAGTAAACGCTTCATGATTTCCTGCTTTATTTGTTGTAAAGAAGGCAAATCTAGAAAGGTAGCTCGGCGAGCATCGTACTCTACATTGGTGATCAGGGAAACGAGCCACAGTTTACGCTTTGGTCGCACATGCCATACACCACCACCGTCAAGTTCTTTGCGGAGAATGTTACATAGTTGATACTATTGTAAAGTCCCCATGAGGTCAAACTGCACTTGACGCACTGAGGATTAACTTCAAACGACGGAAAAATAACACGAACATAGTTCTATAACGCGCTTCCTAAGCGAAATATTACGCGCGGCAAGCCAACTAACTACGCCGCAAAATAGGAACAGTTATCCTTAAAGTGACATCAAAACGATCGCAGCGCTGGCCTCCCCAGTGGTGGGCCTCGCTGCCAATATAGAGAGGGGGGGGGGGTTGGATGGGTGGCATATTGTCCCTCTTGCATACGGGTTTTCTTCTTTAGGGTGCGTGTGCAAGGTTCACTTTCTGTTCTAGGTGCCCGATACGTTAATTAATTAAAAGTGTAAATGAATATTTCTGTAGAATCGGTGACTATCGTCATTGAAGTGAGCTGTGACTTGTTTATTCATTTTTGCACTTGTGGTAGGATATAGTCCGTGAATCGTGGGTCGGTGATTTCTTCTATTTGGGCTGCCCTTACGGTCCCAGCGGGGGGAGGTTGCAGAGAAGGAGGAAGTAGAGGAGGGAGTGGAACATTCCGTTAGGAGAGCTTTAACGCGAGCGAGTAGTTCGGGGTTTTGCCCTTCGAGCATCAATAGCATGCATTGCGAAAAGGGCTTGAGGGGGGGGGAGGGGAGGTCCGGGAGTTCCATTTTGAGTGTTAGTGGTGGTTGGCTGAAGTGGTGGAAAAGGGTTGGTGGTTGCGGGTGGGGGTTGAGCTGCAGGAGCGCACGCAGACATAGCAGACCAGCGTACCTGTTTAAGGGCCGGAATGTTGTGCTTGCGTGCGGGGAGTGGCGGAAGGAATGGCGAGCACAGTTCTTACTCGCAGTGGTGTGCAGTAGGAGGCACAGCTGACACTTCGGATCGCATGAGTGACTTGGTGGTGGGCTAGCTAGTCCGCAGTTGAGGCACTCTGGGTTGCAGGGAGTGGGGAACACGTTTGACCAGTGTCCAAGTTCACTACACACGGGGCACGCTTGTATCCATCGGCGGAAAGGGCGGCAGCGAATTAACACATTGCCCACGTTTACGTAAAACGGGACGAACTTCGCTAACCTTGTTTTCCAATTATGCAGTCGTGAAATAAAGTTGGCCCATTTACCTGAATCTACTCCATGATATTGTCCTGGTTGATGTCCGGGCCGAAGCCGGGAATTACCCCTGGCTGGAGCAGGGGTTGGCTTCATACAGTTGGAGAACTGAAGAAGGCGGGTGGCGGGTTGTAGGCTTTCGATTTCGCTGAGCATGATTGCGAGGTCTGGATTGGCTGTGCTTGTGACGAGCACGTTCTTACCGGGTTGGAGGAGAACAGTCCTTATGGATGAATCTTAGGAGGAGGAGGTTTCATTTGTCTGCAAATGCCACGTTCAATAATTTGGTCGTCAGGAAAGCTTGCTGGAATGCTTCTCTGGGTCGGTAAACGTTCGGGTAGTTGTTTTGCGGCAGGTGAGGAGGCGGCTCTTTAGTGGGGGAACGCGATGCCGTTTTCGTGGGTCGCACTACGGCGTCTTCTGACGACGGCGAGATGTTCTGGCCTTGCTTTTTCCTTCTTTTACGTGGTACGGTGATCCAAGGGTTGGCGGAGACGCGTGTACTTTCGTTCAAAGAGTCGGTTTTCATGCTGGTGGCTGCCGGCGGTGAGTGTGGGGGCTTATGGCTCGGTGTGCAGCAAGCCGGGGCGTTGCTGCGACGAGTCGCGGCGTCTAGGCCTACGAAGTAGGCCCAGCGGAACCAGCGTGGTGACTAAGTTGTCGAGGCTGAAAAAATGGGTTTGGAAGGTCTGTTGTGGCACACCCTGTTATCAGATGTTGCCTGGTGATGGTAAACATATAGTGGTGGTCGTATGGTGAGTGCAGCGTAGATACACCTATACTGAGTCTGAAAGCAAGAGCCTAAACGAGGCGTGTTTTCCCGTGTCGGCCCCTTGCTGACCATCAATCCCGCGATAGCGTGTGTTTTTTTTTTTGTTTTTTAAGTTGGTTTGTTTTGGAGCCATGTTTCTATATTTATTTCATCATTGTCAATCTGTGACGTTCAGTGCTCCACGAGAGAGTTCGCATAATGCTTGTAGATTTACACCAACGCGCTGGTGAGTTCTCGTTGGCATGGTGTTGCCTTGAGCACTGACTGCTGGCGTGCAACGTCCCGAATCAGCCGACCCTCGCCCTGCTGCGAACACTTCTTACGATACAGGCACAGGGCAAGCAAGCTACAAAGGTAGGGAAAGGCGCACCGAATTCGAATTTCTGCGGTGCGCGGATGTCGTTAACCCATTCGTTAACTTCATACGCCTGGGCTAATGATTGTTACGTTTCCAAGCAGTGCTGGCAGGCTCGTCTGACGCATTTTACAGCCGACAACATGGCAGCAGCGTGATATGCCGATTATTGAGATAACGAGAATACCTAGCCAACAATAACATCGGACGCCAATCGTGATGTTATCCGGTGCAGAGTCACCGATCGCCATAGAGCTAAGCTGGTTCAACAGGCACACGCTGGTGTTGCTGCGACGCACGAGCCGTAGGTTCCACACCGGGCCACCCATGGCAGTATCTTCAAGTGAACCGGGCCGCCACGTGGGGAACTAAGTTCGGTGAAGACGCTGGGCGCGTGGGGCACGCTGGGCAGTGAGCAACACTCTGTGCGCCGTGTGACGCTACTGCTCCTTGCGCATGCGCCGCACGGCTCTCCAGGAGCCACGCGAAACTGCTCGTCCACGGCGAGTATAGCTCAGGCTACAAAATTCACTTGAGCGTCCTTTGTCGCAGGCTTTTTCAAGAAGTCGGCACAAGAGAAAAAGGTCAAGTTCCCGGTGACAGGACTGCCGCTGCACTTGCGGCAAAGCGCACAGCCGATGCAACACGTTCGAACGCTGTTTTCTGAATACATTAGATGATTATTAACGGTCGCACCCTCTATTGAAGGAGCATTGTGTCAGAAGTACCGTCTCTTAATGCTGCGAAGTCACCTGCAAATATTGTTTATTTGACAGCAATGTTGCGAGCATGCCGTGTCGGTGGCAACCAACAATAGTTTTACCCAGCACTATAGTACTATCGCCTGCTCAAAATAATGATATTTGGCACGTACCCACAATGAGGATTGTTCATTCGTGAGGCCCTCAAAATAGTAATTTACCTCTGGAAAGATAGAGGCCGTAAAATAAAAATTTGTTATGATGAAAACACCAATTGCCCAATAATTATTACCCTTCAGCAATTGAAGCTACCTGAAGCAGAAAGAAAAGCCTAAATGCAATTATATATATATCCCTTTTTGCATACCACAAATTTGTTGCCCCAATAGATAAATGGAACAGATAAATTCGACACCAAACGCTCCAGAGCATTCTTGAAAAGCAGTTCTCTAGCTACCAAAAAGCAGGCACAGGCGAGAAAAAAATATTTGATTCTTTTCGGAACCTGGAATCGCGCACATAGTTCCGCCAGTGAAAGCCCTGTTCTATAAAGTCAAAAGTTTAGCCCTGAAATTCCGCAGCTCAGCTCGATAAACGTCACTTCGGCTTGCCGAGAACCGCAAAAATGAACATTCAAACCGCAATATAAATGTTGGTGCTCTTCAAAATATAGGAGTGCATCGGAACAAGTAGCTTCTAAATGCCAATATCGTCTTGATGTGGAAGATACAAAAGAAAGTAAAGTGTTTTTAATCTTCCTCTATACGTGCAGACTGTATATTTTGCCAGTAAACACGGTCGGGGTTTTGTAACTCCATAGTGTTTCTTTGTTTCGGTATACCCCAAGACTTTCCTGACAATATATCCGTCACGGAAATGACTGAGAAACAAGTACAAACGCGGGAAAAAGTTTCATTGACACGGTTCACTCGAAATATAACCCACGATATGTGTTGCCGCAACGAGAGGTGGGAGGCGCTCTGCAAACTGGGCTGTACACTTAAACCTACAGACATCGGTATCAACACGTCAAAACCTTTCATATCACCTTCTCCATTGAGATCGGGCTACCTTCTGTGAGAGGGGAACCAGAGCAGTCCATCATGGCGCTAACGAGAGACGACACTCGGTGCCTGGGTAGGGCAGACTAAGCTGCGGTGTTTCTCTGTCGCCTACTATTTCGCGTTTGACGACCCGGTGCAAGAAGACAGTAAAATTAAGCGCCGCAAAAAAGCAACGATGCAGAAGGTCGAACGCCGTGCACATGCTGCTTTGGTGCGACGAGAGACGCGCAATCGGGGAGCGGAACGCGTTCACGATTCAGTGTCGAATTTACGAATTCTGCCTCTCGCGTTCCACGAGATGAGCTCGTTGTAACGCAACCGTCTGCCGTACACGCCATTGAGCAGGACCGAAGTGGTCGCACCACGACTGAAAGCGGCCGGGCAGCAGGACGACGCTCTCCAGGAACAGCCACCAAACAGCGGCCGCCCCGCAAGTCCTGCTCCTTTCGCTGCAGCGGACCGTCAGTTCTCCAAACCATTCACTGACACTCCGTTCGGATTCGTCTGTACAGTTTGCGAGTGCCTTTGGTTTCAATCAAATTTTGATGCCCAATAAACATTAAACTTCTCGTGTTAGTGCACAGTTCACTTTCCCGTTTTACCTATTCCTATAAATTCGAGATTAACCACATATTTTTCTAGTGTCTGAAGATCGCCAGCTTGAAAGAAATACGAAATCTAAATACCTGATAATATACCCGTTAATAGGTGCAAGTGGCTGCCTCCATTTTTATTCAGTGTCGCCGCCGCTGCGCATACTCTAAAGGATGTCCAACGTCCACAGTCACTACGGTTTATGGGTAAAGTTGACTACATTTTTTATGACATAATTTATCTCCCACTATTTTAGCAACTTCTCATAATTCGGTTAGTGCAAGGGCCTTGCGCTTGAAAATCGAAACCTCGTATTCGGGTTTTCGGAAGGATATTATAATTATTCTACGCGTATGCTTGGCCGCTAAGAAACTGATTGTTCCTCCGGGGGGAGGCGGGGCAATAGTTCTTCTGGAGGGCAACAGCACGCAAGCACCCTGTTATACTTTGTACTTTTAGTGCTCCTTTAAGAAATGTTATTTATGTGCTTTATTTTAGTTTTTCTTACAACTATTTCTGCTGCCGCTACTAACCTCAAGATTTGAAATTGCTTCAATTTTATGTCTTGCAGAGGAACCTGTCATCTACAACGTTTTGTATTCCAGTGTGCACGGCATTCTTGTCCACTTGCCTCACCGAGATACAGGTAAATAATTTCAGCCAGCTTCATGGGGAGGGTAATCAGGGCTATGTTTATTAATGTGTGGGAGAAGAACGCTCATTCTGGAGTTACCCTGCTCCCACACGAAATCATTTAGGAACGGTGGTATCCAATCTTAATGACGGCTTTCCTGTCTGCGAAGAAGTCTTTCAAATGATCATATATACTTTCCCCAGTACCGAGGTCCCTGTGGTTCTGATCAAAGCTTCAGAATCCTGATCGGCATGTTTTGCATGTACGAGGATAACTGCGTTATTTCATTGGTCATTTCTCCAGCTGCATCGTGATTGTTTGCAATTCATCCCGAACAATATTGGTAAGCTGCTCGAAACTTCGTTGAAAATTTTCCTCGGTTATGGGGTTTAGGATCTTTGCTTCCTGCTTTTGAGACGTCTTATGTAACCTTCATTTCCTTTCCATGATATTTTTCTCTGTGGGGCTCTCCAGGGGCGCGTCCGGTGGAGATTTGGAAGGTGTGGCGGCTTGTGCAGGCGGCTTGTGGCTGTTGGCCAACTCGATTTATTATGTCATTAGAGCTTTAGGCGATTGTAACCCCGCTGTAAATAATCTGATGTTGTATTGCAGCTTATGACATTTACTGCAATGGTGTTTGGGATCATGACCAATGGGAGAAAGGACGTTTGCCCACCTTACCTGACCACGTTCTGCGCCCTTATCTTCGTGATTTTAAGTCTAGCTTGGCGGATTGGACCTCGACATGAAACCACTCTCCTCAGCCCTGGCTGATCTCGATAAATACACGGCTGGACCAAATTTGGGTGGTGCTGTGCTGCGGGATCGGCGGGTAGTGTCATGTTCAGTCGTCTCTTTCTCATTTATTTTTCCATAAGAGGTGCGGTTCACGAAACCGCTGCTCGCAGGCTTTGCTGTCGGTAAGGGGATCGACAGGTCACAGGTCACACTTGTGGTTACAGAGATGGTGGGAATGTGGTTTTCGGAGGCTGCACTTTTCGCATGCAGTAATGTCAGGCATAGGGCACACGTCGGTGATGGGGCCTTGTGTGTAGCATCTGTAACAGTAGGATAGTGTCTTGTTCTAGGGGTAGCAGCGCATTTCTCCCCTTTATAATAGATGTAGAAGGGACAATTCGCACCAAGAATGGTAATGACAACCGAGCTTGACTGGCCCAGTCATCGACACGCCCCGAACTCGAAGCCGGAAATGTAAAGGTCGTCTACGATTTCTTCATATGTGCAGTGCCTCGACAGGCCGTGTATTACTTGCTGGAGTTTGGATTGAATTGGATTGGATTCAATCACTAATCCGCTGGAGTAGTGATTGAATTTTAAAATCTTGCCGAGTATACTGACTTGCCAAATTTCGTCGTCATTCATTCGCAGAGAGGTCGTGTAGAGTGCTGACTGTTATGATTTGTTCGTCGTGGTCTATGCTTATTTTTGCTGCGGATGCTTCCATGATAGTTGCGCTGCATTCAGAATGCTGTCAGACGGGATAGCTGATTGATGTGGCCTTAGTTGGAGACCCTCCGTGGTCTGATGACTCTCTTGAAGTCGCTGTTCGGCAAGGATGGGGGCCTAGAGTCTTTTTATACCTGGAAAGACGTCTCAATGAGGATTTTCTCTACTTTAGCTTGGCGCGCGTCTTTCTTGTTCTTCTTTCTGGTCACCTTGCCAGCGATATCCATCAACGTGCCGTACTGTCTTCTCATCGTATGTTTCCTGGTCATAGTCTTGCGCATCTATTAGTGCATTGCGCAGTTGCGCAGCTTCCGAAGCGGTGTAGTCCGCCTCATTCGCTACAGCCTGCTTTATAATCGCGAGCCCTTCCAGACGTGACCATTCGGAAGTAGGCTTAGCTTTGCTACCTACAGTTTGATGTTCCAGGTCCGGCAACATGCGGCGGACATTTTGCTGTCCTCTTGTTTTTTGCGGTGTTCTACAGATGATCCGATAGTTAGACGGGAGGTTCAAAGGAAGTGTTCCGTCGTTTTGAGGCTTTGCGTGGAGTCGAAGCAGATATGGACTTTTGTCGTCTTCGTCGTCGTCTTCGTCCTCTCTTAACACAGTGGCTCAGCTCGCCGGCATCCAAATGAGCGAATGCGACTTAACAACGTGAGCTGGCGCCTATAGCCGCAACCCAGAAAACGTAACAAGCGTGTCCTCAAAATCGTCTGCATCCCATCACAACTTCTCCATCGAGAAAAAGGGGCGAAATGTCCCAGCAATACCTCGGCTATATCTTTAGCCCTCATTTTATCCGACCCATCAGCGAGTGCAGCCTCGACCATTATCTAATCCAAACTTGTCAAGCGAGCCAGCCCCAATATGCCGGAGTAGGTAGGCATACGAGACAGTTTTTCCCGAAGTCTGCGCAGCCCGTCGCTTGCAATACCTATCGTAAATAAAAAAAGGATTCTCTAAAGTAACAGGGGTTTTTTGGAAAGCATTCTCTTCATCTTCCATCGCTTGCCACGTGCCGAAAATTGGCTCGAATATTTGTTTTTCATTCGATGTATTTCAGTAGCACGTCGTTTCACCAGCTTCATATCATTCTACCGCCTCATATCGCCGCCCGGGTAGACCACACTTTCAAAGTTAGACCAATTTTTGCTAGAATAGAAAGATATAGAAACTCTCTTTTAGTTCTTGCAACCGCAGAATGCCACTCATTGCGTGCTGATATTGGAGAACTGTCCGATTCATCCTTTCAACATGGACTCAAAACTTTTCTTGAAGTTCTTTGATGTCGCAGAAATCTTTCGTTTGTTTTTCTTTTTTTCTTCTCTGTATCTTTTCTTGCTCCAGATTAATCTACTGATTGCGCTTTGTTTTAAGTGTATTTTGCATGAACCTCTTTTTTTATTTCAATGTTATGTATTGTTGTTTGGCGTTGTTTCTGGGTTGTGCTTTCGGTTAAGCGCAACCAAGAAGCATGCTTTAGCCGCACGACCCTCCTTTACTAAAAGCACGCATCAGCGTTCCTTACACACACCCCAGCGAAAGGTACTGAACTCACACACACCATCCAACGAAGCACTAACTGCTCCCAAGCTGTCCCTGTTGGTTAGCTGAAGCTCATCCGCTCACCGAATCTAGTGCCGGGCCTACAGAATCTAAGGTTAGGCGTTGCTAACAGCGTGGGGTGATAGGACACTGCACAGGTCCCAGCCCTGAAGGAGACGCCACAGCATTCCACGTAGAAGGTCAGCTCGGATAGAAAATAAAGCTTAGTCCGGCTGCTTCTAAATTGCCTTCTTACCTAGGAAGCGACCAAACTGCCATCGTGGAGCGCCTAACGTCGGGAGGATGAGCACCTTATCACGGCAGGAAGTAGCGAAAGCCCCCTTCCGCTCACAATGAGCCGGCCATCCTGACTGTTTGGTAGAGACAGCAATTTCTCGTGCGCCTTGTTCAGGGCGCCCAGCAGGAACAGCCTCTTGCAAGAACAGCCTAGGAGGCAATGGCTTCACGACCGCATCGTTGTGCGCATGTGAACTACTCTCACTCATCTTGCCGCTCCCACCGTAAAAAGGTGGTGGCCCGTGCGCCGTTGGACGCTCCCAGAATTTTAGAGAGTTGTCTGGCGGTTTGGGATGGTCCGCTCCGCTCCCGATGGCCTGCTGAGACCGACAGGAGCGTGAAGAGAACAAAGACTTATAGCTAACCAATAGGCATACCTTCCTCGACAGGGAACCATTTGGTTCACTGGTCGTGCCCTGTTCGTGTGTAAACCATAACTTCGTTTATAGTAAAACAAAATAATTGATATTTTGTTCAAAAATGCTATGTTTTTCGCCTTATTTCGCCCTTTTTATACAACATACCCGCTGAGATGATAGTATTGTGGTTACGTGTATTGACGCCTGCAAGCGGTCACGTCGTCTAGTCAGTCAGAGTCTGAGCGAACGTAGAAAACCGGTGCTGAGGTCCGAGCTGTGCGAGCACACACTTCGTCTCCTTCCGAAAGCGCTGCCTGACACATAACCTTCTCAGAAGATTGTCCACCAACTGCTATTTTATAACACGACATAGCCACTGGGAAAGTGCCCATCTGCTGGTGTTCAGGTTCTTCGCTACAGTCACCCCCGGCGAGAAGAGGGAGCCATCCTGGCGACTCATGGTGACGATGGAACCAGCGTATCATAGTAGGTTCGAGTCGCTGAACATACACAGTCCCATGGCCGTTGCGCCGAAAATTCGATGAGGACATAACTGGTTCGACGATATAGTTCACTGGCGAAGTGCTTTTGATAACACGGTAAGGACCGTGGTATGCTTCGGAGAGAGACCTGGAGTAGGACATGGAACCCAAAGCCAAACAAGGGAGCCTGGAGACTGATCTCATGGCGCACTGGAAGTGTCGTGGCGAGATTTCTGTAGCTGCTGGTGTTCAGAAGTGGATGAACGAGCGAGCTGGCGGCATTCCTCAGCAAACTGCGAAATCTGGGAAATCGGTTTGCACTCGGAGGGATCAGGGCGGTATGGAACTACTGTGTCCAGCGTTCGGGTCGGCTCCCATCCGTAGAGAAGAAAGAACGCTGAAAATCCGGTAGTGGACTACGTCGCGTTATTCTACGCGTACGTGATGAACGGAAGGACCTGATTCCAGTTTAAATGGTGCGATGAAATATACATAGACAGCATGTCTCCAAGTGTGCGGTTGAATCGTTCGGTTAGACCGTTGGTTTGCGGAAGGTACGCTGTGGTAGTGCGATGAACGATGTTGTACTCAGCCAAGAGCGCTTCGATAACTTTCGATAAAAATACGCGACCTCTGTCGCTCAGCAGCTCCGTGTCGAAGGTTGAAACGACGGAGGAGGAAGGACGCCACGTCCCGCGATGTGGCTGTTAAAAATGCTGCTGTCTCAGGGTATCACGTGAGATGGTCAACCGCAACAATAATCCAGAGGTGTTCTCTGGATGTGCACGGTAGCGGCCCATAGAGGTCGATGCCCACTCTATCGAAGGAGCGAACAGGGCACGGCAGAGGCTGGAGTTCGCTCGTTGTTGATCGCGGGGGAGACTGACGGCGGTAGTAGTCTGTGCACGAACGAACATATTTTGTGATGAAGGTGTATATGCCTCGCCAGTAAAAGCGAAGGCGAAGTCTTCGGTATGTCTTCATGACACCTGCGTGGGCACACTGCGCATCACCGTGGAACGAAGAACAGATGTGCAAGCGTAAATGACGAGAGATCACAAGGAGCCATTTGCGACCTGCGGACAAATAGTTTCGGCGATAAAGAAGTTGGTCACAGACCGAGAAATGGGCAGCTTGGCGGCGGAGAGAGGGAGGTGCGGCTGCTGGCGATGGTGGTGACGAAAAGTCCACAATAAAAATGATCCATGGATCCTTTTGCTGTTCAGCAGCCTTGTCTGTGATATCAAGGCGGGCCAGAGTGCACTCCACAGAAGATAAATCTTCAGGGTCGTATGCTAGAGGAGACCTAGAAAGGGCATCTGCGTCTGTGCGCTTGCGGCCGGACCGGTATACAACTCGTATGTCATGTTCTTGCAGCCTTAGGGCCCATCGACCGAGGCGGCCAGACGGATCCCTTAGGGACGAGTGCCAACAAAGGTCGTGGTGGTCCGTCACCATTTTGAATGGGCGTCCGTAGAGGTACGGGCGAAATTTCGTAATAGCCCAAACGATCGCTAAGTATTCCTTCTCGGTCACGGAGTAGTTGACTTCGGCTTTTGTAAGGGTACGGCTGCCGTAAGCGACGACGTACTCCTCGAATCCGGTCTTGGATCGTGTGAGTACTGCACCCAGGCGAACACCACTGGCAGACCGAAGGGCATGAAGTCCGAAGGGCATGACGTTGAATTCGCACCGCCCGTCAGGTGTGACGGGCTTCTGTGACGGGACGATCCGCTTCTGCCATAGAAACTTACCAATAGCCGGACCGTAAATCCAACGAAGAGAAGAACTCGGCTCCTTGCAAGCAATCGAAGGTGTCATCTATGCGAGGAAGCGGATAGACATCTTTCCGCGTGTACTTGTTGAGGTGCCGGTAGTCCACGCAGAAGCGAATTGAGCCATCTTTTTTCGTCACAAGTACTACGGGAGAGCCCCAGGGGCTTGTCGAAGGGTGTACAACGTCGTACTTGAGCTTGAGCATGTCCGCGACCTGCTCATCGATGACTTGGCGGTCAGTGGGCGACACACTGTATGGCCGCTGTTTTAGGGATGCGTGGGAACCAGTGTGAATATGGTGCGAAACACTGGATGCCCGGCCCAATTCGACGCGTTGGACATCGAAAGAGTCTCGGAAACGATGTAGAAGGGCCAGAAGCTCGTCTCGTTGCGCAGGAGCTAAAGCGTCGTCGAGGGAACGTAAAAAGACATCGGAGTCACAGTTCACACTCGGCCCAAGCACGGTGAGGTGCAGTGATGGAGCGTTCTCGGATACATCGACGATGAAAGTATAGTCAACTGGCTCGACGTAGCCAAGACATTCACTGCCAACCAATGTGGTGGGGCATGACGACGGGTTTGAAACGGGAATCGTACCAAGACCTGAGCGAATTTAAAGGACTGCAAAAGGTAGCGGCAAATATTTCCGGGAGCTGAAGAGTGTTAACGGTGTAAAAAAACGGTGGCGTCCGACAGGCAGTCACAAGACACGGAAACAAGCACTGAGTTGCCGGGCGGAATGTCAGTATCGTCGGTGGCCACCAATTTGGCGGTACGTTCGGGGGTAGCGGTGTCGTCAAACGGGAAAATTTCAACCTCAGCACAAGCACACCGAATGATAGCGTGATGTCTGGAAAAAAAGTCCCTACCGAGGATGATATCGTGCGAACAGGAAGTCAAAACGGTGAACTGGATGATATAGACGTTTTTCTGGATTGTAAGTCGGGCGGTGCACGTGGCCAATGGTTTCACGTCTTGAGCTTTTGCGTTCCGGAGGATGAGTCCAGAAAGTGGTGTGGTCACTTTACCCAAGGAACGACAAAGGCTTTCACCTATTACAGACACAGCGGCACCAGTATCGATAAGAGCGAATGCGGACACACCTTCTACGGTAACGTCAATCACATTGTTAGGCGAAAACGGAGGACTTGAGCAGTTCGATGTAGGCGCAGTTCTTGCCTCAGGAACTGAGGCCGCTAGTGTCCCTCAGCTGCGGGGTTGGCACGTGGGCGCATCGGGGAAACTGAGCGGCGACGCGGAGAAAACGAACGGGGCCTTGAAGGCTTCGAGGTCGGCTGGTCAGCTGAGTACGAATAGGGGGTTGCGCTAGAAGTAGCGGAGCGAAAAGGGGTGGAAATCTATGGGCTAGGAACTGGTAGGCGTCAACGCGAAGTTGTGGTCGACGGCGACATAAACGTGCCACATGTCCCGGACGTCGACAAGCGAAAACAATTGGGCGGTTGTCGAGGGTGCATCAGGGCTTCGGGGTCCGAGGTGCCATTCGAGGATACGGCGCCGCTGGCTGCTCCGCGGGGCATACAAAGGAAGGGAATGGTGCTAGCGGCAGTCTTGTGACGACGAAAGCGTAGGAGAGCGGAGCTTTGACGTGTGGTTTGTGGGAACGCGACCTTAGGGCGTTCCCTTTGGGTCGGCTTCGCCACGCCGCTTGCTCCTCGCGGGAACTTGCTCGGCGAGACGTCAGCGAGGGGGATCTACCTCCTCGCCGAACGAGTGTCTTGTGGTGGGTGAGAGCGTGGGATGCGGGCGGTAGGGGGGAAGTTGGAGCTCGGGAAGCGAGGCGAGAGGACGTCCCTAGCGACCTCCTTCCTTCGAGGATCGGGCAAAAAGGAGGGCGACAATGGCTGCCATCGGCGTCCCAGCGAAGCAAACGCGAGCGCGCTGAGGCGCCCCCGGAGATGACTGTTGTCGCGGTGAGTCGAACGTCTCGATTCCCTTAAATTGCCCGGGCGAGGAACTAGATCCTCGCCGCCAACCAGCTAGCCTGCATGCTCTTTGAATATTTATTATCCTGTAATAAATGTCAATGAGCGAAAACACTTGTCGCTTCCTTTGTTCCGTCGAGCCACGGCCCGCCGCGGCTGGCGCCGTACAGCGCGCAGCCGCGGGGTGGGGGCAGATAGCTTACTAGCGGGGCGAAACGAGAAGACAAAGACTGACTAGTCTCTCTCGTCGCCGGTTTGCTATTGCAGGGAAAAGTAAACCAAGCTACTTTAACCCCTCTATAACCCCACATCTGGCGGATAAACGTGGGGCTGGCTCTCGGAACATGGAACATGTCTTTGTTCGGTGTGAGAAAAGTTCTTTGTCCGAACCTGACAAGTGTTACTGCTAGCGTGAATCAGATCGCTAGCGGAGGCAGGCGTACTTTCTTGAGAGCGGAGTGAACGTTGCTACATCGTGCTAGAACATGTGAGCGCCGAGTTTTCTCAGTGCGCCGTTTAGGCGGGACGTTTATGCCGCGGCAAATTGAGGCACTGAAATTTTGACGTCCAGCACCCATGACGCGCTAGGGCATAAGGTCCGCGCTGTAATTGCAAGCCCGAAGTGAGCGAGTACGGAAGCTGCGTTGTTTGGCCCGATTTTATTTTTCTCTGCTGTCTCTTTTATGGACTCCGGGAGTCGGGGCTCTTGGAGCCGTGTGGCCAGGGGCCACGGGTGCCGTATGGTATTGCGGTTCGGCACCGGGCGTTCCGACATCGCAAGACGCGATGGGCGCCGCCGCTCATTAAGCTGTTTGTGTTGCAGCGAGCGGGTAGGGCCGACGACAAAGCCGATGTCTCCTTCACGGCTGTGCGAATGGGGCAGTAGAGCAAGCCTCTGGGTTGCCGGTCGTTGTCAAAAATGCGTGTTGCCCGAAGGCTTTTCGGAGCCGGCACCGCATGGGAGAGGGCACGCCGAGGAGGACATGGCTCGGTAGCAGACGGACTGGAAACGGCCCCTCTTCTCCTCTGAATGGCGGGGTGCGTGTCGTCGGAATGTTTTTTTTAAGTGGTTCTGCACGTAGCGGGGAAAAATATCTCCTTCGCCTCGAGAAAGTGAGTTTTTGTGCGCTGTCGGAAACCGTCTTTTGGCAGCCGCAATTGTTTAGCGTCGTGCCACGCGGCCGATGCTGAGGAATAGCATTTCTTCCTTGCCTGAGTTCAGGGCTTGCGGGAATGCTTGATGTGATACGCAATGCGAGTTGAGTCACCCAGGCTTGCTTGCTACGCGATGTCTTTGCTGCCACCTGCTGCTCCGGGTCAGCGAGCGTTCGAGAGCTGGGGAGCATTCGCGGCGGTCCTGGCGTGGTGGCTACTTGGAGGCGGCCTGGCAGCGGCTCCGTGGGAGCTCCCTACGGCTTCTGTTTACCTCCATGAGGGAGGGCGTGTTGGTGCGGGCGGCGCCGTCGTGTGCTTCATCGCTAGGCGTCACTTCGGTGCTGGGCCGCACTTTGCGGTCGGGAGGTTCCTGGGCCTGCTGATACGTCCTCGGTGCATCCTGGCTGAGAGCAGCGGCTGTACGGCGGTCATCTGTCAGCGCAGTCGCTACACTTGCTCAAGCTGGCTTCAGCCCTACGCTCCGAAACCCTGGCCTCCTGTCTTCGGCCAGGGCCGGACGGGACCTGCTGATGACCACCACCGACTGAGAAGCGCGCCAGTGTGAGTGACAATTGCTCGATCTTGCCTACGCGTCGCTACATCGAACCGTGGGTTGAGAACTCTGCAGCCCGGGGTGCATTGGTGTTGCTTGTGCCTTCTCGGTGGGACGAAATGCAGGCAGCCCCTGACACCGCTGTCAACGACAAGACTGCATCTGTGCATGACATGCGTGTTCGAACAACCTCGGTGTTACCTGCGACACCTGAGCGTTAGATTGTGCATGTGGCTGACGATGCCTGTTTGATGACGGCGAGTGCGAGGACAGCTACTACGCGGGGGCGAACCTTCATGTTCTGTATAGTGTTACGAACATTGCGTTTAGATGTCCCCGTGTGCTATTCTTTCCACCGTACGGAAACGTTTAAGGTTGGAGGGATGTGGGAACGCGACCTTAGCGCGTTCCCTTTGGGTCGGCTTCGCCACGCCGCTTGCTCCTCGCGGGAACTTGCTCGGCGAGACGTCAGCGAGGGGGATCTACCTCCTCGCCGAACGAGTGTCTTGTGGCCGGTGAGAGCGCGGGATGCGGGCGGTAGGGGGGAAGTCGGAGCTCGGGAAGCGAGGCGTCAGGACGCGCCTGGCAACCTCCTTCCTTCGAGGATCGGGCAAAAAGGAGAGCGACAATGGCTGCCATCGGTGTCCCAGCGAGGCAAACGCGAGCGCGCTGAGGCGGCGCCCCGGCGATGACTGTTTTCGCGGTGAGTCGAACCTCTCGATTCCCTTAAATTGCCCGGGCGAGGAACTATATCCTCGCCGTCAACCAGCTAGCCTGCATGCTCTTTGAATGTTTATTATCCTGTAATAAATGTCAATGAGCGAAAACACTTGTAGCTTCCTTTGTTCCGGTGAGCCACGGCCCCCCGCGGCTGGCGCGGCACAGCGCGCAGCCGCGGGGTGGGATATAGCTTGCTAGCGGGGCGAAACGAGAAGACGAAGACGGATTAGTCTCTCTCGTCACCGGTTTTGCTATTGCAGGGAAAAGTAAACCAATCTACTTTAACCCCTCTATCACCCCACAGGTTCAATAGGCGACACGACAGGAGGTGTGACCGGCGCGGCCACTGGTGAAACGATGGATGCCGGCGCAACTGGCGGCTCGGCAACATCGTCTCGGCAACAGGGGTCGGCAACAGGGATCTCAGCAAGGGATCGTCTCGGCAACATGCTCTCGGATCATCCGTTCTACAGCCCGAGGCAACGTGCAAGAGGGCAGTGGAGCGCAACGAAGCAGGGACAGCTGACGCGAAACCTCTTCTCGCACGAACTCCTCGATATGAGGTAGAAGAACCGATATGTCAGGAGATGCAGCCAATGCTGACAGCGGCCCACGTTGCGGTTCTTTCAGCAAAGGGCGTTGGCGGGTGAAAATGGGCTGCTTGCGGAGCTCTTCATAGCTCTGACACCAGTTCACGATGTCGCTAATAGTCTGCGGATTTTTGCTCAGCAGCATTTGAAACGCATCGTCTTCAATGCCCTTGAGAATGTGTTTGATCTCATCGCTTTCGGCCATGGCCGGATTTGCACGCCTTCACATGTCAACGACGTCCTCTATGTAAATGGTAAATGTTTCACCCACGTGCTGCACTCGCGCGCGCAGCCGCTGCTCGGCCTGGAGTATGCGAACTGCCGGACGGCCGAAACTTTCGTAAATGCATCCTTGAAACCTGGCCAAGTAGTGAAGGTAGATCCGTTTTTGTTAAATCACGTCTCAGCCAGTACCATAAAAAAGAAGCTGGCGTTATTGAGCTTCATCGTGTAATCCCATTTATTATAGGTGCTCACCCGTTCGAAGGTTGAAGGCCAGTCTTCTGCATCGGAGTCATCTGTGCCGCTAAAGAAGGGCGGGTCTCGTTGCCAGAACGTACCGGAGCAGGCGATGGGCTGCTGGGGTGTAGGCGGCATGTCGTCGCTGACCGGGAGTCTTCTGCTTCGCAATTCGAGGCAGTCAGGCCTTTCGGGGATCGCGATTCCGCAACCTCCACCAAAAATGTGGTGACGTTTATTGACACCTGCATGCGGTCACGTCGTCCAGTCAGGCAGAGTTCGAGGGAACGTAGCAAACCGCTGCTGAGGTGGTGGTGGTGGTGGTTCCAGTGAAATGGCGCGTACCATGTCAGGGGGATTGGCCAGGAAATGCACGCCTTACCAAAAGAAATTAGGTAATATTTGTAGGGAAAGAAAAATATTTAAATATTACAATGGATTAGCAGTAGATGTCTAGAGAAATAAAAGTAAATACATCCGAGCAGTGGGAGCATACACTTCGTCTCCTTCCGAATGCGCTGCATGGCATATAAGATTCTCGGAATATTGTCCACCAACTGCTATTTTATGACAGGACATAGCCACTGGGAGAGTGCCCATCGTCTGGTGTTCAGGTTCTTCGCTACAATACTTTTAATCGTCCCAAATAATTTAAACCGCTCTTCCTCCAAATACCCAAGACAAGGCTCTTTCTGCAAACTGTATAGAGAAGTAGGGTCGCTTTTGGTGGACGTTTCAGGGCGTAGCTCTTTGGCCCCCGTCGCTTTGCTGATTGGCGTCGCCGTTGTCATTACCGAGAGAACTATGCCAAGACCGAACAGTGAAAGAAACAAAATAGGATGCTGTCGCGAAATTGGGACGGGAGAGCAGTTCGCAGTGGCGGCGCGAGACGTTTCTTAGAAAGGGTGTGTTGGGGGGGGGGGGGGGGTTCAGGGGGGGGGGGGGGTTCAGTATGCTGTGCCCGCATGAGGCGCTGGACTGCGCGACGCGGATCGAAAGCGTTATGGGGGCGTGAGCGCAACAATGATGTGGATCGCTTACAAACATATCCATCTCAAATATTTGCCTTGAAATATTTTCCACAGTAAAAAGAGGTAAACACCTGCGCCCAGATATCGCATTAGGGTGTATTGTAATCGCCGGCCACTTTTGTTTTTCGCTTCCCTTCTATACCTCGTTGAAGTGTGTGATATCTTTGCCTACTCGCAAGCGGTTTTGATGTTTCTTCTCGCATGTTTCAACTGAAATAACGGGGTTCCCAGTATTCCGCTCGTCTCGACGGGGCAGCCAATCTGAAATTCCGCGCCGGAGCGTTAGATGCCGGGACGGTCCGCCCACCTAGCTCGGCGAGAAGAGCGGGGCCGGATTTCGGTGACGCCGCTCGTGACGTAGCGAGCCATGAACGCGCAATGATGCTCCCGCTTGCTATCGGAGCGGGCAGGACCGTCAAGAACGCTCAGGTAAATCTTTCTATTATTAGAAATTCGGCGGCTGTACAATGGGAATTCGGGCGCAACCGCCTGCGCAGAAAGAGGACGCTTGCGCCTGAAAGCATTCTGGCTTACACAGTGAAAACCGCCTCCACGCAAAAGCGCTCACGAAACAATACAACGTCGCCCGGATAACGAAATTCCCTTCCTGCAAAACGACAAGGTGAACATGTCGCGGCCGAGCAAACTGCATCACCTGCCTCTGTTTGTTAAAGTCGCGAACGCCGTGAATACTTAAAGTGAAAAAACACAGCAGCATAAAAGTGATACGTGCACAAACCAAGTCAACCCTCCCATCTTGAAAACTCGCTATCATCAGAGGGCATGTCGTCTTCGACGCAGTTTCCTGGATTTGCCGGCCGTCAGCGTCGGCTGACGACGACGATGCAATGCCCCCGTGGACGCATCTAAGCGATCCGGTCAGTGTGGATCGGAGAGGAAGCAAGTCGTGCACCTTGTTAATCGGGTTGGTGAGGCGGGGGTTAGTAGCAGCAAACAATGGGCGAGCAATGCGAAAGTCTACGCTGTCGCCCGCGTCACCTGACTCTGCCGAAGCAAGCAGACTTAGCTTGGTCGACGCTTCTGAACCCTTAAGGAGGGGTGGGCAGCGCATTATGAAGGTGGCTTGGCTTTCAGGACTGACCAGACGGGGGCCTTTCTCTTTGCGGGGAAGAGAATACGCGTACTTGGCGTATACGTTGAGCAGCTGCAGGCGGCATGGCGGCGAGACTAGAACCGACCCGCCACTGTCTTGACAACCGTGCAGGGTTTGCTTTGCTTCTTTCGGCTGCTGTGAGAGCCGCCAGAGGTACCAGGACAAGCGATGGTTTTGGCCGATACACGCCCTAAACTGCCCAGAGGCTTCTACGCGAGGTCGGTGCACGGGGTCAAGGTGAGGCTCGTGACGAAGAAGGTAAAGGTCGAAGTCGATGCCGCCGCCGCCCCCCCCCTCTACCCCCCGCGGCATCCGCAAACTACCTCCTCCAAAGGCGGTGGGTCGCTCTCCTCGAGTTTAATTTCTTGGCTGTTGCTCGTCGATTCATCAGTCGTCTTGGTTACGCGCAGGGGAGTACCTCCGCTTGACACCTCTGCAGGGTGACAGGGTGACTTCAGGAGCCCTATGTTAACACTGGAAAGTCGCTTGTACTTTGGGAGCCTTCTCGCGGGGTAGAGAGTTGCCTGGTGCATCGGAGAATGTTCTCGCAGAACGGGGATTCAAGAACGGGGACTCAGGCAGTCGGGGGAGTCAGTATTGCCCTTGCAGTGAGGACACTGGGATTTACAGTCTGTGTCTTCGTTCCCGTACACCGAGCAGCGGCAGCACCAGAGAACCTTGTATTCGCTAACTTGGTAGACGTTCTGGGCCAGTGGGCACTACTCGTCGCACACGTTTGTACTAGCACTGGGCCTTGAAGTCTCAAATGATCATGAATTTGGGCACGGCCTTGTGCCCCTCTATATTCACAAGCCGCACATTCCTGTTGATATGCTGAATCGCAGAATGCGTCGGTTCGTTGGCATTGAAATTTGTTTCCATACGGTTTCAGTTCTCCCGCGAGTTCCGCATAGCTAACAACGGGATTCAGGCGCTCCACCGTCACGTCGACAACCTGCGAACCCATCAAGACTACACGACATGAAAGGCTGTTCATGACAACGGCTCCAATTCAGCGATTGTGCAGGATCAAGCAGTAGCAGCCACCGCGCCGAACTTATATTCTATCTGGTGCATCAGGGTGTCCATGGCATAACGGCCGACGATCCCCTCAAAGGCATGTACAAGGTCATCCACGATGGCATCCTACGCTTCCGCGAAGTAGAAAGCATAGGCATTGGGTAGTGACCAAAAACCTCCCAAAAAGCCAGGATGACGTGTCCTTTGATGCCCAAGATGGTGGTCCAGTGGTCAGTAGGCCAGATGGTGTCGAGGAGGGTGGAAGCACCCCAACGAAAACCGTAGGACGGCACTACGGCGACAAGAGAAAGATTCATTTCTGCAGATGAAGAGCGCATTGCCCATTTGGAACACTGACCACGCACCGCCCTAGATCAACAGAAGCTTGCCAGCTTTTAACACCGAAGTTATCCAAGAATATTTTTAGGTTGAAAGGCTTTCGAGCGAAATTTTTGCTTGTGCCTTTCACGTCTCAAAACGTGCACATCGCCGGTGGCTGGTATGAGCGCGCGCGGATGAGAAGGAGGAGTGAAACTTTATTTTTGATAAGAATAAAAGAGATTTCGGGCCTCCGGCCCTCTGTACAAGTGCAGTCCCTATTCCGGTACCCCATTGGTCAAGGCCGCCGCTCTCGCCCATCGAACTAGAGCCCTTTGAGATTCCAGCCCCGAGCAATTGAGAAGGGCTGCCTCCTATGCCTCTTTGGTATGGGAAGGGTTGGGGGATAACGCAGGGTTGCTCTGCCATGCCCACAACATGTCGAAGATACGGCATAGAGCTTCATACAATAATAACTAGTGGGGAAACTGACTCTAGTGTCAGTGCGAACCCCGAAACGGCGCTTACGATGGGAACAATGGGCAGTTCCGGAACCGGATTGTGTAAGATAGAAACGGGCCTATGTCTGCGCAAATTGTGCTTTTTCTTCAACAAAACTCTTATTCCGCGGTTCACTGTTTACAAATTACATGGCATACAAAACAAAGTAACAAAAAAAAGGTTTTGTGCGAAATAAAACGGCGCGTTTAAATAGAAAGCAAACGCGGAGTCGAGGAGGTTTGCGGAGTACGCTTGCCATTTGCCGCAAATTACACTGGGACGCGGGCTTTTCCAACAACTGTTCATAAAAGTCTGGGCGCTTGTAGTTCATAATACTGAGAAAAGTTTCATGCTCTTAAAAAAGAAACCGATTAATTTTTGAAGAAGTTATTCCTGCATGGATTAGTGACATTCATCAAGCAGCTTTCCTATCAGCCGCCAGTACTGCTGGTCTACGCCGCAGGAGCTGGCGTTCGCAGGACAGGCTTAGCTGTTTCAAGCAATTCGCAATCGTTATCAAGTTCGAAAAGACATTTCTCTGCTGAATGAGCAGCGCCGCAATTCCTAATTCGCAGACAATTTCGCCGAACTCTGTGCCGTCATTTGTGTTTCCGTGTTCGCTGTGCCAGCAATGAATTTAAAACCCACCCTATTCACCACTCTGGTTATAAAACATTTCCACTCAGGGCGGCGTAATTGCTTCTGCGGTATTCAGCTCCAGGACAAACGTATTTTCGAACGCTTCTTCGAACGTAGGCAAATGAGTTCATGCGTGTCCAAAACGAAAGAAAACGAAACTGCGTGCAAGATTCAATCCATTACAACTTCGACAAGCCATCGAGCGCAAATCCGGATATAGAACTAAGAAGTTTAAGTTGAAGTAGAAGTTGTTAATTATTGTGCAGCTTTCACATGTACAAAATACACACAGCAGTGTCTGGGTCCTTAGCCTTAGGCTAGTTATGGACCCATTTGAAACATAGAAATTGACATAGGGGAGTACCAACACGCGTACAACAATTATATAAAAATGTATAAAGATAAAGACAGCTTGCGAACAGCAGAGCACACAAAATAAAGTAAAACAGAAAGATTAGGAATCACTAGTTAAAGCCTTACGATACAAGAGGACACTTAAAAAAATAATTTACAGAAAAAAAAAATTCGAAAAATACAGGGAATATTACAAGGATATCGCAATACATAACGATGATCGGCTTGCCGTACCAGAAAAGGAGTGTGATTTTAGGAGAAGGAAGATAAAAAATAAGCTTTCAAATACGTCGTGACATTAAAAGCACGTTGATTTAAACACAAGATGACTGTACACGCAAGCTCGTTCCAAATCTTCACACCAGTATACTGCAATCGCCGCTGGCCGTATACATTGTGTATAGGTGGTATTAAATGGAGAGGCAGAACGACTATTTATGTTAGATTTTCTAAGCATTGTCGCTGGGAAAGGCAAGTTGTTATGAATGACGTTATGCAATAAAATGACTGAACGGTAGTCACGCAGCAATATCACCGGCATTATGTTACTGTGAATAAACAATGGTTTCAACGGTGAGCAATGTGCTACAGAATTAATTATCCGTAACGCTCTTTTTTGGAGGCGCAAAATTGGTGCAATATACGTGCTGTAAGTGAATCTCCATGCTTCAATGCAGTATGACAAGTGTGAGTGAAATATAGAAAAATATACAGTGCGCATTGTTTGAAAATCGAAGTGGCGTCGACTTTTGGCCAGAATGAAACAAGCATAAGACAGTTTTTTTCTAAGATTGTCTGTGTGGGGCCTCCAGTTAAACGGTTCGTCGAGAATCACTCCCAAATAGGAGATTGTCTCAACACGACGAATTTCGGTATCGCGTATGCGTACTGCGATTGGTATAGTATTGTGGGCTTTATATGGGGACCTGAACAAAATATATTTCGTTTTAGAGGTGTTCAGAGTCAGTTTGTTAGACACAAACCATTTGTGAACATTTTCTAGTTCGTTGTTGATATTGCAGTCGGCATCCAACAACGATTTTGACCTTACTAATATTGCAGTGTCATCGGCGTACATAACAGCCTGAGCACTACGTAGACAATCAGGCAGGTCGTTGATGTACAGTGTAAATAGTAAGGGCCCTAATACTGACCCCTGGGGTACTCCCATGTTTATTTGTTTTAAGCTAGAGGTATGTTGGTCTATATTTACTGCTTGTTGGCGACTGCTGAGGTAACTTCTGAAGAACTCGAGAGCCACACCCCTAATCACATATCGTTGTAACTTACTTAGTAAAATGTCGTGGTCAACGGTATCGACTGCTGTTTTGATGTCCAAAAAAACAACGACTGGATATTCATTGTTGTTATTGCCCTCATTAATTAAATCAGAAACACAAATTATTGCCGATGTAGTAGACTTAGTATCTCGAAACCCATGCTGATGAGGTGAAATTATGCCATTTTTATTAAGAAACTGCCGTACTCCCTTGGCTATTAGCTTTTCAAATAAAGTATTAATGCAACTAACAACAGAAATTAGCCTGTAATTACCGCAGTCATTAGGGTCTCCAGCTTTGTATATTGTAACAACACGAGCGACTTTCAAAACATCAGGATAGACACCAGTGAAGAATGCCTTATTGAAAAGCGAGACGAAAGTGGGGGCCAGAGTGTTAATGTTGTTTTTAAGGATAGATACCGGAATGGTATCGATTCCATTACCCTTACCAGAGTCAAGCAGTTTGGCAATTGATATAACTTCTTCGCATGTTATGTCCCAGAAAGCGAGAGATAACTCGTGCCACGGAAGCAGGTGAAGGCATTCAGTATCATGCATCTCGGCTATCAAGTTCGTGCCAACAGCGCAAAAGTGGTTGTTAAACTTTTCAGTTAACGCTTGGAAATCAGCTGAGCAGTATAGAACGGGTAACATTCTCTGGGAACGCTAGGTCGAATGATAGAATTTATGGTTGCCCAAAGGTGTTTAGTGTTTCCTGCTGAATGATTAATTCGAGTACAGTAAAACTGCTTTTGATGTCTGCGCATCATGGCCACAGCTTTATTTCTATGCTTCTTATGCTGAAAAAAATAGTAAGCATTTCCTCTGTTTTGTTTCATTTTTTGATGCCAGTGGTCACAAATTTTTATCGCTTCTAGAACCGACTCAGTCATCCAAGGGCAGATTGGATGAGTATAATATTTTTTATGGCTGATTTCACGGCACTCTTTAAGTACGGCTTGAATTTGTTCGGTCAACAGACAGCAATGTTCATCAGCAGTCATAGGGTTAAATGTCTTAAAACTGTACTGGGACAATAGCGTTGTTGCTTTAGTAAAATTAGTTCGAGTGACATATTCAGCGCTAATTCTGCGTTCTCGGTGCGCATTCTTTAAACGGTACAGAAGGGCAACACCCAGGTGATCAGCAATAGCGGTGTCGTATACACCAGACAAAAAACAGGCCCGAGCAAAGTAACACAAGATATGATCAATGCACGTGGCACTTGTTTCCGTTATTCTGGTTGGCGTTGAAATAAAATTATGAAAACCATACGAATCGAGGAGGCCTGTGTATCCTTGAATGGAACTGCCTAAAATATCGATGTTTGTATCGCCCAATATAACGGCTCGTTTATTGTTCTCCGTGAGCAGAGCAAACACCGTTTCTAAGTCATCGAAGAAAAGGCTGTGGTCAGTCTGAGGTGCCTTGTACACGACTCCTAAGAGTACGTCCTCTAGCTCAACAAACAAAATTTCAGCGTCACAACGCACAGAGGAATTCAGCAAATGACATGGTTCAAAAGTTACGGAGCTCCTAATATACAAACCAACGCCACCTCCTCGGTTACTGGAAATTCTAGGTCGGGATAGAAATATGTAGTTAGGTATGTTGTAGCACTCGGAAGGCATCAGTCAGGTTTCTGTTACAGCGATAACATCATACAAAAAGCTGTGCTGCGCTAAGAAAGCGCACAGTGTCAACATTTTTCGCAATACTCGTGCTTTACCGTGCAATACTGATCACGGCTGGTTTAGTCTGCAAAAATCATTAACAACGCTGATGTTCAGCATATGAAACAAGGATGAGAAAAAGAAGAAAAAGAGAAAAAAAGAAAAAAGAAAAAAGAGACAAAAAAAAGACGGGGGGCGGGTCTGGTTGGGGGGGGGGGAGCCACAGAGGTTGACGCTACTTGGGCAAGATCGGCTTCAGTGCTTATTCTAATCGTCTTAGAATTATCAGACTTCTTCATAAGAATGTCACCTTTGCTCACCCAAGCGTAGCTACAATTGTGCTGCTTTTTTGCAGCAATAGATTGCCAAGTAATTGCTTGTACACAGGGCAAAGATGCTCGTTTACGTAAATCGGCGTAGTGCCGCTTAGTCCCAAATCTGAAGCATTGAGGCGCGCCGTTTTCGAAGAGGCGAGTAGCTTATCCCGGGCGGAACATGATAGAAACTTTACGATAATGTTCGCCTGGTTTTTGTCCTTCGTCGGGACCCAGTGCGCAACATCAATGTCAGCCGATGTCATCTCCGCGCCAACCTTCTCGGCTAGAGCGAGAACTATATCCATTTCTGTTTTTCCAGCTGTTTTCGGCACTCCCTTTAACTCCAGATTAGATCGGCGGCTGTACTGTTGCAGTTCTGCCAGTTCGGCCCTGACAGTCATCAGTTCTGTTTTCAAGGCACAGTTTTCGCTCTTCAGGCGGCTTTGTTCGGCATCTACTCCCTGTAACTGCCTTTGTGCTTCTTCAAGCGATTTCTTGAAAGAATCAAAGCAGTCACTCATGCGCCCGACAGATTCCTTTAACGTTGAAAGTTCCTGACCAATTCTAGAGTTCATTTCCTCCATTTTGCCATTTATCTTAACGAGTAAGCTTCCAAGCTCCTTCACTGTGGTGGGAAACTTGTCGAAGAGTTTTTCACTGGCCTCTTTTTTCTCAGCATCGGTACCCTTTAAATCATCATACATTGCACGGGACGATCCAGGCACAAGCTACGTAAAATTTTAAAACAAGATACTATTTACACACCTGAAATGCACAAGTGCGGTGAGCGGGCTGCCAGTCCTTTCGTGCCTGGATCGTCCCCTACAAGTGGTGCATGGCTCGGTGCGAGGTGCAGATTTATGTGCTTCGACTACGGTGCGTCAGCGACGACTTTGTGGAGTCGGCGCAGTGGCGTCCAGCTTCCTAATCGTGATGGAGAGGGCACGAAGAGGGCCAGTCCTGGCAGGCACACGTTGAAAGCCAAGCAACCGGGGACAACAGTAGGAGCCGGGATTCCTGAAATGCACAAGTGCGGTGAGCGGGCTGCCAGTCCTTTATTGCCTGGATCGTCCCCTTGTAGTGGAACTGCGAAACGAAGTGGAAACGAAACTGCGTGCAGGATTGAATCCATTACAACTTAGACAAGCCATCGAGCGCAAATCCGGATATAGAACTACGCATCACGCCCTCTGCGGTGGACGATCGCAGCGCCAGATTCCTCTCTAGTTGTTAATTTATGAAACTCTATGGGATAGGCGCAGCGCATGCACTTGCAGCTAAGTTTGTGACATCACAGACGCTATGCCTCGTGCCCGTTGGACTGGTGGGAGATTTAAAAATTGACAACTCGCGGGGAAATGCCAACTGGCTGCTGACCGCTTTTTTCGATGTGGGGGGGATTTGGGTTGGTGTGGTGTGGTACAGAGACAATAGGATGCCCTCGGCGGCGAAGGGAAACGGATCGCCGCATGTTTTTTCGAAAGAATTAAGCTGGATAGGTTGTACAGTTTATCCAGCTAGTTGGCTTGGAAGTATGCTCACCAGCAAAAAAAATGTTTTTTTACGCACTCCCTGGAGTGCGCCCAACTTCGACGGTCATCTCTCTCCACAATGGGGAAAAGCAGTGATTTTCTTCATTTATTTTTTCCCAAGTGCTCCGGCCGACACCGGCGCGCACCGATCTCGTTCTTACCTTCTATGCGCCGCAGAACGTGCCCGCTCGCAACCCAAACGTGGCCCGACCATCGCTGCTATTCATCTCAAACACCAGTTTATAATAGCAGAATAGTATAATTTTACCACAGATTCACAGTGACTGCAGTAAAGGAACTGCTGCTTTTTGCCCTTTTAGGCTTTGATTTGCACTCTACCCCCCATAAAATTATACCAACCACTCTGTTGATTCATTGCAAAGGCAACCTGGAATGGTTTCAGCTGATTTGGAATAACAAAAAAGCATTGTGTCAGTATAATTGTGTCTCAGCATTGTTCATTTTAGGACTGTTTTAAGTGCAGAGAACGTTTAGGGCTCGCCTTGTCATCGTAGTCCACTAGCTGGACCCAAGTAGAGCCACACGGCGTTCCGTCATAGCGTTCCGTCATAGCGCAGCGTCCCACAGAGGCTTCGAAAGCCAAGCGGTTTAGAACCGTTTCAAATTCGTGAACCGTGTGAAATGTATATAACCTGTCGCCGAATTCCCTCATAGCACTACAAATCTTATCTTTCTGGGGAAATTACCATCGCATGGTTTCCTGGGACATGCAGGAAGACGATGCGGGCGACACCTACATGCCACGGAGAGCTGGGGGCATAGCTCGGGTATAGTGTACTATAGCTCGGGCTCCCCGCGCGCCTCTGGCGGTGCGAGGCTCCCCCGTCGGAAGTCGAAGAACAAATGCCCGTCCTGGGTGCCACGCAAATAAATCCTCGTTCTTTGTTTTTCCAACGACGAGCTTCATTTAGCAGTTCCCGCCACGCCTTGGCTTAACATTTTTTGATGCCGACGACCCGGTACCCACAGCCGGTAGCTGCCGAGAGCGTCGAGGCAGCGGAGTTCCCCTGGAGAAGCTGAAATTCAAGAGGACCTGGAAAAGGGCGCAGAACACAAACATCATCAACAAGGCAAACTCGCATCGGCCGGCCCCTGAGCAACGAACGACCAGCTAGCGTCGCTTTACGAGAGGGTCAAGACCAATAACGACGAGCTGAATAAGATCAACGAAGCGCTTGAAGCTTACATTCAGGATAAAAGGGCATTTGAGACCGAATATGCGGGAGTGTCATGGTATTATGGTAGCGCAACATGGTATCATGGTAGCGCAACACGCATCCTCGCGCAGATAAAAAGCAAGAGGAACCGCCTTTCCAGGCAGCTGCACCTATGCCCGGACCCGTAACAAACGTCGCGCCCAAGTCGCTTCTACGACTTTGGAGAGAACCGGGACAAACTTAGCGAAATTGACCATCGCTCCTTTGTGTGGTGACCTGTGCCGGTGGAATGAATTTTGGGAGCAATTCTACCAAGTAATAAGCAAATATAGCGTCCTTGCAACTTGTGAGAAATTCAGCTTCCGCCGACTCTTTCGGAAAGGAGATGCTGCTTCAGCAATCACAGCTCTATCTACGACCGAGACTTGCTACCAGGCTGCCTTTGCAATGCTGAAGAAGCGTTTCGGCAATCGCGCACGACCCGAAAAAAAATATTTCGCCAGGCTCCGAAAGATCAACCCTGTCAGGTTTTCGAATAGCTCAAGTGACCTTCAATAGCTAAATGACGAGTTTTAGAAAACATCCATGGCCTCGAAATCCTAGGTACGAAGTGGTCCTACTTTTCGTCGATGCTCTCAGACATCCTGTTGCGAGCGTTTCCGCATGACATCGTCCTCCACTACCACCACACGCGCGGTGCTGAAACGTCTGTACCGCATCTGAGGAAGAGCCGACAGACCTAGACCGTCTTTTGAAGCTCCTCAGCACCGAGCTCGAGAAAGTTGAAAAAAGTGACTTCAAGAGTGGGAGAGGACGAGACACCAGGCCTGAATGTGAGAGAGACATAAACTTCCGCCTTAGAGACTCCAAGCCCACGCCGTGTGTTTTCCGCAGCAATTCGGCGAAGTCCGGTGTCGGATGCTCATTCTGCAAGTGAGAAGGTCACATTACCAAGTCTTGTTCAGCGGATATACCCTTGGAGAAAAAAAAAGCAAACTTTATCAAAGCCGATGCGATGCACTCCAAGCACGCTGAAAGACCCTCGAGCACGTGACTGTCGCCGGAGGATTACCTGCAATGCGTGCGCCAGTAGACATGCGTCCAGGGTGTGCAGCTCGAGGAAAAGCAATCCACGGGATTTTGCTACTGAACGAAGTCCGAACCCACGCACGAAGACCGACCGAACCCACGCACGATGGTCTCCGCATCAGTCGGAAAGAATTCTGGAGTTGATACAACTGGATGCGTTCTCTTTCAATCTTTTCAAGCGTGCGCAGTGAGTGACAATGCCTGCGGCTACGTCAAAGGCATATTCTACGGCGGCTCGGCGGTCATTTGTGACCGAAGAACTTTGCGAGCACCACAAGTTGGAAGACATCAGCTTCATCGAGAGCACTCTGAACAAGTTCGCCAACGCCAAACATCAACCGGCCGCGAGGCGACGGATCGTTGATCTTCCACTGAAAAGCCAATTTTTCGACACCGAAGTTGTCCTGAGTGCCATAGAAATACCACGCATCTTACAGGACATTGCGGGCTCTACGATGAATTCTTTTATTGTTGTGGCTTGCAAAACAGCGAGAAAAGACGTTGCTGATGAGCTGTTTCACCCTAACATTATCACTTGCGGCGGCATTAGCATGCTGATTGGATCGGACCAGATGTGGACCACAATGTGTAACGAATTGGTGGGGTCTGACGAATAGCAGGCTCTGGTTGCTAGAAACACAAAACTTGGATGGGCGTTTTAAGGTAGCAGCACCGAGTTCACAGCGACAGCAAATACATCGCGCACGATGGTATGCGTTCAGATGGCCGACCTAACCCAATGCGACGATACCCTTCGATCGTTTTGTGAAGTTGAAACCATAGGCATCCTGCGTTCGATGGGCAGTGCTCCTTCAAAAAAGGCAGCGTCAGAGGACTTCGAGAACAACGTCTCTTTCCGACATGAACAATACGAAGTGGAGCTGCCATGTAAAACTAATGTTGAGGTTTCGGACATGGACGTAGCCACTACAATGCTCCAGAAACTTCATCGACTGGAGAAAAAAGGACTGCTGCGCACCTATGACACCATGATTAGAGAATATATACGAGAAGGGCATTCCGAAATAATATTGGAACCACCATCCACTTAAGAAAAACTATAGTATATGCCTCACAAAGACGTCCTAAGAGAGCAAGCCCTGACAACAAAAGTGAAGAGTGTCTTTGGCGCTTCTTTACATGCGAAATAAGCAAATTACTGAATGAGTGTCTAGTAAAGGACGACAGTTTGTACAAGGACATGGGAAGGATAATTCTTCTTTTAATGAGGCAGCGTATTGCTCCGTTCGCAGACATGAAAAAGCGTTCCTCCAAATCTCCATCAAAGGAGACAGATACGTTTTGCTTTCTTCGGTTCAAAGAAGAAAACCCTGTGAAGTTCTCTGTAAGCCAACAACAGTAATGGAGGATGACACGCGTACCCTTCAGAGCTACGTGTAGGCCCTTCATGCTAACCACGACCATACTTCACTTGAAATCAGTGGCTGCAGAACCAGTCTATACGGCTAAAGGTCTGAGTGAGTTGTTTTATGTCGACGACCTTGTCACGGGTGCCGACTCCACAAAATAAGCAAAAAGTTGTGCTCTCAAGCACGCGGAAATATGCAGGCCGCAGGCATGACCCTCAGAAAATAAACCTGAAACTCTGGTGACTTAGAGCAGCATCTGATGTATAAATTCTATGTAGTCTCAAAGGAATGGTCATGCTCCACAAGTGCACAGTGAAAGTGCTAGGCACCACTCGGGACCCTCACAGAGACATGTTTCTGTTCCAGATGTCTGATCCTCTAGCCTTCCCAAAAGCGATGACTTGCACTAAGAGATTCGTTCTCGCAGGGACTTCTAGGATATTTCATCCACTAGGTTTTATTGGACCGTACACTCTGTCGGCAAGGCTTCTGTTTGAAAAGCTTTGGTGTCGAGGAATAGGCTAGGACAAGCAGCCACCTAAAGGTCTACAGAATGAATTGGACCAGTTGGTACTCCAGCACCCCAACTGGGAGGAAATCGCAGTTACCGGGTGCCTAATTACAGAAAAGTTTTGAACAAACTGGAATTACAAATCTTTTTGCAGTGCAAACCCGCAGGCGTATGAAGCGGTGGAATGCGTCATCACTGAGAAGGCCAAAAAGTGTGGCCTGCTGATCTACAAATTGGGTGTGGCCTCATTTGAAAAAATCACCTCACTTCAGTTGGAGCTTCCAAGAGATTTCTGCGGTTCGAGGGTGCGCAGCTACGTCAATGCCAGTTTCACGAACGTGGCATTTTCTAAGTAAGACACCCGGAGAAAAGAGGCAAAAACACCAATAATTTCATCCGCTCTTTGGAGTTCAAGCTGGAAGATGGACTTGTGGGAATCAGACCACACAAAGACTTTACCGTATTCAAATTCGCGCCAAGACATTTTCTCGCTGCCCAAAATGTGTGAAAAAGATCATCGACACAGTTCTCCGGAGCATGCAGGAATACGAGGAAGACGATACCTATCAGCGACGCAGATGCTGAGCGCACAGCGCCCGCTCCCGGCTCGCTTCTCGCGGTACGAGGCTCGCACCTCGAGCTGTCGAACATCTCACTCCCGTCTTGAGTGCCACGCAAAAAAAGGAGCACTGACACGAAAACTTTATGTTACACTTTTATTGCTTTTATCGATGCTTAATATTCTTGCTAACATAAAACAGCACTTCAAATACTTCAGCGCGCGATAGTTAATTACATTTAACGGCATGAAAATCGTTTGTTTCCAATTCCCGCGCTTTCATCCCGAACGGCGCATATGACAGACTCCCTGCCTGACCTCACCGCTTTGTGCGGACGTCACCGGAGCCCGATGAGAGGGTGTTGCGCCCGCTCGCCGCTCATGGGGCCGCGCGAGTGAAGTGACGTCACGAGTGTTTGACGGGCGCTGTCCCGTCATTCCTTTTTCCTCTCCTCGAGTGATGCCACGATGATGTCCATTTGCTGAGTACCGCTCCGCGCGCTGCTCCGGCGGCGCGATAAATGAGATCCTATTGAACTAAGTTCTTCGTGTCGCAGGCCGCTCCTATTTCAGCCTGGGTATTCTGTTGAGTGAAGAAAGCGAACTGTGGAATAATATTAACGCCGCAAATTGGTGTCAGTGCTCCTTTAATGATCGTGCTTTGTTCGTTCCACGACGAGCTTCATTTACCAGATCCCGCCACGCCTTGGCTCAAACCCTTTCTTTGGAGTTTAGTAGGTAGAAAAGGATGTCTTGAATTTTGTGCCAACAGTTTCGTAGGGCAAGAAGGCAGCCGCTATCCTTCTCGTTTTTCAACCGAAGGTTTAATTCTCGTAGCTGTGAAATAGGAACAAAATCGCAAATTGTGCAATGTCCCGACTTTGTTGGGTTCATAGGGTGAAAGGCCAACATGCTGCATTATTTCAGTAATCATGCAACAACAAGTGAAATTGTTATAAGCGCCTTAGGAAATCACAGAAGATATGGGTGGCCAAGGGTTTTCAATCCACCAGGTAGGAGACAACGCGGGAATTGTGCAACGGCCCGTCACGGTGTCCGTCAGTTCCTTCTGTGGCACGTTTTTATGTTGAATAACACAAATTACAGCGACAGGTATCAAGCATTCGTTATAAATGGTACCCCTATATATGCAAATTTTGCGACGTGTGTCACAACGTGCGGGGTTTGCGTGCTTTCCACGGCTGTGTGTCGCAGTGTGTCCATCGCCAGTAGTACGGGCATCCCTACAGCATGATCTGAGAAACACAAGTCCCAAACTTGAGAATTCTCGCGTTCTTGGGAAATAAATAATGACCGCTAGGCCTCTAGTTCTCGCGAACTACTTGTAAATGCGGTTTCTGTGTTCAGTTCTGTTTCTGCTAATAAACCTGAGTAGAAAGAAAATCTATTACATAGGAGTAGCACCCCCTTTAATGAGTAATGTTCGCGCTCCAGACGCTGCCCTCCCAGGGAGGACAAGCGACAAACGTACACAGTTGGAATATATAAAACAGGCAACGGCAATGTATTTCTTGTACCTCGGCATATTTATCTCCAATTCGTACATATGTCCGGTTTGCACATCTCGAAAATTTGTGTTTTTCACCAGATCAAGCTATAAAATTACAACCTTATAAAATACACTATTGCACAGTTTTGCGTTAAAAGTCAACTGAAGGCTATTCCCTTGGACTGGTCGTTTAGTTAATTTTAATTTATCTTCTTTGTCGAAATATCCTAGTCCACGGATAGGTTCCGCGGTCACAAGTAAAACACCACCCAAGACAAAGTCGTGAATACGCTCCTGTCATTGCAGGCTCTCCCACGCAGGAGTCAAGCCGCCTCCTTCGGATTCCTCGGGCCTATACGGACGAGCCGGTAACCAGCCTGGAGGCGAATTTTGCCTGGAACACCTGGAAACTGCCCGTTCCTTAAAATACGCCGAGAACATCCGGTTTTGCTCACATCCCGCTGTTCCCCTGGCAACAGGCCCTCATAAACGTTTTTGGTTACCTGTCCTGAGCGCACAGTAAGTACACTGCAAGACGGCGTATGAAGCGCGGGGCACGACAAAGCCATTCAATCGCTCCTGTAGTTACATGATGCGTATCTCGATTGTTGTAAACAAATATATCGCGGCAACCGCTGTCTAATCTTGGTGTCGTGCCCACACAATTTCCATTGACGTCTTCCGTTCAACTTGGATCTTGATGCTATCGACCTTCAAGGGCTTTCACGGTTGTTGCTGTTGCTCTTTAAGCTCAACCCAGGCCCACCTAAAGCCGACATCACGTCCCTCTTTAAGGCCATAAAGACATTGGAAATAAATTAACAGCTATGCGTAAAAATAAATCATAAATAGGAAACACATGCCGCTCAATATTTGCTTATAACTTGTCTGAATTCCCGACAAATTAGGTAAGCTAGAAACCAGGCAAGTCTATCAACATCGAAAATCTACGCCCCATTTCGTTAACCTCGTGTGTGGGAAAGCTTATGGAAACAATGTTTAGAGATAGGCTCTGCGATTACTTCGAGGTCCAGCACACTTTTGCCGACACTATGCACGGCTTTCGTCCACATCGCTCTGGTCGGGACATTCTCCTACAACTCCATCGTGACGTCATTGAGCCGATCGAGCATCCAAGTAACGATAAGGTAGTCTTCGCCTTATATCTTAAGGGGTCTTGTGATAACGTTACCCACGAAATCATTCTTATCCATCTGTACCAAACGAACTGTGGGTATGATTCTTTCAGGTACATTCGTCAGTTCCTGACTGAACGGCGGTCGTACCTCCGCATTCAAGGCAAGGAGCATGGCCCATATCCTCTGGATACTCGAGGAACACCAGAGGGAGCGGTCCTCTCTCCTCTGTTGTTCAATCTCGCCATGACTCATCTCCCCCCACTGCTGAAGGATATCCCCGGTGTACGGCGCGCTATGTACGCCGACGATATCACGCTGTGGGCAACCCAGGGTTCCCTTGGCAGCATTGAGGCCAGCCTGCAGCATGCAGCAACGTTCGTAGATGAATACGCCCGCCGCTGCGGCCTCGAATGTTCCCCTGCAAAATCGGAGGGCGTGACGTGCATCTTCGCCCCAAACCAAAAGACACGACTCAAATCGCGCTTTCCTTGAGCACCGGGCCAATCCCGGAACGCGAAGAAATCCCCGTCTTGGGACTCTTTATACAAAAGAGCAGGAAAGTCGACACAGCCCTGAGCAAGTTACGTATGGTCGGGGATCAAGTGGGCCGCATGGTCCGTCGGTTCTCAAACAAGCCGGGGGGGGGGGGGGGGGGGGGGGGGGGTCTCAGATGCCGCGATGCTTTGCGCCTCGACAACGCTTTCGTGACCAGTCGGATCCTCTATTTGACACCATACCTACGTTTGCGCAAATGTGATGTGCACACGCTCGAAGGCATTCTTCGTAAAATATACAAGCGCGCCCTCGCCGCACCGATCTCGACGTCTAACCAGCGTCTTGCAGATTTGGGCATGACCAACACGTACGGAGACGTCAAAGAGGCCCATCTCCATAACCAGTACCTGCGGCTTACCAAGTCGCACGCTGGGAGATGCCTCTTACGCCTCTACATCTCCTACACATATCAGGCAGAAGAGCGAACCACAGTTCCAGTGGACTGGCGTGGTGCCTTGGATATCCAGCCTTTACCCCAAAATATGGCTAGGGGGACTCACGAAGGCAGGCGAACTGCGTGGGTTACAGCCTTGCAAGGACTCTATGGGTCCTGGCCTGGAGTATTCTACACGGACGCGTCTGGCCCTCACTACGGGGGTGGTACACGGCAGCTGTAATCCATGAAAACGTGCCTGTTCAAGGGCTCACTTTTCGAGAACCGGACATTTCTCATGCGGAGGAAGTCGCCATAGCACTCGCCGCAGCGGACCCCGCATCTCGGATCATTATTACCGATTCGCGGAGTGCATGCCAAAATATTACCAAAGGTCGCATCACCATTCGCGCTGCTCGAATCCTCAAGGGCTGTCATTATATGGACCGCCCAAATACGCGTTTCGTCATCTGGACTCCAGCTCCCGCAGGACTAGGTGGTAACGAGGCTGCCGATGCTTCAGCCCGCGCGCTTGATTCCCTGGACCCTGCTTGCCCTCCATCTTTTGACGATCGAGAACCTAACGCGGTCAGCTCATTTCGTGACATCACACCGATATACAAATCGAACAGGCTCCGATTTCCGCCTCCGGCGCCGTGCCTGACTAAGGCTGACGGGCTCTGGCTCTTACGGCTATACACAAACATGGTATTGTGCCCGGTGATACTTAGGCACTTCAATTCGGCCTTCTCCGGGGAATGCCCACACTGTGATCATCCGTTGGCGGATACTTTCCACATGGTGTGGGCATGCCCATCCAACCCAGCGGTCCCCCCAATCACGTCCTCTTCCTCCCCTACCCGTGAGAGCTGGGAGGCTGCCCTGCTCGGCTGCTCGACCTTGGAGTTCCAAAGAGCCCTCGTGACCACTGCGCGCGCCGCCGTGGAAGCCACAGGGGTCCCGGACTAGGTACTCTTCCTAGAGTTTTTAAAGGGTCGGCGCCTAAGGCCGCCCCTGTCTCACACTTGTACATAGTCTTAATAAATGTTTTTCACCACCACCACCACTCGTATCTGCTCACGGGGTCTTCAAGACCTGTGTGTACCAGCTGTGGAGAGACCCTATCTGTAGTTCACATACTCATTCAATTCAAGGCACTCGACACAACACGACACAAACACTTCAGAGAACTCAAAAGACAACACATTCCCCTACATACATTGTTGTTTCTAGGTGAAGATGACATGGTTTCCGTGAAACGCGTGTTTATGTATTTTCAGACATTAGGTTTTTAAACCTCATTTTCTATCACGCATTATCAAATCTGGCCCTATACACTAGCCATCCCCATTATATTTCATTGATTTTACTATGTCCCATTTGCGCGTTTTTATACCTACCTTTTTGTTGTAACCACTTCTTTTCAATAAATAACTTCTTCTTTGGAGCTCTTTGCCCTCGTTGGCCTTGGGCTATTAAACATTACCATCACCATCATATTTTGGAATATCGCGTTTTGCTATCAGTTACCTCGCGCGAAGGAAACATGACTAGGCGCCATTCACTGCTGTAATTTTGCACTAAAGACGTACCTTTCACAATTGCAGAGGCATCCGCTGCAAGCTTTGTCTCTTTTCTCACGTCCAAGAAAGCGAGGAGCGTGGGAGACGTCATCGCTCGAGTATGGCTTTCCACTCTGGCGTGTGAGTTGCAGTCCCCTCGAAAACGATATCCTCCTTGACGAGGCTCCGCAAGAAAACAGTGTTGTCGCTTAGTCGGGGTATGTACTTGCGGAAGTTATTTACAATACCCATCAGTTTCCGTACTGCGTTTTTGTCATACGGTGCTGGCATACCTGGGATGCTTTTGACCAAGTCAGGGCTTAGGAGCACACTATATGCGTTGATCACGTCACCCCAAAATATTATCTCTCACACCTAAAACACATTTTTGTGGATAAATGTCAGCCCTTCTGTCTCTGCCCTTTTAGAGCGGCGCGCAAGCGTTCATGTTTCGCTTTGTCAGCTCCCCACAACAGGTCGTCATCGACGTACACGCGTACTTTAGGAACAGGTTCAAATGTTTTGGACAGAGCTTTTTGAAATACTTCGATGACCGATGAAACTCCGAACAGTGGCCCTAAAAAGTGAGAGCTCCAGAACGGTGTTCTAAACGTCCAGATCCGCGATGTACCTTCATCAAGTGGTGTCTGATTTAACCCGGAGTTTGCATGTCGACGTGAAAGGACTTGGGCCCTGACAACTCTCTTTCGATGTCTTTGCGGGCGGGCATGGGGTAGTGCTCACGCAATACATCTCGTGTTTCGTGAATACTCGGACCGACCAGTTCTTTTTAGGCACCGCAACCAAAGGGCTCACCCATTCAGCTGGTTCTTCTACTTTCACGATGATGGCTGCTTTTTCCATGCCTACCGGTTCGTCACGTAACGGTTCTTTTAAAGGCAGTGGAACTCTCACCGCTGGTTGCACGACTTGAACAGGACCTTGCCGCAGAGCCATCTTGTATTTTGTTTTTCCGCAACCCGTGCCTCGAAAAAGGCGCGCAAATTCTGTCTCGGGTGCCTCTGCTGCGCTTCGTCCTATCGAATCGACGGCTGCCGGGATGATGCCCATCTCTCGGCTAGTGCTCCGGCTTGGTACCCTTGTTTGGCGCCCGTTCTTGTCGATAAAGTAGCTGCCATCTTTCCTTGCCCCGTTCATCTCCAGCGCTGCGGTCCCAACGCCAATGTGTCATTACGGACCCATTGTAGGCGGTGAGCAATGCGGCGCTCTTCTGCAATGCCGTTTGTGAAATGCGTTTGAAAACGCAGAGCGCAATAAGGCTCACCTGAGAACCCGTATCCAGTTTCAGTTCAATTTCGCAGCTGTACGCCCAAGTGCGTACTGTCCAATCTTTTCCTGCGTTCGTGCTGATGCCGCAGATGCCAACTTCAAGCACGCCGAAGTGATTGTTCACGTCATTCTCAATATTGTTAACATTCGGGCTCTTGCAGAAGGAAGAAAAATGATTTTTCCGTTGCATGCGTAGCACACTTACTCGTAAGCTGGGCACTGGCGTCGGGCATGGATTTTAAAACATTACGTGGAACGACTTCTTGGCCCTTTGCCGCGTAAATTCCACCGGAAAAAGTCAACCTGTGCGCGCACATTGGTCCATGCAGTATTTTGTTCCGCCGCACCTTCTGCTGCTTTGCACATATTCTCTGCTTTCTGTAGAGTCAGGTTGTTGTCCTTCAATATTTTTAAAGCAAAGCTTTTTACCTCTACCCCCCAAGGGTTCTTTCGCGACCGTTGGTGTCACCAGAAAACTCCAGCGAACAAATAAAAGAATTTACTGACACCGCCGGGAAGAGAGAAGAAAAAAGAAAGGAAAGGCCGGGAGGTCAACCAGATGTAGAGCCCGGTTTGCTACCCTGCACTGGGGGAATGGGGCTCAGGGAATAAAAAGGGGGGGGGGGAGAAGAGGAAGAGATAGGAGTGGGAAAGCGCGCACTCTAGTCCCGTTTCGGGTACTATAGTCTTTCAAGCAAGTTCGTTTCACTCAGGAAGCGTAAAAGGGCTTTCGTCGCCTTCTGCGAGGTCGATGGTGAAGACCGAGGACTTAGAATAGTTTCCACCGTAAATGGTCGGTTGTCCAGTCGGCTCAGCGCGGTGGCAAGCACGCTCCTCTCTGACGAGTATTCGGGGCAGCGACACAGCACATGTTCTATAGTCTCTTCCGCCCCGCAGGCGTCACAGTTGGCGCCCCTGGCCATCCCGATGAGGAAGGAGTAGGCTTTCGTGAAGGTCACTCCCAACCACAGTCTACAAAGTAAAGTTGACTGGGGTCGAGACCGCCCATACGGAATACGGCGCTGAATAAGGGGATCCTGAATATACAGACGGGGATTCGAAAAGTCCGGTGTGTTCCATTGCTGCATAGTAATCGTGCGTGCAAGGGAGCGAAGCGTCCTGGCGGCATCGGTCCTTGAAAGCGGAAGTAGAATGGTGCGGTCGCTTTCATGGCCTGTACGGGCAGCTTCATCCGCCAGCACGTTACCGATGACTCCGCAGTGACCTGGAAGCCACTGGAAAATTACGTCATGGCCGGCTGTGATGGCTTGATGGAATTTTTCTCTTATCTCTGTCACCAGTTGGTGTAGGCGGCCGTAGCGCAGGGCTGCGCGTAAGCTCTGTAAGGCAGCCTTGGAATCCGAAAAATCGCCCAATTTTGAGAAGTAGCTCCGATGATATGATCAAAAGCCCCACGAATGGCTGCAAGTTCTGTAGCTGTCGAGCTCGTGGTATGGCCAATACGGAATCGAGTTGTTGCAAAATCTGCTGGCACAAACACTGCACCTTCCGAACTGGATGACGTTACTGAGCCATCTGTGTACACATGTTTCCGGTCGTTGTACCGTTCATACAGTAACAGCAGCGTAAGCTGTTGAAGGGCAAATGATGACAAGTCGGCTTTTTTTCGAATTCCCGGAACACTGAGACGAATCTCAGGTTGTGCCAGGCACCACAACGGGGAGGTCGGTGCTGCCGCAGGGGCGTACCTTGAAGGGATTTCCGCCCTGTGCGTTGTGATAATGGCTGAAAAAGTAGATCGTGGTCTACTTTGAGGAAGCTGCGCCGGATGGTGAGAAGGCAGCCTCGTGAGGAGCCTGATGTACAGGCGTAGTGTTTCAGTAGCCACGTACGTTGCTATTGGGTTTTCCTGCGCGATGCAAATGGTGCCCACTGTTGATGCACAACGCGGCAAACCAAGACACGTGCGCAGAGCCTGCGCTTGGACGCTCTGTATTACCCGCAGGTTAGTGGTACAAGTGTTGGAAATTTCTGGCAAGCTGTAACGCAAGGCGCCTGAAAAAAGTGCGGAGTACAGTTGCAGCCTTCCTCTTAGCGATGTTCCCCACGTCTTTCCAGCAAGAAATCTGAATATCTGGGCAATGGTGGTAAGTTTCTTCGTAAGGAAAGACACATGTGCGCTCCAGGAAATGGCCCTGTCGATAAATACACCAAGAAATTTGTGATGCCTGGAGTAGGGAACCAACCTCCCATTGATCTTGATGGAATATCAAAACATGGGGTTGCGGGTAAATGCAACCAGCGCGCACTTGTCACCCGAGATACTCAGACCTTGTTGCCGCAGGTAAGATCGCGTTGCATTGGCCGCCTTTTGAAGTCGTGAATCGAACCTGGAACTAATAGACTAACAAAGCAAGAGCCCGTTGTCTTACCGATTTAGCTACGAGCCCACGTGAAGACTGGGAAGACAGGTGGTGTACTCAGCAAGCACATCTACGCGTTTACCCCGTGCGTTCTCGCTGAATGCCACGTTAAAGCGTCACGCGACCACTCAAACCCGTCTAGCGGCCCTGTGCGCACCTTGGTCATCTGCTCAGCGTTACAAAAATTAAAGGAAGCTCACACCAATGCATGACATCTCATTTCTAGTACGCCAATTTGCTAAAGCCTGTGGCCTCCAGTGTTCACGTAAACAATCACAGCTCCTTGTCGTCCGCCCTCACGCTAAACCAAGCAATACGTTCAGATACTCCTTGATGGTCAGGCCATCACTCCAAGAGTCACGTCTCCTTGCAGCGCCTCAAAAACTGCATTAATGATGATTAAATCATACACATGATCAGGCGAGTTGTCACCAAGAAGCGAGGCCTAAAGGAATCCGGTACCTTTCGATTAATTGAAGCTTTTGCCCTCTCGAGAGTTACTTACCTCAACCCCCTGTCTTCTTCTCGACAAGGAAGACCTAGAGATGCTTTATATAATGATTAGAAAGGCGGTCGAGCAGGCCATTGGTCTTCTCATGAGTGCGTCCACACAGAGGCTGCTTAGCACGGGGCTCCACAACACGGTGGAACAGCTGATAGAAGGCCATCTTTCTATTCAGAAGGTCCGACTCAGAACTGCGATGGGTAACCGCATGCTTCACCAGATTGGCCGGGGAACCCAGAATGTCACTCCGCTTGACTTACTCCCAGACTCTTGGCGACTAAAACTAAAGGTGCTCCCTTGGCTTAGAAATATACACCCCTCACATATGACGAGGGTCACCGAAAAGCACGGGGTCAAGCGCTAAACACCACCCTCGGTGGGGATCATGCAGTTATCTACACAGACGCCTCCAAACATCGAGGGCTGCAATACGCCATCATCGTGGCTACCTCCAGAACCAACCTCCTTGCGTGTACCTCGCTTAGGACCCAAGAAATGACGCTGCAGAAGAGGCAGCCATCACCTTGGCTCTCGCTCAACCAGGGATTCGGAGGGTAGTCATCGATTTCCAGCAAGCCTACTGGAATTACCAGTAGGGTTAGGTGTTCTGACGGGTACTGCGCGTGCTAAAAAAATTCGCACCAGTGCACCCTGTGAATGTGGTTGAAAGCAAAGCTGTAAACGCCACCCACAACGATTACCCATGCGACGTCACTTAAATTCACTCACGTCGCTCTACACATAGTAAAACCAGAGGGAACTGAAATACACTTAACCACACCCTTTATTACTTCAAAGAGATATTCTTAGTAAGGTTAAAGCATGAATGCTGATTGGTGGAGTTCCATTGTATTGTTTGGAGACTTTTTTTGATAAAATTAAAGGAAGCTCCATCCCGGTGTTAGACGATATAACTTCTCCGTCTTTGCCGCCGCGGACGGAGGCGACGAGATTGATGGCAGAGACAGAGGAGGAGGAGGAGGAGGAAGAGGAGAGGAAATATTTTTAGTCAGATTTCTGAACCCCCCAGAGTGCGGCCCAGGAGAGTGATTCCTTCTTCACTGGAGACCATATGCAGTCCGCACCGCCTGTGCTCTATCGACCAGCGAAAGCTGGGTAGGCAGAGAGGGGCTAGACAGCAGCATCTCCCATATCTTTTGTTGGATAGCTGACGGAAAGAGAGGAAGGTGTTGATGGCTAAAGTCGCAAACCCCGATTATGTGGCAGAGTGTTCCTACTTCTGAGAAAAATTTACATTCAGTGTCGTAGCTATTGGAGCGCATTAAGTGAAGACGCGTCGGGTGTGGGAAGGAGCCGAATTGTATGAGCCTAAGGGTAGTTTGTTGTTCTCTGAAACGGTCAGGGTGAGGTGAAGGTAGGGTCTGTTTCTGAAGGCGATATTCCTGGGTTAGGTCCCTTAACGAGACAAGCAGGTGACTGTCCTCGTGCAGCTCCATAGCACGGGGGGGTAAAAGCGCAGTCTTGTTCGTGGGCGTATTCGTTGCTCCATGGACGCGTGAGCGGGTGTCCAGATGAGCTGAATGGAACCGTTTGGGGAGCGGTTTTTTAGCACGCGCAGTGCAGGTCGGGACACCCGGCCCGACTGCTAATTTTGGTACGCTTGTTGGGAATCGGTGACTACCTTCTGAACCCCTGGTTGAGTAAGAGCCAAGGTGATGGCTGCCTCTTCTGCTGCCGTCATATCTTGGGTCTTGAGTGAGGCACACGCAAGGAGGTTGGTTCTGGAGGTTGCCACGATGATGGCGTACTGCTGCCTCCAATTTTGGGAGGCGTCTGTGTAGATAACTGCTGAGCGCTTGAGCCAGTGATTATCGGTGACGCTTTTCGTGTGAGCGGTTCATATTTCTGAGCAAAGGGAGCATATTTAGTTCTTGTCGCCAAGTGTCCGGGAGTACATCAAGCGGGATACATTCTGTGCTACCCAGCCAATCTGGTGAAGGATGCGGCGACAAGCCGCAGTTCTGCTCATTCGGAGCTTCTAGTTAGAAAGATGGCCCTCTATCAGCTATTCCACTGTGTTGTAAAGCCCCGTGCTAAGCACTCTGTCTGTGGACGCACTCATGGGAAGACCAATGGCCTGAACGGCCTTTCTAATCATTATACAAAGCATCGTTATGTCCTCCTTGACGAGAAGAAGACAGGCGGTTGACGTAAGTGATTCTCTCAAGAGGACAATAGTTTGAATTAATCGAAAGGTATCGGATTCCTTGAGGCCTCCCTTCTTTGTTGCAACTCGCCTTACCATGTGTATGATTTGATTGACGCTGTGTTTGAGGCGCTGCAAAGATACGTCACTCTTGGTGTTGGCCTAGAGATGTAGGCCCAGAATCATGAAGCTGGGCCTTGGAGTGATGACCTGGCCATCAAGGAGTATTTGAATGTGTTCCTTGATGTGTCGTTTGGCGTTAGGGCGGACGACAAGGAGCTGTGGTTTTTTACGTGTACACTGTAGGCCACAGGCTGTAGCACATTTGCGTATTAGAAGTTAGATGTCATGCGTTGGTGTGAGCTTCCTTTAATTTTTGTAACTCCTAGCACAGGCGCAAGGTGCGCACAGGGGCGCTAGACGTGCCGCGGGCGGAGTGCAGAGTGGCGCCAGAGGTCGCGTGATGCTATCACGTGGTATTCAGCGAGAATGCAGGGGGTAAACCCGTAAACGTGCTTGGTGATTCCACCCCCTGCATATCTTGCCCGTCTCAGCGTGGGATCGTAGCTATGTAGGTAAGACAACGGACTCTTGCTTTGTTTCTATATTCGTTCCAGGTTCGGTTCCTGTCGGTGGCAGTAAATTCGTTTATTTGCTCGCGGGAGTTTTCTGGTGACACCAACGGTCGCGAAAAAACCCTTAGGGGGTAGAGGTAAAAAGCTTTGCTTTAAAAAAACACTCCCCAAATGGTTGCATTCAGCTCATCACGACACCCCCACACGCTTCAAAGGAGGGCAACACACCAAACCAGCCTGCGATTTTACCTCCCGTGCTATGAAGCTGCACGAGGACAGTCACCCGCTTGTCACGTTCAGGGAGATAACCCAGCATTATCGCCTTCTGGGACAGACCGCACTTTCGCCTTACCCTGACCTTTCCAGAGAACAACAAACTACACTACGGCTCATACAATCCGGGCTCCTTCTCACAGCCTGCGAGTCTTCACTTAATGCATACGAATCGCTACGACGCTGAATGTAAATTTTGCTCAGAAGTAGGAACACTCCGCCCCGTAATCGGTGTGTGACTTTAGCCCGGAGAATCCTCCTTTCTTTCCGTCAACTACCCAAGAAGAGCAATGGAAGATGCTGCTGTCCAGGCCCTCTCTACCTATCCGGCTTCAGCTGGTGGACAGAACACAGGCCACGCGGACTGCATATGGGCCCCACAGAAGAAGGAATCACTCCCCAGGGCTGCACTCTGGGCCATTCAGAAATCTTAACACAAGTATTTCTTCCTCCTCCTCCTCCTTCTCTGCCGCAAATCTCGTCGCCTCCGTCCGCGGCGCAGACACGGAGAAGACAGATCGTCTAACACCGGGTTGGAGCTTTAATTTTATAAAAAAAGTTTACACTCTTGTGCTACACTAATAAAACTCAACCAAACACCGTTCATGCTTCATGCATTGATTTAACTTTAACAAAAATACCTCTTTGAAGTAATAAATGGTGTGGTTAAGTGCATTTCACTTCTCTCTGTTTTTGCTATTTGTAGAGCGATGTGGGTGAATTTAAGTGACGTCGCATGGGTAATCGTTGTGGGTACCGTTTACAGATTTGATTTTCAACCACATTCACGGGGTGGATTGGCGCGATTTTTTTCTCCGGTGTTCTTCTTATTGGTCCCAGCAACAAATTGGTGCCTTATTAAATCTTAAAGGTACCAAAATTTTAAAGCTTGGCCTGACTCCTTAAATCTCGTGAAAATCGCTCGAAAGACTCTGACTCATCTTGGACCCGCATGCTAAACACATGCGCTCGTAAACTTCGTTCCCTTGTTCAAAACAATACTCATCGAATTTTTACACCAGCGTGGAGTATTCTTTCGCTCACGTTTACTGAAGATAAAGTAGAAGATTTCCAGCGCTTCTTCGCCAGCGGTGCTGAGAAATATCGCTGCCTTGACCGCTTCTGTCCTGGGTTTCTCCGCCGAAGTCGCCATCAGGAATAGGTCGAGTATGCTAGAATAACTCCAAGTTTGTTCTGACGTTTCCAGCCAGTTTCAGTGGTTCCGGTGGTTTTATGGCGTCCATTTCTTGCTGCTTGTTGAGCTGGCAGCTGCACTTCTGGCACCATGTTTCATGAGTGGGTGGCAGTAAGACGACACAGAAGTGGATGAGCCAAAGCAGACTGGCGCAGCTTTATCGGGCTTGCTTATGTAGCCGCATGCGTTGCCAGGGAAGGTAGAGGACGTGACACTAGGGCTTGTTATCAGTTTGCGGGCCGCGATAGCCAGGGACGATACAGATTATGTTGTTGTTATTCTTTTCGAAGATTTTTCAGCCGTGTATTGCCGATTCTTGCATTGAATCAGTATGTGTATTATGATTAGGCCCTCTTCACGTCTGTTACTTCAGGGTCTTGAAGATCGTGCGAGCAGGTGTGAGTTTGCTAAATAAATATGGACTAACGGTAACCTTGCCAAGGGAATTTCCATTTGTCTGTTGTGTGTTGGTGTGTATTAGTTTTGCATCAACATAAATACGGTATTAGTGCATATAATGTGATGTTTTTGTCTTCGCAGATGTGTGTTTTCCATGTCCTACGAAGTTGTTCTCTAGCGTGTGGCTTGAACTCAGTGCATGGTACAGTTGTTATGTACGCTCTTTCCAATAGCTCTGCAGCAGCAGAAGCAGTAGTAGCTGCGGCAGCAGCGGCTTTGTGATCATCCACCTCATTTCTGGCGATCCGAGAGTGATGCATAACACAGCACCCAGTTGCATTCAGATTGAAGGCATTTCCTGACATAACAGTCCGAAATAGGAGATTGTATATGTTCTAGAGAACCAGGTTTTAGCAACGAAAGGCATTTTCCTATTTAAAATACAAAAAAGGAACCTGACGTATTGCGGGAGAAATGATTCACTTACCAGCTAATCAGCGTCTCGTAGTTTGTAGACCTGCTTAGTGGTGTGTTACACAAGCGCTTTTTACACTATGGAAGTAAAAACCAGGACACCAACAACATGATATAAAAAAAGTAAAAAGACAGTACTTTTGCGAAGTTTTTTCTCGCCAGCAGAACAGAGAAATAGGTTCTACACACATGAGGAACCAATTCCCAATAAATTAGGTGACCCAGATTTCCGCGTCCAATCGGGGATTACCGTCGCACTCTTTCACGGTTGACAGGTTGTGAATAGTACCATGACATTGTTGTTTGAAATAGTGTATGCAGCACTTGTTTTCTTCTTCAGACCGAGGATCTCGAACGAAAACCTCACATGGGTGGTCCACCTCTGTAAAATAGAAATTGTTTTTGTGGTATAATAATTTTGGTAACTGTGTTTCAACTGTGGAACTCCTAACAATCTTTATGATAAGGAATAGATATAGTGCTGAAAAGATTACTATTCTTACTGCAAAGGACCAGAAAATATGGGAGTCTGCTAAGCGTAAAGACTTTGTAATGTCATCCCTGGAGAGCAAAGTATTATAAGAATGACATCTACAATAAGACTGTCGTTTTAAATAGATAGCACACTGCCTTGTGAGCTTCAAGAAGCATGACTTCATTCCAGCGAACAAATCATCCCATTCACAATTGTTTCTAGTCACCCATACTCTTGCATTTTTCAAATCTCGCGACCGGTCTGATGGTCTTCCCTACATCACTATTCCACTTACCTTAATCAGCTGCAAGTTGCTACAAGGCATTCTTTTCACACATGTAGTAACGCACCTTAACCAGAATAACCCCTTTATTAACAATCAACACGGACTTAAGCAACATCTGTTATGTCAGACACAACTTTTTGAGCTTGTCACTTATCTGATCTCCCCGTCTCACAGCATGGGTTGGTTTGTACCAATGCTATTTTTGCAAATTTGTTTAAGGCTTTCGATAGAGCTCCACATCAACGTCTAATGCTTAAAATTTGTAACCTTAATCTGGATGACAAAACAACCCACTGTGTTCGCAGTCCTTTAAGAAACCCTTGGTGATCTGTAAGATTAAACGACCACATTTCAAACTCTGTGGTTGTGACATCTGGAGTTCCCCAAGGGTTCGTAATAGGCCCTTTACTGTTCCTAATTTAGATAAACGGCGTAGCGTGTAACATTTCCTCGTCAGTTGGCCTCTGTATGGACGACTGCATAAGTTTTTTCTTTCTTTCTTTCTTTATTTATTGGTCTTCACAAAAGTGGGAAGTGACCAGGGTAAAAGCCGTTCTGCGATGGCTTGAGGGTTCCTTGGCCACCCGCGGCAACGACTGGCGCCGATCACAAGCAAACACACACAGCCGGCATGAACAATTTCACAAAACATTCAAGATTACGCGAGAACAATTATCAAAAAAACATTTACACAGCTACAACTCCAACTGCAAGTACAATAAATACGGGAAAAAGTTTACAAATACAAGCACTAAACAAGTTTACATGCTTTAGCCTCAAAGCTTGGCATAAATCAAACAAATCATAATATACTTTCCAGGAGTTTGCAAAAAATACAGGCACATCCTGTTCAGGTTATAGAAGAGTGGAATAGAGAAAGAAATACAAGCATTTAGGAAACAATGCAAAAACTATATGGGAGTTCCGCGAAAATAATAAAAGACAAGACAGTTTCATAAAAATGCAATCACAGAAAGTAATAAAAGCACCTTCGTGTTAGGCAGTATATAAATCAGTTAAATAAACTGTGCTTAGCAATGTCACCTGTATTCCCTGGCTATGAAACTGATTCAGCAAACGTGGCAGGTTATTTGCAAGCATTTGCATTCCATAGTTTGTGCGAGATTTTGGAACCTTCCATTTCTCTGCTTTTCTAGTTTTGTAACGCAGTTCATTATTATGTAAATCAGCTATTTCAATTAATAATGAATCATTCTTTTTAATGCTATTAGATAACTCTCTGGCTAGCCGATATTCGTAGATATCATGTACTCTCATAATTTTTAACTTCCTAAATAGTTGTGCGGTAGGCTCGGTATATGGTTTGTTTCCAATTATTCTGAGGACTCTTTTCTGGATATTTAGTAGTTTTGTTAGATTTGTTTCGGTAGTAGTACCCCAAACTAAACCCCAAACTAATTTAAGTAGGAAGCAAATAAGGCGTTATAAACCAGAAGTTTAACGGTCTCAGGCAGAAGGTGTCTGTTGCGGTTCAAAATGCCAGTAATTAGAGAGATGTAGTAACTTTCGATGACGTTTCTGCACTCCAGCATGATTTATTTACTCTATCTGAATGGTGCAAAAAACGGCTGATAAAAAAGTAAAAAACGAAATATCTGTGATTTCCTTTTGTGACAAGACAAAAAACTTATTATTCATTTATAAATAATTGCTAAAGTGAATACGTTTTACCCTTTAGGTTCACATCTTATTTAAAATAGGCCCCCATAATTAAAAAAATTACATGAAAGTTGTGTAAAAAGGTCGGCCTACTCTTGCGTCGCCTTTATTTAGCTAACTCCGAGACACAGCTTCACAGGTATAATGCTCTTATCATCTCTTCACTAGAATATGCGCAAGTGATCCGCATCAAATGTGTCTGACTACCATGCTTGGATCAGTGCAGATCAAGGCCCCGCGCTTCATTCTGTCGTCGTGCTCAAGATACCAGAGTGTATCTGCCCTAAACGATCAACTTAATCGCCCCCTCTCCCCCAACAGAGCAGTTTTCAAGACTAACTTTTGTCACACCCTGTACCCTCATGCAACACTGTATGCTCGCGAATTGATCCTCTGGGCACCCTACATGTCCGCGCGCACCTACCTACCACACTCACAAAGTGACCCCACATTATGCTCGAAAAAACAAACATCACAACTCGCCCCTTGTATTGGCAGTCAATGAATGGAATGCTTTGCCTAGTAGCCTAGTAGATCAAGAAGACGCCTGTTTTTTTAAAACCCCACTCCGCGCTTTTAGCGATTCAAAATATCATATACATTGTCTTTGTCTTGCGTATCTATTCTAGGCTGTAAATGGGTGTTCCTGCTTTGAAAATACCAAATTTTATGTCCCTTTTACCCTTTTTGTTTAACGTTGCATTTTGCAATTGTATTGTATACCTCTAGTGGTTTCATGATATTCCATCGTCACTTTTGTTGTGTTGATTCTTTTCTTTTTGCAATATTGTGCGTTTGTTCGGCTTTCGATTCCCCCAATGTAATGCCCACTTGGGCCCTTAGGTTGACTAACTAAATCAATAAAAATAAACATATCGGTGACATGTGTCTAGAAACACACCACATCGTTTGTTTGAAGGTAACAGTATTTGATAGGTTGATTGGTTGATTATGGGGGTTTAATGCGCCGACGCTTCACAGGCAACGAGGCGCGCCATAGTGGAGGGCTCCGGATTAATTTTCCCCGCTTAGGGACGCTCAACGTACGTCAAAATCTCGAACACACAGGCGTTTTGGCTTTTCGTCTACATCATAAAAACGACTACCGCGGCCAGAAATTGAAGCCCTTTCCTTCGGCTCAGCAGCACAACGCCTTAGCCACTGAACCGCTGCACTCTTTTTGACCAACATCGACGTCGACCATCTCCTGATTAAAAGCGTCAGTTTCGCAGTACAGCCTCACCTTCAGCGGTTACCCGACACATTGATGCCACCACAAGCCTCAAATGTCCAAAATACATTTAGGTGCGGTGCCCAAATTCATCCCTTATTGATGCAAAACGTGCTCACCCAAAAATGGCCATACGTTCCCGCACCGGTTTTATACATTGCAATACCTTTGCTTAACATTGAAAAATTCCAAATTGGCAAAGAAGTGGTCGCTTTCTCCAAACATTTCGCTTTTCTTCCGCTTTTCGTTTCTTTCACTTTTCGTCTTCGTTAAGCATACCTGGTTTTTTTTGGTATGAGCTTCGCTCTACTAAATTTAATTGGGGTTTGTCATGTATGGAACTTAATGCTTGATCAGTTGCTGAGTTCAGTGATGGTCACCACGACGATTTTCTTACCTTTTCGTTTGCGTTTTGCCATTTACGGCAGCAGAGATCCATGAATATTTCAGTGAGTAGAAATATTGAACGGCGAGCATTTATTTTGATATTAGTACGTAGACGCATATTTGCAAAATATATAATCTGTAGATGCCGCACGAAGTTTTAAAAATGAACTCATGCGTGCGTTCCTGAAGTGACTGTTTTTTTGTTGTTCGCATTGTAGGTTTTCGGTTCATGGAAGACTGTATGCCCCGTCTGTAACCCTTTTTTGGGGAAGTACCGAAAACGGTAATCGGACTGATTTGAGCGGGCGAACCTCGCAAACCTTTGTTCCAGAATTTTTTTGTGAGAACTCCGGCGCTCAACCGAGGATTGCTGCAGTGGAAGAGAAATGTGGTTTTATAGTCACCGCGATTACTCATCAAACCAACGTCTTGGAAATCACAAGCGGGCCATGAAAGTCCAGTTTACTGATTTCGTTTTAAAGTCTGCAATTTGAGCACTGCGCCCACCCCACGTCAAAGCTGGTCGTGAAGGCTTTCTACGTTCATGAATTCTAAAAAAAACTAACTCACAACAAGCAAATATTATACGTACATTCTTCAAACTATGCTGATATAAAAATTCAGCTCTGCAATACAAAAGGCCTTTTTAAACAAAATAACGCCGTTCAAACCTTCTGTAAAACACAAATAGCATGCAGAGCAGCCTCCGCAAGCTTAAGTACCAGTCTAATGCACACACATCTTTGGTATTTCTCACAGGAGGAGCGAGAGCGGAGAAGGTGAAGGGTAGGAGATATAAAAATTATGCGAATGGGGCAAAAGAAACCTACTGTAGTTTGGCGTCCCGTGCAGAGAGGCAAGCGCACACAACACAAAATTGAAAATGAAAACCGAGCAACCTAAATTCTTTGTGTTGTCATGATAAGCTGCCGCAGGATAATTAAAGTAACATAAAAAGCTTTCCACGTTTTTCGCCCGGCCAGTCTTCTCGAAGCTGAAGTTGAGGCCAATATTTAGACCGTTAAATTTGTGACATTTTAAATTTTTTATTGAATTGAAAAAAATGTTTCGTATAGTGCTGCGTTCCTGGGTGGATGTTTCACAATTGCAAATATTCCTTAATTATTATGAAGATTACAGGACCAACAGTTCTTCGCTCTACCGCATAATAGCCCCAACTAACGGGATTTCAGGACACGAAGTCATGGCACCCGGGAATCAGAAAACCGATGAGGGTGCGAAGACAGCTGACATGGGGCTGCCTCACAAGCAAACTGGAGCGAACGATTTTTGCGATGCGACGTTGTTAAGGAGGCTATCTTTGCTGGGCCACAAATACTTGCACAGTAAAATAAAATATAAAAAAGAATGAACAGAATAATTCATTATTATCATCGACAACAAAAATATGCTGCTGAGCACGAGGTCGCGGGTTCGATTCCCGGCCGCGGCTGCCGCTTTTCTGATGGAGGCGAAACGCAAAAACGCCCGTGTGTACGAGATTTCGGCGCACGTTAAAGATCCCCAGGTGGTCAAAATTAATCCGGAGCCCTCCACTACGGCGCGCCTCATCGCCTGAGTTGCGTCGGCGCGTTAAACCCTACAATCAATCAAATCAAACAAAAATATGCTGATGTTTACGGCAGGACGAAGGCCTCTCTCATTGACCTAAAACTGCTGCTTTTGTGCGCTCTGTTGAAGCTTATCTATTTAAACCAAAAGCGCGACACGCAAACCGCTCATTGCGTGTGCGCGCGTAAGCGTGAGTGACCCGTGTGGACAGGTGCGCCTTATTATTCCTATGTATTCGTTCTCTTATTTATTTCCGTTAATCCTCTTCGTAATCACCTTAAATATGTTCGTGGCGTCCCACACGCGGATCTTATTAGCGGAAAGGAAAATGCCTGCGGAAGATATAAACAAACCCGCTATGTGGACGCCTACCTACTTAACACAAAAGCAGGATAACCAGGACAGAAGACGAAGACGAAGCGGGCGGGCAGCGGAAGCGGCGCGTGAGCACGTAATAAAGCAAGCAGAACTCGGTCCAACTTGCAGCAAGCCTGACGGATTTTTCACTGTCTCTACATTTTGATGCCGAAACACAAAACAGGACGGCATCCTTTGCTCCGGTACCTTTCCGAGGACAGAGAAGCTGCGCAGGCATTGAGGGATCGTTCCAACTACGCAAGGCGTACTGTCGTAGATCTCAACTCAATCATCGAAGAAGCAAATCGTTTTGCGAGCAGTGGCCAGGCTTTTACACGCATTGAGCTTAATAATTCTGTTCCGGGTATGAGAAAGACTTCTGTTTCAACGGCTCTCGCAACAGGGCACCGCTTGAGAGGAGCCTGTTCCTCCAGATATCGAGGATTTGTGTCGGACCTCCCGGTCCTATTTGCCCTCCGCATTACAGGTTACTTGCCACTGGCACGGCCGCTGGATGAAAGGCGCACTGACGTGCGGCCTGCCGCGTGCCTCCAAAGCGGCGTGAGTGTGCCTAGAGCCAAATACTGCCACCGCGGCGCCACCGTTCCGGGACTGGTTGCGGCGAGCGCGGCGCGCGGGACGCCGGCTTTCGGACCGCTTGTTTCGAAGTGTGGGCTTATCATCGGCGTTCCACGCTCCACCTAAGTCATCTAACACCACTAATGTTACGCCTGTTAAAAGACAAACACGATTAGCGGATGCCGAGCTTCATTTGGTCAAGATGGCAGTTAAATTCCGTTCGCAGCAGCAGCATTACGCGTTGATAGTGGGCCTTCTGTCTCGCATTGCTGTGTCGTTGCGTCTTACATCGCCAGGTATGCTCTTTGTGACCTCACCCCCGGCAGTGATTTACGTTTTGTCTGCAAGCTGCGACTGCAGCTTATATATTAAAATTCCGGAAAAACAGGAACAATGTTTTTGTGACGGGGCTTGTTATTTATGAGTGCCAACACTTCTCAATGTTTAAGACATAACCAACTTTTATGAACGTTTTTCCTCGTGCACTAAATAAAACACCACAATTTGTTTTCATCTCACGGCACATATGACTTGATTACACGTTGTTTAGTTATGAAGTAATACTACTATCACAGCTATGTTGGACCTTTTTTATTTTGACAATATATATATATATATACAGTGGAATGAAAAGTGATTCCAGTTTCTACCTGATATTATTACTTGTTCCCTGTAGCCTCGAAAAAAATTAAGGAGAGCACATGGGATGTCCAGGTCCACAAATAACTTTAAAAAATATTTCGTGAGCTCGGCAAGCTAAATTTTCGCCCGGACACAAAAGAAAAAAGGAAAAAGCGAAATTTTACAGAAATTCCGAAAATTGCCTCATAATGCGTAAGCATTCAAACACCGTTTTACCATTTCACATTTTCTTCTTTTATTTGCGATTTTAAACCAACAATCTACATCTTGAATATTGTAGTTATTAATTGTTCTAACTGCGTGAACGACGCATTTTTGTGCAGATACAAGGCATTACACTTCTTGCATTACGTAGAGATTATGCTTGGGTACTCAAAAAGAAAGCTGACGTAATAATAACGTATGTGAAAATGTTCCGAAGCTACGAAAATTGATTCGAATTGAAGCGCAGTATCTTCACAGAGCAAACCTATCGCAACGTCTTTTGAGCACGCTCATTTGAGCACATACTTGTACTGCTCCAGGAGCCCGACCGCTATCTTCAGGGATAAAAGCATACGGGTTTGAATCGGCGATGTAATAACGGAGGAAATGTACCTAGCGGTAGTTCTCATCGCAAAGTCTGAAAAATGCTTAGCAGCTAGAAGCATGGACCGTACGCACTGTCTCTTGAACTCAGCGTGGTGCATTTATTTTTCTTTCTATACAACCTCTGTCATCAAGTTTTCAGTAGCGGGTTTAAAGGCTGATGATGATGGTTGGAGTTTTTTGGCGCAAGGCCACCTAGGGCAAAGAGCGCCAAACAAACGTTTAAAGGCATTGTCGTGTCTGCGAAAATGAAACAACCAAATCTCTATGCGCGGTAAGACATGATCGAGCCAGTATAAGAGTGTCAAAAGACACGCATAGCAAAATGTCTAGTCTTTTCAAATTTTCAACCATCCTATCGCGTGTCCTCGTTTTATGAGGTGCGCATTCCGCCCGGCCTACACTTTTTTCAAAGAAGAGTCTTTAAGGCAAGCTTTAATCCATCGCCGGCCAATATTCATCCCTCTCCCGTGCGTCGACACCACGTTTCCCGAGAAAAGGTGACATTTTTGAAATTTCGGACGAATAAATTCCCACCACATACCTCCCGCTTGAACAGTAACTAATCAACTTGGGGCTTTAAACTGTGCAACGTGGTTTACGTGCTGTGTGTGAGACGTTTTCAGACAAAAAAGCTAACCCGTGGTTATTATCTTTTTGTTGAATATTATCTTTTTTTAACAATGTTGTCGAATATGGGGCATGTTTTTATATTTGTTAGATTGAAAATATATTGCCTATATCTCATTCAAGAATTATTTTAACTTCTGGCTGCTTCAGTCACAGCCAGGCGGTTGGATCGAGCGACAGACTGGCAGACATACATACATACAGACAGACAATTTTTGTGTTTGAGTAGCCCAGGAATGACAACAACGTCTTTTAAAACCCGTGAGCTGGCTGTCTCTCAGTCGGCGCAAGCACTCGTCTACGGGGACCACCCCGCTCCGTCCCGAAACCAGTCCCCGAACGCTAGCGCCACGAGGGAGTCAAGCGGCGGCAAACGTATACACCGCCACTCACGCCCTCGCCCGTTGAAATCCGGGCGACGCGGCAGGCCGCACCTTGCGTGCGCTCTCATCCAGCGGCCGTGCCACTGGCACCGCAAGACCCCACACGCCCGACAATACATGTTTTCGCTGCCGCCAGCCCTAATGCATACAGAGTTGCCGTGTTTGTACATCACCGAGTGGCTGATGGCAGCTTTGCCGTCCGGCTCCTCATTAGGAACTCTCGCATTCTAACGCCAAAGACAATTTTTCTACCACGTTTAGAGCTCCTACTTAGAGCACGATTATGGCATTACATCTGTAAAATGCCAGAGTTATCAACCTGCACCACCTCTTTCTTGACTGACCGAACTAACTACAGCGTTGCATTGGGTTTCTGGGGACAGAAACCGCTGGGAGACCTTCGCAAGGAACCGTGTTCGTGAAATAAACCAGATGACACTTACCAAGAGCTGCGCCTGGCGTCACTACTCGAGCGCAGACAACCCGGCGGACATTTCAATGAGCGGAGTAGCAGCTTTAATTCTGACTCGAGAGACGATATGGTGTACTGGGCCCGTATGGTCGACCGAACCGGAAGAGAACTGGCCTCTGAATGCGTACGCTCGGCTTGACCTGCATGATGATTTGACTAGCGGAAAAACGTTTTACTGAAATATAGCTATTACAGGCGAACCATAAGCACTAAGACTGCTTTTGGATTGATGCGCCTTCTCTAGCGAGCATCAAAATCAGATGTCAGGTATGCGACAACTATGAGAAAATACAAAGTCCGGGAAACCTTGTCTGCGGCTGCCTGCATGGACCTTCGCCCCCAAGGTTTGCTGGGTGGCATGTACCCGGCTGGTTAATGTAAGCCTAACTTTTATGCTATGGTAAAGGTGGGGGGCTGAAGTATTTTGTAGAAACTACCATTCCTGATTACAGGAGGGAGTGAAAAACTGAGACACTTCAGTACTCCTGTAAATTGGGGAAATATAAATCATGATGATGATGGTTGGTGTTTAATGGCGCAATGCCAACGATGGCACAGAGCGCCAGAGAAGAAGTTATTTAATGAAGAGAAGTGATTACCACAATAAGGTAGGTATAAAAACTTATAAACCAGACATAGTAAAACCAATAAAGATTATGGTGATGGCTGCTGTATAAGGCCAGATTTCATTATGCATGATAGGAAATGAGGTTTAAAATTTAACGACTGACAAATACTTAAACACGCGTTTCACAGAAATCATGGCATCGTCACCCAGAAGCAAGAATGGGTGTAGGGGAATATGTTGTCTGTAGAGTTCTCTGGAGGGTTTGTGTCATGTTGTGTCGAGTGCCTTCCATTGATGAGTAGGTGAACTACGGATAGGGCCCCCCCCACCTGCTACACAAGGGTGTTGGAGATCCCGTGAGCAGGTGCGAGTGCGTTGCATGTTTAAGGCCTATCCGTAATCTAGCTAAGCTAACTTCAATGTGCCTGTTGTGTGAGTCATTAGTGTATTGTCCCAAGTGTGGTATTATTACGCGTAGTTTGTTGTCTGTCTGTTTGCTCCAGTCTGCTTGCCAAGTTCTACGGATTAGTCTGATGTGTGGCTTGAGATCGGTGTAACGTAGTGTTGTTATGTTTGCTGCAGCATTGGCGGCCATTTCATCTGCCAGTTCATTTCCGCCAATGCCAGAGTGGCCTAGCTGGCAGCCAACACACAGTCACCCCAATATTTGAAGAATAAGCTTTCATAAATGATTTGAAGACAACATTAGTGACATGGATTTTGGATGTCTTTTTGGATGACAATACACATACGACAATCAGCGAATCTGTTTAGATGATGGATTTAGAAATATAATGTTCAACTAAGTGACTGAAAACCAGAAAAATGCCACATGCTTCCGCCGTAAAAATACTAGTCTTTACATTCATGGTTCTACTTGCTTCAAAGTTGGGTCCATGTGCAGCAAAAGACACTGGAGTGAACGTTTTAGATCCATCACTGGAAAACTCTGCAGCCCTGTATTTGTCCTGCAGATACATCAAATGCTGCAAAATCACAGTCGTTGGTGTACTGTTACTATTGTATTGTACGAAAGACAAGTCACACGACACAGGACGAAGATGCAATGGGGCTCGAAGATCAGTGTGAGATGATTTGAATGTGTCGAAGAAGGAGACCTCATGAATATTCATCTCGTCCCGCACTCTCTGCGAGAAGGGAACATAAATTGATGGAGGGTTTAAAAAGAGTTGAGTTGTGACTATATCATTAAACTGGTTTAAAGGGATGGTTATCCATTGATGAGATTTTGGAGGCATATAGAATGTCTACATAAGTTCGCTGGTACGCTAAGCACCATTTGTAGCCCTCTGCATAAAGGCTGTGAACATGACTAATACGGAATGCGCCACAAGACAGGCGAAGCCCCAAGTGAAGCACTGAGTCGATCATTTTAGTGTTATGTAGTGGCAGACCCATACACAACACTTCCGCTGTCCAACAGTGACCCTAGCAACACGGCATAAAGGCGGAGCAGAAGCTGTTTGTCTGCTTGGTATGATTGGTGAGATAGGACTTTCAGAATATTTATTGTTTTTAGGCATTTTTGTTCGAGTCGTTTCATGTAAAGGGTGAAAGTGAGTTTTTCGTCAAACACCACACCCAAAAACTTGTGTTTCTTTTTTACTGGGATTGAATCACCAGTGAGGTTAATTTCAAGAACGGGCAGGATGCCGCGTCTTTTTGAGAATACAACAGAGGTACTTTTCGCAGGATTAAGTCTGAAACCATTTTCGTCAGCCCAGCGAGAAAGCTTGTTTACCAGACGCTGGAAGTGAAGTTCACATATGGACATGTTACATGATTTAAAAGATATTTGAATGTCATCGACATAAATGAGGCGAGAAATATAGGGCGGCACGACCTTTCGGAGGGAGTTCATCTTAACAATAAACAATGTGCAGCTCTTAACAATAAACAATGTGCAGCTCAAAACACCACCTTGAGGCACGGCATTCTCCTGCACTTGAACATTTGATAGTGCCTACCCAACTCTGTCATAGAATGGTCGTGTACACATGCAACTAGAAAGAGTGTTCAGCATGTTACCTCAAATACCAAAAGATTTTAATTCTGTGAGAATGCCGTAGCGACATGCCATATTATATGCCTTTTCAATATCGAAAAATACCGTCATGCAGTATTGATTGTGTATGTATGCATCCTTAATGTAAACCTGTACAGAAACAAGTTGATCATTTGTAGATCGCCCCACCCGGAAGCCTGCCTGGCAACTCTCAAGAAGGCCATTGTGCACTATAAAGTACCCAAGTCTCCTATTGATCATCTTCTCGAGCAGCTTGCACAGGCAGCTTGTTACGGCGATGGTATGATAACTAGCAGGGAAGACGGATCCTTTCCCTCCTTCAGAAAAGCAACTACGATGGCCTCCCTCCAAGACCCTGCAAGGTGCCCCGAAAGAAATATTTTGTTGTAGAGGTGAAGGAGTAATTCAAGTTTTTATGCGTGTAAATGTTGTATCATAGAGTATGTAATGTTGTCTGCGCCAGGAGCTGAAGATTTACACGCACTGAGTGCGATGTTTAGCTCTTGAAGTGAGAAGGGGGTGTTATAAGATGAAGTCGACTTATTGCTATCTCGCAAGAACTATTTCTCACAGGATTTCTTGTGTCTCATGCAAGTGTTTGTTTAGTGTGCAGAGCTGGACACGTGTTGGAAGGGTTGTGCGAGTGTGTTACCCTGGTCTTCGAGTGTGTCCCCTGTTGTACTGACCAGGGGCAGGCTATGTGTATGTTGTCGGTTTAAGTTTACGTATTTTTTCCATACCTTGTGTCTGCGTATAAGTTGATAGAAGTGAGGAAAGCACGCCAACCCTTCCTTTTTCCCTCACGACGCACAGGCTTTACTAAGGCTTAAGCCCGTTTAAAGGAAATGAGATTTCGACGAAGACACCCCACGCTTTGTTCTGGGCCTCTTGCGCCCGCTTGCAGTCCTCATTCTACCAGGGCCTCCTTGGGTTGCGGGACGCAATGAAAGCTTGGCAAATGGACTTCTCGGCGGCGTCGATGATGTTCGCCGTGAGGGTTTGGGCGGCTCACTAACGTGTAGGTGTTTTATGGATGTGTGGTGTAGTTTAGATGTTTCTGTGAATGAGCTCCAGTTTGCTTCTGATTCATTAAACCCATTATGGGAAGATGGACTGCTCGGGCCTGTAGGTATATACGTAAGTGAACTGGGGAAATGGTCACTACCACATGGGTCCGTGCCAACACCCCACAAAAGACATAGAAAGAGAACTGCAGAATCAATATCCAAGTCAAGATGCCAGCATGTATTGTGTGTTAAGTTATGGTATGTAGGCTGTTTTTTGTTGAATAGTCATGCTCCAGAGGATGTTAGAAGCTTTTCTATAATGCGACATCGGGCATCCGATCGGGACGAGCCCCAAACAGAGTTCTGCGCATTAGGGTCGCCTGTGAGGATGAATGACTCGGGCAGCTGGTTAACCAGGGCCTCGAAATCAGAGCTCAGAAGTGCAAAATCAGGAGAGATGTAAATAGAGCATAGCGTTATCAACCTATTATATATTATTATACAAATCGATACAGCCTCAAAGGCAGTGTTTAAAGAGAGAGGGTGGCATGCTAATGATTTCCGGGCGACAATGGCCACAACGCCCCAAGAGTGTGTGCCGCCAGCCCTGTCCTTTATGAATACCATGTACCCATTAAAAAAATGTTTGGAATTGAGGTGAGTGTCTTGAAGACACGTGATACTTGGCTGATTGGCATGCAGCATCTGATAAACATCGTCAAGATTATTTAAGAGGCCTCTGCAGTTCCATTGGATGATGTTTTGTGTGCCCTATATTTATATTTTAGGATACTGGAGTGTGTGTGTGTGTGTGCGTGTGTGTGTGTGTGTGTGTGTGTGTGTGTGTGTGTGTGTGTGTGTGTGTGTGTGTGTGTGTGTGTGTGTGTGTGTGTGCGTGTGTGTGTGTGTGTGTGTGTGTGTGTGTGTGTGTGTGTGTGTGTGTGTGTGTGCGCGCGCGTGTGTGTGTGTGTGTGTTCATGTGTCGTCTTTCAGGTCTTGTACTCTCGGGAGGGGATTTTTGGGCCTTTTTTTGGCTTGAACGACGGGGTCTGCTCCTTGCTCCTGCTTTGCAGGCAGGAACGTACCGACATCCATTTCCTCATCAGATGTCAGAGGGGTGCCCTACGGGCCCGGGCCCCTGGACTTGGTCCCCTTTCGGGGGTCCTTCGTTTGAGCCACCCCCACCGCGGGCGTTGGGGGCGCCACAGGTGGCATGAGCGTTGCGGTGGCGGTGGGAGCCCATGCAGGACCCGCGGTGACCATCCCCTCGGCACCCTCCAACGTATTGGAGGACGGAGAGGGATGGGCGGGAGCCGCATCGGTCCCAACAGAGACGCTTGGCACCACAACAGCTACTGCCTCAGCCAGCGGTGTGGTGACGGCTTGGGCTACCTCATACTACCCAGCGGCCGGAGGAAGAGGGACCAGGTCAGTTTCGCTGAAATGGGTTCCTGTGGAGACCAGATGCCGCTCCGCCTCCCGGCGAGCAGCGTCGGCGTTCCTCCCCAGGGGAAAAAAGGCGAACCTCTTTCTCACCTCTGGTGAGGTGATGTTCTCAGTGACCTTGATGTTTATTGCATTTTTCTCCACGTGAAATTTTTCTCATTTACGGGAGTACGTGCATGCGACCCCCCGCTTTTCACACAAGCGAGGATGTCGCATGGGCACTTGTCGCTCGAATGATCATGCGCCGCTCATTTCGCACAGGTCATTCGGTCACGGCAAGAGTTTGTACTGTGCCCGAACCGCTTGCACTTCAAACAGCGCCGTGGGTTCGGAATGTAGGGACAGATGGAGCATCGAATAAAGCCTGCATTTATATGTTGCGGGAGAACTGAGCGGTCAAAATTCAAGATGATGTGCTCAATGGGAATCTGCTTGTCGTCTCTGCGGATGGTGATGCGTCTCACGGCAGTCACGCCCTGATCGTTCAAACCCGCAAGGAGATCCGCATCCGTTTCGTTCAGAAGATCTGTGTCGAATATAACACCCTGTGAGCTGTTGAGGCTCCGCTGGGGTGTGACCCTGATGTCATCACACCCCTGGTGTGATCAGCCAGTCTAGTATGAGCTACAAGCGTTGTGGAGTGCTGCTTGTCATTTAACTAAATGAGGAGTTCACCAGTCCTTTGTTTTTGGCTTTATACGATTTTCCTACTATGGCTTCCAGATATTTGGCGATCAACAAGACTGACTGCGATGCAAGAAGAAGGGCTGGACCGAGTGACTCTATGACAGCAAATCGGGAGCAATTATTGGGGAAAAGATACTTCGGTGCGGCCACTTTTCAGGGACCGATGACGTTTGGGGGTGGGGCTTGAAAATACCATACAGCATAGTATAAAAGCATGGAGACGGGGGTACGTTCTTCGTCAGCCTTACCCTGACAGCTGAAGAGGTCCCGTAGCTCCCTGCATGGTAAACAGACAGGGAGCCCATCCGCCGGAGCTTCACCTGGGCTCTGACGGTCACCGTTTCAGGTTTCTACCCTTCGCCTTAAAAACACATCGCCATGGTTGATTCCAGCGTATGTTGGGGGCTAGGGGTCCGCTGTGTCGCCAATACCGTCACCACGATTACTCAAGGTGCCCCGTGCGGGGGAATATAAATCAAAAGCATTAGTTTTGATTAAACGAATATGATGAATATGTTTGGGTTTTGTGGGAGCCGTGCCAAGCTGTGTTTCCAGTGGCTTGTACATTGTACTGCTTGCGGGCAATCGGTTGGGGTCGCGCTGCATGATCAGTTATTTCTCGACTTTTATTATGGTTTTTACAAAGCGCCGTTCGTCTGGCGGCCATTTTAGGAAACGAGTACAAGATGTCGCTTCATGGGCCAACGTGTGTGTGGCTTTTGTTTCCAAGAACTTCGGAATAGGAAAGGACCCACTGGTGGCGAACACTAATTGAACACTTCAGATCTCTTTGGCGACCACAGCACTAACCTGTTGTCAACAAAAAACTCAAAAGAACCGAGGCATCCTTACTGTTCTGCATCTGCACGCACTCAGCTCCGACTCCGGTGCGGCTTAATAAGCTGAACCTCATCCCACGTCTGTGCGAAACTTGTGTAATAGGTGATATCGGACATTTTATAATGTGTGGCCGAGATGATGCGACGGAGAGGTTAGCGTTGTTTAAAGAACTTCGAAGGAGAGCCGCTCCGCATGCCTCCTTGGATGAAATGATTGATCGGAGAGGAATAGCCGCCATATCAAGCAACGCTAGATTCTTTCGTAAATAAACATCACCACCACCACCACCACCATTATTTCACGACTGCTGTAACGCCATTTAGTCCGTGAGAGCTGCTTCTGCTGCTACGCTAACTTGTTTTTTATTAACATTGTTTGGTTTACCACCTACAGGAATACAAAAGATAAGGAAAAAAAGTGCCAAACCGCACTTGAGTGGAAGCCAGCCCCCATGCATCATGCATGCCGGGAAAAAGAAACAAGCATAATTACAACAAAAACACGCATACAGAAGCATGGTATGTAGATCACCTAGGGACTGTAAAAACTAATGTGCTGTAGAAAGATATGGTTACGCTGCAGGAAAAAAAAAACATATATGTGGTCAGAGTTATACCAGAACAGCAAACGAATTCACCGCTGTCTTGAAGGAGATAAGGGGTGGGCGTCGATCAATGGTGTTCATGAGGTTCTCAGTTTTATTTATGAGGCTGAGGCTGAGGTGCTTTGAAAGCCGTATTTGGGTTATTTATGCTAAAGTAGTTGTTTAGTAGTGCTAAATTTAAAAAAAATTATTTCTCGTAAGATATTCTTGTTGAAAGTCATCTTGTCTTTTTTATCTTTGAATACATGTAAGTCGCAAGCTTGCGCTTGTGAAGCTGATATGCGTCGATCAGACCATATTTGACAGACAAATGTGGATTGCTATTCGTATATGATAGGTTTACTAATGTTCTAACAGATATTTTTGTAATCGTAATAACGCCCGTGAAGTGTAATCAGCTGTAGCGCGTCAGATAAATATAGAGGCTGAAAATGGGAGTCAACCATGGCAGAATATACACTAGTTCTTAATCACCTAGTAATCTGGTTGGTGACAATTCACAGTGCCGCTCTTAACGGTGACACTTTTACCTTCATACGATAAATATGTTCGTTTCACTAGAACTATTCGTGAAAAACACGTTTAGGTATTAATTAGTGCTAGTTAATTGGATTCTGTAGTTCCGAAAGCAAAGTTGAAAGTTGTGTGCCTGGGGTGTATTTCAAGCTCCTAACAGTCGGTACTTGTTCGTTATATTTAACTGTAATTGATTCGCAGTAGGCCAGCCAGAGTGTTTCCGTGGCCAAATATTCCTACCTTTTTCTGATTTCTCAGGTCACTTTCGGCAAAGTAAACATTTGTGCCGTGTATATACAAAAGTATTTCTTGGGGGAGAGGAATATAAAGAATATCAATAATATAAATAATATATTGCAAGGATAGGCAGGACGACGTATCAACCTTTGGCACTTCAACTGATTTTGATTGAAAATCTGAAGGCATTGCATCTAACAACACAGACTGTTTCTGATCTGTCAGGTTTTAATAGGCTTTAGGGAATATAAGTTTACACCATACTGACCTATCTTGTTCGATATTATGCCGTGTTTCAAGGAGCCGAACGCTTTTCTGGTGTCAAGACGAGGTTCCAACGCATAGACGTTTTTCAAGCGTGTTCAGTATCACGCACCAGCTCGGCGCGCGTAAAATAATAGCCAGGAAGTCATTCGAAGGCGTAGGGAAATTATAAAAGACTGAGCCGAATTGTTCAGAAAATATCACTTGAGGGTTTTGTAAGTAGTCATTTATTTTTTAAAATATCTCGTTCTCAAATTTCCCAAAGTATTCCCAAATTTCCCCGATCTCAAAGTATTGAAATCGGGGGATACTTATCAAACCTGCTTTTGAACCACCTTTGTTAAGAGCCTTAACCCGTACAACATTGAGTCCATCTGAAAACGAGCCGTCGTGATGTATAGAGTTGCAAAGATGGCTACATGGTGTTGCATTAGAAGAAGCTATGGTTTTTATTGTTTTACTGTTTGTTACCATCTTAAAGAGTTCATGAAGCTTCGTTAAAGAATAGTACCACAAAGCGTTACGCCATCGTAATTTTTTTCTGTAGGTATAGTGTTACTCCGTGCAATGTTCAGCCCTATAAAGCTTTCCATTATTTTTTATTTTGATTGCAGGATTTAACGCACCGACGCAACGCGGCGGTCAGTCGCGCCATGGTGTAGGTCTTCGGATTAAATGGGACCACCTGGGGATCTTTGATGTGCGCCGAAATCCAGTACACACGGGCGTTTATGCTTTTCGCCTCCGTCAGAAAAGCGGCCGCCGCTAACGGATTTCTAAAATTTGTGTTGATCATTTTTAAATATATGTCGTTAGAAGTCACCTTTGACTTTCCTGTTTTTTGTATTTTCTTTAATGCAAGGTTTTTCCAACGCTAGAAAGAATCTACTGCGAACTGGCTGAAAGAGGCGAACGGGGCCCGGTGGCTGCCGCTCGGCTACCGGCTTCGAACGAGTGTGTGTTAAGCGGTGGTCTTCCCCTGAAGAGGACGGAAAATAGGAGTGCGGGTGTAATCCGTGTAAACTGCTGCTTGAAGCCACCACGTGTATATATCATGATTCCGTGGCCCATGTCTGCAGCCAATCTAGGCTTTCTATTTCCGATGTGTGCTACTAGAGTGTGCTGTGAGCAGACGTTCGTTCCATGCTTGTTTTTTTTTTTTGGTTAGGCTTCCTTGTGTGTCCCTAACATCTCAAAATTAATACAGCAATAATTGTCTACTGGCGAACAGATATTGGCTGGCCGGCGCCACACGCCGGACGACCTATATCTGTTGGAATAAATACTCCGAAAGCAGCTGTTATAACAGCGGAGCTGCTACGGGGCTCGCCAGTGTCCGTTGGTACCCGTCACGCCAGGAAAACGTACCTTGGTACCCTGACAGATGAAGCCACCGTTTGGACGGTTGTCCAGTGCGTGATCTTGGCTGGTGTGCAGTGGCTTCACGTAATCCCCCAATATCCTCAGTATTCAATTGCGTGGAATGCATGCAGGCAACCAAGTGTGCGCTGCCATATCTGTGGCCAAGCGTCTGTTGCTAGGCGCCGTTGTGCGCACGGCCCACAGATCAGACACCCCTCTTATCCATGCAACCGTGTGAGTGCGCCCTCCCTGTTCTGTGGTGAACCCGCGGCCTCCGCGATTTGCTGCCGGCGGAGCGACGCCGGTAGCCGATCGTGGAGGCCACGGTGCGCCGTCACTCGTTACGTCAGGCTCCGCGCGATGGCGGCACTTGTCCAGCTAAGCGCGACTGGGAAACACATGATTGTGTTTCACGTTACGAACTCTTCGCCGAACACAAAGTATTGCGTCGATTTCACTGTGAGTGCGATTAAAACCATCTCTGTTGGCGCCACAGTTTAGAATCGGATTGGAACGGAGCAGATGACGCACGCCGGTGTCTTTTTTAAATGCAGAGCATTTCAGTAACTCACGATGTCACCCGCGTTGGCGTCCGTGGTCCGCGTCCGCATCGCTCCCCCTACACTATATAAATACTTGCCGGCGCCAGGTTTCGATACTACGACTCTGCGGGCGGAACGCAAGGTGTACGGTACTCTACCAACTGAGCCACAAAGCCGACACAGAACGGAAGGTTACGAACGTGCCTTATATCCTTGACTCATTCAACCGTCGGCCAGAGGTGCGCCCTCTCCCCCGCGTCCTCCTCGCCTTCTCTCCGCTCGCAACGCCCTCTCTCGCCGCGTTCGGTTCGGGCGCACAACAGGTGGGGACGTGCGCAACACCCTCTCTCGCCGCGTTAGGATCGCGCGCAAGAACAGTTGGGGCGCTCGCATCGCGCTCTCTCGCCGCGGTCGGTTCGCGCTTAAACCACATATGTCGTTTAAGCGCGCTGCGGTCGCTAACATCTGTGGCGTGATCGTGACGTCAGCATCACGCGTTCGCGTGGTGGCGATTTCGACGCTATAACACTCTCTCGCGAGGGGCATTGGATTGGATTCGATTGGATTGGCTTGGATTGGCTTGGATTTGGATTGGATTGGATTAAAGTTGATTGTGTTGGATTGTGTTGCGTCATAGCCGCGCCACGTTGCGTCATAGCCGCTCCACGTTGCGTCATAGCCGCGGCAGGGGGTTCACGGCACGTTTCACCATCGACTTCATCGACAATGTCTACGCTGGAAGACAACAATTACAACAACAACAACCAATACGTAATCCATACGACTTGCAGGCGCCCCCCCCCCGCAGAAATGCTCTGCATTTGATCGTGCCCCTCGCGAGGGGGATGTTTCTTTTTTCATGACAACGCGACAGCAGGACGTCTAAGATACCACAAAACCTACAATCGTATGAAGACGAATTTCTTCTGTCCTGCACTTTTCACTTGCGTAACAAAATATGTTGCTTCTTTCATACCTTACCAACACCGCAAACGGCGTACGTCACCACCTACCGGCGCACTACAACCTTTGCCATACGCTGCGGCCCCGTTTCCGGTTGTTGGCATCGACGTAACGGACCATTGCCTGATACCCCAGCTGGCCATCGATTGATTGTTACCGCTGTCGACCATTTGACCCGATAAGCAGAAACCGCGCCTCTCCAACCCAGCTGCGCTTCAGAAGTGGCCGAATTTTTTTACACGCCATATTTTCCGCCACGGCTCTCCTTGTGTTGTTATCAGCGATCGTGGCGACATTTTCTCGCAGCAGTCTTCACATACGTTCTTCGCGCCACCGACACTGCCCACAGCGCCACATGAAGTTACCATCCACGGACCAACGGCTTGACGGAGCGTTTCCACCGTACACTTTCCGACATGCCTTCGATGTATATTCGCCCTCACCCGCCGCGGTGGCTCAGTGGCTAAGGCGTTGCGCTGCTGAACACGAGGTCGCGGGTTTGATTCCCGGCCGCGGCGGCCGTTTTTCTGATGGAGGCGAAAAGCAAAAACGCCCGTGTGTACGATATTTCGGCGCACGATAAAGATTTCCAGGTGGTCAAAATTAATCCGGAGCCCTTCACTACGGCACGCCTCATTGCCTGCGTTGCGTCGGCGCGTTAAACCCCACAATCAATCAATCAATCAATCAATCAATCAATCAATCAATCAATCAATCAATTATATTCGCCCTCAATCGCTAAAACTCGTACAGAATTCGCGAATTTGTAACCTTTGCATATGACACCGCGGAATCGCGCACAACTGGATTTTCACCGTTTTATCAGTCCTCCAATGCCATTCTGGTCATAAAACTTCGCCATCACGCTATGGGACAGCTTCGTTCGCTGCCGCGCCGCGGCGCTGGTGTTGATCGGATGGCAGCCGGGGGCGTGGTCAGAGCGCATTTTGGAGGGAACGGACCACGGAGTCAGATAAAACAGACGCTCGCCGCCTTATCAGCGGTGCGCTTTCACTTTACGTGTCGTGGGCCGCTCAAATGGACTTATCATTTCGGGAGTGGCGAAAAAAATGTGCTGCGAACGGGCATGCTGCGTCTGCGTTCCTGCCTGCTGGTCTAGCTACGCACCAGCGGCGGCCGCCCGATGCCCTCCGATCTGCGGTGGCGACATTCGCGGTAGCCTTTGTCCCCGTACGAAGCTTGGCCGGGAGTTTCATGACCAGAGAAGCATTGAAGGACTCTGGTTTTATCTTGTTTACGGCTGCCAGCCACCCTCCATACTTCACCTGTCTTTTTTTTTCGGAACCCGCTGATCCTTCAACTAACATTCCTGAACAATTTCTGTCCAGGGTTGGACGCTGACGATGAATGGCTCGCGAAAACATTGAGGCCAGCCAAAAGGTCCGCAAGTATCTATCTCTACGATTCCACGCACCGAGATGTATCGTTTGCGCCAGGGGCGATGTTCCACTCTGGACATCTGTAGGCATCTCCAGATTCAGTGAGAAAATTCTATCTCGCTTTATTGGCCCCTACAGTGTGGCGGAACAGATATCAATGTTTAATTACCACGTGACTCCTATCCGCACTGTTGCTGACGGTCGCTTCCGTGGGACCGAAATCCTGCATCTCGCTCGCTTGAAGAAATTCATTCGGCACCCATCCCAGACTTAACCTGCGGGCAGGATTGCCGCATCTGCGTTCGCGAACTGTATATGTAAGCGCAAGTGACTAATTCCAAGCGCTGAGCTTCCTTCATCGTTTTCCCTCCATTTATTTGCCATCAGGACATCGCCTTCTTCTTCTCACCTAGCCCGTTTTAAATCAACACATCATCGCTTGGACGGCCAGCGGTTGATTATCATTATCGTGGTTCCAACTTCCTTCTTGGATTCGGGCTGCTGCTTTCCGAATAAAGAGCCTTCTAGCTCTCAGTGAAGCCTCCTCGCCTGAGCCTCTCAATATTTGCGGAAATTGTTTAGACATGATTGAAAACAAAAAACAGTGTTTTCCTGACGTTTAGACTGGATGACCTGTCTCCATCCGAGTAACAGGAATAACACATAATGAGGACTGGCTCCAGTCGAAACATGAGTAAGCCACTCTTTTCTATTTATTCGAGAGTCAGCCAGTTTCTCAAATATTTCTTCTGTCTCCTCGAGAAGTTTCTTCGTGTTTCCCGTACCTATATATATATATATATATATATATATATATATATATATATATATATATATATATGTATATATATATATATATATATATATATATATATATATATATATATATATATATATACCGTGGACGCGAGATAGTTCACGCCAACCGGCTGAAAGAGTACTACGATCCTGTGGTCTCCTCGGCACCTTGAGTCGCCAGGATGGCTCCTTTGCCACCGGGGGCGAATATTGTAGCGTTGATTACGGACGCGATTGATGTAATTGTCAGAGGCAACCATGCAAGGACAATTCCCCGTTGGGGATATTCGGCTTGGTGCACGCCCGACGACGAGGAGGCAGAAGTATCGCTTGGCGCACGGGCCGATCGAGTATCGCGTCGGACACAGCTTGCTTGGCACGAAGAACCTCGGCTTCTCCGCAGGTCTAACTGCTCGTTAGTGGTCCAATAAACCACGCTTCAATATATATATATATATATAAAATGTAGCCAGAATAATGGCCACATCAGACCATCAGGGTATGTGCCCCGCCTAGACATCGGCCGTAACAAAAAGTAGTCCAATCTACCCGCGAGGGTTGGCACTCACGTTGGGTCAGCGGAAGAAGAAGCAACGCCGGAGACGCTTTTTCGAGTGAGGTCAGTCTTCGGCTGGGCGCTCAAATCAACGCTCGTCTCCCCTCTCACACGCAAATAAATTCCCTGAACAATCCATGTGAGCCTCCACTATCTTCCTTACAAGTTGGGGAGGTTTAGGGTTTCTATTCCAACCTGGATTCGCAACCGGACGCTGTCCGCTGTGCACCTCAAGCCAACTCTGTCTCGTGCGGCTGCTCCAGGCGAACCCGTGATCTACTCTCTCTCGTCGTGACAGCGGTACCCCGCTACGTTCAGGGGCTTTGGCGATAGTGATGTCGAAGACTGGCTGTCATCCTACGAACGGGTGAGTACAAAGAATCAGTAGGACAATGAAGCCAACTGAATAACGTCGGCTTCTATTTTACCGGGCTCGCGAAGCTGTGGTATGGCAATATAGCACCGGGGACTACTACCTGTCCTGCCTTGTGCAGCACTACCTGTCCTGCCTTGTGCAGCCGCTTTGCTGGAGAATTTCGCTGCCCTGCTGTAAGCAGCTCTGCGGCGAGCAAGGACTGGGTGTGCAAGGCCAGAAAGCTGGTGAAACGCTCAGCATCTATATCGAAGACGTGATTAAATTGTGTATGTGCGTAGACCCTTTGATGACGGAACCCGACAAGGTCAAGAACATACTAGGAGGAGTTGACGATGACGCCTTTCAAATGCTTCTGGCCAGGCACTCAGAGATGATTTTTGACGTCTTCATTTGGTGCGAAAGCTTCAAAGAGCTGCGAAGGCACCGGGCTCTGACCCGAAAAGCTCGCGCTCATGCCGAGCCTCTGTCAAGTTTGGCGTGGATCCACTGAGACCACCCGGTGATGTTCGGTCAAGTAAAAGCTTTCTTTCGTGACGAAGTTGCCCGCGAAGTCTGGCTTCTTCCGTCTTGCCTGGAGCTGTCATCTATTCTAGACCCAGTGCTGATACACGTTATACAGAAAAGAGAGCTGAGACACTTCCAGCAGCTCAGCATCATGCGCGGGTTGCTGCCGCAATCACGTATTCCACACCCGTGAGAACATCGTCTCCACAACCTGCTGCATTGTTGCAGCGCACAATGCCACCGCAGCCATCGTTCTCACCTCAGCCTTTCATACCGGTGCTGCCACGGCGACACCATCTGACTACTGGACCAGACGACGTCCTCCCTTTACCGTGAGTGCTCCTTACCCTGCCGGATCATGGCGTACGCAGGACAAGCTAACGATCTGTTGCACCTGCCGAATTCCTGGACACGTCGCCCGTTATTGACGTCGTCGCATCCCGCTTCCGCAGAACGACCAAAAAGCTCCGTATTACAGTCGCGCTTTTGCCCCGTCGTATGTGCGTCAATCTATGTACGAAGTCCCATCTCAGGCGTAATTTACCTTGCGGACATTCGATCGTCTTCCTACCTGCAACGACCGCCGCTCATCTTGCCCTCGTCGTCGCTCGCTGTCGCCTATGCGACGTTGCCCTACCTACACTCAGGAGAAAGACTTGTGCCTGCAGCTCCAGAGGCAAGAACTGCGTCGACCTCGAATGTCGAAGTCATCGTATTTAGACTCCTCGTTTTACAGACATAGTTGCAGGATGAGTCCACCCTCATGCACTCATCGATACTGGCGATGCTGTTTCTGTAATTCATGCCGACCTCTGCCGTAACATTGGAAAACTTATGACGCCACTTGCTGTACTTTCGCTGCAAACCCCCGTAGCACAACACCCTAGGACATTACCCGCTTGCACAGCTCCTGTCATTGTACAGGAGATAGTCTACACCGTTGACTTCGTCGTGTTGCCATCGGGCTCCCGTGATGTCATTTTGGACTGGGACTTTCTATCGCAGCATCAGGCTATGCTCCCGCTGAAGTCGAGTGTTCATCGCTGCCAGACGTTTCTCATCATATTCCCTGCACGAAGTTAGTCGTCGCTGAAGAAACAGACATTCCACAACGCTCCTGCGGTGATGTTTTGTTGTGTTGCCATCCGTCCCTGATGGAAATGTACAATTTACGCAGTCCGGCATCTTTATCAAGAGCAGGTGTCTGCACAGCGTTACATCCTGAACTTCTAGCTGCCCGCAATGGTGCCAATTCCAAGGTGGTCACAAGTAACTGACTATACCACGCCTCTTCCAGCGTGGCGATGCACTCGGCTTTGTCGAGCTTGTTTATCCTGGTCTTGTCACAAAAGTACTGGATGATTTATACCACTTTCTGGATGACGAACGTAGTGCTTGTTCATGCGAGCCAGACGAAAGGTCGTCCGATGTTTTCCGGAATTGTATTGACAAGAATTTTAAACAGCCCAGCAAGCACAGCTTAAGAAAATTCTTTGCCGCTTTCAATCTTCTTTCGACTTCGTACAACGGCCGCTGGGCCGGAAGTCTGTTGTCACGCAATCGGTTGACATCGGCTCACATGCTTCCCTTCGCCAACGACCGCACCGTACTTTGCCGGCGGAGCATCGCACCATATACCACCATGTGGCTCACATGCTCATGCCCGGCGTAATTCACCCCTCAAAGAGCCCGTGGGCATCACCCGTGATCGTTATAAGAAAAAAAAATGGATTCATCCAGTTGTGGATTGACTGTGAGCGTTTGAACTCCGTTCCGCGTAAAGGCGCCTATCCTCTTTCCCTCATCGATGACGACCTTGACTGACTACAGGGAGCTGTTTTTTTCTCATCACTTGTTTTTTTTGTTCCGGATACTAGCAGGTTCCAATGACAGAGTCTGACCAGGAAACATCAGCGTTCTTTAACCCTGACTGCCTTTATGAATTTAATGATATGCTTTTCCGATTGCTCAACCCCTTTGGCGCATTCGAACGCATGATAGGCAGTATTTTGACGGAACTGAAGTGGCAGACGTGTCTTTGCTATCTCGATAATGATGTGGTTCTCCCGCCGGATTTCCATACGCACCTTTTTCGTATAGACCTAGTTTTGACCTGCTTTGCTAACGGCAGACTACAGCAAAACATACAAAATGCCATTTCGCTGCTTGCGAGCTCACCACCGTGGGCCACACGGTGTCTAAGGACCGGGCGGAGGCAACCAAGCTTCGAGCGGTTGCCGAGTTTCCGAAGCCGACCGCGATGAAGGCACTTTGAAGCTGTATCGGCTTGTGGTCCTAGTTCCGAAGCTTTCTTCGCCACTTTTACTAACATTTTATTTGTAACAAAGCTCCTCAGCAGTGACAGCGATCTCTCTGCTTTTGACCGCCATGTGACGAGGCGTTTGCGACCCTGCGTCGGCTCTAACAGCCCAGCGTATACTGCGTCATTTTGACCCGTCTTAGCCAACGGAGATCCACACTGATTCTAGTGGGATTGGTCTCGGTGCCCTGCTTGCCCAACAGATCTCCGATTTTGACGAGTACGTCGTGGCGTAGCCAAGCCGCACCATCGCGATATCCGAGTCAAACTACTCACTTCCTGAAAAGGCGTTCTTGAACATCATTTGGGCTTTCGGAAAGGTCCGATCGTACTTATACGGCCGCCCATTTCATATTGTCATTTACTGTTGCGGTCGCTGTCATCCCTGTGCTTTACTGTTGAGGTCGCAAGCACACTGATGCTGACGCCCTTTCGGATTCACCAGTGTCTGCTGACATTTCCGGCACTGGTAATTCTCCATTTTGTCGTCCCTTGACTTCATTAACAAGGCGCTTGAGCAACGCAAAGATCCGTAAGTTACTTCTAGGACTGGCTTATTTTTCGGTACAGGTGCGTCACTTCGGATAGCATCGCGAGCACTGCGCCGCCAAGTTTCATACTTTGTCAACCGTCGCAACCGCTGCTGTGTCCGTGAGCCGTTCGCCATTGATTCCGACGACCCGTGGGCTGGCCGTGCCTTGAGCTGGTGGCGCGCTGGGCCGGTTTGTGCTCACCAGGAAGTGTAACCCTCGGCTCGCACCCGCCGCTACGCCCTCGAGCCGTGACCCATTTACCAGGTCGACAATGGCTGCCCGATGAACCGTGCCTGATTGTGACGTGGCGTAGAGACAGTCATCGAGCGAGCCGCGCCATGACGTCACCGTCGACCCCGCAAGCGTCGTGACGTAGACACCCCGGGGTTGCTACAAAACTCCATAGGACGTTTTTCTCTCTATCGCGAACATTTCCATGTTAGTCTGCTGTCTCTCCTAACGCTTATATCCTTAGTCTCGTATTCTTGCTTCCATACGCTAGGTTCTACTTGTTCTTGCGTCCGGCATAAAGCAACGTTTGCTCGCTCAAGCACTGGCCATTGACTCGTGACTTTCACGCAAATCCTGGGCCCATTCATTACAGTACCCGTACATCTAGTTAACGCCACACTTAGGAGATTAGGTTACCCCGCAACAGACTGATCGGTGCCCTCATACCTGCGGTGGCAGCCGCGAGGTCAGTGGAAGAGACAGTTTGAAGGCGTGTATAGACTGAGCCGACATCTCTAGCATCTCTCGCACGAGGTCGGATCAGATAAATCTCAGCTGCGAGGGTTATTCACGGTGATGGCTCACGTTTTATCGCCAGCGGCATGGATATCAGCCACTGAGAGGTGGTCAAACAGCGATTTTTGACTGGCGAATCTACCGTGGTCAACCGCCTTGCTTATATATTCCCCTGTTCCAACAGCGAAGAGATGGAACGACAGGTTAACAAGCTACCCGATGCAGATATAATCGAGCATTCTACACCTCCATGAAGCGCACCGGCACGTCTGGTCGAAAAGCCGGATAGGGTAGTACGATTTAATATTCGGTCAGCGCGACATGAACCGTGTGACTCGCGTGGACCATTACCATCCTTCCGAATATTTGAAGGCACTGTCGGAACTCGGTTCTGCAAGTTTTTCACAGTGGTAGTCATAGACTCTGGATACTGGCCGAGAGAAATGCGTGAGAGCACGGCAAAGATATATTGATTGATAGGTTTCCGTGAAGAAGAGACAAAAAGCCCTGGCGGGGAAAAGCAAATAAGGGGTGGGGCAAGGAAGAGGGCGTAGAGATTATTGAAAAGTGGTAGTATTCAGTTCTTCGGTAGTTCTTCGGTCCGCTGCAGTTAAAAAAAGCACATTGGAGGGCAAAAAGATGGTGTTTAATGCCCCATCAGGGCACTTCCAGTAGCGACGCATGCCTATTGGCCTAGTGAACAGCGGAGGGGTATGGCAACGCACGGCTGACGTCATCCGGGATGGTCTTTTGAGGACGGTGTGTCATGTTTATCTGGATGACATAATCTGTTATAGCGGCACATTTGAGAGCCACCTAATCGGCCTGCGTAATGTTTTGCAAAAGGTCATGCAGCCGATCTTCAACTCAAACTGACAAAATGCCAGTTTCTGTATCCCGAAGTAATGTACCTCGGACACGTCGTATCGGCTGTGGCAGTTCGTTCATAACCTTCTAAAATACAATGTCTTCAGGAATTCCGGAACACAGAACAAATACCGCAGTCAAACAATGCTTGGGCCTTCCGTCCTATTATAGGCGACACTTTCCCCAGTTTGCCGAACAACGGCGCCCTTCAACCGAGCTGATATCCAAGAAACCATTCAGCTGGGGCGATGAGGGTGAGAAGCTTTCTCTGCTATGAAACTCAAGCTGACTGAGGCTCGCTTGCTGAAGTTCTAGATTACAACGGGCCATTGCCAATCGCGACAGATTGGGGGTGCGGTGTTATCGCAGGAGTTCGCCAGCAAAGAAGACCGCGTTGCGTAAGCGAGAAGGCAGCTGACCTCTGAGGAACAGAAATACGGCGCTACCCAGCAGGAGTGCGCTGCCGTAGTTTGGTCAGTCCGGCACTTTCGGTGTTTCATATAAGGGCGGCAGTTTAACATCGTCATGGGCTGCCGGCAGCTCAAATGGCTCATGGGTGCTGACGACCCCAGCTTTAAGCTGGCAAGGTGGCTCATTTTTGCAGGAGTACGACTTCCTAGTCGTTCACAGGGCGGGCAAATAGTAGGGTGCCCGTACGGGCACTTTAATATTTGTGCCGTCGGATAAGGAGCCCCGCATGAAGCGAAAGCAGCTCGACGATCCCGACATCCAGAAAATTGTGAAATCACTCAAAGCAGGCGACAGTAGGGGACCATATTACATGGGCGAAAAAGGTCTACTGTGACTTAGGGCAAGGCAAGGGGATGTACAGGACGTCTAGTAGTGCCTGCATATGAGAGGCGAATTGCTGCGTGTACATCACGATGCTCCTTACACGAGCCACTCAGGGGCATGTAACACATTCCAGTGGATAGGCATGGTGTACTTATGTCTGGCAATGCGGGGAGATTGGCTAGGTTATCATCGGAATGGCCGCTCTTGCGCTCTCCACAAAGCCCCCAAGAATCAGAAGCGCGATCCTTTCTAGCTGCTCAAGGAACTTTATGCACCGTTCTGGCGTGCCGCGGTGGACATAGTAGGGCCCCTACCGATTGCCACTGCCGGAAGCAAGTACATACTGGTTTTTGTGGACCACCTGAGCCATTATGGAGAAGCTTTCCTACTGGCAGACCATAAAGCGGAACCCTAGCCCGAGTTCGTTGAAGGAGTTATACTGAGGCACAGCTAGCCAGAGCAGCTTGTAACCAATGAGGGAAAGAACTTTGTCTCACGCGTTGTTACCTTTCAGGTATAAATAAATTACAGACCACCGCGCATCAAAGAAATTGGGACAGGTGGCTCCCTTTCCCTGTGCACGCACGCAACACGGCATTCCACGAGGGCACAAACAAAACCCCGTTTTTTTCTCCTTCAAGGCCGCGACGCGGCGATCCAGAGCATTGTTGGCGACACTCCTGGAATGCACTTTAAGGCCATGAAGGACAACCGCCCAGAAGCTGCTCAACGTCTTTCGATCTCGCGCAAACTGGCGGCTGAGGCACTGAACAAAGCGGCGGAGAAAAGAAAGTGGCACATTAATAAAAAGAGCCAAGAAGCTGGCTTTCAGGCAGGCCAGAGTGTCTATGTCAAATTAGAAGGCAAGGACCTTGGTCGGGCTAAGAAGCTCGCGCCGAAATGCAAAGGCCCGTTCTGGACAGTCAAAGAGCTGTCTAATGTCACGTGCCGAATCAGGGGGATTCGGATTGTAAACGTCAACACGCTGAACGTCAACCAAATTGTACACGTCAACAAGATGAAAATTGCTTTGAGTAAAGTTAAGGGCGATCCAGGACCTAATGGGGCGAGTTTTGGGACAGACAGGCCCCGCCCTTCGCCCCCAAAACGCGGAAGCCCAGCTGCGAACCCGTTCGCGGACGCGTTACATCGAGCCGTGCTCCAGGAGATAATTCACCCTTTTCTAAACCCCGGCGGCGAACAGACTCCCCCAGCCGATGCACAGTTATGCCTTACGAAGCTGGGAAGCGGGGGGGGGGGGGGCGCTTCCGTATCATGGCCGAAAAGCGGTTGTCCTGTGTATTTGAGTGAAAAAGTCTAAATTCCAATGCTCATATGTTGTTCCCGTAAACGTGTACGTTGAAATTTGCTTGGTCAAGCATCTAAGGTACAAAAAGCAAATGGTGTTTGGTCAGGAGTTTTAAACGGTGCCCTGGCACCCCTGTTGTCCACAAAATGTGTTTGATGGACCCTACTGTGCTTGAACAGACTAGATGTGCCGAGGGTGTGTCGCGCCGTGTACAGCTAGCCTGGCCATACTCATGCGTATAGAGACGTTTGCAGGAACAAAAGTGTTCTCTGGTGATGGGCAGGTACGAGGTGCGGTCGTTGCCACCGGTAACACTGTTCGCACCCAATTCACACGCTCATACAACACCGTCATTCGCAGGGTGTCACGTATACGCGGAAATAAAGGTCCGGGCCTCCTTTGTTCCCCAACGTGCCATCTGTTTCTCTCCACGCAAAGAGCCACCGGGGCCACTTTTCCACCCGACAATAAGCAATTCCGGCGGAGGAAACCGCCGTAGGAGAAATCCGATAGCGCGATTCTGCATTCCAGCCCAAGAACGAGACGGGGAGGAACGCCGCTTCCTTCACCTTTAACCAAAAAGGACCACAGGGCCCCCTGCTGCACTCCTAGATCACCTAAACAGCCCAGTGGTGTACGCGTTCCCCGGCTCGAAAGCTCGAGCTCCCGGTCCAGCGGCGAACGTATGCCTCCTATGCACATCTGCGCGAGAGCGAAGGATCTCGCCTTCACTTCCCGGAACCAGTCACTTGCCTGACACGCTTCTACCTGAGTAGAAGCGCCGCAGAAGCGTCGATGTTACCCGTCCTCGAGATCGGTCAGCGAGAGCCGGCATCATTTGAACCCTCATTAATTAAATGTTACTGTTATCTGTTGATACCCGTTAGTTTCTGTCTCTTTTCCCCTCACCTCTGCGGGAACCCACCCAAACAGGAAACAGTGACCCAGCCCCTGAAGGGCATGAAAACCTGCCAGAATACCAAGTAACAAGCTTATTCTTAGTATAGTCTTAGTCTTAGCCTTATTCTATATATATATATATATATATATATATATATATATATATATATATATAGGGAGTACAACTTTGAAGATGGTAGAGAACACAAGAGAAGAAAAACTTCGAACAAGGTAAAAGCACGATTGTGGCCGCGTTTCAGCAAAGAGAACTTGCTTTCCTCAGGGCAATCTCTCGCCTTCCAGGCAGGGTTTATATAGGGGTAGGACCCCATGTGAAAGGAGAGGGAAAGATGGAAGGGAAATTGAGCAAGCTGATTGGTTTCGGAGTGTGTCGGGGGAGAGATTGAGGGCCCAAGAAGGTTGTCTAGTTTAAGCCGCGAAGTAGGTCACACGGAAGTCAACTGATGGTTGATATTCGTGGAATTTTTGGACAGAAAGGATGAGAGGGTGTTTATTGACCCGCCGCAGGGTATAGGAAAAGGGTCTCAGAACCGCCGGAAGCAGACCAGGCGGTGAGGGTGGGGTCCCTATCAGAAACTATCTGCAAGCCTCAGGTCAAAAGAAAAGATAGAGACGGGGGAAAAACTAACTAGGTCACAAAAAAAATAAAAAAGGAGAAAAAAACCGGGAGGGAAACCACATAAACCCACACACAAAAGAAAAAGCAATGGCCCGGCAACTGAAATGGCACGTGTCACCCACGGCAACATTCCTGGTACAGGCCTGTCCTGAAACTCAAAAACGAAAAGATAAAGTTAGAGTGACGTACGGGGCACAAGACCACGCGGAGTAAAAAAAAAGAGAAATTAAATAAATAAAATTCAATTCCAAAAGCAAAGGTTGGAGGCATGAGGGCGAGTATTAAGCTAGACACTAAGGAATGAAAAAAAAAGAAAAAGAAATTAGGTGACCAGGTACAGAGCAGAGTGAACGATCATAGTCTTTGGATGAGGTATATGCACGAAAATGCCTATTGCTGTATTCCCGGTGAATATCTCAAGGATTCCAAGTTGCCCTTAGACGCATTAATTCCAGCAGGTTCCATGGAGTTGAATTTGTGAATTAAGTAGGATTCTCGGTATTTCCTGTCCCTAGGGGACTTAAAATTTGACTGAAGTATATATAACTTAAGGTCATCAAAATTGTGGCCTGGTTGGTTGAAATGCTGCGCTACAGCTATGGAGGATTTGCTAAGAGTATCTGCCCGGTGACCATTAAGTCGTACGCTCATAGGTTGGCTCGTTTCGCCTATATACTGTTTGTGGCACATTGAGCATTCCAACATGTACACAATCTTGGATGAAGTGCACGTAAAACTTGAAATAATATTGTGGACATAATTACTGGCTGTGCTTTTTACAACGCAGTCTGTTTGCAGGTGCCTACAAGTCTTGCATCTGGGGTGGGGAGCAGCTGGCTATGACTGGTTGCTTTGAAGGCCCTGTTTTAGCATGCACTAAAATATATTTTAGATTCCTGTTTCTCCGGTAGGTAACCCTTGGTGCTTCCGGGAAAGTCTTTTTAAGTCGGTCGTTACTGGCTAAAATGGGGTAGTACTTCCGCAGTATATTGTTTACGTTTGGGAGGGCGTTTGAAAATTTAGTTATTAGGGCAGGTGGCCTGGCGCTTTCGTTTTGCCGCTGTTTCTTGAGAACGTCATCCCTTTTGAGATTAGACACACGTTGGTACGCCTGATCGAGCGAGCTTTCGGGGTGGTTCCTGTTCATAAGGGTGGCCTTTAGTTCGTCTAGGTGCTCTACGTAGTCACTGTCATCACTACATACTCTTGTAAGCCTGGTGGCTTGTCCTACAAAGATCCCTTGTTTGCAGTGTCTGGGGTTTGCAGTGTCTGGGGGTGCAGTGTCTGGGGTGGGGTTCAAAGTTCTACTACTCCTTGGATTTCGTGTACGAATATGACGGAGCAAGGTAAGCCCCCTCTCCTCTCCCTGGCACACATAGCTCTCATCGGTGATAGCCACTTTAAGTACATTCACGACCACTTCCCTTCCGGACAACATTCACCATACATCAGCTTTCAAAGCGGCGCCACAACCCATGACATCAGAAAACTGATTGACGCCGCCCCACGCAACATCACTCACTTCGTTCTGCACTTTGGCACTAACGACTTAAAGAACGACACCGCAGAAAGCACCATCGAGGCCATGAAAACTCTTGTTCACGATGTTCAGACCAACAGGCCCAAAGCAAAGATAACCCTGACAACAGTACTTCCCAGGATCGAAAACAAACACAAGCCAGACATACCCCAGACACACAGACTTCTAGCTCACTCACAAAGGTCAGCTAAGCTTAACGACTTCCTCATGTACCTTGGACACAACACAGGAAACGTTGACATCATCCACCACACAAAAATTCACCACGACCCCCTAGGACACCTGGCCAAGGACGGACTACACCCTAACTTTCGAGGCGTCCGACTGATTTCCGAAAACATCAAGCACAGGCTGAGGAACACATTTAAGGTGACGCTCCCAACTTCACGTATCAACCTCCCGTCTCCGGCCAGCACAGAACAACAGAACCAACCCAACGCCCCCAACGGTAGCGAAATGCCATGTCCACCTAAGAACATCACATGTGACGCCAGCACACAAACCGTGGACGTGGCCGCAACACCAGCTGTACAGCACGTGAGCAAACAACAACCCGACCCACCAAAGACAACACGCTTATGGTTCACGCAGACCCCAACACGCAGTATAACGCAAACAGGCACCCAAACAGGCATCGATGTGGACCTCACCCCTAGCAGCCCCCCTAAACTACTGACTCCAAGCAAAAAAGTGTCACCCCGGAGGTCTGCTCGGAACAAACACAAATGACTACCACCGAGTTGGCCGTATGCTCCAACCCCTAAATCCCGCTCTTTCCTCAAAGCTCGAAAACTAGCCGGCAAACAAACCAACTACAGATTTCATCTAAAAACGTACTCCTTGTATCTCCAAAGCAAAAAGATCCCCAAAGGCCTCCGCCTAAAAGTTAGATGTGCCCTTGGTGAGCTCCCTCCTGAACTAGCTGCCAGGTGGCAAGATATTCTGAATAATGCTTCTCTTTCCCTCCTAGAAATGCTTAGAGAACACTGTACTAGCCAACTCAGCCTCTTCAACGACCAGATTGAAGCTCTTCCACTAACCGAGCAGGAGAAACTAGATCTCAATATTTTCATAAATCGTAAGGAAAATGATCTTAGCAATAAGCAAGCGGTTAAGTTTCAGCGTGACCAACTTCCCTCGCAAAATTCAGCATGTACTGTAAGAGATCAGCCTCTCAATAGCCGCGACTATGAAGTACTAGGTCATGTAATGTCCCCCCTCGATACAGAGATCGCTTTAATAGAAGCTCCTCCCCCAGCCAATAATCCTATAGAAAAAACGAGCTCTCTCGCTACCTGCTACAGCAACGTTATTGACATTTCCAAAACACTAACGGCCGACGAAAAAGGTATCCTAGAACGAGGTCTAACTTTCTGTCCCACAATTAACAGTGTGAAGGAATACGAGTTACACAAAGATCTCACTGAATTTTCTCGGAGAATGAGACTAAGCGAGTTTTCTGTCGGAGAAGCAGGACCAACCTGTCATAAACGAACGCACCCTCCACCCTCCTAGCACTTGGACTCCAGATTTAGATCAATCTCCAGAATTGGATCTGTACTTAAAATCAGTATCAAGAGAAATATTGGCAACAACTAAGCGATCAAACAAGCACAAGAACCTAACTCCGTCGGAAGAAGTTACCCTGAATTGCCTATCAGCCAGAACCGACATAGTCATAAAGCCAGCTGACAAAGGTGGTAGTGTAGTTGTTTTACCTATGGGAAAATACAAAGATGAAGCTTATAGGCAGCCCAATAACCCTTGCCACTACAAGCCCTTAGATAACGATCCGAGCCAGGAATACAGCCTAAAAATCCTTCAGACCCTCACAGATCTACGATCTAGAGAATTAATAACGACTACTGACTTAAATTTCATGAAACCGAATAATAAGCATGCAGGACGTTTTTACCTCCTCCCAAAAGTCCATGAAGTCCCAGTAGACTAATTGTTCACTGCCGACATTCCTGGCAGACCCATAGTTTCGAATAAGAATACCCCAACCGAAGCACTATCTCTGTTTCTGAATCATCACCTATCCGACATTCCGGCTCTTCTTCCTTCATTCGTTCAGGACACCCCCCACTTCCTCCGCATAATAGAAGAGATAAATATGGGCGGGCGCCTACCCAGTGGAACCCTCCTTGTTACTCTTGACGTTGCTACATTGTATACAAACATTCCGTTCGCCGAAGGAATTGAAGCGATTTCAAAATCTCTATCAGTTAACCCGCACCAACATGCACCAGAAGTGTACATAACTTTGTTAAAACGAGTTCTAACTCTCAATTATTTTGAATTTGACTCTTCTTACTTTTTTTCAAGTTTTTGGAACTAGCATGGGTACTCCATTCGCACCGACCTATGCCAACATTTTCATGGGGCAACTTGAAGCTACCCCATTAAGCTCTTTTCCGCATAAACCTCAGGTTTACCTCCGCTACATAGACGACATCTTTATGATTTGGGAACACGGTCGCGCAACTCTAGAAACGTTTATATCCCATCTCAATTCTTCGCATCCGACTATTAAATTCTCCTGCCAGTATTCTGAAAAAGAAGTGAACTTCCTAGATACTACCGTCATTCTAGACAACGGTAAACTTAAAACCACGCTTTTTAGAAAGCCAACAGACAGGCAGCAGTACCTAGATTATAAAAGCCATCGCTCCAGACACTGCAAACAAGGGATCTTTGTAGGACAAGCCACCAGGCTTAGAAGAGTATGCAGTGATGACAGTGACTACGTAGAGCACCTAGACGAACTAAAGGCCACCCTTATGAACAGGAACCACCCCGAAAGCTCGCTCGATCAGGCGTACCAACGTGTGTCTAATCTCAAAAGGGATGACGTTCTCAAGAAACAGCGGCAAAACGAAAGCGCCAGTCCACCTGCCCTAATAACTAAATTTTCAAACGCCCTCCCAAACGTAAACAATATACTGCGGAAGTACTACTCCATTTTAGCCAGTAACGACCGACTTAAAAAGACTTTCCCGGAAGCACCAAGTGTTACCTACCGGAGAAACAGGAATCTAAAAGATATTTTAGTGCATTTTATTGCACTAAAATGATATTTAGTGCATTTTAGATATTTTAGTCCCGCCCCAGATGCAAGACTTGTAGGCACCTGCAAACAGACTGCGTTGTAAAAAGCACAGCCAGTAATTATGTCCACAATATTATTTCAAGTTTTACGTGCATTTCATCCAACATTGTGTACACGTTGGAATGCTCAATGTGATACAAACAGTATATAGACGAAACGAGCCAACCTATGAGGCTACGGCTTAATGGTCACCGGGCAGATACTCTTAGCAAATCCTCCATAGCTGTAGCGCAGCATTTCAACCAACTAGGCCACAATTTTGATGACCTTAAGTTATATATACTTCAGTCAAATTTTAAGTCCCCTAGGGACAGGAAATACCGAGAATCCTACTTAATTCACAAATTCAACTCCATGGAACCTGCTGGAATTAATGCGTCTAAGGGCAACTTGGAATCCTTGCGATATTCACCGGGAATACAGCATTAGGCATTTTCGTGCATATACCTCATCCAAAGACTATGACCGTTCACTCTGCTCTGTACCTGGCCACCTAATTTCTTTTTCTTTTTTTTTCATTCCTTAGTGTCTAGCTTAATACTCGCCCTCATGCCTCCAACCTTTGCTTTTGGAATTCAATTTTATTTATTTAATTTCTCTTTTTTTTACTCCGCGTGGTCTTGTTCCCCGTACGTCACTCTAACTTTATCTTTTTGTTTTTGAGTTTCAGGACAGGCCTGTACCAGGAATGTTGCCGTGGGTGACACGTGCCATTGCAGTTGCCTGGCCATTGCTTTTTCTTTTGTGTGTGGGTTTATGTGGTTTCCCTCCCTGTTTTGTTCTCCTTTTTTATTTTTTTCGTGACCTAGTTAGTTTTCCCCCGTCTCTATCTTTTCTTTTGACCTGAGGCTTGCAGATAGTTTCTGATAAGGACCCCACCCTCACCGCCTGGTCTGCTTCCGGCGGTTCTGAGACCCTTTTTCTATACCCCGCGGCGGGTCAATAAGCACCCTCTCATCCTTTCTGTCCAAAAATTCCACGAATATCAACCACCAGATGACTTCCGTGTGACCTACTTCGCGGCTTGAACTAGACAACCTTCTTGGCCCCTCAATCTCTCCCCCGACACACTCCGAAACCAATCAGCTTGCTCAATTTCTCTTCCATCTTTCCCTCTCCTTTTACCTGGGGTCCTACCCCTATATAAACGCTGCCTGCCAGGCGAGAGATTGCCCTGAGGAAAGCAAGTTCTCTTTGCTGAAACGTAGGCCACAATCGTGCTTTTACCTTGTTCGAAGTTTTTCTTCTCTTGTGTTCTCTACCATCTTCAAAGTTCTACTACTCCCTATATATATATATATATATATATATATATATATATATATATATAAATATATATATATATATATATATAGTCATGAAGTGGAGTTCTTAGTTGCTGCAGGAATACGCACAAAGTAGAAGTACGCTCTTCGGAGACTTTATTTCCAACGTTTCGACCTGAGACAGGTCTTCCTCAGGAATGAAAGCTTTGGGTAAAATCGTACGGACTCAGAGTGGGGGCGACGCCCTGAAACACAAGCCACATGGCAAACAAACACACAAACGACCACAAACAGCATACAGAGCTTATTCTGCCAAAGGCAGGCGAAAAAAAGCCTTAAAAAAAAGGCGAAAGGAAGAGGGAGGAACAAGGTGGCAAGGAGGAGGCAAGAAAGAGGCAAGGAGGAACACACTGCATGAACGCGGGTTGTGGGGATAACAGAAAATGCGACGAGTTCATTGGTGGCGAAAGGCCCAAAAACATCCGGTGTCTCCGGGAGGGAAAATGTGAAACGGAATGTTGAAGCTTTTAGTTCCAACCGAGCGTGTAAGAAGTATTTTATTTTGGTGCCTGTTGTGGCTTATGCCTCGGGTGTTTTGTAATCACATTGTGATCCCCAATGCTGGTGTTCACGGAGTGCACGCGTCCTTCCTGTCTTTCCACTCATGTTTTGCTTTGTTTCTCTTTTTCATTGTTTCCCTCTTCTTCTTTTCCTTTTTCTTTTTTTTCTTTTTCTTTGGTTGCCCCAGAGGCACGGCACATACCGACGGTCGCCTCTCTCTTCTTGTTTTCATGTTTTTTGTTTTTTTTTAATTGCCGCGCTCCGACATATTTTCGTGGATTGGGCCCAGGGCTCCACGCGTGCCGGCGTCAGCCGAGTACTAACAGTTAACAGGCCGTACATTGACCTGGCGCGACACGACGCGACGCCGTGTACAAATGGAGGCTTAGGCGGAGAAGGGGACGCCTCAAATGGGCTCCCCCATTGGCTTTTGTGGGACCCCCCAAAGTCGTGGAGGCTGCCTGCGCTTCAGATGCAGTAATTGGCCCCGCTTGCATTCTTGACCATGCCGCTGAAGACGGTCAGTAGTTAATCCTTGTTACCGGTGACGCGCATGTAAACTCACTGCTCGTGGCGGCGTGTGCTTTGTAGTTTTTCCCTCCCGGAGACACCGGATGTTTTTGGGCCTTTCGCCACCCGTGAACTCGTCGCATTTTCTGTTATCCCCACAACCCGCGTTCATGCAGTGTGTTCCTCCTTGCCTCTTTCTTGCCTCCTCCTTGCCACCTTGTTCCTCCCTCTTCCTTTCGCCTTTTTTTTAAGGCTTTTTTCCGCCTGCCTTTGGCAGAATAAGCTCTGTATGCTGTTTGTGGTCGTTTGTGTGTTTGTTTCCCATGTGGCTTGTGTTTCGGGGCGCCGCCCCCACTCTGAGTCCGTACGATTTTACCCAAAGCTTTCATTCCTGAGGAAGACCTGTCTCAGGTCGAAACGTTGGAAATAAAGTCTCCCAAGAGCGTACTTCTACTTTGTGTATATATATATATATATATATATATATATATATATATATATATATATATATATATATATATATATATATATATATATACCGGCAAATATCAAGAATATACCGGCAAATATCAAGAAAAAGAAAGACACACGTCGAAAGAGGAATGGTATAACGTTTCGGCCGAGGGACCGGCCTTCGTCAGAATAACAGTTATTCTGACGAAGGCCGGTCCCTCGGCCGAAACGTTATACCATTCCTCTTTCGACGTGTGTCTTTCTTTTTCTTATATATATATATATATGTGTATATATATACAGAAAGAAATGCGGGCAGTCTACAACGCCAAAGAAGGCATAGGGGAATGGTTGGACTATATTTTTTTTACCGTTAGTGAAATTATTTTTTTTTTTCATATTAATTGAAGCGAGAAAGAAAGAAAAACACGTGCCCAGAGTGGGGACCGAACCCACGCCTTTCGATTAGATCTCGAATGCCTTACCAATATATATATATATATATATATATATATATATATATACTTGAGAAAATGGTAGACGCACGATTAAAAACAAAAACAGTGGTTTACTGACGTTTCGACTGCGGGACCAGTCTTCATCTTGAGTAACATACAACGTTGGAGCACGCACGCTTATATAGGTGCAGAGGGTGTGCTGCAGTGTACCCTTTTTTAACAACATTGGCGGGTTTGGGGCGAGGGAACAGGGAAGGGAGGGCATTATACATGTGGCACTATACATGATGACAAACTCTTTTCTAAAAAGCCCCGCCATATTCAACTGCATCCATAAAAAAAAAAGAGAGAGAGAACAGGGTAGGGAGCTGTTCAAATACACTTTTCATACGGATTACACGAATAAATGGATGGTGCAGGGAACGACTCGACACACGAAATGCAAAGTACACAAACAACAAATAAATACAGAACAGAAGCCGCCGGTGACGCATCCATTCCTGAAAACACCAATTACCAGCGGTGTGGGGAATGTCAGGGCACTTTACAGGTTCACAGAAGTCACAGAAGAGCGCACGTGCCAGCAACGCAACCAATTATTTAGCCAGGTAGGAAGTAACTAGGTGTGTCCTGCGTGGAAGCAACTATTGAATCGGTAGCCAGTAAGGGTCAACAAGTTTCTGTGTATACAATAAAAGCATGTCACAGCATGATGGAGGGATGCAAAGAAGTGAGTAATGATTGACAGTCCAAGAAGCGGAGAGGTGGGGATCCGCGCAACACGGAAGAAGATGGTGAGTGACCGCGCGGACGGTGCGTTCGCGATAACGATTTTAACCCCCCAAAGGCGGCTGCCAACCGCGGGAGTGGAGGCGTACTGGGAAAGCAGCTACTATTCCACGAAAAAAAGGGAAGACAGACAAGGGTGGGGAGGGGGGGGGGAAACGTGTAGTGGCTGACAGTGTTCGGTAGGGCGAACGAAACAAACAAGCAAACAAGAAAAAAAAAACACGGTGAAAGGCAAACAGTGAAAATGGCTTAGGTACCCGCCAAAGACGATAATTTCCCCAAACTCTCATTAATGCCTGAAGATGCGGATTTGAACTTATAAATGAGATACGATTCGCGGATTAGTCGATCATGGTGAGAGCGAAACCCAGATTCTAATATCGTGGCTCTGAGGTGGTCAAAAGAGTGCCCAGGAAGGTTAACGTGTTTTGACAACGGGAGAGATGGCAGAGTTTTGGAATGTGACTTGTGATTATTAAACCTAGATCTGAACGAGTTTTGTGTTTGCCCGATGTATTGTAGGTGGCACACCGTACACTCGAGCAAATATACCACATTGGAACTATCACAGTTCAGGTTTCCTTTGATTTTTAGACGAAAGTCAGAGGCTGAACTGACCGCGGTATCCGTTGTGGACATGTGCGTGCATATTTGACATCGAGGCTTCCCGCAAGGACTGCATCCGCCGGTCGTTTGAGTCCTTATTTTGGATGAGGTCAGGACATCCCTAATGTTTTTGTTTCTCCTGTACACAACCCGTGGGGGTTCGGGAAAAATATGTTTTAGGCGCTCACTTTGGGTAAGCGGTGTGGGGAATGTCAGGGCACTTTACAGGTTCACAGAAGTCACAGAAGAGCGCACGTGCCAGCAACGCAACCAATTATTTAGCCAGGTCCTAGAGGGTGAATTTCTGAATAGCCAGAGCTTAAAGCCACTCTATTATAAGCGTTTCATTGATGATGTATTCCTGATTTGGACCCACGGGCAGACGAACCTGATAACCTTCATAGACGCGTTCAACTCTGCGCATCCCTCCATTTCTTTTTCTTACCAATACTCCCCGTCTACTGTGAATTTTCTTGACGTAAACGTCACCGTGTCAGAGGGCAAACTGATCACTAAACTGTACCGAAAACCGACCGACAAGCAACAGTACCTACATTTTCAAAGCAGTCACGTCAAACACTGCAAAACCGGAATTCCCTATAGCCAAGCTCATCGTTTTCGTCGAATTTGCTCAAAGGAAGAGGACTTCAATGATAATTGTAAGGAGCTACGCAGTGCACTGTTGAAGCAAAAATATCCCGTTGAAATAATTGACAACGCTATAGACAGAGCACGAAACCTGAATCGCTCAGACATTCTCAGAGGCACCAAAACCTCCCACGACAAACCGCAAACGAACTTGGTCTTAACACATTCCGCATCTGTTCCCAAAGTCTCGTCTATACTAAAAAAGCACTATAACATTCTTACCCAAAGTGAGCGCCTAAAACATATTTTTCCCGAACCCCCACGGGTTGTGTACAGGAGAAACAAAAACATTAGGAATGTCCTGACCTCATCCAAAATAAGGACTCAAACGACCGGCGGATGCAGTCCTTGCGGGAAGCCTCGATGTCAAATATGCACGCACATGTCCACAACGGATACCGCGGTCAGTTCAGCCTCTGACTTTCGTCTTAAAATCAAAGGAAACCTGAACTGTGATAGTTCCAATGTGGTATATTTGCTCGAGTGTACGGTGTGCCACCTACAATACATCGGGCAAACACAAAACTCGTTCAGATCTAGGTTTAATAATCACAAGTCACATTCCAAAACTCTGCCATCTCTCCCGTTGTCAAAACACGTTAACCTTCCTGGGCACTCTTTTGACCACCTCAGAGCCACGATATTAGAATCTGGGTTTCGCTCTCACCATGATCGACTAATCCGCGAATCGTATCTCATTTATAAGTTCAAATCCGCATCTTCAGGCATTAATGAGAGTTTGGGGAAATTATCGTCTTTGGCGGGTACCTAAGCCATTTTCACTGTTTGCCTTTCACCGTGTTTTTTTTTTTTTCTTGTTTGCTTGTTTGTTTCATTCGCCCTACCGAACACTGTCAGCCACCACACGTTTCCCCCCCCCCCCTCCCCACCCTTGTCTGTCTCCCCTTTTTTTCGTGGAATAGTAGCTGCTTTCCCAGTACGCCTCCACTCCCGCGGTTGGCAGCCCCCTTTGGGGGGTTAAAATCGTTATCGCGAACGCGCCGTCCGCGCGGTCACTCACCATCTTCTTCCGTGTTGCGCGGATCCCCACCTCTCCGCTTCTTGGACTGTCAATCATTACTCACTTCTTTGCATCCCTCCATCATGCTGTGACATGCTTTTATTGTATACACAGAAACTTGTTGACCCTTACTGGCTACCGATTCAATAGTTGCTTCCACGCAGGACACACCTAGTTACTTCCTACCTGGCTAAATAATTGGTTGCGTTGCTGGCACGTGCGCTCTTCTGTGACTTCTGTGAACCTGTAAAGTGCCCTGACATTCCCCACACCGCTGGTAATTGGTGTTTTCAGGAATGGATGCGTCACCGGCGGCTTCTGTTCTGTATTTATTTGTTGTTCGTGTACTTTGCATTTCGTGTGTCGAGTCGTTCCCTGCACCATCCATTTATTCGTGTAATCCGTATGAAAAGTGTATTTGAACAGCTCCCTACCCTGTTCTCTCTCTTTTTTTTTTAATGGATGCAGTTGAATATGGCGGGGCTTTTTAGAAAAGAGTTTGCCATCATGTATAGTGCCACATGTATAATGCCCTCCCTTCCCTGTTCCCTCGCCCCAAACCCGCCAATGTTGTTAAAAAAGGGTACACTGCAGCACACCCTCTGCACCTATATAAGCGTGCGTGCTCCAACGTTGTATGTTACTCAAGATGAAGACTGGTCCCGCAGTCGAAACGTCAGTAAACCACTGTTTTTGTTTTTAATCGTGCGTCTACCATTTTCTCAAGTATTTTTTCTGGCTCCTCGAGAAGTTTTCTTTTACTGCCTATATATATATATATATACAGTAAAAGAGAAGACTAAAGGGTAACGAACGAAAATGTTCGTGTGTTACCCTTTATTTTTCTCTTTTTACTGTACATTTTTACCGGCCCCATTGTAATTTATTCATACGCTCTCTCTCTCTCTCCCTCTCTCTCTCTCTCTCTCTCTCTCTATATATATATATATATATATATATATATAGATATTGCAGCGAACCATATATTGGGTTCGTTTATTTGTGTTTTGCTTTTACCGCCCGGCTGCGCCGGTCTGTGTTCTCTGTATGCTAAGGGAAACGCGTGTTCCGTTCTTTCTTTCTGTGCAGCATGTGTTATCTGTTCTGATAGGGAGAGCACTCGATCTAACGTGAATAGCCCGGAATAACCTTCTTGGATCTACAATGTTCTCGATGCGAATCGACGGTTCGAGAACCACGCGCGCCGAAAATAAAAAAGCCTAAAGAGCAGACGCCGGTCTATTCAATTCTGCTACGCTTGCCGACGCACGTCACTTTGTTGACTGCTGCTTCGCCAGCTCTGTATTCTTTTGAGTTTTAGGGGAGAACAAGTTCGCTATAATAAACTTGTTTCTTTTCCAAAACAACTACGCTGTCCTTGCCTTCGTGACATCTGGTGTAGGTGTGGTGTACGCACCCTTTATGATTGATTGATTGATTGATTTGTAGGGTTTAACGCGCCGACGCAACGCAGGCGATGAGGCGCGCCGTAGTGGAGGGCTCCGGATTAATTTTGACCACCTGGGGATCTTTATCGTGCGCCGAAATCTCGTACACACGGGCGTTTTTGCTTTTCGCCTCCATCAGAAAAGCGGCCGCCGCGGCCGGGAATCGAACCCGCGACCTCGTGCTCAGCAGCGCAACGCCTTAGCCACTGAGCCACCGCGGCGGGTACCCTTTATGTCCATTACAACCTCTGGAAGCCGCCAAGCCAGTCCAACAAGAGCCAGCCTCTGCCTGAAAGATTTACCACCCGAGTTCGGTCTACTACCGGAGAAAGCGAAGAAGAGAGACGTCGAAACCAGCACCATGGTCATCCAAGCCAATCCTGCCATCGTTCTGCAGCAGCCACGGGAACCGCCATCATTCCGAGGAGACCCGCAGAAGACCCAGAAGAATGGTTGGAGAAACTGGAGCGCGTCCGGAAATTCAAAGGGTGGGACGATGCAGAAACGTTCCGGCATGTTTTCTTTTACTTGGAAGATTCGGCTCGCACTTGGTTCGAGAACCACGAAAAGCGAGTTCACTAAGACCTTTACTACCGTGGTCAGAAAAGAACGCGCAGCGCTTTTGCTTGAAACTCGAACGCAGCACTCCAACGAAGGGGTCATGATCTTTGTCGAGGAGATGAAACGACTTTTTCGCCGAGCGGACCCAGAAATGACGGAGGAAAAGAAACTAAGGTTTCTGATGGGAGAAGTAAAGCAAGAACTCTTTGCTTGCCTTGTCCGCAACCCCCCGAAAACGGTGGCCGAATTCGCGTCTGAAGCTGCCGCGATGGAGAAGACGCTAGAAATTCGAACGAAGCAGTACGACCGCCCTGTCACCGCGCTGTTTACCGAGACCATCGGTGCCGCAACTGGAAGCTCCGATACATTGCGTGAGACCATCCGAGCAGTGGTCAAGGAGGAGCTTCAGAAGCGTTTTCCAACGACGCCGCAACCTCAAGTGGCTTCCCTACCTTCCCAAGCTACCTTTGGCAACAAAGACTGCCAGAACAGGGGCCTTCGCTATGCATGTAGCGAATCAGAAGTGGTGAATGAGGGGCTCGGTGAATTAAGACAGAATAAGGGTTGGCCGTCAAGAAAACATCAAAAAGCAAAGGGGGGATTGTGGTAGATCATAGAAATAGATAAATTTTTTGAGTCAGAAACAAAGTGGTGAAAAAATTTCCGTAGGGTGGGATCCAAACGCACGACCTCCAGAATACCGGTCTGCTGCGATGACCACTACGCTAACGGCGGGGCTGTTTCCCAACCACTTTCTTGGGTATTTATGTTAAGGTATTTTTTGTTTCCTGAATTTGGGGTGGTAGCCAGCGCCACTCGGACTACCCGGGTTGAAGGGGAACTTCTTGTTAACCCCCGGGCCGGGATACGAGTGTCTACGACATGTCGAGACTGGTCGACCAGAGTTGAACCCTCTTAAGCGACCTTTGGCACCACTTTCTTTCTGACTAAAAACATTCTTCATCTATTTCTATGAACTACCGCATTCCCCCTTTCCTTCCCGAGGTTTTCTTGACTGCCAACCCTTATTCTGTCTTAATGCACCGAGGCCTTCATTTCCCTTTTCTGATTCGCTACATGCGTAACGAGGGCCTCTATTCTTGCAGTCTTGGTGCCAAACGTAGCTTAAGAGGGTTCAACGCTGGTCAACCACTCTCGACATGTCGTAGACACACACACACAATATATATATATATATATATATATATATTTATATTGTCACGTCCGTGACAGACTTATTTGCAAAATGTCGGCTCTTGTGGTGGAGGGAAAACTGGTGCCCCGATTGTCCAAACCGTCGAGAGGTCCCAGCTTCTTTCTTCTCTTCCGCGAACGTACCTGTTCTTCTTCTTAAGCTTGGAGGATAGATTTACTAGATTTTGTTAACTAGATTCCACATGCGTAACACTTCCCCGGTCGCAGACGAAGCCCTCTGGGCGGGTCACTGCAGTGCAGGAGTTATAGTGTTTCAAGCGTGCCACGTCCACACCCTGTGTTTTCTTGCATGGTCGTCCACTTGTGGCTACATGTGATACCAGGTAAGTAACTTCACTCACGCGTTTCAGGACAATGAAGGGAAAAACGTAATGGTGGATGAGTTTTTTGCACAGTCCACGTTTACGCTGGGGGGTCCAGGGCCACACGAAGTCACCAGGGGCGTAAGCGAGATCTCAGTGGCGGCCGTCATACCGCTGCTTTGAGCGTTCTTGAGCAGCCAATGTGTGTAAACGCGCAAGGCGGCGTGCTTCTTCTGCAAGGCAAAGTGTCTTAGCCACTGGAGGCTCGTCGTGTTCTTCCAAAGGGAAGATGATGTCGAGGCAGCTGCGAGGGTTGCGGGCATAGAAAAGGAAGAAAGGGCTGTAGCCGGTAGTTTCGTGCTTTGCAGTGTTATAAGCGTACGTAAGAAAGGCAAGAAGTCGATTCAATTTTTGTGGTCGGAGGCAACGTACATGGCGAGCATATCTGTCAGTGTGGGGTTGGTCCTTTCGGTGAGGCCGTTCGTTTGATGATGGTATGGGCTAGAATGACGAAACTGCACTTGACAGAGGCGAAGGATCTCTTCAACGATGTCGGCGGTGAACTGACGGCCACGGTCACTTATGATGACGCGAGGGGGTCCATGGCGAAGTAGAATACGTCTAAGCAGGAATTTGGAGATTTCCGCTGCGGTAGCAGATAATAGTGCGGCGGTCTCACAGTAGCGCGATATATAGTCCACGCACACAACAATCCAGCGGTTTCCTTTCCATGAGCGCAGGAACGGGCCTAGCAAATCGATGCCAATCTTTTCGAAGGGAGAAGTTGGCGGATGCAGCGGCTGAAGTTTTCCTGCCAGAATGGTTGTGGGAAGCTTGTGCCACTGACATTGTGTGCAAGTCGCCACATAATGTTGCGTTGTTTTATGCATATTCGGCCAATAAAAACGTTGTTTGGTGCGATGCAGTGTTCGCGCCAGTCCAATGTGGCCAGATGGGGGGTCGTCGTGTATGAAATTGAGAACACTGTTTCGAAGGCTTTGCGGTACCACGAGCAGAAGGCGGCAAACAACACCAGAGTAATTCCTTGCGTACAGTTCGCCGTCGCGCACGCAAAAACGGCTAGCTCGCCTTTCATTACGAGCAGACTCCAATAGGGACTGTAGACTCTTGTCCCGGCGCTGTTCAATCTTGAAGTTTCCGACGTCAGGAAATGGGGTTGAGAGCGAAGCAGGATAGTTATCAAAATGGTCCTCGTCGCAGAAAGTGGTTTCCAGCGGCAGTCGAGAAAGGCAATCGGCATCAGCATGCTTACGGCCGCTCTTGTATGACACGGTGAAATTATACTCTTGCAAACCCAGGGTCCAACGTGCAAGTCGGCCGCAAGGCTCGCGAAGGTTGATGAACCAGCATAGTGAGTAGTGGTCTGTCACGATAGTAAATGGGTGGCCATTGAGATGGGATCTAAATTTTCGTGTGGCGAACACGACAGCGAGGCACTCCTGTTCGGTCACTGTGTAATTCTTTTCTGACTTGCTTAGGGCTAGACTAGCGTAAGCGATAACGTGCTCACTGTGATCATGGCGTTGAACCAGTACGGCCCCTATTCGAACACCGCAGGCGTGGGTATAAACTTCGGTAGGAGCCGAGGGGTCAAAGTGCCGACGTATAGGTTCTGACGTCAAAAGAAGCTTCAGCTGACGGAAAGCGGCGTCACAATCAGACTTCCACGTAAAGGGAACATTTTTCTGAAGTAGCAAAGTCAAAGGGTTGGCTGTGTCAGCGAATCCAGGTATACAACTGTGAAAATAAGAACAAAGGCCTAGAAAACTTCGAAGCTCCTTGACAGAATGTGGCTTGTGAAAATCGCTTACTGCTTGGATTTTCCGTGCGTCAGGCCTGACGCCGTCTTTATCGACCAAAAGGCCCAGCACAAGCGTTTGACGGTCTCCGAATCGGCACTTCTTTGAATTTAGGACTACGCCAGCTTTTTCAAAAAAGTGAGGTACGGTGGCTAAGCGACTGTTGTGTGCCCTGAAGGTTCGTCCAAAAATAACGACATCCTCTAAGTAGCACATGCATATTTCCCACTTGAGCCCGCGCAGAATCGTATCCATGAAGCGTTCAAAGATGGCCAGGGCATTGCAGAGCCCAAAGGGCATTATGTTAAATTCAAATAGTCCATCGGGCGTCACAAAAGCTTAGGGTCCATGGCAATTTAACAATAGCATGATCTCAAGTGAACGGAGGAAAAGTAAGATGCTGAATGGAGGCAGTCTATGGCGTCGTCTATGTGGGGCAGCGGGTAAACATCTTTCTTGGTTATAGCATTGAGACGTCGATAATCTGCGCAAAATGGCCATGAACCGTCCTTTTTTTCACAAGAATGACAGGCGCTGCCCAGGGACTGCAGGATTCTTGAACGACGCCATTTCAGAGCATTTCCTGCACTTTCTCGTTGATTACTCCTCGCTGGGACTGGGAAACGCGGTAAGGTTTTTGGCGAATCGGGCGTGCTCCTCCAGTATGTATTGAGTGGTGAGTCCGAGTAGCAGGAATTACAGGACACCGTTCCAGCTGAGAAAAATCGAAAACACCCGCGTGCTTGGAGAGAACATCGACTAGGGCGCACCGTACATCCGGTTCAAGTGACTTATTAATCATGTCGAGAAGCTTGGAGGAGTCTATTGGGTGAGTGTGAACGGATGGTCCGACTCTTCAGTTAAAACGGCTATCGATGTGGATGTATACTCAGTTCCGTGGGCAACATTGAGACCACGAGGTAACATTACTGTTTCGCTGGAATAGTCGACTGTCCACAACTGGGACTGACACTGGACAACTGAAATGGCGGCACGGGGAACTAGGACGTTCTTCTTGGAACAATTCTGGGTTGTAGGCTCTACTACAGCTTCGAAATCACGGACTCGGGAGGCCGGCCATGCAACTCTCACAAATAGGGCACACCACGCGGGAATCATTGTGTCCTACAAAACGCAAAGTGCGCTCTGATGGCAAGCAGTGTCTTCAAGAAGTGCAGATAGAGAAGCTCCATTAATGAATATTTCTCCATTTTTACAGTCAACTTTGGCACCACACTGCTTCAAAAAATCAATCACAAGTATCACGTCGTGGGTTGAGCGTGGGAGCACTGTGAACTCCGCCGTGAAGTACTGACCTCCGAAGCAGAGATTCACCCAAGAGGTCGGAAAGACTCACCACCCACACCGCGAAATGTAGGCACCTTGTCCCAACTAAACATCACCTTACGACCAAGCCTATTTTTAAAATCAGTACTCATCATCAACTAAAGCCATTGTGCCAACACCGTCAACCACAATTCCAACTTTGTTTTTGAGCATGAGAACGGGCGAAGGTAATTCCATCGTGGACAGTCCGGTCGGAGGTATAGTAGGCGTGGTCTGCCCAGCGACCTCACCACCATTGGTCACGCCATCTCGTTTTTCGGCGGCGGTCACCTTCAACGAGGCGAAGGTGAACGTCGCTGGCGAAGGGTATCAGTGTAACGCTATGGTCTGAAGCCGGTGAATTGTGACGTGCCGGTGAATTGTGACGTGTCGGTGGTTGTCCCCCGGAAAATGAGCTCGTCGACCAGTGGTCATCGTAGCGGGAACCCCCAGCCTCAGAGCGGTAAAACACGCGTGGGGGCTCGTACCTTGTTCCTTGGCGTCGACGACGGCAGTAGCGGGATATGTGGCCGGCCACGCCACATTTGTAACAAACACGCGGTTCGCGCTCTAGGCCAGTGGTGTATTCGTCATACGCGTCGTGGAAACGTGGAGGATAATAGGGTCGTTCGGGACGGCGACGGGAATTCTCGGGAACGTACCTTGCTGACTCGTGGTCACGAACACGTCGAGAACTTTCTCTCCCAGTGACGAAGTTCTGGTCATTGAAGCCGGCGTTGGAGGGTTGGAGAGTGTTAGCCTGCAGCTCTTGGATGAAGTAGTCTTCACGTGTATGCATGCGGTTGACATTGTCTTGGTATGATTGGTGTCGCGGCAGTTCTTCGCGCACAATGCGGCGGATAGTGCCAGCCAAGTCAGGCGGAGGGTTATCGTCAACGCTTCCTACGGTGGTGACGTTGGTGAAGCGGCCGAACTTGGGGGTAATGCTGCGTGTTTTCAATGCCTGAAAGGTACGACATTGCTGGATTACGTTCGCCGCAGACTCCAGTTTTTCCCGGCTTATCAGGAAATGGTAGACGTCTTTGGCTATTCCTTTTAAAAGATGGCCAACTTTGTCTTCCTCCGACATCTGTTGGTTGATGATTCGACATAGGTTTAGTATATCCTCGATATATGTGCTACACGTCTCGCCGCATTCCGCTGTCCTGCAAAAGAGTGTATGTGGGGCAGACGGCGCGTTGCCTGAATATCAGACTAGGAGAGCACGCAGGGACAATGAAAAATTGCACGTATGCAAATCTGCCCGCACATTGTAAAAAGTGTGACACGCGTGGATGTATGTGAACCTCTTTTCGCTGATACCGAAGCGCTCTTCGAGCACAAAAATCTGAAGGTTCGGCAGATACTAGAGGCCTTCTACATTAACCTCTATCAAGACGACTGCGTTAGCCAGACTTCCATCAAGCTCAAGCTCAACGAAAAGGAAGTAAAGATAGTTGGGCATATGCTTGCGTTAAATATCAGTTACTCGGCACGTGCGTCTTTTATGTTAGAGTGTGTTCTTTTTATTTATTCTTTCAGCGTATTACGGTGTGATGTGCCGCTTTAATCGTATGTGTTTCCTCTGCGCATGTGCACACTTGTGTGTATGGAACAATGAACCGCATAACTGGAACAATGAACCGCATATATATTAGGTGCTTCTTGACCCGAGATGCACGTGCCCGTTTAATATACACGCGCACACCGCACATAAATATAATGAACTTCGCCGACATCTATGAAACTGCCTTGCAGCAGTTAACTTTCATAATACGGCTAAGCTGTAGTTTTAGTGATGTCCTTTGACAGAAAACGAAATCCCACTTTTTTTGTCAACGCCGTAGAAAGCATTAAAAATGTCGAGAGGAGGATATCCAAAAGAAGAAATTGCAGGAACCCATTTCCAGGTGTTCTGCGGCACCCAAACCGCTTTCGTGAACATCGTATTTTTCTAATTTGAGGCGTCAAGTACAAAATCACCAGTGACTTCAATTTGAGAAGGACTAAACGTCTTCCCTTTCTCCATATGCCGTTCGAGCAAAGCGATAGCTGCTATAGCGCTGAAGAATTCGTGGTGCTTTTGTGATCATCTTCATTACGCAATACTTGTTGAGGCCATTACATTTTATGCATTTGGTTTACAAAGCTTCGCAGAAACGGCAGTTTTTTGTTCAACACTCAGTCATCATCTCGATGTTGTGTAGTACGCGCTCAATGGTACTTAGTCTACGTTACTTATGTTGTGATGCGGTACATACATAATGGTAACCGATTGCGTCACATTTTACACCACACACATCATGCTACGCATGCAGTTATATGCTTAGAAGTTAGTTTTTGTATTTTGTCTCGCCCCGGCTAGTAATTTTCACAAACAAAAACGAAATTTCCTTTGCAGGAAGAATGACATAAAACCCGGAGAACTAAATCTACCCCGCGGCATCTGCCTTACATTCTATATATTTATACTGAAATGGCATTCTTATTTAAAATTATGCATTGCAGTATCGCGAAAATTCGCAGTACTGTTACCCTAATGTTGTTACTTGCCGTAGTAATTCAAGTTCTTTGGGTTTCTAATAAAAAGTAGTTGAGAGTCAGCGCGTGTGTGTTACATCCCTCCGTCTTTCGTCCCGTTGTTTTGCGCGCTGTGTGTGTTTCTTTCAAGATGATTTACCAACTCGCCCAACTTTCGGTGTTACTTCAGTGTGGTTTCTCCCATGATACCAAAGGTAGGGTCAAGTTCTTTACAGAAAAGGAGCATATGTTCTTCAAACTCTGCACTCACAGGGGAGTCACAATCCTTAGCGTTTTTATTGCTAGGTTGGGTCGTGGGTGCCCCTCTCACTTGTCACTTCCTTCTCGGGGAAGCTGTTTCGTCTGGTACTTCGGAAGACTAGGTAATTGCGTGGGAACAGATTACTTGGGCAACCAAGGCCTGCCCCTCTAGATTGAGATAACTTCTCTGTTCACAGTATGTTTAATTTGCCGGATGTTGTACCTTACGTTGAAGTGTAGCTCCCACACAGCGGTGTTTTCCTTGAGCCGCTCCTGAGTAGGTGGTATTGCTTGTTGCTCGTCGCCACAGCACCAATACAGACGCGTGTTCTTTGGAACGCCCGACAACGACAGTTTCTTTTTGCAGGACTTGTACAACGTAGAGCGGCCCGGCACGAAACTGCGGCTCCGCTTTTGCGGCACTAATGGACCTTTAAACTTCCTTCGGCACAGGAAACAAGCGGTGCGTCTCTTGGTCAAAGCAGCAATCGCATTGCAGACGATCCGCGCACTTCACCGGGCGACGTGTAAGCTATCGCGGGGGCCCTCTCGCGGATCCCTACCGCTGGCTTCAAAGCGCCTCGCAGGCGCTGCATGCTGCTAATCCCACTTTCCCATTCTAGCCAGTGTAGTACCAGTAAGGTGGAGCTGTCATACGCTTTCACATATATATTTATATATATATATATATATATATATATATATATATATATAAATATATATATATATATATATATATATATATATATATATATATATATATATATATATATATATATATATATATATATACGTACTCTGCACATTTAAGGGAGTAATCCGGTGCTGTTCATTTAAAAAACACAAAAAGGTTGCCGCTGTGGCTGGACATTTTGAAAGCGTGATTTATTTTGGCCTTACAAATATACTCACCGTGACTTTTTGGCGGCAGGCCTGCTATGAGACATTTTCTATTCACGTATAACACAGTATAGTTTATCTTTTTTTCTGTGGAAGGGGAAAAAAGAACACATAAATGAATATGGTTTCATCATAATTTTGCCGATTTTCACTGTGCAAGTTAAAATGTAATGTCCTGCATTCCAAACTCTGAAAATTGCAAGAATATTTGCCCGATATACAAAAATAGTACAATTGTATTCCCAGCACTGAAAGTGGTTTCTATCAATGTATACATCTGAACTAGTTCCTATGCACTAAAATTTAATCGCTTCGAAGTATCGGCGTGTCAACACAGAGTGCATTTATAAAAAATGGGTTATTACCTAAGGTAAAGCTTGTATTGACGGACTTGTGTTGTTGAAGCCCGAGATGGTGTTCCAAAAGATAAATGCTTTACAAAAATGGCTTCCGTGGTCACTATAGCATCTGAGGACCTTGCCTCATTAAGCCCAACTCTAACCCAATGCGCCATTGGCGCGCGGTATTCGCAAGCAATACGTTGGAGGTGATTCTTGCCCTACGTTGTTGCCCCGGACACCAGCATTGCTAGGCCGCACTGTACCCTTGGAGCTAAACGTTTAATTTGAAATGGGCGCACTGCAGCCAAATATGAGTGTTTAAAGAAACGCGGTTGGTTTGGTATCTGACGTTTATAGTCCGCGTTGAATGCCGGGAGATGAGCGGCTGATCAGACAGTAGCTGAGAGCTATACAGTACATCAGGCACTCGAAGGCGAGTAAAAAGGTGTAAGTGATAAGGTACACTCTTAATCTGGTTCCATATAAGTTCCAGTTAAAAAGGGTGATCCATATATTTTATGTGGATCCGAACGAAAGAATAACTGGAACGAGGCATATAGGTGGATCTTATCTGGAACCGTCAGCTTGTTTTCTTTATGTTCGTGATTTTTATCTGGAACCGAAGAAATGGGGTCATGCGATGTCGGCGGTTCCGGTTACTGTTCCACTTATGTCCCAGTAAACGGTTGGGGAGAGTGCGTTTGTATATTTTTTGCTCGTGTCTTGTTCCACATAACTCGTGCACGGCAGTGAAGTATACACTCTTTCATGCATCAACTGGAACAATGAACCGCATATATATTAGGTGCTTCTTGACCCGAGATGCACGTGCCCGTTTAATATACACGCGCACACCGCACATAAATATAATGAACTTCGCCGACATCTATGAAACTGCCTTGCAGCAGTTAACTTTCATAATACGGCTAAGCTGTAGTTTTAGTGATGTCCTTTGACAGAAAACGAAATCCCACTTTTTTTGTCAACGCCGTAGAAAGCATTAAAAATGTCGAGAGGAGGATATCCAAAAGAAGAAATTGCAGGAACCCATTTCCAGGTGTTCTGCGGCACCCAAACCGCTTTCGTGAACATCGTATTTTTCTAATTTGAGGCGTCAAGTACAAAATCACCAGTGACTTCAATTTGAGAAGGACTAAACGTCTTCCCTTTCTCCATATGCCGTTCGAGCAAAGCGATAGCTGCTATAGCGCTGAAGAATTCGTGGTGCTTTTGTGATCATCTTCATTACGCAATACTTGTTGAGGCCATTACATTTTATGCATTTGGTTTACAAAGCTTCGCAGAAACGGCAGTTTTTTGTTCAACACTCAGTCATCATCTCGATGTTGTGTAGTACGCGCTCAATGGTACTTAGTCTACGTTACTTATGTTGTGATGCGGTACATACATAATGGTAACCGATTGCGTCACATTTTACACCACACACATCATGCTACGCATGCAGTTATATGCTTAGAAGTTAGTTTTTGTATTTTGTCTCGCCCCGGCTAGTAATTTTCACAAACAAAAACGAAATTTCCTTTGCAGGAAGAATGACATAAAACCCGGAGAACTAAATCTACCCCGCGGCATCTGCCTTACATTCTATATATTTATACTGAAATGGCATTCTTATTTAAAATTATGCATTGCAGTATCGCGAAAATTCGCAGTACTGTTACCCTAATGTTGTTACTTGCCGTAGTAATTCAAGTTCACCGAATGACCTGCCTTCTCCTGCTGGTCCCCCCGTTGCTCTTTTCCTGCACTATTGGTGTTCATGAAGAAAACCTGCTGGAAAACGGGCAGATGTATTATACTCGCTAATTAGCGAGTAATCACACTGGATTCACTATGCGGAAGTAGTTTTCTATAACGTGGCTATCAAAGAGCGTCGCAGTATATATCATTGGTATTGGAAAGACTTGTTGTCAACAGAACGCAGTCAATAAAAGGCGTCGTTTTGTTTTCACTGCAAAGAACGAAATAAAGCTGTCATCAAAGTGTATGCACACATACCGCACGCGCTCACGGCCCGCGGAGTGAAACAACTTTAGCCCAACTAGCGTGTTGAATAGACCCTATGCGAAATTGCTTGGTGATCTAGCAACACTGATGTAAACGAGACCGTCGGCCATATTGGTACGGGCGCCGATCGGGAAGTCTCGTATTGTTTACTGTGGAAGAGTAGGTGACGGTAACGCGGTATGGCTCAAACTGGACGGTGTTTTCCGGCTCTCAACCGCGGATTGTGGACGAAGGACTTGCCTGCGCTGCCGAATGTGTCTGAAGACTCATACCACTCGGGGTGCCGCGCCAAAGACCCATCCGAGCGGCAGCGGAGCAGAGCATGCCGCGCCTAGCCACCGAGGCGCATTGCTCGCCTTCATCGGTGCGGTCAAACACGTGCGACTCGCAGTAAGTAAATCCTTCTTTGTTTTTACTTGACGCGAGTTAACCGGTATGAGCATTTGTAGAGCACTTTGTTCATCGTTGTTTACCACGCAAATGCGTAGCGGCGACCCTGTTGCAGTAACCCTGAAAGAGGAGAGCGACAATCGCCAGACCATACCGCTAGTGGGTGGATTAGGTATTTTCAAATGCTGTGCATGGAATTTACGGGATGATTTTTGGCGAAGATGTTTACGGAAAGGTTGCGGCCGTTTTCCGTGACGGTCGTCCGCCCGCGCGTTTGCCGCAAAGCAATCGTGCTTTGCGGCGAAGTCAACTACAAAAGCGCACATACGCCTTGAATTTTCTTTTTTTGTGTGTGTTCATTATTTATTGCGCATGCTCTGCGCAAAAATCTGTTTGTGTTTCTTTTTCTCATTTTTTGGCGGTGGGGTGGTTGTGTTTGTTTCTAAAGCGCATGTTTTTGGTGTGCACGAATAGATATTACAGTAAAACCTCGTTAGCTCGAACTCACTCAACTAGAAGATTTTTTTTAATTCGATCGGTCATCGGTATAGCCCGAATGTTGACCTGTTTATCTCGAAAGATTCTGGAAGTGAGTTCCAGATAATCATATTATTGCTTGCTTAAGTTATGACGAACACGATTATGCGGGTACTGGTATACATCATTACCCACGCTGAGGCTTTTAAATGTTAAACTTCCTTCTCTTGAAAAATGCATTAACAAAGCATGCAGAGATACTTGCACGCTCGAACTTGACAAACAATTTTGACATCATTGCTGTTTGAGGTGTAGATTATTGCTCTTGCAACAGTGTTAAGCAAGACACAAAATCTGGTCATTTTGAGTCTGTTCCTTGCGGCCACTTCTTTCTGCGCTGTCCCTTTACCATAAACTGTAGCGGACTAGTCCTGTTCTTCCCTGAGTGTTATTTACTGATGCTCTCTCTGTTCTTGAAGGTTGGGCCTCATCCATGTGCTCTGCAGCTGCTTTCGCTCCCAGAAGAAAAGTGGCCGGCCCTATGTTGTGTGCCTCACCTTTGAGACGGACAGTGGGGCGATTGGGGAGGCATCGTGCGAGTGCCCGGCGGGTTGCAGTGGAGCATGGAGTCACATCCTGGCTGCTGTGCACCTACTCGCCCTCTTCAAGCCGAAGGTTTTAAGAGGCGCCACCGGAGCTTGCGTGCACTGAGCTGCCACAACAGTGGGGACGCCCGAGACAGAAGGGCATCAAGCCAGCGAGTGTCCAAAACATTGACTGGAGAAGCCCGCGATAAAATGGCCCCTCCCTTCCCTTGCCAATGCGTCTGTTCGATGCACGTCGAGTACAGGAGCAATGCGAGCAGCAACAAAGTGCCGTGCAGGCGCTTGGGAGAAAACTTGGTAGCCTTAGGAATGAGTTTTTTGCCCCAGTTGTGCTGGCCTCCCGCTCCTTCCTCCTTCCCCCCCCCCCCCCCCCAGTGACAGAAACAAGGACTGGCATGGCACCTGAAGGGTCACCTATGAGCTACCAGCAAGCATTCATGCCACATTTCGCCGTGGTCATCTCGCAAGCAGGCAGAGGCTGGACAACGTCGTGTTTACTAGACCGCGACATGCAGGGGTGCGCGAATGCTTCTTTTTGTTCCATTTATATCTGCAGTTATATCCACAAAAGCGCAAAAGCACTCAAGCTGATGCGCGGCGGCCTGATGCAACTGTGGCCGTTTTATTTTTTCTTTTTGAATAAAACTTGAAAATTGTCTCAGCTACCTACATCAATGGCCACTATCATTACGTCGGGGGCATGCATGCAGCATGTGACAAACTAGAGGAGTGAGTGTATTTTAGTCGCAAAATATTCGACAGTAAATACATTTGGAATGACAATGGGCACCAAGTTAACTTGACGTAACAACAAATCTTTCAGCCCGGCAAATCGGGAACCAAGTGCAAAAGCTCGAATTTTCCACCGTTAGATCATCATAAAACAGTGTTCGCCACTTCTGCAACGACACGCGGCTAAATGCAACGTAAAGAAACCAACACACTCCCATACCGTGCGCGCCCGCCACAGAGGAAATTTTCAACCGCGCCGTGACGGCGTAGTGCGGCAAGAAAAGTTTGTTTACTGCCCTAGGTAAGATAAAAGCTCGTGTAGGGGCTAAGCGGTACCATTTAACAATGAAATGAAGCTGGTGCAGAGCCACAGGGACGAGTAAAGAAACAGCCTAATTTTGGCAACGTGTGGTACTGTTTTCCCGGTCGAGCGCCGCTGTCAGTCGCGGGAATAGGCGGCGCACGCTCAGGCTTCATTTAGAATACAAAGGCTGGACAACAGAACTCCAACACAGCTGTATTTTTCATACGGACAGCGACTACGGAACCCCGCGCTTAGCGAACCAACGACAAATATTCGCCCCAAGCGCACCGCGACCAGCGTGTCACAAAGGTTGCTCGCGCCGGCACAGTTCGCGTCACAAAGTTCGTTCAAAAGCGTGGAACTTCACGTACCTTTTCTCCATTCGAATCGGTATTTCCGCATTGCGTGCTCTGCGGCACGAAGCAATGCTCCAGCATTGTAGTCCATAACCAAGAGCGGTCAATGCCCGCCTTCTATGTTTTGCTAATTGGTTTCGGTTTCAAACGACCGTACCAAAAAGGCGGACCTAGTTACCGGAGTCGACGTGAGATGGCGGGGCGCATTTTGCATAGGGTCTATTGGCTAATATCTGAGCTCTTTGTTCCAGCCTCAGAGCCGTGTAGACGTCCGCTTAGAGGACTACTCCCATTTTCCGAAGCAAATATAAGCGATCAAGGGTGCCGAGCTTGTGATCTCTTCCGCGGACTGGTCACTGGCCACGGCGTTCATCGCCAAAGGCACGGAGGAAGAAAAAGTTTGCCGAAACGATTACGAAACGACCGCCACTTCAGTGCGGCATGTCGTGCGCATGCGTTGACAGCATGGAGGAAAGAATACAAGGCAGCGCCGCTTGCGTTGATACATGGTATACGCCTCGAGCGCTGCCTGTAGGGGCGCCACTGAAATCCGCCTAGCGGCCCGTTTTGAAAGCAGGCGCGGGAGTCCGCGTCCGGCTCCCGAGTGCCGCCGCTGCTTTTGCGGCACGTTCACGCCTGAGATTTACCGTTTGCGGGCGTTTGAAATCAGTGTTTATGTGGAGCAGTCACTCTGTTCGCAAATAAGGTGTGTTTACGAGAGTATAAATGTTTCTGGCGCGACCTTAGTGTGGTATATTCGATCTGAATAAGCACCATGTGTGTGTCACAGGCCAGCGTCGCGTAACCGGCGTATGATGGAGCCGATTGTAGTTACACTGACCTAAATTTACTAGCAGTGTCTCCGTAACCACCGGGTCCTCAGATGTTCATGATACGGCTATACACTACGATTTAAATCGGTTTTGTTCGCCATCAGCGGAGCACTCATACCTGACAGCACGCCAGTTACGTTTGCCATGAATATACCTCAGATATTAATCACCACCATTTACAAGCCAGTCTGTGTTAATTTCGGGAATATTCAACAAAAGTACGATGGACAATGCATAATTATACTCGGGGATCAGCACACGACAGAGCCGCCTTTTCTTGAAGTGAGCGCCCGCAAACATTCATCTGCTATAGATATATCCTCTGCGAGCAGCACGGAGACGAACTTAGAATATAATCCGCGTCCGCGACTAATCCTTCTTCGAAATGTCGTCATATGGCACAGGCAGCCTGCAGAATAAAGCAGAAACTGAAATCAGAGGACCTTATCACATACCACATGTGCACTCTTCCAACGACACCTTTCATCGCTTGTTGAACAGCCTACCCTGTATACTTCCAAAGATGCGTCCGCCGTACGATCAGCTGTTCGTTGAAGTAGAAAAAAAAAAGGAAAGTGAACGCGAGATTTGCGTGTGATTACTAAAACGTTCATTGCTTGATTCCGCTCCGCATTTGTACACAGCATCCCCCCCCCTGATGTCTCACGAAATAGCGGTGCATTTCGCGTATAGTTGGTCTAGTGAACCCTACCTGGCTTAAGTTTCGACGAACGTCTTTAGCATGTCAGAAGCTGCACTGTGTTTTTTTTTTTCATTTTTCATTTATTTTAATTCCGCACTTGCACAGCATTTATTTTTCCGTGCTTTCATTAACTTGCCTTCGTTCTTGCTATATGGCGTGTGTGCGCACATATTTAACGACGCACAGGCTTGGAATATACTTATTTTCGCAGGATTTATATCTTATAAATGGCATAAGTTATTGTCCTGGATTGGGTAATCACATCCACGAAACATATTTTTCTGCGACGTATATATTCGAAATGAAGCCGCATTCGTTGTCCACGCAGCAAAATAAAGCCAACCTCTCATTGTGCCAGTATCAGGTCTAAACGAGGCGACAGTAGAATTCATTTGTGCCTGATGTTTTGGAGGTGACAGGGGTGATACGTTGCTGCCGTCGTTGACGCCCGGAAGAGCGGCGACGAAGCGCGCAGAACCGTGTCCCCGGGTAGCTCTTGCAGGCGATCGCGTACTCTACGAAGACGCAGCTGCTTTTTAAGTGACCTAAACGTACTCTTTGCCTATGGACGTCACCATAACAAGTTTTTTTAGGGCGCGGAAAGGCGAAAAGAAGTGAAACAGAACCAAAACACGGCACGAGCCCCTATCAGCCACGCAGCGCAAATCCCGTCAACACCGCGGAGAACCGGCGGCAGGCGGCGCAGCGATCGCGAAGCTCGAGGCGTATAGTGGGACGGCAACGGGTACAACGACGATGAGGGAAAAACGCATAGAGTTAATACTACTGACTCTAGAGCAAAAGCTGCCCGGCCAGCCCGTGCATTGAAACCGTGCTACACCCGGGCGCTGACATGATGCCACCCACACAGCGTTGCCCGCTGCCTTTTTGCCTACTAGAGTTGGCGGCAGTAGTCGGTATTCACCTAGTAACCAACGCATTCCATCATGGCAGCCACCGTCGCTGTGAGTGCGCCGTGAAAACTTTGCTGTGCAGAAACGTTGTGTGAAGTTTTTCCTGTGGTAGGTAGCGAACTTTTGTGCCATGCTGCCGCGTTAGATGCAGTTTTGCATTCTCCGCAACTGAGAAGGGTAGCGCCTAGATTAGCGGGTACTTCGTACGCTCGGAAAGGTAGCTTTTGCGGGTGCGTCAGGGGAGTTCGGTCGTCGCTTCGGAGTTGAGCGGACGTGTTTTTTCGTGCTCCTGTGCTTCGGAGGGGCTTCATTTCGGCGGCCCGTTGCAAGCGCGGGCCGTTGGACGTCGCCTGGCTTTCACTCTGCTGGTGTGGGCGGTCGAGTGCCAGCTCCCGCCCCCCCCCTTCCCAGTACCTGCCTCCAAAGCGGTCGGGACCGCCGCAGACTTCGCTCTTCGTCGCACCATGCTCGCCTCCGTGCTTCACTGTTCCCTTCGACGTTTCTCGTCTCCCGGACGCAGCATTACGCCAGCCAACAGTGTTTGTGGTGTGTTGTGTGCGACGGAATCGACCACAGTGGAACTACTCTTCTCTACTCTTTCCTCACCTTTATAATCTTTACTTTTCTTTCTCCTATCCTATTTCCCCAACTATTCCCGCTTGCGGACTGTGTTAAATGCAGGTGAGCTCCCATGAGAGCTTAATAATATCCCCAGTCCATTTATTTTCCTGCTTCCTTTAAAAAGAAATCACTTCCCCCTGATTGCTTTTTTTCCCCTGATCTTTTTCCTGGTGGCTTCCCCTGTATTCGCGCATGCGCTGTTTCTGTATATATCATTTTGTGTGTGCTAAAAGAGTTCAGTTGATATGCAGCGCTAGTCCTGTGTAGTCTTTTCTTTGTTGTCCCGTCTGTACAGTTTTCTTTGTTGTCCCGTCTGTACAGCGCTATTTTAACATGTTTCACACGCCTCCCCCCCCCCCCCCCCTGTACGCGTCAGCTGATTGTTTTCGCAATTTATTAAGGTGCTCTTTACAACTACTTGCTTTTCTAGCGAATGGAAGTTCGAACTGGACAACGCTTCCAAGAAAGGCATGTAAATGGAAATCGTATTTGTGACTGCACTTTATGCTAAACAAACATGCTTTCTGTGCGCGTTCCTGTGCCTGTCTACGAGGCCCCTGCAGCACGTGTGTCAACTTTTTTCTCCAGTTGAAATGCTTTTAGGTAGTGGCCCTTGCATTAGCTTAGATTCAATAACCGTGAAATACCCAAGCATAATATTACTGAAACTCTCTCAAGAGATTTTCCGTTTTTCTAGGTATGCTTAGAGGATTCGTCATTGATTGTATGCTTGGGGACGTCACACAAGCTACATGATTAATGTTGTCAGGTTACATTAGGTCGCAATAATTCCATTTAATAGCAGCTTAAACAAAATCTCCACAAAAGCAAACTAGAGACTAGAAGATATCATGTAGAACGCGCATTTCCATTCTGGGTTTGTGGAACTATAGCTTGCAGTACTTCCAACTACAAAGAAAGTAGTGCAAGTGTTCGTTAGTCGCTGCAGGGCTCTTTACCTTTTAAATTTCATGCCCCCTCTCCCAGAATAAAGAAAGAGGAAAATTGTGTGAGGAACTATTTCCAGCAACGCTATGGCAGGTTTAAAGTCAATAAACAGACAGGGTTAAAAGCCAAAAAACCTTTTTAAAGAAAAAACAATTTCATGATAAAAAACCTAAGCACTGGAGAAGAGGAGAAGAACGAAATAAACAAATACAAACAGAGGCAGCATAAAAGAGCAAAAAATCAACAAAGCAAATGCAATTCTACGAGGCAGTTAGTCACGAAAGCTTCCACGAAGGAGCAGACACTTCAGGAGAAATTTAAAAAAATTAGAAATTATGTACCCTATTTACATAAGTACACAGAAAATCAGACATATTTCAGTGGTTTTAGACAAGATGGAGCTGAAGTAGCCAAATCAGTTCTTGCCTTGAAGAAGCAGATTGCAGTGATTAAGAGAGAAAAACAGTCACAGGTGTTGTAAGGTTGCTACCAGCATACAGCATCCTTCGTTTGCCCATTTTGTCATTTTGCCTGCTTCTTTTATGCCTATCTTTTTTTCGCCCATGGTGCTGTCTTTGTACTGGCCATTTCCTCACCATGTTTTTTTTTCTCCCGAATTTTTTATCCTTTATTTTATGCCAGTCCTTTCCTTTCCTTTCAAGCTTACTGTTCCCATTTCCACTTGTAGCACAGCCAGCTGGACAGTTCTTCTTCTTCTTTCCTTGGTTAACCTCCCTAGCTTTCTTCTACAGTTTCTTCCTGTCGTTGAAGTCGCACATTAGGTCATCTTAGCCTTGCTCTTACCATCACAAACTTCCCTAGAGGTCTGGTGGTATTACTGGTGGTGAAATAAAATTTGTTGGATAAGAATTGCTTGTACATATGACCCTCTTCCTTTTTCTGTGTTTATTTTTGCTTCTGATACACGGACTGATGGCATTGCGATGGCCCATTATTTTTGATGAAAATAAGAATGCTGATGACCACAATCTGAATGAGCATTAGCCAGAACTTTCATAATCAGCTACAGCATTACTGGAACCCAGCTTCGGTAATGCAACTTCTTCATCATCCTTGTTGCTGTGAGCACGCTGGAATGGAAGCGTGGAAATTTTACAAGGTCTGGTGCGGCCCCTTTGTGGCCACCGGTTTGATGTTGGCATAAATGAGAAGGCTGTACTACACATATCGAATTCCTTCGTTCTATCGCGTATCGCATTCGCATATCGCATTCCTTCCTTTTATCTAGTGTATACAGCTGAAGAACGTCTCCAGATGGCCCTGGCTCAGCCAATACATGCAGATGTAACTGTCGCAAATAATAAAATTGAGAGTTCAATTTATTGTCGGCTTTCTTAATGACTGCCATATGCAATGCACATTAAGTGCCTGTATACTCTATATTAGCGATTGATAGTCTCATGCTAGGCAGTCTGATTCACCTGCTATAGTTATGTTTGGCAGCTGTTTCAAAATTAACCACTATGATTGAACTAATGAGCGGCAATAACAATTTATAGGTGCACTCAAATTAATTTACTTTTCAAGGGAGACGTATATCCTTCGTCGACTTCGGCTTGCACAAAATACATGACGGTCCCATCGCGACCGAAGAAAGCGCATATGTGTGTTACCTCAACATGCTTCCTAGGCGGTCTCTGTTGACAGACAGATTTCCGGCCGAACCCGCAGGCATTTCAGGCAAAACCGCCTGCAGGCGGGGTGGTCCTGATAATTTGGCGTGAACAGAAGTGGCTGTTTCCGTTCATTGGCGAAGGCACCCAGGGAATGACAGAATAATTTTTCTTAACCCCCCACCACGCGGGTGCCCATCTCACACGAACGAAGTTTACTCCTCTCCCACCTCCTCTGTGCAGGTATATACATGGGCCATATGAGAGCAGAGGTGCAAGTATACGTAATTAAACAACGTCGCTGATCCGCCGAATTTAAGAAATGTGTCATGCAAAGCATCAAATATATTCTCGAAAATTTCAGATTGCGTGTTTCAGCGATCGAAAGAGCATGCACCAATCGCACACACCCATACAGGAGATTTCTGCACCTACATTCGGGATTACCTTTCGGCTTCGCCTTGTCCTCCTCTAGAAAACCACCTTATCGTGCAAATAAAGTTACCATTATTATTATTAGTTGGCGGTTGTTTTATCTCTGACTCAAGTAAAAAACCGTTCAGTGAAAGTATAACAGCACCCGTAAACAAGAGCCTAGTTATACGCTAGGCATGGTTAAATGGTTCGTACATTTGTTTGTTTTTAATTTACGAATCACATACGATTAAAAGGAGCCGATCTGCCCAGACATGTTTCGCGTAACATGATATGACCGGCTGACGGCGAGTTCAAATCGGCAGCAGCCACTACGGACATGTAGAGAAGGTGTCCTTGAAGATAGGCGGCGGCGGCTTTATTCCGTATCGTCGGCAGTCTTCGCAAGCGTGTCTTCGCAAGCAACGAAGTGACACAGCAGACACTAAGGCGTGTTAGAGTGAACCTTTGTAAATTAGCCCCACACGACTGACGCTCCTCACAATATACCGAAACTGAATTTGGCGCCTCAGCCCGACGTCTTCTTTTTGCTTATAATTTCATTTATTTTTGTTCGTCAAGCATGAATACTTCAAGAAAACTAATAAAAAGCATACAAACTCGTAAAGAAACTCAGTTATTGCCATAAAAGTTGCCTAATTTTAGTTTAGGGCCCTAAATTTGTGCCTCATTTTTAAGAAAAATTGTTAGCAATATCTTAAACTACTGATCTGGCAACTACAGCGTGGCATCATGGCGGCATTCGTGTTTAGACACATTTTTGAGCCAGCTTTACCCGCCTGGAAAAACGGGACTGCGTGAACACTTTTAACGACAGCAGCGCCCCTACGTCTCAACGTTTACGGAAGCTAGTTTTTGTTCGTCCGCATGCAGCGCAACTAGTGGCCTTCTAAAGCGGTTTTCTCGATTGCTCGCGTTATGCGCCTGATGTAGTAAATGAACTGTCGGTCGACTGGCGGGAACGGTTACCAGTTTGGTTGTGGCGTGAAACTGCGGATTTCTTCATGTCCTCGGGCTGTATTTACTGTTCGACGAAGTGACGTTTTGCCGGGAGGCGCAAAAAAGGTCAGTGCTGCTTATTTATGTTCTGGTAACGGTTGTTGTTCTTCTTTGACTTGTTCATCACTGCGTCCGACAAACGTGCCGCTCCGCTGCCTGTTCGATGCGAGGAACGTTTGCTGCCGTTATTCACTATAGCTTGTGTGTTTGTGGGTCGGAGTCGGCTTGACATTTCTGACTGCGTACGTTATCTAGTGCTATTTATAAAGTGGCTGGTGTGCGCATTTCTCGAGTCTGCATGTCCCCTTATGGTGTGGTGTTGCTTAGTTGTATATTGACGGTTGCTGTACCTGTCAGCGGTACTGAATCTTCTCGGGTTAGTCGCACGCTATTGTCTCACGCGCACACACTACACAACATGTTTGTCGGAGCGTCTGTCTTTAGACTTATCGCTTTTTTCAAACTTCCGTGTTAATTACGTTGTGTTGGTCTTCTGAGAGCCATAAATTTACTCTGCTAATCACGCTATTCCGCCTAATATTGATGTGCGTTCAAGGCGTTGTCGGCAGCACTGCTTTTTATCTGTGCTGTGTGTGTAGTTGTTCCTTGTTTCTTCCAATGCCTTCGATGAATTCAGATGGTCTATTTACACTAGTCAACGTTAGTTGACTCCCTAGCGTGTAGTGAAATGCAAGGGAAAGTGGTTGTCAGAGCAGTAGCGTAGTAACAAAACGTTCCTTTTGTGGAGGGGAAGGCAGGTGGAAACACGCAGAAAGTGTGGGGCCGTTTCTATGCTGTCAATGTGAGTGGTAACCTGAGACCTCAGAATAATTATTCATAAAACTCACGTGTGGACTATTAGAAGTTTCAACGTCACAAAGTAAGTTTAAAAATAATCCATTCCTGCCATTTTATGCTATCAATGTCAGTGGAAGCTCGACAGTTGGAATAATTTTCAAAACTCTCGGGTGCAAAGTTGTTGCATCATGATGTTCACCAAACATTAATCCATTTCTGTTCTCCTTTGAACGCACAAATTATACTGCAAAAGCAGATTGCTATATTCTGTATTCATACTCTATGACCTGTTCAGAAAGAGTATATGGCTGACTGTGGAGACACTTGGCCCTGCACTGATAGGTTGTGACAGATGTTCTTGTTCCTCTGCAAAAAAAATGAAAACAAATTATTTCCTTTCTTTACATGCTCCTGCGAAGTCATGGTTGTGGCATTCACTGGCTGAAGACATCTTTGGCATGCTGAAGGGTCGTCGGGGAGAGTGTGGCGGATTATGAATGCCCTGTGGAGCTCATAAGCCCCGAAAAAGTACTTTTTGAGTCGTGCATATTGTGCAGATATTCACCAGTTCGCATAGACCAAGGACAGGTGAGCTTAAAGTATGTTCAAATATTTTCACATCTCAAATTGTTTAGCAAGAAAAGATTATCAGGGCTTCCGCTGTAGAAAAGACATTCTACTTTCGTGGAAGGAATCAGACATTGTTCAATATTTTCTCGTGCTCCCTGGGTAACGCAAGGCATAAATTTATTCTGTGATATTTTTGTACTGTTTATTTTCTAGGCAATAGGGCGAAGATAGACCTAAAACAGCGGTACAAGGAATGCATAAGGCCATTTTAATTGTATTTGGACCCCTTCTTGGAAGTGTATCATCAGAAGGCAACACATTAAAGCTCATGGACGGGATGAAATAATTGCATTCTACAAGTAAGTACGCACTGCTATTTTTGGGTCTTTCATGGCACGTTTTTAGGTAGTTTCTTTATAACTGATGGTTTGAAACTTCTTTTCAGTGACAGCTTGGCCTGTGGCTCAAGGTGACAGTACGAGCTTTTCGGAACACGTCAGCGAAACTTTCCTGGAAGTGCACTTTGAGACGTCCCTGGCAGAAACACCCGGGTCTTAATTTTGGTTGGGTAAGCTGGCATTTTGTTTTTGCGAGACTCAATTTGTGGGTCTGTTCGTCCTAATAAAATCTTAGTGTTAAGAAGTTATCGTGAACGCCAATATTGGTCATTGTGTTCACATTCCACCTATAGCGGATGCTCCAACAGTGGCCAAAAAAAATACTTTTGTATTTTTGTTTTGTAAATATTTAGCTTTTACACCTTGAGAGTTGTTGCTGTGATTTGCCAGCACCACGGACACGCCCAACGTGGTTGCTGCTACAATACGGTGGCAACTGACGATTTAAATTTCCCGCTTTTAATACGCCCGTAGCACCAATAATACGCTCAAATACAGGCGTAGCATGAGTAATGCTTGCATTGGATTTTGACAGGGGGTTAAATAAGGGGTAATTTTTTAAGGGAATTGTTTAGAGCACAGAAAGTGACGTCTGCAACAAAATGTGCTATTGTTGGGATTTATAAGAAAATTGTGCAACAGCCTAGTTCAGCATTAGTCAACTCAACTTCAGCCTCATACCACTACGAACCATGGAGGTAATACATATCGAGTGGAACTAATTCCTCAAAAAATTTCTGCCACAGTGCGATATTTATGATTTCCTATGACTGGCCATTTATTTCTTTGTGGTAGAAACATCGTTTAGCTGTAAGTTATAATAAGCCAGCCTCACTACAGCATTCTAGGAAGCACATTAACAGTACAGAGAACATTTTTTGCAGAGAGAAGGTGGGTAAAATATAATGCCGAAAGGTGATTATAGTAATTATTATTTGATTATAAACGAAACCTCTCAAGGATAAAAAAAAACCTTATATTCAGGATACCGAGGCAGCAAAGTTGGATACTTTCCAGAATCAGGGCAATTTCATTCATTGTCTGCGGTGATATTGTTTAGCGCACTTTCACCTTTACAGCACTCCCAGAAAAAACCCGAGAAATCACTGATTTTAAATCAATTACTGTGTTATGAAAGGGCCTAAGCAACTCGCTCATTTAAAGCAACCACGTAACAAAATTTTCTTGTTTCCCTGAAGGTACATGAGGTGAGCAGTAAGTCTTCTCGAGGCCTGGTTATTCTGAGAGAAGGGACTGGCGGCATCAATATTGCCCGCAAGAAACAAATCACGGATTTGCCGCCTGCATTGTCACTTCAGGATGTGGTCATCCTTTTCGCCGCATATGTCATCTTTTTCATCGTGTCATCATGTTCATATGGTTGTGTGCCTTTGGAGAGTTCTTGGGACTTTTGCAGGGAGTTCTTGGAAAGCATGAAAAGTGTGACAGTGGCCTGGTGTCATTTAAGTTGGAGTCTCTGTTGAAATACTTGAAGTGTTCAGCTCTACTTGGGATTTTAAATTATTGGTAGAGGTTAAAGTATCTCTTGAAAGGCATGAAGGAGGTCAGATGAAAGGCATGAAGGGGGTGAAATCAGATGAAAAGGTTTAAGTTACTGGCACATGCAAGTTTCATGTCAACTGAACACTGAAGTCGTGCCTTATTTTTCATCATTGGCACAATGCGCAGGCTGCCTTTGAATGTATAGTGGTTGGTAATGTAGTTCATGGCACCGCATTGTAACGTCCTTATCATTCAAGTGTAGCTCATGAGATTTTTTTTCATGGCAGTGCTGCTGCTGATGCAAAAGTGACTGATTATTTACGCAGATGGCTTCCGCCTTCATTGATAAATTTTAGTACCGGATGTGAGCTTACACCCATGACCTGGAAGAATTGAAATTGTGCGTATTTGGCTTGAACAAGTTTTCTTCTTTGAACAAAGCTGCATTTCTTGCTTGGCCGAAGCAGGGCTTTGGTCACAATTACACTGATAGCAAGACGGGGGGGGGGGGTTATAGCATGCAACTGTGAATTTCACCTAAGGTAAAATGTTGAAGCTGGAAAAAATGCTTTCAAGTCTGCTTTGTAAAGCTGGTCACCTGTATGATTCAACGCTGGCTTGTTTGCTTCTTAAGGATGTCTGACTTGTTCCCGCTTGAATTGATGACGTATATAACTAGTCTGCTTGTTAAATTTTAATATGTGTAACATGCTTCCAGCTACCTGGTTTGTAAAATTATATAAGATTCACGCTGTCTTTTGTGAGACTTCTTGGGATGAATTATTTTAAACAACTACAAATTGTTTGGGCAAGTAACGTGCCTTAAGTCAAAGGCCTTTTCAGGACGCTCATAAAGTCTATTTAGCCTACAAATAGTTTGATGTTACACTTACGTCTGGTGTCAGGAAACTACTATCTTTAATAATCATGTTTTAATGGTGGCATACTGCCACATGTGACCTCTTGTGTTGGAATGGTTTATCGTTATTCTCGGCTCGAGCGTTGTTTTCCTAAACTCTTACACTGCAGTGTTGTAGGTTTGTGATAATACAACCGTGTATGGCTTGTTTTTAGGCCTTTCCCTACAATTTAATATAAAACTGCATTTTCCCAAACAGTTATGCGTAAACATAGTATGGCAAGCGCAATGAGTCATTCCGCCTTTGAATTACCTTGGTTTATCTGATAAGACAGCATATTTGATGCTCACTGTTGTATAATGTCTGTGTCAGTGCCGCGGTAGACGCACACGTCTATTTATTTGTGGAGCAGTTGCCCCTAATACCGTCTTTATTAACCATGTTTTTGAGTAAAGGTGAATATGTGAAAATGCCACTTGGAGCCTAGTGTTATCGTTATGGTATTTATTCCTTGTACGTTGGTCATTTTCTGTGCAATTTAAAATAGACAGCTATTCAAATCTGAAATGTATCATACTAACACCCAATAAAGTTGTATAGTATGTTGAAAAGCAGTGTATGAGTCCTAATAGTTGATGCATAATTTCAATGCAAGTATACTGTTTCTTTTACATGCAGCTGAAACCCAGAACAGGATTCTGCGGGTGAAGCCAAAGACTGTGTGCCGCTCTAGGTGGCTCAGACCAACTTTGATATAGAACTGTGCTCCTATAGGCAACTGTTGGGAAGTGTCAGGGACAGGGTGTCGAACCGAAATTTTTTCGGGTTCCGTTCGGGTTCGGGTTCAAGGCTTTCGGGTTCGGTTCCGGTTCAGTTCCGGCGCACCATTCCGTTCCGGTTCGAACCGGTTCGAACCGGTTCAAACGGGTTCGAACGGGTTCGGAGAAAAAAAGGCAGCCGTGTTTTTTTCTTTTAATTTTTTTGTGTTCGGTTTTCGTTTCCTTGTCAGGTTTCTTTGTCAAAAACGAAGCCATAATAGGTTTTTTTTGTGCAAATGTTTTGTTTTTCAACTTTTCAACTTTGTTCGAAATCTTGAATGCTTGCAGAAAGTAGTCAACCAACACACCCAGTATACTTAGATCAGGAAGTCGGAAAGTCCCTCAGACAAAAAGTACTGCTCTGTCCCCATCAGATAACTTACAAACTTGCTTGAAATATTTTTCTCTCTTCCCCAGTCATGGCGTTCTTCTACCGCTGGAGTGACGTCATTACAGCGATGTAGCGGCTATTTGCCGGCTTTCCTTAAGTTGCGACATCAAAATGAAACCACAAAAGCGAAGCAGAAACGGAAGGTGTATCTGCTGGGATGAGCAAATCCCGCACTGCTCCTCTGTGCTGGCAATAGCTATAATTTTTGCAGTGCTTCCAGATGCGAAGATAAGAGTGGGAGCGTTGATCTAATGTGTTGAAGAGGTCCTTTAATTGTAAAATGTACTGCATATTGTTTTCTATAGTAGGTCCACGATTACAACATTAACTGGAGCGAAATGAAAAATTCGCTCGGACACATAAGACTCCGTACTTGTATGAATTTGAAAGCCCTGCTTTTTATGGCCGCAAGTTTAGTTTTATTGATTTAGTTTCTTTCATTTTTATAATTTAATTTAATTTATTCTTGGATCATAACACTGCAGTTTTATACCCCGCAGTTGTTTTCTTGAGGAAGAAAATGACGGACGATTACGACACTCGCTAATGCGAAATTTGAGTGCAGCGCGAACTGTAGTCTTCTCGGCGACGGCGCATAGATGCTGTGCCTCAGGAAGTGATCGCGTCATCAGTTAATGCACGACGGCGCGCGGCATACTCTGTCGTTATCTCGTAAGGGGTCGCCACTGTGAAGCACGTCTCGCACGGCCACGGAATTAAGCCCTCCCCCTTACACTTTCGCCCTACTTGCAACCTCCGTTTTCCTGCTATACCCGGTGACAACTTAAGAACGGCACCGGAAGTTGCCGCTGTGCCTTATCACCGTAGCCGGATGTTTCTCCGCGCGGCGCAAGTAGGGCGTTACTGGGAATATTTTGAACACGGCGTGAGCCGTTCCCGTGATTTTTTGGACTTAATATGCTTATAAACGACTCCAGTGACGACAAACAAACTGCGTGATGCAAGGCAGACGATATCACGCATTCATAGCAAACCCCTTTCAAAACGCGCGCGCACTGACGTCACGGGTCCGGCGCTTTGGCGGAGTGATACACTACATGAGGTGGTGCCGTTCTTGAGTTGTAACCGAATATAGCTCTATCTTCGGTGGCGTCTTCGTTCTCTCGGTTACAACGGGACCAACGCTGAGGGACTACGCGAAACCGCAGGAGCGGGTGCTTAAGGGCTGCGTTTTAACGCATGGCTCTACGTAGCCGCTGTGCAGCCATGTGATCCACTCCCTTCGCCGACAAGTGACGGGCCGCACATCGTCTCCAAATAATGCGTTCTCGCCACAGTCTTCTGGAAGGCAAACAGGTAGCCTCCTGACCAGTGGGCAGCACACGGGTGCCTCCGGCGCCTTCCCCTCGGTGCATCTTCGCCAGAATCTTCTGGTAATGGGCAGCCTGACGACCCGTCCGTCCACAATCGTTTTAATGCGTACCATTCTTTGCCCGCAGCAAGGACTCTGCAACCCCCTTCATTTCCCCAAAAATACCGATCTCGCGGGAGTTCTACCTGCAATCGCTATAATAGCGTAAATGGAGATAACTGGTTGCACAAAATTTCTGAAAAACTAAAAAATAAAAAAAAAAGTAATCACCGAAACAGGCAAACCGTGTGGCACCCTGCATTCCCACAATAATGAGGATTTCGGGAAATTTCTACCTGTAATCGTTATGTAGGGTAGATGGAGATAATTAGTCGAACAAAATTTATAAATGTAAAAAATAAAAAAAATGTAAAATAATTGCGGAAACTGGTGAACCGTGTAATACCCTGCATTTCCACAATAAGGCAGATTTCGCGAGTTACAAATGTAATCGTTATAATAGCGCAAATGATATGGTCGAACGAAATTTAAAAAAAAACTATAAAATAAGAAAAATATTAAGCAATTAAGGAAAATGGGAAACCGTATAACTGCCTGCATTTCCGCAATAATGGAGATTTCGCGAATATTCCATTTGTAATTATAGCAGCGTCAATTGAGATAATTGGTCAGACAGGATTTATAAAAAGCAAAAAAATTGGCTGTAGAAACTCACGCTGAGGACAAGCGGCATAGGAATACTACGCATTAGTAGATAATTGTTTGAATTTCTGCAGAAATTTTTTAGTGCCCTGGAGTGTCACCATGGATAGTATTTTGCGTCTCCACCGCCTCTCCCTCCCCCCCGGGTGTCTCGTGGCAGGCCGCCCCTCGTCCCGAAATCACGCATCTTCGCAGGAATCGCCTGCCTGGCAGGCAGCAAGGCAGGCAGGTAGTTTACTGGCGAGCGGGCAGCCTTTTTGGCGGGCAGGAGAGCCTCAGCGCCCAACATCTTTTTTGGTTCCACCAAATGTCTAGGCACGCACGCGCGCATGCACCCCTGTTTTCGCGCAATGAGGCAAATAATTTTGCATTTAAATAAATTGGTTGGTCTGCTACGCTTTTTATGTACCTTTGTTTCAACGGCGCTTTAGCTTTTACACGAAATCATTAGCACTGCTAGAAGTCGAAAACAGTACCGCGTCGGCGTCAACCTCCGGCTGTCAAGCGTGGCTGGTGGCGTTTAAAGCGATTTCCTCTGCTCATCTTTCATATGCTAACGTACCAGTTAGAAAGAAAGAACGGCTTTAATGACTCATTGGACGCCGTGTAACGGACGGCATTGGATAGGGAACCACCGGAGATAGGAACTTGCTTAATGGCACTTCAGCGGCAGGTGAGAGCGGTTGGGCTCTACGAAAGATAATAGCTGAGTGAAGTCAGAAGCAGCAGTAATTATCCCTCGTAGAGAGAGGGAAAATGAACTCTAAATAAATCTAGGAAAAGTTTCAGAGAGGCGTCCTCATTCAAGGGGTAGAGTCGACAGTCGTTTCCATCAAGAGAAACTGATCTTCCAGGCCGGAGATGGCCAAGGCTTTCTCCCAAATCTCTATGGAAACGTGTAGGTTGGGTGGATCGAGGGTGGACTAGTCGCAGCCGCCTACTGTGTGTATGAGGTTCCCAGGCTCCCCACAGAAGTGACGAAATTGAGAGAATTGTGTCCCGTCAAAGAGGTGAAGACTGGTGATGTGTGGGAAAGTGTTAATCCGCAGTGCACGGAATAATCTTTCCTGGTTATTCGCTAGTGATTTGTGCGGAAGGAATACGTTCTACGGGAGAGCCTATAGTGGTAATTAATTTCCTGGTATGTATACAGAATACATGCGCTCGGACTCGCGCGCTGGCTAAGCGGGTCAAATGTCCAGCCACGAGGTTGGTGGTCTTGTCTGCCGGCGATGCCAGTATGAGCTGGTGCCCATACAATCCTGGCTGGTCTCGTTGGTGGTCTCTGCTTGTTCATTCGAAGTGTTGTAACATGCAATAGACTGTTGGCAAAGTTGCGCCACGCCTGATAAGAGTCTGTTACGAGACTTTTGGCGGCCCTTTGGCTAAGCGCACGTGCTATCGCCTCTTCCTCAGCTTGGAAGGGGCTGTGTTCGGGGGTTGAGATGCTACACGTGTGGAAGGCTGCAGAACGGTAGCACGAAGAAAGAGAAGGTATCGGAGAATGCTATGGGGTGTCTTTCGCATCAAACCAGTTGATCGTTCCTTTTTTTTCTTTCAGTTTAGTTGCTTCCTAGTCTTACCTCATATATATACACATTTTGAGAACCTTTCTGTGAATATAAGACATGCATTAGGCAATTAGTTTTTAACTTCAGTGCGAGATGTAAATCTTATGCGAAAAATAACATAAGAGCGTAATACGTGCATAAAAAAAGGCCTTTTATAGCATTCAGGTGGTCGACACATAACTTTCCGGCTATTTTGTGCGTAACTAAATTTCCTCTTTGGTCGAGAAAGAGAACGCTGCAAAATTTACAAATGCCAAGGACCCCAAATCTATCATGTTTGGTCCAACCCTCTAATCCGCCTTAACTGACCCGCTCATTCCTCTAATCCATATTAATCAACACCGCAGTCCCACTGATTCACATTAGTTCATTCACTCATCTCACTAAACCACTCTAGCCTACCCGCTAATCCGCATTAATCGACTTAAATCCATGTATCCAAATGCTATCGCATAAAAGTGAAATTGAGAAGGCCCCAATTTTTTTTTCAATTCTCATGTTCTCCTAGGGCAGTAACCAAAGGACACAACAGCACTGTACAAGAAAAAGTGATGGTGACGTAGAGAACTGCGAGTGTTTGTGTCTCAGTGCTGTTTTTGTATAAGTGCCCACTCAAACTAAAATAAGTGGAAGATACGGATTTATTGCTGATGGTGTCCCTGAAGGCCTTCGCAAGCGGACACGGATGCATTCGAATTAACAACATGAAAACTTCACACGATTTTAAACACACTGCAGATAGAAACCATAAAGAATACCCCATGATATGTTGTCACGGAATATGCGTTCTAACTTACGTTATTGTGAATGCAAAAATATAATTTGGGGAGATGGGCAATACGTAAAGCAAACTAGTAGTGTATACGGACTTTACATTAAATTTAGGGTACTAATAAGATGAGAACCTTATAGGCCTTGGGAACTGCAGACTATGCAAAATATTGCGTGGTGCCGTCTGGCGAATGGTAAAAATATCTTCGGATGCAAGGTAGGGTACTGGGATGGAAAACTAGAAATCACAGTTTTGAGGCCCCGGAACCGGTTCGGAACGGTTCCTTCAATTCATTCCGGTTCGGGTTCAGTTCCAAAATGGCGGAAAAAATACGGTTCCGGTTCAGTTCCGGTTCCGGGCAAAAATTCGGGTTCGGTTCCGGTTTTCGGTTCGGTTCCGGTTCCGGTTCGACACCCTGGTCAGGGACCAGACTGCTGCGGTGGTTTCTTCTGCTTTCCAATTGTTGGTATCACTGCGGGTCATATATCAAGGCTGTGTTAAAATGGTGCTTGCGGTTTCCTGCTGATACCATTGCATCCGCCCGCCTGGCATATGACCTCGGTGTATACCGACAGGAAAGCAGAAATATTGCAAAAAGTGGAGTCCCATAGACAGCTTCCCAATGTCTATAGGAACACCGTTTTATATAAACAGCTGGCCTGAAGGTACCTGGAACGGCTCACCGGATAAATTCCATAATCATTTTACATGGATCAATGTTCCAGTAACCTAAACTACCATTTTTTTGGAACAGTGATCCGCATACTTGTATTTGGAACACCGATTCACATAATTTAGTTGCAAAAATATGTGGTGCACTGTTCCTTGTTAATTTTCAGGATATGTGGGACACGGTTCCAAATATATAACTGGAACTTTTTTGCAAAAAAGTTCCAGTTTTTAAGTGGATCTTACGTGGAACCAGATTAAGAGTGTAGGGTGGTAATTTGTTCAGGGATACAGGGTGATTAGTTGGTGTGAGCGTGGTAGGATATAGGATTTTACCTTTAGGATCTGGCTAACCACAACCGGTGGGCTGAGTGGTGTTTATTTTATGTTGGTCAGGGCTTCGGTTAGGCTAGTAATGGGTTTGAATTGATTAGGGACTCGCCGCGGCGGCTCAGTGGCTAAGGCGTTGCGCTGCTGAGCCCCAGGGCGCGAGTTTCATTCCCGGCGGCAGCGACCGCTTTTTTGATGCAGGCGAAATGCAAAAGCGCCCGTATGTACGAGATTTCGGCGCACGTTAAAGATCCCCAGGTGCTCAAAATAATCCGGAGCCCTCCACTACATCACGCCTCATCGCCTGCGTCGAGTCGGCGCGTTAAACCCTACAATCAATCAATCAATCAATCTAATTGATTAGGAATGGGTTGGGGTTTGAATATTGATTGGTTTCGCGTTTTCAGTTCTGGATTCATTTCTACTGACTGTTCACAGTCTTCGTGCTGTACACCTGTTCTGTGTAGAGGAATCATCATCATAATCATCAACAGCCTACGTAGGCCCACTACGGGGCGAAGGTTTGTTTCAACCCTCCACTGTTTTACTGACCTGCCCTTCTTGTATATCTATCTTTTGGACTCCACTCTGTAATCCTAATTCTCCTCCGGTTGTCGGTTCTTCTCACTACATGCCAGCCCAAGTCCATTTCTTTTAAAGCGAAGCTAGGTACTTGTACCATCCAAGGGATCTATCGCGACCTTCGGCGTCAAAAAACCCACAAGGACAAATAAAAGAATTTACTGGCACAGGCAGGAGTCAAACCCGGAACGAATCCAGAAACGGAGCCAGAGGCTGTTGTCTTATCAACTGAGCTACCAGCGAACGGGGAAGCGGGGCAGAGAGGGGAGAGAGATGTCTACTCACCGAGCACAGCTGCGCGTTTACCGCCTGCGTTCTCGCTGAATGCAATGTGATACCGCCCAGCGACCTCTCATGCCACTGTGAGATCCGCTCATGGTACGTTTAGCGGCCGAGTGCGACCCCTGCACATGCGCTAGGAGACAGTAAAAATTACTTGAAGCTCACACCAACGAATGCCATCTCACTTCTCGGTATCTGCCGCAGAACTTGGCTCCGTCGACTGCGGCAAAGACGGAGGAGAAGTAAGCATCTAACACTAGGTACGAGTTTATTTTTATTTTATAAAAAAGGTTTCCCTTCAAGTCCCTTACGCATGCAACTTAACCAACCACAATTCTTAGATTATGTATTGATTTCACCTTAGCATACAATATTTTCCTGAAATATTGAAGGGTGTGGTTAAGCACATTTCACTTGTCCCTGGTATCACTCTCGTTAGAGCCACCCGTGTGAATCCAAGTGACGTATTATGGGTGATAATTGGGGGGTTTACAGGTTCGTGTTCCAACCAACTTCACAAGGTAGATTGGCGGGCATTTTTTTCTTTACTTGAGCTATATTATCATCTACTCTAAGTTCTTTCCTGACCCATGAAGCTTCTTTCCTGTCCCTAAGCGGCCCATGTGGCCGATGCAAGTTAGCTTTCAATTTGCATAGTAAGGTGCCAAGTTTCTGCACTTAATATCGTCACCCGCAGTATGCAGTGGTTGTAAATTTTAACAGTGACGCTGTTTAGCAAATCCTTATTTTTCGTAACCGCAGTTACAACTTGCCAGAAAATGCCGACCGCACGTGAGCGCGGTCTGCAGCGACCACCATGGAGTCACAAAACAAAGAACTAGCTTAGCGCCCGTGCGTGAATACCTCGCGGCAACCACCGACCATACCCGCCGCACTTTTGTCAGGCCAAGGATACCCACTTAGGCAGTTGGGGCAAGATTGCGGCCTCCACGCGGCAGTCCCCCCAAAATACTTCAGAGTTCGCGGTAATTGTTGAAATACTTGGTCTAAGCGAGAAAGACTCCAGGGGCAGAATTCTACTTGGTTCCAGAAGGCACCCGTAAGGGAGCCGGAACATAACCGGCGCGGTGCATTTCTCTCGGGGTCACACGTGATTTGCGGAGAGCGAAAACGGCACCCAACCTGCGTAACGCGAGTACATTTTGGCAATAATTCGGTGAAGTGCCGTAGACCCCGCGTAAAATCTACACCACAATTATATCTGCCGGCGCCCCTCTGGGTTTGTTCTTTTTTGTGTTTTTTCTGCCCGCTTTCTAAATGGCCACTCAAGACATGCTGTGAACACTCTTGGTGAGATAGTGTCTCGCTGTCGTGCTCCCTTTTAGATGGGTAATTTATCGCTTTGCTTGGGAAGTTTGATCCGTGCTGTATATCCTTGCGATATGTCTTCTGAAAGTCTTATCGAGTTCTCGTCTATGGCTAGGTTCTTTAATGATTTTAGTACGGCGGCGATTCGTGCTGAGTCAAACGCTTTCTCGACGTCTATAAATGTCATCTAAAGCAGTTTAGGCCATTCAGCGATTTTGTTGTCACTTCATTGACCACATAGATGTGATCCACGGTTGAGTACCCATTTTTATATGCAGCCTGCTCTCTGGCTTGTTGCGAATCCAGGCTGTCTTCAATGCGGTTAACTATAATTTTATAAAGCAGATTGTAAACATCTGAGAGTAGGCTGATGGGTCTGTAATTGTTCATGTCTTTCATATCCCTATCTTTATGAACCAGTATAATGTTCTCTATTTTCAAGCTATGGGCACTTGTGTCCTTAAAGGAGCCATGAAGACAAAATACAAGTTGGGTTTATTAGAAAGACTGCTTAGTCCCGATAACCATGATACCAATAGCATCGCAATCTTCGAACAAATAACGGAGATGTGAAAGAAAACGTTTGAAGCAGTCGCGACCCCCTAGCCAATTTCCCGCAACTTTTCTATGACGTCACGGAACCTTGTTTGTGCGATTGGCGGCCGCCTTACTGACCTGTCTCGACGACACATGACTGGACGTCTGTAATGGGGCCTCTAGTTCCATTTGACCGCATCACTTTAATGCTAACGTGCAGTTAACGCACTGAAAATTATGTTTTATTGTTGGCCCGTATGACGTCATTCTCGCTCATAACACGTCACTGTGGCGCAAAATTTGAAAGTTTTTAAATACTTCTTGCTTTTTTTTCGTTAAAAAACATCTTTTGTGGCTCTAATGGAGCTGAGTGAGGTACTGAATCCTAGTTCTTTCAAATTAAACAAAGTTGTATTTTCTCTTCATGGCTCCTTTAAGCATTCTTAAAATAGTGTAGGAAACTTTTATAGTACTAAATCTCACCTCTCCTTGAAATCATCTATGGTTTCGCAGTTGTTGCTTGCAGCTTTCCCTCTTTTAATACCCTTAGGAGCATATCCTATTTCCTTTTTGGTAACTCGAGGGACACCGCAAGGTAAGCTCGTAATCTCAATAGTTTACCCTGATCTAAAATCGGAGGAATACAATCTGGGTAGAATCGTGTTGCTAGCTTTATAATTTTGTCCATGCTGTACGTAAAGTTGCTCTGTTCGTCTTTGAGTACTTAAATTCGTTCGTCGATAGCAAACTTGGCCTTAGTTGCTTCTATACTTCCTTCTAATTGCAGTGTTTTCTATAACAACGTTTCACAGTTTCACTAATAAGTACTTTGGCTTCGCCCCTCTCATCATCATTCACTTCGTGGAGATGGCGGGATTTTGTTATTTTTCACCAGTTTTTTTCTTTCTACTTTGAGATTACGCCTTAGTTTCCATACAACCATGCTATGATCGCTGGTTCCATTCTTAATGAGGACCTGCATGTCTTGCATGCTATCTGTGCAGTCACTTAAAAGGAAGTCAATTTCGGTTTTATCACACCATCGGGACTTTTCCATTCCCTGTTCTTTCATTTGTAAAAGAATGCGTTCATCAGCCACAGATTATTTCGCCGATTGTGACGTCTCCCCGACTGTGGCATAGATTCCCAGTCACGTTCCTCCTATTTGCTTCTTACCGAGTTTTGTGTTAAAGCCACCTGTCACAATCATAAACAATGTTGTTTCCTTCCACAGCAATATTCCCACATCCTTGTAGAAGCTATCTACGCCTTCATCATCATAGATAGTTGGCGCATAAGCCTGCACTATCTTTAACTTGTAGCACATGTTTAGCTTGATCAGAACCACTGCGATGCTTTTGTTGATGCTGAATAATTCTTCGTCATTGCCTGATAATTCTTTATAGATTAAGAATACCACTCCGTGTTCTTTCTTCTCATGGAGTCCTCTGTAGCACAAAATATGGCGGCTAGACAGCTCAATGCAGCCCTCTCCGGTTCTGCTAATGTCGCTGAGTGCAAGGAGCCCATCAAGTAGTACAACTTAGCTTCCCTCACTAGATAGGGTTCATGCGTTGAACCTTTCCAGGGTCAAGTTCCAAAGGTGGCCTGTCCGGAACCAGATATTCTTGGTACCCCCTGCTCTAGCACTGGAATCACCGGAGTGTGCTCGGGTGCTCTACAGCCGCGGGGGAAAGAGGGCAAAAATTTGCTTCGTCAAGTCATAGGACGTGTCGGACAAACACTGCACCAGGGTGGCAATGTCTTTTTCTGGTGAGGAAGTGTTGATTGTGTACTAAAGGGCCTTCGCAACATGGCTGAACCTATCTGTTTTAGTCTCGCAAGTATCCGAGACGATGGTTACTTACGGAGAGGCCGCCTGCATACCTCCATTGTTTGGGCTCAGGAAGACTGGGAGGCAAAACTACACTTGCAACATTCTGAATCCCCGTACTGCGGTCTCGGTTGCTTGGGAGGAATACGGTTCACCCGAGTATCTACGTCTAATTGAAGAGCCAACGGCGGCACTTTTAGGGCTAGTGTTACGTTCACAACGCTGCATGCAGCGTGCGCTACCTGACGCGCAAAACAATGAATACAAACATAAAACAGCTACGCGCTTTTAATACATCTGTTCGTGTAAGAATAAAACCAATTAAGACGTATGAGCCTTTCGGCACCGGGGGGCCAATATAAGTAAGATACTCTACCTTCTAACTAACTATCAACAAGCAATACTTGGGATAACTTGAATCCCCTGGGGCAGCCACTGTCGTGTGGGAAGAATAGCGTGGGTTGCAGTCGTCTGCCAGTGGAATCGTGACTGCACTATTCGTTGTAGGTTTTTCTGGATCACTAATAAATTTTGACTGCTGTAATATAAATCGCTGCCGCTGCGCAAAAATTTTTGTTCTTCGTAAAAAACTTCTTTATCGACGCAATTACCAGTGACCTTACCATGAGGTATCCGGACGAACATCTATTTGCAAGACATGGGATATAATACACAGTAAGGTTTGCCCAGAAAATTAAATGAGACCTCATATAGATTCTAGACCGCAAATAGCATGATAACATTTCACTACGCAGGCTTCGACGATTCAGCAGGACAGATACTAGTTTTACTGTGAGACTTTACTTCAATGAGCATTGTTTGTGACAAATGATTTGATCAACCGGTTTTTAACACAGGGTCTTGGTTCCGCGACAATAAAAATACCTGCACTCCTCTTCATTGTACGTTGTTGTCAGTGAGAAGCAGGTGACAAAACATTGTTGATTTTCAACCTGTTTTCTTTTGTGCGTAATATCAATCTCAACGGAAACCAGAGCTGTCTATCTAGGAGCAAGTATAGTCGGCCATTGAGCATGTGGTATTGCTTCAATTGTGCAGCAATTATACTTGTGCGTTGTTTCTTTGAAAATTCTGGTGCAAAACACTGGACAGTGGGAAGAAACCGTTGTGATGTTTTGGTTAGCTATTTATTATACAATTAATCATTGTCGCCATCATTAACAGCCTAATTGGTTTCACAACAAGATAAAGGCCCCTCCTATCGACCTCCACAACTTTAAGTCAAGCGCTGTCAAAGTCAATTCCCGGCCTCACACTTTCCTCATTTCGCACGTCCATCGAGATAATGGCCATCCAAGTCTTCTTGTCCTGTCTGTTGATATCTTCTCTTGTACCCTGAGGATACACCGGTTGTCATTTTGCGTCACGAAATGGCCGTCACAAACACATCTCTTTTTAGCCACATAGCGCTATTAGGCTCATTGTTCGATTTTCCTGTGGTTCCTTGCCGTCCGCTATCAGCCATGATTATCAACTTTCCCCTGGAATACGCCATCGCTGCCACCCGCAAGGTAGGACTGACGCAGCCAGAAGCCAAGGCTCACCAGCATGTAAATTTGGCGCAGTTGCAGGAAGATGATAATACGGCGGAGACAAAAGAAAGCCTACGCATGTTCACCAGGTACCGCGTCTGCTCAGTTAAGTTTGTTCTACGCCCTATAGGTGGTAGCAAGGTGGGTGTAGGCAATCCGCAATCATTACCGCAACTGACCCCGTACTGGAAGTTAAAAAACTGGCTGTGGGTAATTAAGGTGCGAAGCCACGCCTGCGCCAATAAATGGCTGCGGATTCATTTCTTCCACCAGGTTACCTTTATCGTGAGGTGAAATCTTAACACACTGGCGATTATGTTTTCAGAAAACCGTCACCGCGGCACAGAATAGGAACCGGGTCCTTGTGCTCACTAAAACAATGCCGTACCCACTGACCCACCGATACGTGTTCCTCTACACTGTAAACGCAAACTAGCCGGAAATGGAGTTTTAATCAAGTAATGTGCCCTGAAAAGTACTCATAGCAAAAAATGTACTCCCTAGGCATGGTCTAAACAAGTGGACGAACCTCCATGATAGTACCGTTGCCCATCCATGTAGCAAAAGGGAGGATTTAGAACGACATAACACCATTTGTGAGATGGCGTTCGGTACCTTGTAAACAACCACGTCCAGAATAAACTCCCCATCTGGGGTAATCATCTCAAGCGGGCGGTCGCCATGTTAGTCTTGTGTTGTTTCCGTGTGTCAGCACTTCAACCGTGGACTAATGCTAATTAGAACGAGAAAGCAGGACGCGACGGTTGCAAGCAGCTACAAACCGATACCGTACGTATACCCGTATAGATGCTTCAGCCAGCACGATCACAAGCAGACAGCGCGGCCTTGTTGTTTCAATCTGTTTATTTTGGCGGTAGGTGTTGTCAAACTCTGCTGCTAACAAAGAGACAGTTCTCGCCGTTGCAAACAATTGCAATGTTCATCTGCTTCGCTTGCTTGCGCATATATAAATTTAAATTCTCGTGCCAGCGCGCCAACGCACCCGACTGCAGCGACTCAACTTGCCCTGGCGGCGCGACTTGCTGCCCGGATGTAAACTGTGTAAACAACCTCCGTGCTATCAATGCAGCGCGGCCGGTGACTTGGTGCGGCCGGAGCTTCAAGCGCCTCGCCTTGGGCCATCATTTTTTTCTTATTTGAGAAGGACTAGTAGTGCCATTTGGTGGAAAGATTTTTATGTGCCCCTGTCACACGACGAACGGCCGCTAACAACATTTGGATACGGCGACAGCTGTGGACAGCTCGCTGGTAAGTGCTCTTTCATCAGTCGATGCGTTTGTCAAACGTTTGGATAGGGTTAACTGCGAAGTACCCGTGCCGCACACAGCACGTACACGCACGGGCAAAGAAAAAAGCGCACACTCGTTTTATTGTACTTGTTTGTGGCTTTTGGGGTATGCATTCGCATTCTTTTGTAGGCCGGTTTGTAACAGGGCATTCGAGATGAAATCGTTTGTCGCGCGCGGCGTCGTTTCAAAGCAACGTGACGGTTACTCAGGTAGCCGAATCGCCTCCGACAGCGGTGCATCGTCGGGCCCGGTCGGTGCATATTGTGGGACTCTGTCTCTCATATGCATCGAACTGCTCGTGTTCTATTTAGTTAACTGCTCTACTTTCTAATATCTATTTGTTAACGCTCCTGATGGCTTGCCTGTCCAAATATAAGTCTTTGTGTTGTTTTCGTTCAAGGCTCTGACTCATTCGTAGCGCTCTGGTTGGCGAAAGCCGCAGATCAGACGGCCACCCCCTTCGAAAACTGTGCCCTGTAGATTCGGTGGGGTTGTTTGCTCGCTTGAGTCGACTCTTCACATCTAACAGCGCACCCTATTAAGGAAACGGTGACACGCGTAAAAGATGCTATGAGCCTATCGAACGATTAAATGCATATAGTGTGGACTACGACGGCGACGTGGTTCGAAACCGAAATGTTTTTATTCCCTTTGGGATGATAATGAGGGGTCTGTATACAATCGGAGCCCGTCAGTCGCCAGCTAAGGCCACGTAATTAAAAACACAAATTCATGCCCTTATGGAAGAGAACAGAGTTTGCCGTAGCATGACACAAGTCTGCCGGGCATAAAAAAGGATATCATTTTTTTACAAGAACAATGCCAACACTCTTCTTTTGTTGGTAATAAATTTGTCATAATCAATAGTAAGACCATACACAAAAATTACTCGATTCATCTGACACTCGATTTTGACACGGAGCTTGCAGCTTCAAAAAGTGCACTGTGTACAGTAAGACCATACACAAAAATTACTCGATTCATCTGACACTCGGTTTTGACACGGAGCTTGCAGCTCCAAAAAGTGCACTGTGGTTTTGCGTGACGGAAACTTCTACAATCACGGTAAATTAACTAAGGCAGGTTTGTGTGGCATGCAGCGTTGGTAAGTGTGCGAGAATAGCGTTTCAATTTCAGCTGTTTTTTTTTGTTGCCATGCAATCACAAGTAATTTGGTGCCATGAACGAGGTTTACGTTAGCTAACAAGGCTGTAGTAACGGTTGCGGCTACAAATGACCTTATGCACCAATCACGCTTGTCAGCTCGGTGACACAGAATATTAAGGTGTCAGAATACGGATGACTGAGTCGCCTAGTTTATTACTACTGTAAAAAAAGAAAGTGTTTTCTGACCCAGTGGAGGACTTTCCTGTATGACTAGCTGTGTTATGACAAATGACCATACTTGATGAGACAAGCCGTAACAAATTAGCTTTGGATGTAACACCAGGAGGGAAATAGGTGGAGGTATCTGCAAGTATAACTGAAACAGTGGGTGCCTGTCCGGCATGAATTCATTATTTGCTGACACGATTTTCTTCTGCAGATCCTGATACATGATCGAGTTGAATGACTTCATAGATCTTAAGGCAGGATAGGCTGTGCTGTACAAGGCAAGGCTGCATTCGGAAACCAAGTTGGCCACTCCAGCAGAAGTGAGTATTGCCACGGCTTGCAACAGCCGTCCAGCTCGCAAATGCTGCACTTTTTCTATGAAAGTGAGCCACCATAGTAGGGGAGAGGCAGTGTAAGGGTTTGCATCTTTAACTGTGTGCCCACTCACTTGAATAGATGCAAGCTGGCATCTTAAAGCAAGAAACAGCAGTTAGCAAAATCATGCAATACCAAAGTGTTTTTCAGTCAAAAACAAAAACTAATCTATCAACCTACAGAGACTTGCATTTTATCTTCACTGTCATTTAAAGTTGTGCTCGAGTATATTGTGCGGAAGTAAAATCTTTTTTATTGCTGCAAAAGCCATGACGGTTAATGTACTGGCACTTGGTTTTATGAAGCCTTTGCATTCCTAATTTAGGTACTGGAATTCGCAGGGAACCTGGCCTTACAATTTTATTACTGTACCGAATTATTAAGTTCATTTAACCATAGTGTCTGTTTTGAATTTTCCGTGTGGGGAATTTTTTTTCTTTTTTTCTTTTTCAGGCAGATGTTCCTCTGACTCCCTGCCTGCATTCCGTGAACGGGGAAGTTAGCCTCCACATCGATGGCCAGCGTGTCTTGACTGCATCATCTTTACTGGGAGGACTGTGTAGTCTGTTTGCATCGTTCTGGGTTTTCAACATTCAATATCCCAAGAAGGCACACAGAGCTCTAACGTTTGTGGAACATGGCTTTTTGGACCTTTCCTGCACCAAACCACGTGTGAAGGATTTAGAACTAATTAACTTTTATCGCATCAATATCGCTCACTAATATTTGTTTTCAATCCTGTAATCATTGGATAGTAGTCAAAAAGAATTCCGTATTATATTTCTGACTTTTTCTTTTTTCTTTTTTTACTGGAAAGGTGATATTTGATGGGCCGTTCTGTATGCTCATAATACAGCTATGTTTCAGTGAATAATATTAACAAACTAATTTAACTTGAAACAATTATCTAAATAATATTGGCAACTGGTGCGAAATGAATCAACTAAACATTATCGGAAAAACACGAATTTCATGGCTTTTTGTTCTCACTCTAAAGAAGCTGTCGCGATACCACCCATTCTGTTCTATATCATTGCAATTAACCCGTCAGACTCGGTCACTTTTCTTGGCGCATTTGTGTCTTTATCAAAACGCACTGGTATTTCCCGCAGCATATTTTTCGTTCTTTATATTACTCATTTATCCATAGCCATCTCACTGCAGTCTGTCTCCTACATCATTTATCTCTTGTGCCTTTACCACCTACAAAATGCTTGTTACCTTTCAATATCAAATCGTTGCACAGCTCTCGCTTATTTCACGAGAAATTGAAAAATTGTTTTGTTGTTGTAAACCACTGCAACCATTTTTTCTTCACTTTGTGTACTTAGTACTGATGTGTACTGATCAGTTCTGAAAAATACTGACTTGTTCTCGATCCTCTAGTATTATATAATGATTTCATTTACCGTGCGGTTGTGTTTGTGCCTATCTGTTTTTCAAGTATTTCCAGTTCTTGTATTATTATTGTTTCTACAATTTCTTCAACTAGCACACAGCTCTCGCTCATTTCATCACCTACTGAATTTTTTTTTGTTGTTGTAAACCACTGCAGCCATGTGTTTCACTGTATGCTGAGCGCTGATGCGTACTGATAAGTTCTGATAAGTACTGACGCGTTCTCGATCCTCTAGTATTCCAAAAATGATTTCACTTACCATGCGGTTGTGTTTGTGCTTATCTTTGTTTTTCGCGTATTTCCAGTTCTTGTAGTAATATTGTTTCTACGTTTTGTTCAACTAGCATCGTATTGCTGTCTTCAATTCCTAACTGGCGTGTTATTTAGCAATGTACCATTTGTGATTTCTAATATGAGGTCGCCATAAGTATTTATTTCGCAACCTCCTTGTGTACACCATGTACCATGTAAACTTGTCTGCGATAGTTCGTTTGAAATAAACCTGAAATCGAGAAAAACCGTGTGAAATCAGTACTCCCGCAGGGAACTAGAAATTCTCCCTTGTGGCCTTGAAAACCTCCTTTCGGAAGGCCTACAAAACTCCCCAAGCTTTCGTCAAACTCCATTCAAAAGTAGTAAATGCTTCCCTTGAACCTCCTAAAAACGCCCCTAAACTAACATAAGTACTTCCAAAGGGAGCCATAATAGGCTCCTATTCAACCGCCTGAAAATTCCATAAACATCACTTAAAAAGGCCTTTAGGAAGTAAAGAATACTTCATTTCGACCTCCTTAAATTCTCCCGAACATTTCTTAACACTCCCTAAATACCTCCTTTCTATAACGTAAAAACTCCCTGTTTTGAGGAGGTAAACAAAACCGCCCTGTTCCATGTAGTAAAAAAACTCATACAAGGAGGACCACTAGAGGACAGGCGAAAAAGAACCTCTATGGAGTATATGGGAGGAAAAAAAGTTTACAGTGTACCGGGACTGATGCCGGCACGAACATTAGGTCAACTAACTAAAATAGGGAAAGAGAGAGAGAGAGTAAACTTTATTTAATTTGCCAGCTGTGTTGCGTAGTCGTCAGCCTTGAGCCCTTCGGCTCTGGCAGCGTCCTCAGCCAGCTGGACGGCCCAGATTTGATCTTCCGGGCTGGAGCTGAGCAGCACGGTCTGCCACTGCTCACTGTTAGTGATTGTGCGGTCATTTTCGATCGCCAGCGGACACTGCCATAACATGTGCGCCAGGTTCGCTCGTTCCTGACATGTATGACACTGGGTGGAGAGCGCCCTGGGTAGCTATAGCTATACACTAAGGGATTTGGGTACGAGTGGGTCTGTAGCAGTCGCCAGAACACCGAAGGCCGTTTACTGAGGGATGGGTGCGCGGGTGGGAAGCGGGCCTGGCCTAAACAATAATGGCCGATGATATCACTGTACGACAACAGCCTGTCCCTGCCTGACACTGGGACGAGTTCCGCATCGGAAGGGCCGTCCGCTCGGTCGGTAAAGCCTCGAGCGGCTTCTTGCGCAGACTCGTGCCCTGCAAGGCCGGAGTGGGTTGGGGTCGAAATTACGTTGATCTTGCCAGTCCGGTTTTCGAGGTGGAGGCCAGAAATGAGGATTGCGGACACCGTCCTTGATATGTGTCCTCGTGAGAAATTTAAAATTGCTCATTTGGAGTCGCTGATGATTGTCTTGATTTGTGTGGAGGCAGCCATGGCTAAAGCAATGGCTACCTCTTCTCCAACCCCCCGAGTTTCTCGCGCGGATAGAGCATGAGGCGATGATGTTGCCCTGGTTGTTGACCACCACTATGGCCATTTCCGCGCGACCGGCGTAATCAGCCACGTCCACATCGGCAACGTTCTCGACTTTCGCAAAGCGTCTTTCCAGGGCACCGGCTCTGGCCTCTCGCCGCTCCTTGTTATGTGTAGGATGCATATACCTGAATATTTTCCTGTATTTTTGGCGGGATTGCGAAACTAGTAGGCGCGCTGTGGGGGTGAGCTACACCCAGCGAGTCGAGTATGTGGCACCCCGTGTTGCTGTAGGTCAGCCGTACGAGTTGCCCTAGCCGTTGAGCCTCGATGATTTCGTCCATACTATTTGTCAGGTCTAGGGCCTCACATCGCTCGGTGGACGTGTTTAGTGGGAGACCGATGGCCCGCTTGTAGTCTTTGCTGAGGAGAGCGTCTATTTTAATTGCCTCTGCCAGCTGTAGCCGGAGGTACGGAGTTGCGTACGTCACCCGACGTATTACGAAGGCCTGTACGAGGCGTAGGAGGTGTGCTTCTTTCATTCCGTGGTTGCGACCAGCTATCCTGGATATTAGCCTGGTTGTTTGGTGCACAACATTTTCAAGCGCTAGCAAAGATTCGGAATTGTGTCCACTCGCTTGTATTCGAAGCCCAAGAATGCGAATACTTGAGACGATGGGAATACGGTGCGAACTGCTGGCAAAACGTTGGACTGAATGGGGAGTGGAAGTAGATTTCCTCCCTATACTGGTGTTACGGTAGATAAGAAGCTCTGATTTTTTGGGTGAGCAGCTGAGGCCCCGGGGTGTAACGTATTTTTCGACTGTGTTTATGGCTTGCTCGAGAGTGTCCTCAATGTGACCGTCACTACCGCCGCACACCCACAGTGTTACATCGTCGGCGTAAAGACTACGCTGGACCTCTTTGCTACTGACGAGATTGGGCAGACCGATCTTGCCGCGTTGAAAAGGGAGCGGGAAAGAGCCGAGCCCTGGGGTGTTGCCCTACCGCCTAGGTGAATTTTGTCTGGTTTAAGTCCTCCAATAGTGATAGTTGCTGTTCGATCGCTGAGGAAGTTGCGAATGTAGTTGTACACCCTCCTTCCGATCCCGGGGCTGTTGAGAATCTCTAGGATTGCCGAATGTTTGACGTTATCGAAGGCTTTAACGAGGTCGAGCGCGAGGACGGCACGAGTATATTTTGACCAGGAGCGCGCTGCGTCAATAACGTGGTGTTTCAGTCGAAGCATACCATCCTGTGTCGAGAGTTTGGGGCGGAAGCCAATCATGGTGTGTCGGTACAAAGAATGTTTTTCCATGTAGGCGTTGACCCTGTTGAGGATGACATGCTCCAGGAGTTTTCCTACACAAAAGGTGAGGGAAATTGGACGAAGGTTTTCAATTTGGAGCTTTATTCCGGGTCTTGGGGTGGTGGTTACGTTTGCCATTTTTCATTGAGCGGGAATGTGGCCCGCGTCCCAACACACGTGAAAGTAGTGCGTGAGAGTCTCGATGGAGTCGTCATCTATGTTGCGAAGTATCTTATTTGTTATGCTGTCCGGCCCCTGCGCTGAGCCGATCCGGAGGGTCATAATGGCATCCCGTACCTCGCTTAAGGGGATGGGGCTGTCGAGGATGGCGTTATCACTGCCCGAGTAAGGGGGGAGCGTTTCGGTAGCCGAAGGGGCAATGTAGAGATCCTGAAGGTCCTGGAGAAGCTGTTTTTTGGTTTCGTCAAATTTGTGGTGGGCAACATTTAGATTGTGTCGTTGCGTGGTCTTCTCTTTGTCAGCGTCTATTTGACAACGCATGATCCGCTATGTCTTAGCAATCCCGAACTTTTTCTCCATGTGATTCCAAGCCGCGTGCCAATTTTGTCACCAGAGTTGCTCAGTATAGTCTTCGATTTCCCTGTCAAGTCGGGCAAGCTGAGGACGCTGGTTTCGATTTAGTTTATATTTGCTGAGTCGCTGCCGTAGACTGGTCTTGGCCTCCCATATGTGAAGAAGCCGTGCGTCTCCTTGAAACAGGCCTGACTCTGTGGGTATACTTTTGGTAGCAGTGTCGGCATCTCGACGTAGTGGCTCAGCCCATGCCTCAATATCGACTATCTCTGTCGCTCCCAACTCGAAGTTTCAGTCAGAGGGGAAAGCTCGTTCTCCTGCACGACTTTTTTTGAAATGGTCGCTACCAAGATTTTCTTGCGTGTTAAGCCACATGGCATCTCTCCGCATGTTTTTAGTGAAGCATAGGTCAGGCGTCGTGTCTCCACTCACACTATTGCCCATTCGGGTTGGGCACAATGGGTCTGTAACAAGGCTGAGTTCTTCTTGTTGGGCGTCTAGCCAAAGGCTACGACCCTTAACAGTGTCCCGTTTGTATCCCCACTCGGTATGGTATGGCGGGCATTAAAGTCGTCTGCAAGAAGTAAAGCGTGGCCATGGGAGATTTTGAGACTTTTCCTTAGGAGGTTGGGGAATTTGGAGTTATTCTTGGGCGAGCTTTATACGTTTACGACAATGATGCTACCACAGTCTTTTTTTCGGGTTCTAATTAACTCTACCAGAACGTGAGACGCAGACGCTGTGTCCGCGCCGGTCTCGTGGTGAATGGCCCTGAGGTTGCGCCTAACGAGGGTGGTGAGAGCCAGTTTTAATTGGGATGATGCTACGGCTGTGTCTTCCTCCATGTCAGAGAAGGATTTGTAATTTTGGATCCTGGCAGAAGCGCCAGTTTCTTGGAGGCAAATTACATCAGGAAAGGCGTCCGAGGGGTTAAGTTTTATGTGATGTTCGAGGTTCGCTCGCTTGCGCAGAAACCCTCGGCAGTTCCACTACCAGACAGTAAGTTTGTCAGGCTTACGGGTAGTCTGATTAAGGGAATTAGGCATGATCCGCAGAATTTCCGAAACTGTCCGCCGAGGATGGACAGAAGTAAGGTTTGGTGGGTTTGATGGGTCCCACTCCCCCTTCGCGCATCGGTCTCAGAGAGGTGTTTTCGAGGGCTGTGACGCGCGCGTTCTGACTGGCGATCTTAGCATTATTCGTGTCTGCAAATTTGGCAAGCATGTTTTCCAATTTTGAATTGAGGTTCTGAAAAAGAGTTTCACTGAGCTGGTCCCCGAATTTCCGGAGCATGGTGTGAGTGACATATTGGATCTGACTATCAGGCCCGGGGGGGTGCGGTTTTATTTTCGGGTTGTGACTCCGTGGCCCTGCGTTTCGGCGGCGGAGAGATAGCTCGGACTGTACCCACCGCGCTTCCGGAGTTGCGCTCCAATATTTCCGAGGCCACCGGTAGGTCGGAGCTGCCGGTAATGTTCATCGCGCTTGCTGAGGTAGCCTCAGGCAATTCTGCGGCCACTGGGTCAGCGCTGCCGGTAGCTTGGGCGTGCTGTTCTGCGGTAGTAGGGTCGTGGGTGGAATTAGTTTGGGCTGGACTGCCTTTGAGTTGAGCTAGCTCTGCTTTGAGAGCTCGGTTATCCAAGAGAACCATCTCTAGCAGTTGGCGAATTCGGGTAAGTTCTCAACGCGAATTGGAGTCTAAGTCGCAAATGTTTTGATCCATTGTAATCCATCTGATGTTTTGACCCTTCAGCTCATTTGTACCGTGGGAGACCGTGGCTGCCCAGCTCACCTTCTTTTTGTGGTTGTTGTCGGTGCTCCTTTCGCCGACGTGTGACGTGGATCGGGATGGCCGCCGCTGGAGGCTCCAACCCTGTTTGCTCGGTTGGCGACGGCGCGACGATGATCGCAAACAGCTGCGGACCTGGCTGGAGGGGTCCCGGGGTCCCGTTTGGCGGCCTGTGTCTCGCCTGCTCTGCCGTTCATCTTGGGGTAACCGGGGGAAGGCGCTCGAAGTCCCGGCCTCTGTACAGAGCCCCACCAGATTTAGGAATTGTTGACGAGTTGCATCCGTCAGGATTCTTGTTCTTGTTCTTGTCCCATTTGCGCTTCTTCAGTACGTAGGGGGTGTGATAGCGGAGTCGTCATTTCTTGTCCGCGGTGGCGTGGTCCTTACCGCAGAGTCCGCACTTAGGCGCGCACGGGTGGTCCTCGCCCGGTGTCTCTTCGCCGCAGAGCTTGCATATCTTCTTATCAGGGGCTGGGCAGACATCCACGTGGTGTCCTAGTCGGCCGCTTCCGTGGCAGATTTCATGGCGCTTCTTGTGAAGGAAGCAGCGGTACTCGGCCCCGCGATAGTAGATGTAGTGCAGGACCGTTTTACCCTCGAAAACGATAAGGATCGAGGTGGTCCGGCCCATTCGTCTTCCCTGAAGAATGGTGGGATTTTTCTCGTATACCAGGCTGTTTGCGATGTGTGTGGCACTGTCGTAGTCTGGGATAATATGAATTTCACCCTGGACGGTGTCTTCCGGTGTTGCCGCATACGCGGTGACCTCGTACATCTTTCCTCCGATGTTGAGTGCCTTCACGTCGTTATATTTTTGGGCACGTTGCAAGCTTGGTGTGCTCGCAACGATGATATTTTTCTCCGAATTAATGCGGAGATCCTTGACTGCCTCGTCGTAGGTAAGGCCTGTGGCACGCAGCACCCCGTCACGAAGCCCCGCGTGGCTGACTTTGGTTACATCAAAGCCTGTTTTAGGTCGGAGAACTATCTTTATATCTTTACTCGGCAAGTGCGGTTGACGCGGTGCCCGATTCTGTCTTCGTAGTCACTGTTGCGCCCGCGGCTTTGGATCCGGCTTACGAGACCCAACGGCGCCGTACTCGAGAGGATGTTCTGCTGTTGGGCTTAGCTTGACAAGGGCGCGAGTGCCTCGCGGGTGGTGGCTGGCTAGCCAGCCAGCTTCCTCCGTGATATCTTCCGGTAAGATTGGCTCACCCTCTACTTCTATGCCGTCCATTGCGCTGCTGCGGCTTTTGGGGGAAGTCCCCTGGAGCCTCGATGGATCCGGGAGACGGGATGGAAGCGGCTAGGTCAAGGGCGCCGCCGACGTTCAACCTCGGTGCATCGAAGCTGCAGTTAGGGTTAGCGCTGGCGCCAGCCTAGGGCAGGGAAGCCGGATAAAAATGGCGGTCCGTGGTCCAAATCTCCAGGGGTTGGTGTCCCTCCGTGTCGGCGACCTTCGGGAGCTCTTGTGGTAGGTTTCGCGAGGTTATTTTGAGTGGTTTCGCTACAAATAACGTGAAAAGGAAGAGCTGACGTGAAATGCATTCGCTCAGCTTCGAGCGATGATGATAATAGGGTACAAAAATCAATTCCAGTGTCAAAAATCAAGGAAGGAATAGTTTATCAACCGAAACTAACAAACATAAAGCTCAATTAAAAATAAAATAAATAAAGCTCAAAATGAAAAAAAACCGACGAAACGTGCTCATGCACATACCCACTTACGTCATCCACATGAGTTTTTTACTGATCATAAAAACAGTGCATGCGCATTCCAAATACCAGAAATCATAATCTGCACTATGATCCGAACGCAGTGTTTTACTTCTTTTTTTGCTTGCTGCATCATTTGCTGGCACCATGAAAGCCAGCTGCACATTGTTACATAAAGGTAATTTATGTGCACGGTGACTCGTTATTTTAAAGTATGTGGTAATGTTGGAGTTGTCCTGTGGCATGAACTGAAAAGTATAAATGAAAGCATGCTTTCGTTTTTCTCTGTGGCGCCGCTTTAGAATGGGAGCGTGTGTACTGTTTCGGATGGCTGGTTCCTCTTTTTTCTCTTTTCATTAGCCAAATAACTAGCTGCTCCACTAGCAGGGGGGCTCACAGAAATTGTATTGTATTTCAGGCGACCACCTCTTACTATAGGGGCCCTGCAGAACTTACTATCGGCTACTCGGAATTCATTTTGGGGTAAAGTATATTCTTGCACGAATCTTCTACCGCAAGAATTGTGAAAAATCTGTTCACTATCACTGAAAGTACACGCATGAGGAATAGCGCCCAATTTTTTCCTGTCTACTCGACAGCAGACAACACGACGAAAGATGCGCGCTCTCTCCTAGGGGCGGGGGGGGGGGGGGAGTGCGGGTCGCGGCATTCTCTTAGGCGGAGTTTCATGTGCCATAGGCCGGTGAGTTTTGTTCTTTTCTCCTCAAGGTCTACGCATCTATTTCCCGTCAGGTGCCAGAAAAAAGCAGGCATGGCTGCCTGCTTGCAAGCGCGCCCTCATGGTGGTCGGGCGTTTTTGAAGCAGTAAACGTTCGTTGTGGAGTGTTCTCGTTGAAAGGGGAGTTCTGAGTTCATCCATCAAACTCTGCGCTCACTCATAACACAAAAAAAACACCAAAACTGTGCGTACAGTCAGGCATAGAAGAGGTTGGCACACAACACCGACGACGGCGGATCGTCAGAGAAAATGCGAGAAATAAGCCGCGAAGTTTACCAGCGACAGCCAATAGAACATCCATTGCTGGTGTGACGTCCTTAGGGCCATGGCATGTGTGAATAATACAAAAATTGAAGAGAGCGCGGTTGATTTTTGGGCGCCTTCAACAGCGGTTATTCCGTTCCCCTTCGCGTGCACGTACAATATTTGGCTGAGGTATTCCTGGTAGTGTAATCCTAGCATCACACAGTTTTACGTGCACAAAAAGTGTCGCAAGGTCCCTTGAAACTATGTGCAGAGTCATTTAGTGCTACATCAGGTGATTCAGTGGTTACAAAAACCCGTGCTATTTCGCGTTACGTGGTGAAGGTCACTGGTGTGTAGTGTAATAAGCTCAAATGAACATTACCTTTGATTTCTCTATCATCCTCATCATCGTCGTCGTCATAATCATCATCACCATCTTCCGCCTATTTACGCCTAGGGCATGGCAGCGACCTCTCACATAGACCTTCAATTATCCCGGCTCTGTGCTAACAGCGACCAAATTAACCCTGTGAAGTTCCCGATCTCATCTTACCATGTAACTTTTTGCCACCCCGTGGCATTCTTGCCTTCTCTAGGGATCCACTGTGCTACGCTTAATGACCACATTTGATAAGGACTTCGCATGACATACCCTGGTCACACCCATTTCTTCTTAATTTCTATTAATATATTCTTAACACACATTTGTTCCCTGACCAACTCCACTTACCTCTTGTCAGTTAATGTGACACCCACCATCTTCTGTTCGGTTGCCCACTGAGTCGTCCTTAATTTAGGTTGAACCATTTCAGTGAGCATCCAATTTTCTGCCCCATAGCTGAATACCGGTCAGATGCAGCGTTCATACACGTTCTTCTTGAGGGATAATTGTAGGCTGCCATTTTCTATCATACCCGTGTAAAAGCTGTATGAACAACACAGATTTTCTTGTACCCGTGCCTAGATTGGAGAACTGGTGGGCAAGGGAGGCGCTACTGCAACAGCTTGCACAAGGAGCCTGCTCAAGCTACGGTTTACAAGAAACTTGGGGGTGTTTGCCTGGTTTTTGAAAAAAGAGAAGCACTCTTTGTTTCTCCGGCGAGTAGTATATTGTATAGTGTGTAACTAGATGTCTTCGTGTTGTTACGGACATCAAATTCGTTCACCAGACAATGTATAGGGCCCATATTTTTCTCAGGCACGCCCTGTGCAAATATCAGCGTTGTCGACAACCTGCAGCTTCTTTATTTTTATGGCTAGAAAAGGTATTAAATTTGTTTCAGCCTTTGGAGCACAAACTTTTTACCCACTTTCCGACCCTTCAGGTCTTCAACCAAAAAACTCAAACCGTGCAAGAATCCCTATCATCGCCGACACATTGAGGCACGCACCATTGAACCACCATTGAATCGTTTTGGGGAATCCAAGCATTTTTATTTTGTGGTATTGTTTCCTGATCACATCACCATTTGTGAAATATGTAGTCGTGTAAATCTATCTTGTTGTTTTAACTTTATCGTCGTAATCATCTCTATGTTTCCTCGTTTTTTTTCTTTTGTTTCGGAAGCACATCACGTTGTGGGAAATATTGAAGCAGTGTAACATCTGTTGTATTCCTAAGCACCATTAAACAGTTTCTATTTCAAATTTTTCTTTTTTGAGATGCATGATGAAAAACAGCGCAAGAAACACAGGGACAAAACGAAGAGGGGACGACGCAGAGCGCTGAACTACCAACTGGAAGTTTAATAAAAACACGTATTTATGCAGGAAAAAACATACTATCGCGTGAACAGATGACACTATCAAAGCATGTGAGTGATATCAAATTGACAACTTAAAACAGTATGGCACGCGACAACCTTCGGATTCTAAGTTACACATCTGCTAGCAGATAATAAATTGAAATTCTTTGTCAAGTAATGACACCGAGGGAGCACTAACGCACTTGCCCTCGTTCCTACGAATAAATAAAGCCTCTATTATCTCTGTGGCGCGCTGGTTTTTAGGTTTGGCTACTACTTTTGTGTCCTTAAAAACAGAGAAACAACCTCTACATTTTCTGCAGTATTGTGCGACATGTGGATAGTTATCACTTTACAAAGGTACGTCTATGCTGTTAAGGCATCGGCCCATTTGTCCAATATAAACTTGACCGCAGACAAAAGTAAACGCATGCACCACAACAGCACTACAAGACACAAAACTTCACACATGTTTTACTCCGCGGCTTCCACGTGTAGCTGTACCTAAAAACCTCTTATCTACCGCGCTGTGAACCCGGATGCGAAACTGCCAGAGAACCACCGGTACACCTTGAAGTTGGGACCCAAGTTCGCCTTCGAACATAGGTACAGCCTACCAAAACGTGTAGCAGCTGCTAGGACCATTGCACGCCAAGTAAAGGAGGATGAATGCCCCAGGTTCGTGTCCGAGTATGTTGATGTCTACTCAAAAACTCAAGGTACGAGGTTACGTCACAATCCGTCTTGCGCGGTAACTGATTTTCTAGTTGCCAATGAGATACATGTTATGGTCGCAGATAAGGAAGGGTGCTTCGTTGTCTTTACTTAATCAGATTACACAGAAAAAGCGCTGGCTGCTCTGGAAAAGAATTTCAAAAAAGTGGAGGACAAGCCGAGCCAGGTGCAGGAACATGCAATCGCGATACTAAACGACCACAATCTGGAAAAATTAGCGTCGTCTGTGAGGAAAATAATAAACAATGTATTAGAGGTGTTCTTCGCAGCCAAAACGGACCAGGTCGAGGTACCTTTCCGCGCCATAGTGTCCGAGAACAAGACATGGCATTCGCGCATGTTGGAATTGCTATAAAAACACTTGCATACACTAATGCAGAGAGACCTATTCTGTGTACCAAAGTCAGAATCGGTTGTGAGATACCTCGAAGAGCATAGTCCTGGTACATGTCAAGTGTTCAGCGTGGACGTAGAAGATTTGTATTACGCCATTCCGCATGACAAACTTCTGACATCGGTCAAGTAATGTATAACTGAAGACAACGATGAAAGAAAGTTAATAAACAATAGCGGCGTATCGGTTAGCAGCTTCCTTGAGATGCTTCTGTTTTATCCTAATTCCACCCTTGTTGATTGGCGAAATGGGGTCTACACGCGAAAAAGTGGCATTTGCATAGTTTCGAAGGTAGCCCCGTTGCCCAGCAGTATTTTTTTGGAAAAACTTGACAGATCTCTGAAAAAAACTTAAACGGATGTGCCCAAGAGGGTTTAGGTATGTGATGATTTTGTAGTTTTTACGGAACCTTGTCATCTCGTCCGCAGGGTAGCTGACGCAAGTAAAATCTTTAAGGAGAGCGGCTTAGGCCTCAAATTTACGTTCGAGCTCCCCAAAAAAGCAGATTCACTTCTTCCACCTGAAGTTGTTTATTGAAAGAAGACATGCTTGTTGGGAGTATAGCCCTAGGTCAACGAAGCCGCTGCTCCATTTCAATTCAGGGCATAACGAGATTGTTGAGACTGTCATAGCTGTTTCTTCGTTACGCTGCATTTTCGCCAAATCATGTGTCCATCGGTATGCCAACAGCAATTCGGAACAAATAGCCAGGCTGACGTCGCCCTGGTCAGCAAGCATGTGATGCGTCTTGCTGTTGACAAAGTAAAAATGTGGATGTAATCTGGTTCCCTAGCGGTTATACGTACAGAGTAAAAGAAAAAAAAGGTTTCTTGGTCATGCCATATGCGCAGGTGTTGTCCCATGGCTTAAAAGCTGTAGCAGGCCGTTATGGTGTAAACGTCCTTTTTGCAGCGCCCGAAAAATTAGGAAACATATATAGCGCGGTAGATTAGAGGTTGTTAGGTACAGCGACACGTGGAAGCTGTGGAGTAAAACATTTGTCAAGTTTTGTGCCTTGTAGTGCTGCTGTGGTGTATGCGATTCCTTTTGTGTGCGGTCAAGTTTATATCGGCCAAATGGGCCGATGCCCTAATATTCGATTAATGGAACATAGACGTATTCTTGAAAAGTTATGATTACTCACATGTCGCACAACACTGCAAAAAATGTAGAGGTTGTTTCCCTGTTTTTAAGGACACAAAAGTAGCAGGCAAACATATAAACCAGCACGTCCAAGAGATAATAGAGGCCTTCCATATTAGAAGGAACGAGGGCAAGTGCGTTAGTGGTTCCTCTGTGTCATTACGTGACAGGGAATTTCAAATTCTTATCAGCTACCAAATGTGTAACTTCTTAGACGCCGAACGTTGCCGCGTGTCATAGTGTTTTGAGTTGTCAATTTGATATCTCTCACATGCATTGACCGTGTGAAATGCTCAAGCGATTGTACGTTTTTTTGTTTACAAATACGTGTTTTTTTGTAATAAACTTTCAGTTGCGAGCTCAGCGCTGTGCATTGACCCATCTTCTTTTTGTCCCTGTGTTTCTTGTGCTTTTGTAATGATGAATCTCAAAAACACAAAAATTTAAAACAGAATCAATTTAGTGGTGCTTAGGAATACAAGACGTTACACTGCTTCAATATTTCACATAACGTGAAGTGCTCCCAAAACAAAAGAAAAAAAAACACATGGAAATACAGATGTGCGTAGAAGAATAAAGTTAAAACAATAAGACATATTTACTCGACTACATATCTCAGACATGTCGATATGGCCAGGGAACAATAACAGAAAAGGAAAATGCTTGGACTCACAAAAACGATTCAATGGTGGTTCAAAGGTGCGCGCCTCCATGTGTCAGAGATGTTTTGTTTTTTGTTTTTGTTTTTGTTTTGTTTTATATTTGTACTGCCAATACAATAGGTGTTAATTATTCCATCACGTAATTTTCTCGTGCTCTTGTAACAACCGTAGAATCATTTCCCTATATATACCATTTTCTCTAGTGTCTTAGCCATTTCCCTAGATGTCAGTTTATTTAAAGTAGCTTAAATTTCTCTGGCACTCACAACCGACACTCAATCACTTCTGTGTTTCCAAACTGCACTTGTTTTATTGCTTTTTTCATCTTTTCCCAAGATGTGAAATATTTAGCTTCGGAATATTGCCTTCTTCTTGTAACCATTACTGAATTATTTCTGTTTCCTCACTTTTCTTGCGTTGTTTTTGACCCATTTCACTTAGTGTGAGATATTTCAAGTAGCCTAACTATCTTGGTCTTGTACTCTGAGTTTACATGTTCCTTTCTTTACTGATTTTTGCCAATCTTTCTACTATGTGGGGCTTATTTATAGTCATAAAAATTTCTACTATTCTTGTAATTATACAATCTGTCCCTTTCCAGCCCGGGCAGATAGCCATTATAACTAAACTGGTTGTATTGTAAAACTGTGATAAATAATTTGGAAGTCAACATAAATGGTTTTACCTTAACTATTTTGTGTTTTGTGTGTACTTCGAAAGCTTTCTTTGTTCCCACCGGCACTTATTTATAGTTGCCTTGGCATGGCCCATTTTATTTTTTGAATTTATGGATTGCTTCCCTAATAGTTTATTTACAGAGGGGCTGTGCTGTGGAGTCCAATTCGACGACACTGGTGTGGTTGCGTTAGTGCCCAGTGCACTTGTAGTGATCAGGGCTGGTTTCAGTTGCAGCAATTTGTTTTCAATGCGACATTTCTTGTTAAGAGCTGTGCTTTGTGTGATTCTTTGAGAGTCTGTGGTTAACTTCGTCTGCCACATATGAGACTTCATGCAGTATGCAGCACTGCAGAAATGAGAACACATTACCCCAGAACCCAGGCACCAAGTAACAGCAAACAGTGCTGAATAGGAAGCAAGAGATGCATTTGAAGTGAAAGTGCTGATGGAACATAGGGGGGCCAGCCTCACAAAGGCGGCTGGGGAAGCTCCCGAATAAAGTACAAAGAATGTAAATTTAATGCACACGGGTTCCTTTCAACAATATCATAATTGAATGTTGGGCGAGTTGGTTATGTATTTTGGGAAAAAAGCGGGAAAAACGTCTACACGTAGAAAAGACCACAAGAGGGCGCGCTACTAGTAACTGTTTTTTTTTGAAAGAACAGACATTTCTAATGTGAAACAGCGCAAACTCATCAGTGTTCTCGCACGAGTACATAGAAACAAAAATACAAAAAACAGTAAAATATTGTAAAAATTTAAAAATAGAACGTGGTATGCAACATGATCACTTCAAGTGCTGTTCCACAAATCTCAATTCCGCATTCTGCAGTCTGAGTGAAAGCTGCTTAACGCACACGTGGTCTTTTTCCCAAAAGAGCATTTCAGTCTACCTTAGAGTAGACATGGATTTAACAAACTAATGTTTGTGCCAAAGACAGCAAAACGCTGTAGCCTAGGCATACGTAAACGTCTTGCACGCTTACCACTCCAATATCCATAAGGTATACCACTAAGGTAACATCCAGTACGCAACATATAGAAGAACCATGACTGGTGCATTATACGTTATCCTTCACGTGTTTTGGACTAGAGATTCGTAGTTGCCGCAATATTGAATATACGTAATTTGCACACGAACAGTACGTCTCCTGGACATCTGCAATGTCGATTCCTGACATTTCCAGGATGTCGAGAGCATGCATTGCGGTTTTCTGGGTAGTGTACTACAAACTTACCGCACCGATGAAAATGAAAACGGCCCCATCATCAGGATAGCACGTAAGGCAGCTCTCAACCTCGCAATTTTTCCCGCGACAAACTGGCAACTGTTGTACCACCAGCGTAAAAAAATTAATTATCACAGCGGGGTCTATTCGGATGAGGTCATTATATCGAAAGAGGAATGAAATAAAAAAAGTCTTTGGTAATGAATACACTGGGGCAGTGCATGACAGGAGCAAGTAAAGGAAAACACGACAGCCCGTCCTTGTATGGTAGACCTAAATAGGTGGTGATGATGATGGGATTGAGGAGGTTATAGTTCAGAATGAATATACTGCTTTCGAAAAAAATCAGTTAAACCGCACTTCTAGAACCAAGGGAGGGCGTTGGAAAACCAAATCTCTGCGGACCATTGTAAAGAACATTCGAACCCTCCAGACAAAAAACCAGTGGACGCAATGCTGCACATATCATCAATCTTATGACTCAGAATAAAAACTCTGCTTTACCAGAAAACACCAATGCAAACGTCCGCAAGGCCGCCCAATTACCAGGCCCGAATTTCCTCAAGAAAGTTGTAAAATCATAACACAGAATACACTGAGTTCGGGATGTACTAAAAAACATGGCAGCACTGTCGGAGTTGGCCAGTCTGGCGATCGTCGTGACTGCATTATTCTCTTGCATAAAATAATGGAGATGCCTAAGCTGGGGCGTTCTCTTGGCAATCTGAATAGCCAGATGATTAAAAATTAAAGTGGTTCCACTGAACGTGAAAGCTGTCGGAAGGGCAGAGCAGTGATTTGCCATAATTGGCGGTAGCGCCGTTACTCGCTGACTGCTACCACCCAGTGGAATTCAAATTGCCCGCTTCACAGTGCTCGCGCGCCCTTTTCCCGAAACTGGGACACCAGGAGTTCTGTTATTCTGTGTCCACTTTTTCTTCCGCATGTGCCGGCGTTTCACAGCCATTTTGTTCAGCCTATTATCGTAAAAGCCATCCCAACAAGCGTTTAATAAGTCAACTCAGGTGCTGGCAGTTAATTACGTATATTTTTCCTCAAATGCACCTGCAGTTTTTTTAGATATGCATGACAAGCGCCAGTGGCTTACGTGTTTACAACGCTTGTGACTACATAAACGTGCTTTGCTCTAGAAGCCTCAGTTTGACGCCGCGACGACAAACGCCGTGTGGCTCTACTTGGGTCTAGCAATCGAGCTACGACAACAAGACTGCCGCTAAAGCGCTCTGTACTAAAAAGAATCGTAAATATCAATACGGACTTTAAACAGGCATTTGGTTGCAGGCTTTAGGCCAACTACGGTTGGCTGCAAAATGCCTGCACGCTTTATTAAGATAGTCACAGGTACAATGGGGAATGTTAACGTCAACTGGACGCCTGGACACAAGGGTATAGAAGGAAACGAGGGAGCGACCAAGAGGTACACGAAATCACACATCGTGCTCTTCGCAAGCATGACTACCACTCTCCCCTCCCCGAAAAAATGTCATCTCCTGATCTTACGTCTAGGAACATGATCCTTCTCCGTGCCACAAGGGATCTCAATGCCGAACAATCGTAATTCTTGTGGAGGATAAAAAAAAACCCGTACCTACAGTATCTATGTGGGCAAAGATGTTTGGTTGAAACACAAGAAATTATCTTCAAACTGTTCTGCCTTTCAGTCAACATCCGCCGTCGTCCACGCAAACGTTTTCCACGCAATCGAAACGTAGGACACAGCTTTTGCCAGCTCGTTATCTAAGATAAGCGCGAGCTAAGTGAGAGGGCAACAGAAGGAGCTGCTGCTTGTGGGGTCCTAGACTTCATCTCCCTAACATCCGTTCACCACCCTTTTCTAAAGCCCAACTACAATATTCTCCACAAAAATAATCTTCATTCGCTCTCTTGATCTCCTGTCAGAAAAGCGGAAAAGTTAAGCCCGGCACAATCATTACAGAATAAGCAATTAGAAACACCGGCCCAGACGTATAGCTAATACTGGTCAACACCCGGCAGCTGCAACCTGTCATGCTCATATCTTAAGCCACAAAAGCGCACAGGGAACATGTGTCTGCTGTACCACTGCGAATAAAATGCCATGCTGACAGACTTTCTGCTTTCGGTGATTCGACATTCGTGAATTGTACACATTAAATTCAGCAACCTCGTTCCAGAACGTTCCCTGGGCGAGGAAGTAATACTATCACCTAGTATTTCTTACGAATCAAACGTAGATGTCGTCTGCCATTTTGTACATAACGGCCTGTACATCGTCTGTACATAACGCTCATATAAATCATTTTTTGCTAACACCAATTTCCTTCCGAAAAAACGAACATCTGTATGTACCAATATGGATGCAATGCTACCAAATCAAGAGGTGAATAACTGAGAGGCATTCTAAGCGAAGTTCTAAACCCTACAAAGTTTCGAACTTCGGGCACTGAAAAACAAGTATTCCACAGGCAAATACTACCTGTTAGATTTAGTGGTAGAACGAGATAAAACATCTGTTCAAGGAGCAACCGGACAGTCGTTTACCCTACGTTACGCGCTCTCTTTTGTAAAGTTCTCATTGACTTGTTCACAAAACAAATTGTTGTTGGGATATTGTGTTTTATGCCACATAAGCAACTTGGACTATCATGCGCCAAACAGAAGGTTTTGTGTATTTTGTGAATAATAACTGATTGGTACAGCAGTTTACAGCGTTACCGCTTGTTTAGAAGCGCTGCTTTCTTAAAAAAACCAGCAACGGAGGAAATTTTAACACAAACATCTTCTAAAAAATAGACTTGGGTGAATTGGAATGTGTTCCTTGTAGAAATGTTGTACATAAGAGTAACATGTGGTTTAATGTTAGCTCTTTGACGAATTCCTCACATCTCGTTTTGTCTTCTTTCATAAGAAGAAGGTTATGTATCAGATGTGTATGTCCAATGCGGGGACGACATTAAATATCTTCTGTGAGTCGTTCTTTCTGTCTACTTGATTTCCACTCCGCTATAGTGGGTTTAACCATGTGAACATTGTTGTTGGTTTCAATTTACCATGAAGACTGCCATGCTTTTCTCAGTTGACTCCGTATAAATTTTATACAGTCGCTATGAAGAATATGTACTTGTTTTACCGTTTTCCCACCAGCCTGCCCAGTACACCCATTGGCTCTTTCATTTCGATTGATGCCAACATGGCTGGGAACCAACCAAGTCCTAATTTTTTGTCCCTGTGTTTTTCTATCAATAAAATGTGTATTATGTCTCCTAATATGTGTTGAGGGGCACTTTTGTAATTTCGGGCTGTGATCTCGCTCATCGAGCCTGTGTAGATAACACTTATCGGAATGCTTTCCTTCCTTATTGTTTCTACAGCCACTGCAATGGCGCAAAACACCGCTGTGAAAACTGAGGCGCACTGAGCCGGCCGGACCACATTCTCCCATTTACTTGTATTATTGCACTCCCAGCATAGCATGATGTTTTGGAACCATGTGTGTATAAGCCTTTGTATTTTTCGTTTAGTGCCAAAAACCCCTGTAATATGTACTCGTGCGGCGTTTTGTTTTTTTGAAAGTGAGTCAGTGTAAAATTGCACACAACGGGGAGTGTATACCAAAGTGGTGGTTGTTTTGTTTTTGGTAAGTCTTCTACAATATGTCCAGCATACTAAGTTCTTGGTTTTTCTCTTAAAGCCGAAGAAGCAATGGTCTCATAGCTTGGGGTTTGTTATTAAATAGTGTCCTAGATGGGCATTTTGTAACTATAGGATAGGACAGATGCTACGGTGGTGAACGGATCTTTAGGAAGTAGGAGGATGTCAGCATGATTCTTCTGTTTGTAAGTGGCGGTTCATTGATTTGAACATAAGGAATGCTAACGGGTGATATCCTATATCTACCAGATCTGAGAGGTAAACCTGAAATATATACGTGGTTCAGTCGTTTAAGGTAACACTGCCTTGCTGAGCAATACACAATGCAACAATAGTCTAAGCAAGAACGAACAACAGAGCGATAAACTTCTTGAAGGCATGATTTCTCGGAACTGCAGTGTTTCCGTCACAGAAGCTTAAGTGTATTTAGAGCTCGCGATGCTTGTTATTGATGAGATTGATGTGAGGAAGAAAAGTGAGCTTTTTACCGAAAGTTATCCCGAGAAATTTGTGTTCATTTCGTATGGGTACATTTATTTCTCTTAGGTGAAGGGTGGGGCCGGTCTGCAGGTTTTTTTGAAGTGAGAAGAACATAGCGACTGTTTTGTGTGGTGAAAACTGGAAACCATTTCTGTCTGCCCGTGTTGTCAGTTTATTAATAGTCAACTTTACTTTTCTCTCGCATGCTGTTTCCTTGGAGGATGTGCACGCTATTTGGTCATCAACATAGACAGAATACATAATCGACCTTGGAATTATTTTCGGTATGGAGTTTATTTTTATGACAAACAGTGTTGTGCTAGGAATACAGCCATTAGGTACCCCGTTCTCCTGTACGAAATTTCTCGACCGGGTCGAGCCCAGGCGCACTTGAAATGAACGAATTGTTCTAAAATCATTCAGGCAATTCAGCAACCTTCCACGGATGCCTAATTCTACTAAATCCTTGCATTATTCCAAACCTCAGTGCAGTGTCATAAGCCTTCTCAACATCAAAAAGACAGCAAGACAGTGTTGTTTGTGTATAAAGGCATCTCGCACGGAATTTTCGAGGCGGACAACATGGTCAGTAATTTAGCACGCTAACTAAAAACTGCACTTACCAATGTCTAAAAGTTGTTTTGATTGTAGGACAAAAGTTGACCTGGTATTTACAACAAGTTCAAAACTTTTGGCCAGACAGCTCATAAGGGCTTACAACTACTAGGAGAGGTAGGTGGCTTTCCGGGTTTTAAGAATGCTACAATACAAGCTTTTTTTCTAAGCTCCCTTAATTTTTGGCGATGGCTAAATTTTGTTAAAAATCTTCAGAAGTGCTTCTACAGCAGTACGCGGTAGATGAGCGAATATTTCATAATTTATATCATCTGGCCGGGGGCGGTCTACTTAGCAGCCAATAGAGCTCTTTTTAGTTATTGGAGTATGAATACATTGTTGTATGTTTCGTTTGTGCCACCGCATGTTGGGAGTAATTTTTTCTCTGATTTTTTAAACTTTATATGCTTGTGTAGTGTGTGGAACTTGATACTTTGGCGAAGTGTTCACCCAGTATATCTGCCTGTTCTTCTGCTTGTTTGCACATCCGGTGCTGTTAAAACGGAAGTGCGTAGGAGGAGTACGTCGTGTTTAGCTTATGAAAATGCTTCCTCAGAATCGTTGATGATATGGAACTATTTATGAAGGAGACATAATTTTGCAATGAAACTTTCTCAGTTTTTCCGCTAATGTACCTTGCTTTAGCTTTTGCCTTTATAAAATTTATTAGATTTTTCGGTGTTGGGTACCTTCTAAAGGCCCCCATGCTTTATTTTGCTGGATTTGTGCCTCCTGGCATTCTTGGGTCCACCATATATTGTGTTTTTTGGCCACACCACTCTCGTGCACTGAGGGATAGCTACGCATGCCGCATTAACAATGTGGTATGTTGACACTGCATTTATTTCGTCAATGCTTGCTTCAGAATTCGGTTCGTAAGTAAGAAGTCCCCAGTCGGCAAACTGAAGTTTCCACCTGCGTGGTTCCTTCGCGATAGTGGTTGGTGATGATGACACGCTAGTGAGTACAGGTAGATGATCGCTCCCATATTGGTTATCTATGATATTCTATTTAAAATCGCTAAAACAGACGGTGAACTAAAGGATACATCTATGCACATCATGTTTCCTGAGCTTGCGGAGCAGTATGCAGGCTTGCCAGTATTCAGTAAACAGACATTAGTGGACAAAATTGATGATGGTGGTTGGGGTTGAATGGCGCAAGGCCAACGAGGGCAAAGAGCGCCAGAGAATAAGTTTTTTATTGAAGAGAAGTGATTACCACAAAAATGTAGCAATAAAAACGTGCGAACCGGATGTAGTAAAATCAATTAAACAAAATGGTGATGGTTGGTGTATAGGGCCAGATTTGATTATGCGTGATAGGAAATGAGGTTTAAAAACCTAACGTTTCAAAAATACTTGAACACCCGTTTCACGGAAACAATGGCATTGTCACCCAGAAACAACAATAGATGTAGGAAAATATGTTGTCTGTAGAGTTCTTTGAAGTGTTTGTGTCGTGTTCTGTAGAGTGCCTAGCATTGAATGAGTATCTGAACTACGGACAGGATCTCTCCGCACCTCCTGCATTGGGGTGTAGAAGATCCCGTGTGCAGAGACGAGTGCGTTGCATCAGTGTGCCATATCCATAGCCTAGCCAGTGCGACTTCCGTGTGTCTGTTATCTGTGTCAGTGGTGTATGGTCCCAAGCGTGGTTTTATAACGTGTAACTTGTTGTCTGTCTGTTTATTCCAGTGTGTTGGCAATGTTCTCCGCAAGTGTTGTCTTATGTGTGGCTTGAAGTGTGTATAGGGTACCGTTGTTATGTCTACAGTGTTCCCGAGTGCTGAAGCAGCGGCCTTCTGGTGTGCCAACTCGTTACCAGCGATCCCAGAGTGTCCTGGGACCCAGAAGAGGAGAAGCTCATACTTTAGCGCGTAGACCGACAAAATGGCTCTGAACACAAGTTTCACTGTGTGGTTTTTGGGGGGCCTGTGCGATGATAGTGCGCTAAGAACACTCAAAGAATCTGTATAGATGATGGAATTGGGAACTTGATTTTCAAGAATGTGTTGTACGATTAGTAAACATTCATACGCTCCTGCTTTAAAAACGGTTGTGTTTATGCTCATGGTTCTGGCTGCATTAAAATTCGGACCATGAGCACCGCAAGACACCGTAGTTGAGGTTTTAGAAGCGTCACTGTAAGATTCTCTACGTGGGTATTTGAACTGCAGAGACAGAAAGTGCTACATTATTGCAGCACGTGGTACCCGAGTTTTGTCAAGTTTCATAAAAGAAAGGTAACACGACACAGGGCGAACTTGCCAAGGCGGTAAAATGTCTAAAAAGGATAATCTGTACACATCGAAAAACGAAGTGCTGAGATCCGAGGCTCGCAGTCTCACTCTACGCGAAAAGGGCACAGGAACGGATGGGTATTTACAAAGAGCAGAGATGTGGATGTGTTGTTAAAGACAGGAAAAAAGAGTGGTTGTTCAGCGATGAAATTTTAAAAGCATAAAGCAAGTCCATGTACGTTCGTTGGTTCTCAAGTGACCACTTGTTACACTCGACATACAAACTTTCGACCGGGCTAGTGCAAAAACCACCCGACGCAAGACGTAGCCCCAAGTGTAGCACTGGGTCAAGCATTCGCAACGTTGTTTTAGTCGCCGACCCATACACCACACTTTCATAGTCCAAACGACACCCAACCAAGCAGTATATAGGCGCAGCAGGAGTTCTTTGTGGGAACCGTACGATTGGTGTGAGAGGACCTTAAGGATATTCATTGTTTTGAGGCATTTATGGTTAACTTCCTTGATGTGGGGTGTGTATGTGAGTTTCTGGTCAAACACAACACCTAAAACCTTGTGCTCCTTGTTCACAAGAATGGACACACCATTAAGACTAATGTCTGGTTCGGAATGGATCCCACGTTTCCTGGAGAACACAACGCAAGAGGTGTTTACAGGGTTATGTCTAAAACAATTCTTGTCTGCCCAGCCCGGAAGTTTCTTGACCCCCAGCTGGACTTGACGTTCGCAAATTGATATATTACATGATTTAAAGAAAATTTGAACACAATCTACGTACATGGATTAAGAGATTGTAGGTGGAAATGGATATTCAAGAGAGTTCATCTTACTTATGAAAAGAGTGCAGCTCAACACGACGCCTTGCGGCACGCCATTTTCTTGGACTTGAACCTTTGCGAGTGCACTACCGACTCTCACTCGAAACGTTCTCTTCGACAAGTAACTAATAAGGGTGTTTAACATGTTACCCGAAACACCGAATGACTTGAGTTCACCAAGTATGTCGTAACGCCAAGCGCGGTCATTGCCCATCTCGATGTCGAAAAACACCGTAACACAGAACTGCTTGTGCACGAAGGCATCCTTTATATAGGATTCCAACGCAACCAATTGATCTTTGGTGGATCTCCCCAACCGGAAGCCAGCCTGGCAGCTCTTGAGAAGACCATTGTACTCAAGAAAGTACACGAGTCTCCTGTTGAATATCTTCTCGAGCAGCTTGCACAGGCAGCTGGTCAGTGCGATATGTCGATACCTGGCAGGAGAAAAAGGGTCTTTCCCTTCCTTTAGGAATGCCACTACTATCGCCTCCCTCCAAAAGTTTGGAATGTGCCCCGAAAGCCGTATGTTGTTTAATAGATTTAGGAGTGCTTCAAGAGTGTCTGGGTGTAGGTGTTGTATCATGGTGCACGTAATTTTTTGTGCACCTGGAGCTGAAGGCTTGCTTACATGTCGTCAGAGCGGTCTTCAGCTCATTAATTGAAAAAGAATTGTAGGAAGTGTGCGACTTGTTGTTATCACGCAGATAAGTCTTTTCCGCAGATGTTCTGTGTTTTATAAAAGTGTTTGTGTAGTGCGCTGAACTGGACACGTGTTCAAAGTGTTGTGCAAGCGTGTTAGCCTGGTCTACGAGTGTGTCCCGTGTTGTGCTAACCAGGGGCAGGCTGTGTTCTTCTTATCCTTTTAGTTTGCGTAGTTTGCGTATTTGTGCCCAGACATTGTGAGTGTCAGTGTATTAGTTGATTCAAGTAAGGAAGACACACCAACTCTCCCTTTTAGCCTCACGACGCACACGCTTCGCGAAAGCCTTTGCCCGTTTGAAGGAAATGAGATTATCTGACGTGGGGTACCGGGGAAGGACACCCCACGCCTTGTTCTGGGCCTCTGGCGCCCGCCTACAGTCCTTGTTCCACCAGGGCTTTCTTGGGTTGCGGGACGCCTTGGAGGGTTAGGTAATGGACTTTTCGGCGGCGTCGAGGATGTGCGCCGTGATGAGTTGAGCGGCTTCCACCACGTGTAGGTGTTTTATGTATGTGGGTTGTAGTGTAGATGTTCCTGTGAATGTACTCCAGTTTGCTTTTGATTCCTTAAACCTGTTGTGGGAACATCGGCTGCTTGGCCCTCTACCTATATGCGTAAGGAAGTAAGCAGTGGTCACTACCATATGGCTCCTTGCCCACACCCAACTCAAGACATGGAAAGAGAATTGCAGAACCAATAGCAGAGGTCAAGATGTGAGTATGCAGTGTGTCCTAAGTTATGGTACGTAGGCTCTTTTTTGTTCAAAACGCATGCTCCCAACTATGTGAGACACTTCTCTATCAGGCGAGCTCGGGCATCCGTTCTGGAGGAGCCCCAAAGTGAGTTGTGCGCATTGATCTCGCCTGTGAGGATGTTTGTTTCGGGTAGTTGGTCAACCAGTGCCTCGAAGACGGAGCTCGAAAGTGCCATATCAGGATATATGTAAATAAGGCACACCGCTACCAAACTATTAAATATTATAGTGCGGATGGCTACAGCCTCAGGACAGTGTTAAAAGAGAGAGGGTGGCATGCTAATAATTTCCAGACTACAATGGCAACACCACCCGAAGAGTTTGTGCAGCCAACCCTGTCCTTTGTGAATACCATGTACCGACTTAAGAAATTTGCCTGTTTAGAATTGAGGTGTGTTTCTTGAAGGCACATGACACTTGGCTGATTGGTATGCAGTATCTCATACGCATCATCAAGATTTTTAAGGAGGCCTCTGCCGTTCCATTAAATTGTTTTCTGTTCCCAATTTTTACATTTTAGAATAAATGGAGTCTGTGTGTGGGTGTGTTCATGTGTCTTCTTTCGGGGCTGTTACTCTGGGATTGTGCTTTTTAGCCACTCTGTAGGCTTGGAAGTCGGAGGCCGGTCCTTGGGCTGCGTTGCAGGTAGGAGCGGCCCGACGTCCATCTCCTCGTCAGATGTCAAAGAAGCGCCCGGTGGATGGGGCCCCCCGGACTTGGCCCGCCTTCGGGGACCTTTCGTTTGACCCGCCACCGACGAGGGCGTCGGGAGTTCCAGAGGCGATAAGGACCGTGCGGTCGAGGTGGGAGCCGATGCATGGCTCCCGGTGTCTATGCCCTCGGCACCCCCTAACGCGCTGGAGGAAGGCGATCCAGGGGCGGGAGCGGCACGGCTCCCGACAGTAGTGGTCTGCACCACAACCACTGCTGCTTCAGCAAGCGGCGTGCGTGGGTTGGGTTGCGTAAGGCCACCCAGCGGGGGGCACGCGAGGGACCAGGTCAGATTCTCTGAACTGGGTCCCGGTGGAGACCAGACGCCGCTCCGCCACCCGGCGAGCTGCGTCGGCGTACCTCCCCACGGGGAAAGAGGCGAAAAACTTCCGCGCCTCTGGGAAGGTTATGTTCTTGGTTACCTTGATGTTTATTTTCTTTTTTTTCGATTTAAAATTTTCACATTTACGGGAGTGCGCTCCATGCGGCCTCCCGCTGTTCACACAAGTGAGGATGTCAGATGGGCAGTGGTCGCTGGGATGATCATGCGCCGAGCTTTTATGCAGAAATACATTATAGTAGGGGGTTGTCGTGCGTCCCTTGGCCGGCGTCCGCAGCGCGTCTGATGATGATTGTGGCATGATGCCCCTAGGGATTGGCCAACCAAACAATCAGAAATGCATATTAGTCGGGGGTTGTCGTGCGTCCCTTGGCCGGCGTCCACAGCGCGTCTGATGATGATTGCGGCATGATGCCCCTAGGGATTGGCCAACCAAACAATCCATCACGAGATAGTTTCGCGTTCAACCACCATCGTCATCTTCCCGTAGGGGAACCGCTGAAGAAAAAGGAGAAGAAGACAAAGCTGCGAAGAGGAGGGCTGCGTGAGTTTTGGCTACCGTTATCCTCCTCGGCCGGCGCATCTTCCCGATCTGAACCCGGTCGAAGAGCGGCTCATCGCGCCTCGACTCCCCTTCATGAGCATCAGGCTGCTGACTCGAAGCAACGGGCCGTTTGGAATCAAGGGACAGGCGGTGAACGTGCCCATCGACGTATCGAAGGTTGTGCCGTGCCTTACTAGCATGGTACCCGAGGACGTTGCGTTAGACGTTCGCATTTCTGCATGCTCACAATCCCCCTCGGGGAGGTGCGGGGGAATTTTCGCATACGTCCTTCGGCCACGGCAAGGGTTCATACCATGCCCGAACTGCTCCCACTGAAAACAGCGCCGTAGGTTCGGGATTTAGCGACGTATTGAGCACGGGATAAAACCTGCATTTCTATGTTGTGAGAGAACTGCGCGGTCAAAGGTCAAGATGATGTGCGTGTTGGGAATCTCCTTGTCGTCTCTGCGGATGGTGATGCGTCTCACCACAGGTATGCCCTGATCCTTCAAGCCGGCAAGGAGATCTGCATCCGTTTAATTCAGGAGATCTGGCTGGGATATCACACCCTGCGAGCTGTTGAGGCTCCGATGGGGTGTGACCCTGATGTCTAGATCAGCCAGTCTAGTCTGAGCTAGAAGCTTTGTAGAGGGCTGCTTGTCATTTATTTCGATGAGGAGTTTACCAGACCTTTGTTTTTTGCTCTTATACAATTTTCCTCTTACGGCTTCCAGATATTTTGCATTCAAGATTGACTGAGATGCAAGAGGGTGGGATTCTATCACAAGAAATCTAGAAAAATGATCCTGTCCAGGAAAGGTTACCGACGGCAATGGGGGAAAAGATAATTCGGTGTGGCCACTTTTCAGGGACTGATCGCGTTTTTGGGGGCGGGGGTGGGGCTGAAAATAACATATGGCATAGTGTAAAAGCAGAGGACGGGGGTACTTTCTTCGTCAGCCTTACCTTGATACCGAAAGAGGTCCCGGAGCTCCCTACCATGTAAACAGACAGGGAGCCCATCCGCCGAAGCTTGACTTGGGCTCCGATGGCCTCCGTTTGCGGTTTCTGACCTTCACCTTACAACTTGTAGCCACGGTAGATTACAGCAAGAGCATGGGTGCGCGGGGTCCGCGGTATCGCAAGTACCGTCACCAAGATTGCTGAAGGTCTCCGTGCGGGGTATCGGACAAAATGTAACCCTCTAAAATCTGGCTTCTTTCATTAGTTTATTTTCACTTCCCCAAACAGATGAGTGGCCATTAAAATCGCTTACTATTACGAGCGGCCCTGGTTAATGACTCACTAGGTCTTCTAGATCAAGCAGTGTTACTGTAAGTTGTGGCTCCAAATACACACAGCACACTTTGATTATTTTAAATGCAAGCAGGGTGGCGCCCACTGCTTTTAGCCTAGTTTTAAGTTTGTGTTCTTTAGCTGCAATACCATTTTCGGCAATTATGGCGACGCCACCAGAGAGCCTACCGTAATTACCCGATTCTAACGCGCCCCCGATTCTAACGCGCACCCGATTTTCCTGGAAAAAAAAACGGAAAAACTTGCACTTCTGATTGTAACGCGCGCGGAACTTTTTGAGCAAGAAAAACGAATGCGAGAGAAACGGGCGATTCATTTCTCGACGTAATCTCACTCATCTCACTCCTCGTCGCTCTCCGCTGACCACAACATCTCGTCCTTTTTGCCGTCAAGCGCGTTCGCGATGCCACACTTCATAACGAACGTTTAACCATGATCGATGGGATCGTGGCCCACGCCTCGCACGCCCATCCTGAAACTTCTCCAGAGGCGCACGCTTCAGCCGACCACTCGTTCTGAACGTGTGAGAGCAGCTGCTGCCATTGCTGTTATCAAGTGCGCAAGTGAAACGATTGGACGATTTGTGTGAACGGCGATAGAAAAGCCTGGGCCCCTATGCTTCCTGCGTCCGAAAAATCCTTGCTAAAAGCTTTGGCGCCATCTTGAGATGGCGATGGCGATGGGCGGACCGAAATTTCCGTTGTTGTGGCAGTTTCGGTTTCGTATCGGATTCTAACGCGTATGCGGTTTCTCGACCAATTTTTCCGGAAAAAAGCTGCGTGTTAGAATCGGGTAATTACGGTATTCAAATACTCTCGTTCACACCGAAATATCTGGCATCCTTTCAGCATTTTCGTAAGTTTGGACCCAAGTTCTTTTCCTGAACGCACACGGCCACAGGTGAATGAATTGCGTATATTTTAAAGTCATTTAAACTATTTCAAAGTCCTCTACAATTGCAGTGGACCAGGAACGCTATGTTATATTTGTATTGTGTTAAAATTAAATTTTCGCTCCCGTGATTTGGTTCTTGCCTTTCGTTCCATTTCCTAGGGAGTTTCGCCGCCCCTCCGAAGTAGGCGGCTCTGAACCTGTCTTAGATGTGTTTATTTATCTATTCAGAGACACTGGAGATTCGTGCAGGCTGCACGAATGTTGAAGCGTTCGACTCACTATATGGGGTCAGGCCTTCGGGACTGCCAAACTAAGGGTCCCTGCAGTCCGCTTTGAAGGTTGTGGAGCAGCGCTAGCTGCCTCCACCGGGTGCGTGAGGGGCCTTGGTTCAGCCTCACTCGGTGTGGCTTCAGCAGGCGCCAAAGACCGCTGTGATATCGCGCGCGCCCTGTTGCCCCACAACGGAGTAGGATCGGTATGCGCTGGTGTCAGTCACCGGGCTTCGGGAAATGTAATCTTTTCAGTCACTTTCAGGGTGTTCATTTCTTTTTCTTTTTATGACACTGGGCAAACACGAGAGAATCCTACACGGTTGCCCTTCCAGTTCACACAGAGTTGTTCAGATTCAGAGTTCTCAGCATGGTGTCCATTGGGGCACATTTGGCGCAGATGTCATAGCCCCGGCAGATAAGCGAGTCGTGACCGTATCGTTGGCACTTGTAGCATCGGCGGGGATTCGGAATTTATGGTCTCAGTTTCATATCCGTGTAGCCTACCTCTACGGATTCTGGAAGTCTGCTGGATGCATTGGTGAGGACGATTTGCTTAGTTTGGATTTCTTTGTTTTCACTTTTGATTTTGATTCTTTAGACATATGCGACGTTCTGTTCTTTAAAACTTTCAAGAAGTTCCGCGTCAGACACGTACTTTATGTCGTCATCGGATATGACTCCACGCACCGTTCTGAGCGACCGGTGTTTGCGTACAGTTATAGGAATGTCACCAAAAAACATTAGTCCTGGCACGTTGCCACACTAGTGTTGGTAGAGAAATTCGAATAGGAGGTCTCCATTTGCTACCTTCTTGACTTAGTAGCCTTCACATACGGGGATGTCAGAGTCTTTGTAACTACAAATGGTTTGACGAGTCGTGCAATTTTTAAGCGTGACTGCTGTGCACAACGTGGGACCGAGGGAAGGGTTTCATGGTTTTTGCGAAAAACGTACCTGTTGTGTCGGTGCTCCCTTTTTTAAGATAGGGAGCAGTTGCGTGAAAAAGAAGGCGTAAAATGAAAAGTCTGTTCAGCCATGGTACCAGCCACCCAAAAGGAAGGCCAAAAAGGGGACGGGAAAGGAACTCGCGGCGAGTACTGCCCATGCCATGTCTATACCACGGCTATAACCTAATATGGCTGAACGCTGGGTCGTCCGCCTGACAAGGTTAACCATAGCCGCCAGAAAAAAGGATCCTTGGAAAGAATGAGATGACACGAAAGTTGTTAGCAAGAACACAGGAAAGGGGAAGGTGAAGGGGAGGACAGGAAAAGGCGACTGCCGATTTCCCCGGGGCGGTTCCGACAAGACGTGCGGTGTACTTGAAGCGGAGATGCGGAGAAATGGTGTGTTGCCTTCGCCAAGAGGCCTTAAAGGTCCAAGCACTCGGTGTCGGCTCAACCACCAGTACCCCCTTTTCCCCGGTCACGGAGCTGGCACGCACGGCTAAACGTGGGTGCTCGGGGTTCGTGGTGTCGCACAGTATACGCAAACATCTATTTTAGCAGATGCCCCCTCCGGGGTTTCACATAGCAAAGTCCACATTCAACGCAACATTTGTACAAAAGTTGCGTTGAATGGGGACTTTCGGGGGCGAATGAGGACGTCGGGGGGACAAGCAAATCAAAGGAATGATGACTTTCACTGGCTTGCAAAACAGATCAAACTTCTCATTGACAGTTTCCAATGCACGCTGCAGAAGTTTATGAAAAAAAATCCACTCCTTCCGCCAAGACAATACATGAGATAAAACAGAAATTTCAACTGAATGCATGTTGTTTTTGTGCAGCCGCCACTTCGGAGTGATCCACTGATGCTTTCCGACAATTTGATAGCTTTTCTTGTTACAACTGCCTTTTCCTCTACAGGAGACGAATTCCTTGCCTGCGGGCGCCGCCGCTGCCAAAGATGCAGAACTTGTCTTTTCCCTGCCCTGATAACCATGTTACCCTACATAACGCTGGCTCTCTGGTAATCTCCCTGGTAGTGGCTCCTCTCTCAGGTTGTGTGGCCGGTGTTGAGGACCTGGCAGCGTGTACGGTGATGGCGTCCGTTGGTAATTGATTGGGGCCAAATTGGGGCCGAGTATAGCGCAGAACGAGTCTTCGAGAACAACAATATGCAATGTTTGGGAATAAGTGAACAAATGAGAGAACTCAGACGCACGCTGGATTTATTAGTTAAAATTAGGTGTGCCCCCTTTCCCCCGTTTTCTCAGCTGTGTTCAGAATCGCACCAGTCAGAAAAACCCAGGGCACTCAAATTCACGCCCACGCACTGAGAGAGAGAGGGCAGCTTTCCCTCTTGGCTTTGTTTCTTGGCTTTCCCTCTTGGCTTTCCTTCGTGTTGGCTACGGAGACAAAATTTGCCTAAGGCTGAGCTCTTCAGGCAACTGAGGCTGGAGCGTCTGGAGAACGCCTGGGACCACCTTTGGTTTTCCGGGGTACGGCGGCTTGTTGAAGAGCGTCCTCTTGAGACACGCCAAAAAGGTTCTAACGATGAGCGGCCGACGCCAAAGCAGACTGGAACACTTAGCCTGGCACTGATAGGGACCCGCCGGGCGACGTCTTTGTCACCACCTACGCTAAACGTGTTTGGTCAGTAGGGCTGCCTTCCTCGGGGGGCGCGTGGGAGGCCGTGATGTCGACGAAAGTGGCTTAATGCACAGAAACAGGATGGGTCTCCCGTGTCATTGTGTATTCGCGGCGAGATCGGCCCATAGGTGGCTACAGCGTCGAGGTGCAAGTGTGGAAGCTCTGCTGAGTGGTTGCGGGCGACTTCACGCTGCGGACTTGCTTAGAGCCTTTTTCGCGCTGTATCTCCGCATGAAAGGTCCAGATACGATTTGTGTGCTCTTGTTCGTTTCGTCAACGTTCAATATATTGCACGGAAGCGGAATAATCTCATTAATACACCATAAAAGCGACGACCCAGCAGGAACCACGGAACGGCCGAAATAATAAAAATTATCAAGTATGGCGTGGTTCGTAGCAAGCACAATCTTTCCGCACTAGGGCTTTGAACATGAAATAAAAAAGAGTATGGACAAAAGAGTATGGACAAATGGACAGCAATTCTGTTGGCTACAGCAGTTTCGGTCGCTCTACTTATTAACATCCCCCATAATTGTATTTGTGGGGTGCACAGAAACTGCAACAGCAATTGACTGCCCGTATTGTTTATAAAGCTTGTGAAAACCGATCAGCCCCCTTTGGACCGAGATCTTCCAGAAATTGTGGCTTCGTAGTTTTAAACGGGGGTTTAAAGCCACCATTGTGGGAAAATGGAACAAAAAGCCAGTGAGTCGTCTGACACACACTGTCCATATGCGTGAAACAACTTACACGCTGTAGAAAAATCACATCTGCACGTCTTTAAATTTAGGCTCAACTTCAGGCGTTAAAGCCTGGCTATTAAGCATTCACTGATGCTGAGAAAAACATGTTTTTGGGCGACATGCCTTTGGTCAAATAGGAATGACGCACGGCATGCATTAGCAAACATAGAAACCTATACTCACCTAATTTTACCGAGAGGTGCTCCTAAAATACTTTCACACATGTACAAAAATACACTTTGACCTATATACAAAAATAGGGCAGAATGTAGCACAGTTGCAGGAGTGACTGTCGAGAAATCGTAAATATTTTCTGAATAAGAACGGTAGAGCTTTCTGATATACACTTTTTGCGTGTGTAAAATACGCCGCGGAAGATTTATGGGCTCTAAATCATGGGTCATGCGCAGAATAATTATTTGTTTTTTTTAATGAACCGCGCTGTTTCACAATGGTGTAGCAAATGCACAGGTACTCACGGATCTCGTCCACAAACCAGCGGATGACCAATGTCCACGGAAAGAAACGTGCCAACTGTCGACACAATGTTTTAAAATGTTCCACACCCAAACGGTGACAAGGGTGTCAATGTTTTGAGGAAATAAACTAGCGCGTTTTACCGCAACGGCCGCTGAATATTGCGTTAATAGATGAAGTCCGGAAGCTGAGGTAACTGTGTTATTGCATACTACGACACAAGTACACGTATTTCTTTATTTTTGTTTGCAGAATGCGTCTAGCAGGGTGTGCAACGGGAACGAGCAGCCGACGCGACAGCAGCATGAACACTAGGAGCGGTTCGTCTCTCCGGCGCTGGGGGCGACTGTGTTCGATCTCGGTGCAAATACGCGGTGTCGTATTCCATCGATGGGGGTAAGCACGTGGACGACGGAAGTTTATTTGGTAGAATCTTAAAATATCAAGTACGGGTGTCGTAAAATGGCAAGCCCATACGAACACTGGCTGCTTAGGCTCCGGGGTCTCCACAGTAATCAAGGAGACTAGGAACAACGAAGTACGGCCGCCTATTGCGAGTGGAGAGGTCGAAATTTGAGATCTCCACTCGCAGTACTCTCTTATGGGCATGGTAGGGGCTGGTGAAAGCAGGCATGAGAGAGGATGAAGACGGGTGCAGAAACGGTCATTCATACAAACCGACGCAAACAACTTTCCAGAGCAGCTAATCTTTTGCTAATGCGTTTAATGGTGTTCCATACATTTGATAGCACCCGTGCACCCGAAGCAATAAAATCTAGAAAGATATTCTGGGCCATTTTTTCTCCACTTTCTTTCTTTCTAAAAAATTCTTTATCTGTTTCTATGACCTACCATATTCTCCCCTTTGCTTTCCGAGGTTTTCTTGACTGCCAACCCTTATTTCTGTCTTATTTTCAACGAGCCCCTCATTTCCCATTCTGATTCGCTACATGCATAGCGAGGGCCTCTGTTCTGGCAGTCTTGGTGCCATTAAGAGGGTTAAACGCTGGTCGACCACTCTCGACATGTCGTAGACACTCGAGTCACAGCCCGGGGGTTAAAAACAAGGTCCCCTTCACCCCGAGAAGTCGGAGTGGCGCTGGCTACCACCCCAAGCACAGGAAAAATTTACATTGACATAAACACCCCAGAAAGTGGAGGAAAAAATGGCCCCGCCGGTAGTGTAGTGGTTATCGCACCAGACCGGTATTCTGGAGGTCGTGGGTTCGGATCCCACCTGGTGGGCATTTTTTCCCCACTTTCTTTCTAAAAAATTCTTTATCTGTTTCTATGACCTACCATATCCTCCCCTTTGCTTTCCGAGGTTTTCTTGGCTGCCAACCCTTATTTCTGTCTTATATATACATATATATATATATATGTATATATATATTTATACACGATAGAGACGTCTAACTGAAAAATATAACAACATTTATTCTAGCGTTTCGACCGGGGACCGGTCTTTTTCAAGGATACAACTCGTGCAGATCAGATGGGTTTAAATAGATTTCAGTTGTGGGCGGGGCAAGAACATGTATCAAGCAAAACGTAGGCTCTACGCGGTACAGAAGTATGCGAAGCCCCAGAACACAAGGGGAGGGGAGCGTTAGAGTGGTGCCGTGGAAAAGAGAGGAAAGGGTGGCGTCATCAAGGCAGCGAGGCTATAGAATAAGAAGGCATTGCGTGGCACTGAAGTCAACACGGAAAAGCAAGAAAGTGAGGGTCTAAGGAGGGGCTCGATTCCTGCTAGTTTCGTAACTGGAAATTAAATGTTTAGGAGAAATGGGTGGGGGAGACTAGAGTTAATTACGGACGCCTAGTGCAAGCGTTAACACACACTCATACACACAAAAAAAAAAGAAAGGGGAAGGAAGGAAGGGAAGGATTGAGACAAGACAGGGGGATTTTCAGCGGGAGGAGCGCGAGAACCGCAGCAGGGGAATGCGGGGATGAAAGAGGTTCGAATAAAGCCCCAAAACGGCACGTGGTTTCACATGCGGTGAAAACGCGAACGCGATTTCCTGCGTAAAACGTGACGGCCATCCGCGAGGCGGACGCAGAAAGGCTAGGTCATGCAATGCAAGGACAATACAATACAAAATAACGCTAATTTAAGCTAAATCACATAAATACCGAAATATAAGTGGACATAAGGCTAAATAACACATACAAACAGGGAGATATAAAGTGCCACATGAAGTTCTCGAAGAGCGTTCATGCGAGATCATGTTACTAATAGCAATTGTTCAGTGCAAAAGGACACAGAATGATAGTATTAATAAAAAAAACAAAAATAAAATAAAGCAATGGGTACAATGGTGAAATCTATGTACTTTCGTGCGTATACGGTGCGGCAACAATAAACAAGCAGTACACTGACACCGTACAAAACACATTACGTACACAGTACACTGTACAAAGATTTGAAAAAAGAGAGAAAAGAAGTAAAAACGCTTCTCTTTAAGAACAAAGTTTCTCAGTTGTTTGTTGCATCAGCCTTCTCCGGTGCCTGATTGGGCAAGCAAGACAATCGGACTATGTTTTCATTTATGCCGCTCAAGACAGTGTAAATAAGGTACGATTCAATAACGTTCAACTTGTAAATAAGGTACGATTCACGAGCTTCACGGTCAAAGTTTTCTCTTTTCTGGAAAGAGAATGAAAGAGACGTGGTGGTGGTGGCGACAGAGGCTTTAGTCATCATGGGGCACAGTTTGCACCTTGGCTTATTGCGGGGTCCGCTGCCTGTGAAACGGGGGGTATTGAGCTTAGATGACGTTACAATACCTCTGATGTTCCTCGCACGTCTGTACAATTCGCGGGGACGCTCAGGGAATACACTTTGCAAACTTTTGCTTTGAAGTAAAGTGTTGTGGTGCTTTCTGAGTATGCAGCTTACGTTGGATGACGAAGCGGCATATGTTAGAATAAGGTTGAGTGTCATATTCAAAGATTTGGCTTTTGAGTGTCTTATCAGATAGCGACGGTCCTGTTTTTCAGACTTTCTAATGGCATCACTGATGACAGACGGTGGGTATTGTTCTCGTGTTAGGTTATTAGTTAGTTGTTGTCAGTAAGAGGCAAAATCAGCTGGGTCAGAGCATACCCTTCTAAAACGCAGAGATGACTGTATGGTATGCCGAGTTTACAAAGTTCAACGTGGTTGCGTTTGAAATGCAAGTATTGCTGTCGGTCTGTTAGCTTCCTGTACACTTAGGGCACTATCTTGTTGTCTGATATTCGCAATGAAACATCACGAAAAGTAATGGCAGATGCGGAATATGAGTGGGAGAATGAAACGTTCTCGTGGGCGTTGTCGAAAGCGGTTATTAATTTTAGAAGTTCCTCTTCCCCATGGCCCCAAAGGGGAAAAATGTCGTCAATGAACCTTCTATAGAAAAGAGGCTAAAGCTGTGCGTTGCTTAGGAATTCAGACTCCAATGTGCCCATGAAAATATTAGCATAGTTGGGCCCTATTTGTGTTCCCATCGAGCTCCCGTTGATTTGCACGTAATGCTTGTTTTCCACCTCAAAGTTGGTCAGCTATAAGGCAAGCTTTAAAAGCACGCCAAGAGTTTCACCATCAATTTAATTCTCTTGATAAGCATCATCATACGCATGGATGAGAGATCGGATTCCGTCCGAGTGTGGAATATTTGTATATAGCGAGGCGACGTCGAGAGTGAATAGCAGGCTATCTTCCGGTATAACTAGATCCATAATATCAGCCAGAAAATGGTTTGTATCCTTTACAGAGGAAGGTAGTGTGGGAGGAATGCCTTTTATTAAGCTATCGATAAAACTAGAGATCATTTCTGTTACCATCCCTATACCGGAGATGATTCGTGTGCCTGGATTTCCTGCTTTATGTATTTTAGGCAACATATAAAATCGTCCTCGAACTGGACTTAAAATTTGAAGTGAGGCTGCAGTTTTTTCTGGATTTTTTTGTCCTTGACGAGCGCCATTAGTTTCTGGCTTACCTTGTTCTTAAATTGGGAAGTCTGATCGGTGTCGGTTGGTTTACAGAAAGAAGTATCGCTGAGCTGTCTTTCTGCCTCAGTGATGTAGTCCTGCTTATTCATAATAACAATTGAGCCACTTTTGTCGGCGGGTTTGATTGTGATGTCGGAGCGGCCGCTTAAACCTTTTAATGCCTCTTCCTCCTTCTGTGAGAGATTTTTGTGATGCGGTGATCGATTTTTACATTGAACTAGAATGTCACGTTGTACCACCTTGATGTTTAAGTTTATGCATTTGTCTCTTTGAGGGGGAAGTGTCCAATGGCGTAGTGATGGCAGCCTAGTGTCCATATTAGGCCCTTGTGATTTGCCATAGTAATATTCGCTGAGCCTAAGCGTTCGGGATACGTTCTGTAGATCCTTATATAGTTGGAATTTGTCTAGTCTGCCGGTTGCAGGGAAAAACTCAAGCCTCTTGATAGCGCGCGTTTTTCGTCATCAGTAAGGGGGGTGTCGGAAAAATTTACTATGTGGCACTCATTGAGCTGTGAGGTGTTCAGGTCAGGAATATTTTTGGGCGTGCATGGGAAGGAAAAAAAGAGGTGAGGGGAAGGTATGCCGTACCCAAGCAGCTTTTTGTGTTTTGTTAGAATTACTTGGCGCTCTTTGTTTTCTGCAAACACTTTTAAAAGGTTAATTTCATTTGGCGTCAAGTCTACCTGGTCAGTGAGTTTTCGTTCCTCACTGAGGATGTGCTCTAGTTGTGAGTTATCGTGATCAATAACAATATTTAAAGTTTCAATATTCAAACAACTTCGAGTTCAATATTCAATATTCAAACAACTTTGAGTTCGACCATAAGCACTGCGTGCAAATCGACGGGACCTCGATGGGAACAAAAATAAGATCCAACTATGCTATTTTCATGGGCACATTGGAATCTGAATTTCTAAGCAACGCACAGCTTCAGCCTCTTTTCTATCGAAGGTTCATTGACAATACTTTGCTCATTTGGTGCCATTTCGAAGAGGAACTTGTAAAATTTATACCCACTTTCAAGAACGCCACGAGAACATTTCATTCTCCCACTCATATTCCGCATCTTCCATTACTTTTCTCGATGTTTCAGTGAGAATGTCAGACAACAAGCTTGTGACCTCAGTGTACAGGAGGCCAACAGACAGACATCAATTCATTTAATTCAAAAGCAACCACATTAAACACTGCAAACTGGGCATACCACACAGTCACTCTCTGCGTTTTAGAAGGATATGCTCTGACCCCGCTGATTTGGCCTCTAACTGAACAACTAACCAATGACCTAACAAGACAACAAAATCCACCGTCTGTCATCAGTGATGTCATTAGGAAGTCTGAAAAATAGGAGCTCCGCCACCTGATAACACACTCAAAAGCCAAATCTTTGAATACGACCCCCAACCTTATTCTAACATATGCCGCTTCATTGTCCAACGTAAGCTGCATACTCAGAAAGCACCACAACATTTTACTTCCAAGCTAAAGGTTGCGAAGTGTTTTCCCTGATCCTCTCTGCGTCGTGTACCGACGTGCGAGGAACATCGGAGATATTGTAACGTCAATTAAGGTCAACACCCCCCGTTTCAGAGGCAGCCGACCCCGCAATAAGCCTATGTACAAACTGTGCCCCATGATTTATTAAAGCCACTGTCACCACCAGCACCGCATCTTCATTCTCTTTCCAGATAAGAGGAAACTTTGACTGTGACAGCGCAAACATCGTCTACCTTCTTGAATGCACAATATGCCACGCCCAGTACGTTGCTCAAACTGAGAATTCGTTTAGAATGAGAATCAACAACCACCGAGCACACCTACAGTTCCTACCACACCTTCCTTTATCTAAACATGTAAATAATCTAGCCCACCCCTTCCACGCGTTCAAAGCCACGGAGCTTCAGTCCAATTTCAAAACGCATTATGACCGTGAAGCCCATGAATCGTACCTTATTTACAAGTTTAACACTGTCTTGAGCGGCATAAATGAATACACAGGCCGATTGTCTTTCTTGCCCAATCAGGCGCTGGAGAAGGCAGATGCTACAAACAACTGAGAAACTTTGTTCTTAAAGAGAAGCGTTTTTAGTTCTTCTTTCCTCTTTTTTTCAAATCTTTGTATACTGTACTGAGTACGTAATGTACTTTGTACTGTGTCAGTGTACAGCTTGTGTATTGTTGCCGCACCGTATAGGCACGAATGTACATAGATTTCACCATTGTACCCATTGCTTTATTTTATTTTTGTTTTGTTTTTAATTATAATTATCATTCTGTGTCCTTTTGCACTGAACAATTGCGATTGGTAACATGATCTCGCATAAACGCTCTTCCATAACTTCATGTAGCACTGTATATCTTCCGCTTTGTATGTGTTAGTTAGCCTTATGTCCAATTATATTTCGGTATTTATGTGATCTGGCTTAAATAAGCGTTACTTTGCAATGTAATGTCCATGCATTGCATGACCTTGATTTTTTGCGTCCGCCTTGTTGACGGCCGTCCCATTTTACGACGGAAATTGCTTCCGCATTTTCACCCCATGTGAAACCACGTGCAGTTTTTGGGCTTTCTTCGAACCTCTTTAATCCCCGCATTCCCCTGCTGCAGTTCTCGCGCCCCTCCCACTAACCCCCCCCCCATCTCTTGTCTCAATCTCCCTCTTTCTTCCTTCCTCTTTCTTTCTCTTTTGTGTGTGTGTGTGTGTGTGTCTGTGTGTGTGTGTGTGTGTGTGTGTGAGTGTGTGTGTGTTAACGCTTGCACTAGGCGTCCGTAATTCTCTCTTATCTCCACCACCCTTTTCCCCTAACCAGTCAATTCGCAGTTCAGAAACGAGCCCCTCCTTAGTTCCTCACTTTTTTCCTTTCCCGTCGTGACTTCAGTGCCATGAAATGCCTTAGTCTTATCCTATAACCTCGACTGCCTTGATTACGCCCTCCTTTCGCCTTTGTTCCCCGGCTCCACTCCTACGCTCGCCCCCTTTGCGTTCTGGGGCAGCGCAGACTTATGTGTCGCGTAGAGCCTCCGTTTAGCTTGACACATCTTCTAGCCCCGCCCACAATTGAAATGTATTTAAACCCAACTGATCTGCAGTCTTTGTATCTGAAAAAAACCGGTCCCCGGTCGAAGCGTTAGAATAAATATTGTTATGTTTTTCAGTTTGCTAACCGCAAAGATATATATAAATATATATATATATATATATATATAGGGTTTGAAAATGAGGGGCTCGTTAGCAAATACAGAATTAGAAAATTAGAAAATACTGCCAGCGTTTCTTTCTGTATATATATATAGATATGTATATATATATATATATATATATATATATATATATATATATAGTTTGAAAAGATAAAAACTCACACAGACCGCGAAAAAAATAAGGTTAGTAGAGACAGAGACAAACGAGAAAGACATAGAAAATAGAAATAAGTTGGTTGGCAGGGTTAGCAGAAATAAGTTGGTTGGCAGGGTTGGCAGTCAAGAAAACTTCGGAAAGCAAAGGGGAAGTTGTGGTAGGTCATTGAAACAGATAGAGAATTTGGAAAGAAAGAGACAAAGCGGAGAAAAAATGCCCGCCAGGTGGGATCCGAAGCCACGACCTCCAGAATACTGGTCTGGTGCGATAACCACTACGCTAACGGCGGGGCGATTTCCCCCCCCCCCCCGCTTTGTGGGGTATTTATGTCAATGCAATTTTTTCCTGTGCTAGGGGGTGGTAGCCAGCGCCACTCTGACTTCTCCGGTTGAAGGGGACCTTCTTTTTAATCCTCGCGCCGTGACTCGAGTGTCTACGACATGTCGAGAGTTGTCAACTAGCGTTGAGTATATATATAGTAAGGAAATGAGGGGCTCGTTGAGGAAATAAAGAAACATAGATCGGCAGTCTACAATGCCAAAGGAGGCATAGGGGTGTGGTTAGGCTGTTTTTTACTACGGTTAATGAAGTTAACATTTTTTAAGTATACGGAAGAAAGAAAGAGAAACACGCGCCCAGAGTGTTGACCGAACCGACGCCTTTCGATTAGATCTTGAATGCCTTACCAATTCGGCTATCTGGGCGACTTTTTTCCCCCGCACTATGTGGGGTATTTATATTTACTAGAAGTGTCTCTGACGCTTGAGGGTGGTAGCCAGTGCCACTCTTACTACACGGGCAGAAGGGGAGCTTCTTTTCAACCTACGGGGCATGACTAGAACGTCTACAGCCTGTCATGACCGGGTAACTGGCGGAAAGCTCTCCTATGCTACCTAGGCATCAAGGCTGCCAGAACCGAGACCCTCGCTAATCTTTCGTAAAATAATATAGTAAGGAAATGAGGGGCTCGTTGAGGAAATACGGAAAGATAGGTCGGCAGTCCACAACGCCAAAGGAGTCATAAGGGTGTGGTTAGGCTCTTTTTTTTACTACGGGTAATGAAGTTAACATTTTTTAAGTATACGGAAGAAAGAAAGAAAAACACGCTCCCAGAATGGGGACCGAACCGACGCCGTTCGATTAAATCTCGAATGCCTTACCAATTTGGCTATCTGGGCGACTGTGTTCCCCCTCACTCTCTGGGGTATTTATATTTACTAGAAGTGTATTTGACGCTTTAGGGTGGTTGCCAGCTCCACTCCGACTACACCGGGCGAAGGGGACCTACTTTTCAACCCCCGGGGCGTGACTCGAACGTCTCTGGGCGCGTGGTTTTCTTTTTTTCTTTCTTCCGTACACTTAAAAAAATGTTAACTTCATTAACCGTAGTAAAAAAAGAGCCTTATGACACCCCTATGCATCCTTTGGCGTTGTAGACTGCCGACCTATCTTTCCGTATTTGCTCAACGAGCCCCTCATTTTCTTATTATAATATTCTGCGAAAGATTAGCGAGGGTCAAGGTTCTGGCAGCCTTGATGCTTAGGTAGCATAAGAGAGCTTCCCGCCAGTTACCCGCTCATGACAGGCTGTAGACGTTCGAGTCACGCCCCGGGGGTAGAAAAGAAGGTCCCCTTCTCCCCGTTTAGTCAGAGTAGCGTTGGCTACCACCCTCAAGCGTCATATACACTTCTAGTAAATATAAATACCCCAGAGGGTGAGGGGGAACACAGTCGCCCAGATAGCCAGATTGTTAAGGCATTCGAGATTTAATCGAAAGGCGTCGGTTCGGTCCGCAATCTGGGAGCGTGTTTTTCTTTCTTTCTTCCGTATACTTAAAAAATGTTAACTTCATTAACCGTAGTAATAAAAAGAGCCTAACCACACCCCTATGCCTCCTTTGGCGTTGTAGAGTGCCGACCTATCTTTCCGTATTTCCTCAACGAGCCCCTCATTTCCTTACTATATTATTCTGCGAAAGCCTAGCGAGGGTCTCGGTTCTGGCAGCCTTGATGCCTAGGCAGCAGAAGAGGGCTTCCCGCCAGTTACCCGCTGATGACAGGCTGTAGACGTTCAAGTCACGCCCCGGGGGTTGAAAAGAAGGTCCCCTTCTCCCCATGTAGTCAGAGTGGCGGTGGCTACCACCCTCAAGCGTCAGATACACTTTTAGTAAATATACATACCCCAGAGATTGAGGGGGACACAGTCGCCCACATAGCCGAATTGGTAAGGCATTCGAGATCTAATCGAAAGGCGTGGGTTCGGTCCCCACTCTGGGCGCGTGTTTATCTTTCTTTATTTCTTCCGTATACTTAAAAAAATGTTAACTTCATTACCCGTAGTAAAAAAAGAGCCTAACCACAGCCCTATGCCTCCTTTGGCGTTGTAGACGGCCGACCTATCTTTCTCTATATATATATATTAATGGATGCAGCGATGGCGTAGAGGTAGAACACCCGCCTTGCGTGCAGAAGGACCGTGGCTCGAATTCTGGTGCCGCACAATTCCCACCGGATTAAAAAAAATCCGCGTATTGATGGAATTGCACAAAGGGGCTTGGGGTGCGGCCTGACCCCGGCGACCACTGCCGGTAAAGCACTCCCTCACCAGAGCAGGGTTGCCCACCCTGGTGTAGTAACGGCCACAACCTCCCATGAATACGCCAACTAACCCTCGGCCCTCAGTCCCCAGCGGCTGCAAAGCAACTGACCACAGCGGCGGTCAGACCTGTGACGCAGCAGAGGGTGCTAAGAATCCCTGGATCCGGACAGGCCGCCAATGGAATCTGAACCTGGCAACGTTTAACGTCCGAACCTTATCTAGCGAAGCAAGTCTCGAGGTGTTGTTAGAGGAACTACAGGGCATTAAATGGGATGTAATAGGGCTTAGCGAGGTTAGGAGGGCATGCGAAGCCTTTACGGTGCTGAAAAATGGACACGTCCTATGTTACCGTGGTCTAGAGGACAGAAGAGAACTGGGAGTTGGATTTCTAGTCAATAAAAGCATAGCTGGGAACATAGACGAATACTATAGCATTAACAAAAGGGCAGCAGGTCTTGTAATTAGGCTCAATAAGAGGTAAAAGCTCAAGGTGGTGCAGGGCTACGCGCCCACATCCAGCCACGACGACCAAGTAGTGGAACGCTTCTATGAAGATGTGGAATCGGCAATGGCTAAATTAAAAACGCAGTATACCGTAGTTATGGGGGACTTCAATGCTAAAGTAGGCAAGAATTAGGCTGGAGACAAGGCAGTTGGGAACTATGGTCTGGGCTGTAGAAATAGCAGGGGGGACCTACTAGTTGAGTTTGCAGATCGGAATAGCCTACACATAATGAATGCCTTCTTCTGTAAACGGGAGAGTCGGAAGTGGACCTGGAGGAGCCCAAATGGGGAGCACAAAAATGAAATAGACTTCATATTATGCGATAATCCTAGCGTCGTGCAGGATGTGCAAGTTCTCGGAAGGGTAAGGTGTAGTGACCACCGTATGGTAAGATCTCGAATTAGGCTAGATTTGAGGAGGGACCGCAACAAGTTAGTACGTAAGAAGCCGATAAATGAGCTAAGAGTAAGATGTAAAGTAGAAGAATTCAGGATCGCGCTGCAGAACCGATATTCTGCCCTTAACGAGAAAGCCGAGCTTACGACACAGGAAGCCAGCGACAACCTTACATGCATTCTCACGGAGTGTGCAGTAGAAGTCAAGGGGAGCTATGGCTAGACAGGATACTGGTAAACTTTCTCAAGAGACGAAAGATCGAATCAGGAAACGGCAAATCATGAGAATCTCTACCGCAGCTGACAGAATAGAACTAGCCGAGCTCTCGAAGTTAATCAATAAGCGTAAGACAGCTGACATACAGAAGCATAATATGGAGAGGATCGAATGCGCTGTAAAGAACGGAGGTAGCCTGAAAGCAGTGAAGAGACGTCTTGGTGTGGGGAAAAATCAGATGTATGCACTTAAGGATAAGCAAGGCAATGTCATCACAAATAGGGATAAAATAGTCACAGTGGCCGAGGAGTTCTATAGGGATCTGCACAGTAGCCGGGACATACAGGATAATGCCGAACGAGACAGTAGTTCAGAGGAGATAGACATCCCACCAGTAACGACCGAAGAAGTAAGGAAGGCTTTGAAAGAAATGAAATGGGGCAAAGCACCTGGTGAGGATCAGATAACAGCAGACCTCTTGAAGGATGGCGGAGAAATTGTACTTGAAAAACTGGCAAACTGTATACGTAATGCCTAATGACCGCAATGGTACCGGAATCTTGGAAGAACGCGAACATCATCCTAATCCATAAGAAAGGCGACATGAAGGACTTCGAAAATTACAGGCCGATTTGCTTACTGTCAGTCGTCTACAAGGTATTTACCAAGGTAATCGCTAACCGAATCTATGCAACCTTAGATTTCAGTCAACCTAAAGAACAAGCTGGGTTCCGTAAAGGTTATTAAACAATGGACCATATTCACACGATCAATCAGGTGATAGAGAAGTGCGCTGAGTATACTGAACTCCTATATATAGCCTTCATAGATTATGAGAAAGCATTTGACTCGGTCGACACCCTAGCAGTCATTCAGGCATTACGGAACCAGGGGGTAGGTGAGCGTTATGTAAGAATACTAGAGGATATCTATAATGAGTATACAGCTACCATCATCCTCCATAGGGAGAGCAGTAAAATACCTATAAGGAAGGGTGTCAGACAAGGAGACACAATCTCTGCAATGTTATTCACAGCATGCTTACAAGAAGTATTCAGAACGTTGGATTGGGAACAGGTAGGAGTAAGGGTTAATGGAGAATACCTCAGTTACCTCAGATTTGCTGATGACGTTGCCTTGCTAACTAAATCGGGGTACGAATTGCAAAGCATGCTTTCCGCACTGGGCGAACAGAGTAGAACCATGGGCCTGAAAATTAATATGCAGAAAACTAAAGTAGTGATCAATAACCTAGGGACAGCACAGCAGTTTGAGATAGATGGCGAGGCAGTGGAAGTGGTAAGCGTATATATCTACTTAGGCCAAGTTGTGACCCCAGATCCCAACCATGAGGCTGAGATAATTAGAACGATCAGAATGGGGTGGGGTGCATATGGCAGACATTCTCAGATAATGAATAGCAGCCTACCATTGTCGCTGAAGAAGAAAGTGTATGACAGCTGCATCTTACCGGTACTCACCTACGGGGCAGAAACTTGGAGGCTCACTAAGAGGGTTCAACTTAAATTGAGAACGACTCAGCTGGCAATGGAGCGGAATATGATAGGTGTACCATTAAGGGACAAGAAGAGAGCGGAGTGGGTCAGGGAGCAAGCTGGTGTTAAAGACATTAGTAGAAATTAAGAAGATATGGACGTGGGCAGGGCATGTAATGCGAAGGCAAGATAACCGCTGGTCATTAAGGGTAACAGAGTGGATCCCTGAGAAGGCAAGCGTTGCAGGGGGTGGCAGAAAGTTAGATGGGCAGATGAGATGAAGTTTGCGGGGATAAATTGGTCACAGTTGGCACAGGACCGAGGTAATTGGAGAATAATGGGAAAGGCCTTTGCCCTGCAGTGGGCGTAGATAGGCTGGTGATGATGATGATATATATATACACATATATATATATATATGTATATATATATTTATATATCCAGGGTCTCGGTTCTGGCAGCCTTGATGCCTAGGTAGCATAAGAGGGCTTCCCGCCAGTTACCCGCTCATGACAGGCTCTAGACGTTTGAGTCACGCCCCGGGGGTTAAAAAGAAGGTCCCCTTCTCCCCGTGTAGTCAGGGTGGCGCTGGCTACCACCCTCAAGCGTCAGATACACTTCTAATAAATATAAATAGCCCAGAAAGTGAAGGAGAACACAGTCGCCCAGATAGCCGAATTGGTAAGGCATTCGAGATCTAATCGAAAGGCGTGGGTTCGGTCCCCACTCTGGGCGCGTGTTTTTCTTTCTTTCTTTTTTCCTTATATAAAAAAAACAAAATCTTAACTTCATTAACCATAGTAAAAAATAGAGCCTAACCACACCCCTATGCCTCCTTTGGCGTTGTAGACTGCCGACCTATGTTTCTGTATATATATATATATATATATTATAATGGGGTTTATTAGCAAACGGCTAGAGCGTGGTAACGGGGGGCTGGTTGTACCAGAGGCCAAGCTAGCTCGGGAGTCCACGCGCAGGTCTCTCAGCAAGATCGTTCTCGATGGGGCTGCTCCGATGACTGAGCCTTGCACATGGACCCAGTTGGGGGATTGACGCCACCTCACAGTCAGCGTCGGTCTCAGTTGAGCACACACCCCTTTGGCCACACTGGGGCGCCTGCTAACGGCCACTATCTCTGTTACAATATATATATATATATATATATATATATATATATATATATATAAGGTTAGTAGAGACAGAGACAAACGAGAAAGACGTAGAAAATAGAAATAAGTTTACTGACGTTTCAAGGAGAGGAGTCCCTTTCTTCTGAAGAAAGGGAGTCGTCTCCCTGAAACGTCAGTAAACTAATTTCTATTTTCTACGGCTTTCTGGCTTGTCTCTGTCTCTACTAACCTTATTTTTTTCGCGCTCTGTGTGATTTTGTATCTTTTAAGACAATATATATATATATATTTATGTGTATATATATATATGAATATATATATATTTGGAATAGGTAGCAGCCTCAGACCTCTGCCAAAGTGTCTACAAGGAGATTTCCCAGGCAGACAGAAAGTCTGTGCCACCACCGGCCCGTTAATGTCCGCGTTATGGCATGTCCGGCCAACATCTAGGTTCTGGCAGCCACTGTCCAACCGTTAAACAGCCAACATTTGGCTACCAGCACTTAGGCATTTCTCTGGCCGCACGTGTTTAGACTCACAGCGGCAGGTAATTGGCTGCCAGATATCCAGTTCACTTTCGGTGGCTGTAGTTCAGAAGAAGAATGGCCGACGGATGGCCCTAGGGCATCCGTTTTTCCTCCGGGAAACGGTGTTGAGCCTAAGCGCGGCAAGCAACGTGCCACAGAATATTCGTATTCGTGTGGGAGTAGGTGTTCTTAAAAAAACCGGCCTGAGTGCGGCTGCCGTGCATTCGCTCTCTCTACGGTGAACAGAGCGTCCGGCGGCAGAATATTCGTTTTCTTCTGACAACGGGTGTAATAAAGGAGAACCGCATACGTACGGCCCCAGAATGTAAGTTTTTCATTCGGTTAGCGGTTTTCCGCCGGATCACGGCAAGTGAACGGCGGCAGCATAAATGGCAACCGGTGCTCAGCTAAAGATCAGCCAACGTAAAGTCTCAGGTTATCTGTCCTTACTTCGGTAAGCGGCGTACAGCCGAACAACGGCACGCGTCTGGGCGCCGACAACCCATGCACTTCTGGAAAATGGCATTTTGAAAAAAGCCGTCAGGAAGCCGAGCGATGCAGACACGTTTTTCATCCGCTCGGTCTTTCTACGCTTTAAATGAACGAACTGAGTTTCTCAAGCAGTAATGAGTGGTACTAGGTGAACCTGCAAGTTGAATGGACGCACTGGGGATTATCAGTTACCATCATGTGCCATCAAAATGCCGTGTATTGCCAAAAGAAGACTGTGCCGCACCGACGCGTCAGCTAAGCCTCGCCAGTCGCTGCGCTACCACCCTCGCCCGCCGGCCTCGTCGACGCGTCAGCTCGACGGTGTTCACCCTCTCGAGAAATGGAGAACATTGGAGACATCGACGTGGCATTGTTGTCCGACTCGAGATAGCCCTGGTTTTCCGAACTTAACTGGACTACAAGGGCGTCGAGCAAGCGGCCAGCACGCAGGAGCTCAACAGGCGCTATATCAGGGACTCTCCACCAAAGAAAGGCAAGAGGCGCAAAAGCGGAAGTTGCCGCCAATTCTTCTGGCAATAATCCGGCAAAAAACAATGTTGCATTACGCTTTTCGTACTAAAGTATCAGAGGCTAAGCATGAGCATTTGTAGGCTCAGATTCGTTCCTTCTACTGTTTTTCGATCTGATTTAGTGACTGCCTATTTAAAAACGACGGTTATATTCACGATAACAACAGTGCCTTGTCAATGACAAAGCGTCGATTTAAAGTGACAGACAGCCGATTTTTGTCGCGTATATGTTCTCTAGCACATATGAAAGCCAGCGTTTTACATAGCCCGGTAACCACAAGCAATTTATAAACAAATTGGCGGAAATAATTTTAGTTTGCCAGCAAACTTCGTGAAATCGGAAGGGTGGCGGTTCGTAGTGTCAAAACTTGACACTACATTATGTGTCCCTCTCACGGGACCTGCAAACCAAGCAGCTACTGTAACTGCAGAAACGTTTATTTATGTATTGAAAACCTTTTACACAAGTATTTTTACAAGTTTAAATTGTATATGTATTTCTAAACATTATTTTGAAAATTTTGAAGACACCCCGTCCGTCGTCACTGGGTTGCTCTCAGTGTGGCTAACTGAGCCTCCAAGCCCAGAATCAACGGCAGCGTTCAGTAAACAGATCAAGTGAAGGAGCTTTCACGAGTCTGCCTGAGTCAGGGGCGTTTGTTCTGCCAGAATATCTGACTTCAGTTTCCAAATACGCCAACGGCAGCTTAAAGAAAAAAAAAACGTCGCGCCCGGGGAGAATCGAACGTGAAGCCTCCACAACGTGAAGCCAGATTCTACCTATCGTCAATCCCAACAGATGGCGCAATCGTGCAAAATAGACCGTTGCACTAAAAAGTACATAAAGGAGCAGAAAAGCCTGCGATTCAAACTTTTTTCAGCTGAGGACAAGTTTTTAAATATTATTTTTTTTTCGCATACAGACTACAGTATGTTGCCGAGCGACTCTGTGTCGTTGTTGCCAGCATTATTTTTGGGAGGGACACATACGGCTCGCAGATCTAAAATTTCTATTTAAAAAGTTCTAGGGAGTTATCAGCAAAACCGTTTCTCGTCAAGGTGCTTTAAGTAATGCCCTTTCATTTGGGATAGAGAATATATACTCGTCTAAAATCGGTTGTCTGTCCCTTTAAAATTAGTTGCGGTGTGTGATGATGAGCTCAGGTACACTTGGGATACAGATTGCTATAGTTGCAGAAAGTGCACATGAGCGACCAGAAGAGAAGTGCACGTATATGTGTGTGCTCTGTCCAGAAAAAGTTAGTTGAGAATTTGCACTTGTGCCGTCTTTCTGCATGTGTTGTTTTTTCGCGCTAAGTCTGTGTTTATTCACCACGATGAGCGAACTCGCCCAACAACAAGCTCTTCCAAAATGGCGGGTTTGTGCTGTTGACAGTGCGACCGAGTCACCTGCTTCCGCTTCATGCAGTGGTCGCCACCAGCCTCAGTACAGTTAACGTACTGTGGCTGAACTCCCATGCCCGTAGCATGGCCCAACTTACGGCAGCTTTAGTCCAGCTGAAGTCCGACGACCGCATCCCGGCTGACCTCCGGTGGCGGCACTTCGGCCGCACATGGGTGGCTTTCCAATGGCCGGAGCCCTACGGCGGGAGTCTCTCCGTATGAATGCAACGTAATCCGGTCGACCGGCCGACGGAGACTGGCCATTGTACAGCCTTGGGAGTACGGCCGTGTACGGCCGAATAGCCCACATTTGGACACGCGCCGTATACGTCTTCCGGAAAAAGGCCGAATGGAAAATCACTGGCCAAAGTACATTGGCTTGAGTTAGGCCGAACTGTCCTGTGCTGCCTGGGTTGTCTTTTTCAAGGCAAAGACAAGTCCCCTTTTCGAAACGTTGGCAGAGGTGTCTGAGGCCACTACCTTCTTCAAACATTATGTCTATCTGGTAACCATCGTCAAAACCCCCTCGTTTTATATATATATATATATATATATATATATATATATATATGGTGCCCTGAGGAAAGCAAGTTCTCTTTGCTGAAACGTAGGCCACAATCGTGCTTTTACCTTGTTCGAAGTTTTTCTTCGCTTGTGTTCTCTACCATCTTCAAAGTTCTACTACTCCCTATATATATATATATATATATATATATATATATATATATATATATATATATATATATATATATATATAACACAGAAATAAGGGTTGGCAGTCGAGAAAACCTCGGAAAGCAAAGGGGAGGATGTGGTAGATCATTGAAACAGATTAAGAATTTGGAAAGAAAGAAAGAAAGTGAAGAAAAAATGCCCAGCAGGTGGGATCCGAACCCACGACCTCCAGAATACCGGTCTGGTGCGATAACCACTACGCTACCGGCGGGGCGATTTTCCCATTCACTTTCTGGGGTATTTATGTTAGGTATGTTTGTTTCCTGTGCTTGGGGGTGGTAGCCAGCGCCATTCGGACCAATCGGGGTGAAGGGGACCTTCTTTTTAACCCCCGGGTCGTGACTCGAGTGTCTACGACATGTCCAGAGTGGTCGACCAGCTTTGAACCCTCTTAAGCTCCCTTTGGCAACAAGACTGCCAGAACAGAGGCCCTCGCTATGCATGTAGCGAATCAGAATAGGAAATGAGGGGCTCGTTGAAAATAACACAGAAATAAGGGTTGGCAGTCGAGAAAACCTCGGAAAGCAAAGGGGAGGATGTGGTAGATCATTGAAACAGATTAAGAATTTGGAAAGAAAGAAAGAAAGTGAAGAAAAAATGCCCTGAAAGTGAAGAAAAAAAAAGGGGCATTTTTTCTTCACTTTCTTTCTTTCTTTCCAAATTCTTAATCTGTTTCAATGATCTACCACATCCTCCCCTTCGCTTTCCGAGGTTTTCTCGACTGCCAACCCTTATTTCTGTGTTATTTTCAACGAGCCCCTCATTTCCTATTCTGATTCGCTATATATATATATATATATATATATATATATAAATCCAGAGAAAGATAAACTCACAAAGCGCGCAGAAATAGTATAAGTAAAGAGTCGGATACACAGCAAGAACAATAACAAACAATGTTTACTTACGTAGCGGCAACGGGACTTGCCTTCATCAGAGTAAAGTTACATGATTTTGCTGTCGCAAACATTTTGACACATTTCTTATATAGGTTTGCATAAAACTGTAACAAGGAGCGGAAAATGTTTCGGAAATGGAGAGTGGGCATACAGTCAGGCTACGCCTATGTCACAACATCAACAACAAAAAAAAAATAATAATAAAAAAAGGGGGGGGGGGAGCGAGAAAAAGGGGTCGTGTTAACAATGCAGCGTTCAAGGTTGCACCATGACGGGTCAACGTATGCCGCGCGGGCTGCAAGTTCAGACAATGGGAGAAACTGGACAACCGCGGTTTGAAAAGAAAGGGAAGAGTATACAGTAAGGTATTCAGTGGCTGGGGAAACTGGTTCGGGGGGAAGCGAAGAAGGGTGTGCCCCCCTCGGATGAAGAGAATAGATAGGGGGCACAAAAGAGCATTTCACAGAAGCTAGCAATTGAACAGAAAATAGGTAGGGTCACAAAAGGTTAAACATGAATAGATCACAAAGAGTTAAACATTCTTAAGTGGTGATGGGAACGAGGCCTCCTTCCCAGGACAAATGGCATTGTTGAGCCGGATTAGGCTAATAAAGCTGCTGTATTAGGAGCGTTTCTGCGAATTCTGATGGCAAACTCGAGGGTAGGAATAATGAACATAGTTATAAAAATTATGAAGCCGCTAATTTTAATCGAGGGATAAGCACGTTAGTTTTTGGTAACTTTCATTAATCCCAAGTGTGGCTGACCCAAACTTATAAATGAGATAAGATTCCCGAACCTCGCGGTCGTGGTGCGTTTTGAAGGCGGATTCTAAAATCGTTGCTTTAAGACGTTCAAATGCATGCCCGGGACTGTTCACATGTCTTGACAGTGGCAAATAAGGGCAGCTTTTTGCATGAGAGCGGTGATTATTGAACCGTATTCGGAAGGGCGTTTCAGTTTGGCCGATATATTGTTGCCTACAAACAGTGAGTAGTCTGAAGCCGTGCTGGTGGCGCGCTGTGTAGTGGTCATGTGTGGGCATACTTTACATCGGGGTTTATTGCAGGGCATGCAGCCAGTAGTTGCCGGTCGGTTGATACGAGAGTTAGTAAGAAAGTCACCTAAATTCTTATTACGCCGGTAGACAACGCGTGGTAGTTCGGGGAATATGCTTTCTAAGCGGTCACTTTGCATTAGGATATTGTGATGTTTTTTTAGCACGGTTGACACCCTTGGAGCGGAGGATGAGTGGGTTAAAACTAAGTTAGCTTGCGGGTTCCCGTTCGGGGCTTTTTTCTTACAGAGTTCGTTAAGGTCTAATTGGTTGGCTCGCACAATAGCGTCGTCGATAACTTTTTCCGGGTATTTTTTATTCAGGAGGGCGGTCTTGAGTTCTCGAAAGTTTGAGTCAAAGTCGGCTTGGTTTGAGCAAATTCTCCTAAATTGGTGGGCTTGGCTGTAAGGTATTGCTGTCTTGCAGTGTCTGACATGGCTACTTCGGAAGTGCAAATACTGCCGCGTGTCTGTCGGTTTTCTATACAGTTTAGTTTGAAGCCGACCTTGGAAGGTAGTAACGGTGACGTCCAGAAAGTTTGTACTAACTACGCTAATATCTTTATGGCTCACCTTGAATCAAACTTTCTTGACACCAAAAATTTAAAGCCAATGTACTATAAAAGGTATATCGATGACATATTCATGATCTGGCAACACGGTGAGGCGGAGCTCCTCACCTTCATTGAGGCATTTAACCTAGCCCATCCTAGTATTTCCCTTGCTCATTACTATTCAGAACACAGTGTAAACTTTCTGGACGTCACCGTTACTACCTTCCAAGCACGGCTTCAGACTACTACGTAAATATAAAAGGTAACTTTAACTGTGACTCCGCTAATGTCGTATATCTTCTAGAGTGCACTGTTTGTAGGCAACAATATATCGGCCAAACTAAAACGCCCTTCCGAATACGCTTCAATAATCACCGCTCTCATGCAAAAAGCTGCCCTTATTTGCCCCTGTCAAGACATGTGAACAGTCCCGGGCATGCATTTGAACATCTTAAAGCAAGGATTTTAGAATCCGCCTTCAAAACGCACCACGACCGCCAGGTTCGGGAATCTTATCTCATTTATAAGTTTGGGTCAGCCACACTTGGGATTAATGAAAGTTACGGAAAACTAACGTGCTTATCCCTCGATTAAAATTAGCGGCTTCATAATTTTTATAACTATGTTCATTATTCCTACCCTCGAGTTTGCCATCAGAATTCGCAGAAACTCTCCTAATACAGCAGCTTTATTAGCCTAATGCGGCTCAACAATGCCATTTGTCCTGGGGATGAAGGCCTCGTTCCCACCACCACTTAAGAATGTTTAACTCTTTGTGATCTATTCATGTTTAACATTTTGTGACCCTACCTATTTCCTGTTCAATTGCTAGCTTCTGTGAAATGCTCTTTTGTGCCCCCTATCTATTCTCTTCATCCGCGGGGGGCACACCCTTCTTCGCTTCCCCCCGAACCAGTCTCCCCAGCCACTGAATACCTTACTGTATACTCTTCCCTTTCTTTTCAAACCACGGTTGTCCAGTTTCCCCCATTGTCTGAACTTGCAGCCCGCGCGGCATACGTTGACCCGTCATGGTGCAACCTTGAACGCTGCATTGTTAACACGACCCATTTTTCTCGCTCCCCCCCCCTTTTTATTATTATTCTTTTTTTTTGTTTGTTTGTTGGTGTTTTGACATAGGCGTAGCCTGACTGTATGCCCACTCTCCATTTCCGAAACATTTTCCGCTCCTTCTTACAGTTTTATGCAAACCTATATAAGAAATGTGTCAAAATGTTTGCGACAGTTAAATCATGTAACTTTACTCTGATGAAGGCAAGTCCCGTTGCCGCTACGTAAGTAAACATTGTTTGTTATTGTTCTTGCTGTGTATCCGACTATTTACTTATACTATATATATATATATATATATATATATATATATATATATATATATATATATATACATATATATGTATATATTGTAGCCATCCATGTATGAGTTTGTTTATTTATTGTTTGTTTTTACTGTCGGGCCACATTCGGCTGTATTATCTGTGTTCCACACGGAGCGCGTCTTACATTCTTTACTTTTATGCCGCACGGGCTATCACATTCAGATAAGCACACTGTTTCGCCCTAACGTTACTACCACAGAATAATCTTCTGCGATCTACAATGTTCTAGATGTGAATCGAAGGTTATAGAAACACTTGCGGCGAAACATAAAAGCCTGCAGAGCCAACGCCGTGGCAGTCGATTCGAAGACACTCGCCTGAGCAAGTCACTTTGTTGACCGATGCTTCACCGCCTCTGTATTCTTTTGAGTTGTTAGGGGAGCAAAAGTTTGCTCCAATAAGCTTGTTTCTCCTTCAAGACAACTGCGCCGTCCTTGGCTTTGTGACATCTGGTGGTGGTGCTGGGTACCATGCCTTTAAGCTCTCTACGACATCTGGAAGCCGCAAAGCCAGTCCAACCAGAGAAAGCCACCAACTGCACGGATTGCTACCCGAGTTCAGTCTTCTGCCAGAAGGGCCCAAGAGAAGGAACGCTGCAACCAACACCATGGTGCAAGAAACAACGTCAGCAATCGTCCTGCAGCAGCCCCCAGAACCGCCATCGTTCCGGGGAGCCCCCGCTGAAGACCCCGAAGAATAGTTGGAGAAGCTGGAGCGCGTCCGCATCTGCAACAGGTGGGACGACGAAGAAACTTTCCGGCATTACCTCTTTTACCTAAAAACTGCTCCTCGAACTTGGTTCGAGAACCATGAGAGCTCTTTGACCGACTGGACTCAATTCAAAAGGGAGTTCGTTAAGACCTTCACTACCGTGGTGAGAAAAGAGCGAGCTGCGCTTTTGCTTGAAACTCGAACGCAGGACCCCAACAAAGGGGTCGTGATCTTCGTTGAGTAGATAAAGCGACTTTTTCGCAGTGCGGACCCCGGAATGACCGAAGAAAAGATCAGGTATTTAATGCGAGGAGTGAAGCAAGAGCTGTTTGCTTGTCTAGTCCGTAACCCGCCGAAGACGGTGGCGGAATTCGCGTCTGAGGCGGCCGCGGTGAAGAAGACGCTAGAAATTCGAACGATGCAGTACGACTGCCCTGTCAATGCGCTGTTCTCGTAGACCATCGGTGCCGCAACTGTAACCTCCGATAACATCCGAGCAGTGGTCAAAGAGGAGCTTCAGAAGATTTTTCCAATGACGCCGCAACCTCAAGTGTCCTCCCGCACTGACGTCATCCGAGAAGTTCAACAGGCGCTGGGGGCTTCTACGCCTTCTGAAGCACCCCGTCATCCCCAAGCGATGACCTACTCCGCAGTTCTTCGTCAACCCCGCCCTGCTCCAACCCGTCGTCAAGAGACCGAGCCATAGCGCCGTCCAATGCCGCCCACCTGACGCCTTGTATACCATTACCAGACGCCAAGGAAGTCCGACGTGTGGCGAACGCCCCATAGTCGCCCGCTGTGCTACCACTGCGGAGAGGCCGACCACATATACCGTCGCTGTCCCTACAAGAGGCTCGGTTTGCGAGGGTTCTCCATCCAGGCCCCACGCCCCCGATACGGCCAGCGCCCTGCTGAGATCGAAGAATACCTCTCCAACACCAACCGACGACCAGCCGGTTTCAACCGTTTACCGTCGCCCTACCCGTATCAGTCACCGAACCGCCGCAGCACTGCCTCCTTCTCACGGGGAGGTGCCCCTGACCACGCGAGGGAAACTAAAAGCAGCAACTTCGGGAGGTAAAGTTGCACAACGGCGGAAAAATGAAAACCCTCCAACGACGTAGCGACTCGCTGAAGGCCGTGATTCACGACATGCCACGACCACAACGACCCAATGTCCCCCTGACGTGACTCCCGACCACGACGACAGCGAAATGGCGCGACGCGTACCCGACATGACCGAACCTGTCGATGAGAATACAACGAAGACCACGACGCACAGTGCCCGACCGTCAACACGCTGAAGCCGAGATACGACGCCACAGCACGAGGTCGCGGGTTCAATTCTCGGCCGCGGCGGCCGCTTTTCTGATGGAGGCGAAAAGCAAAAACGCCCGTGTGTACGAGATTTCGGTGCACGATAAAGATCCCCAGGTGGTCAAAACTAATCCGGAGTCCTCCACTACGGCGCGCCTCATCGCCTGCGTTGCGTCGGCGCGTTAAACGCTACAATCAATCAATCAGATACGACGCCATGACGCACCCGGAACTCGAAGAAGGCAGCGTCCGGCGTTCAGCTGTCCATCGACGGCTTTGAAGTAGTCGCCCTCATAGACACGGGAGCCGACTACTCAGTCATGAGCGGACCTTTTGCGTCTAAGCTGAAGAAGGTTATGAACAGATGGGACCGTCAGCACATTCGCACAGCCGGAGGGCACCTCGTGACGCCAAGTGGAACGTGCACATCGCGGGTCACAATAGACGGCACAACGTACCGGCGGCGTTCGTCATTTTGCCTAACTGCTCCCGTGACGTAATTCTTGGAATAGACTTCTTGACGGACAACGGTGCAATATTTGATCCACCGACCAAGTCCATAACTTTTTCCTCCGATCACTCCATGACACCTGAACCGAACCCCGAACACCGTGTTGCTTTAAGGATCGCCGATGGTCATGTCACACTGCCACCCCGCGCAAGCTTGATGATCACTGTCTTCTGTGAAGATGCTGTTCCTGACGTCGACGCTACCGTAGAGAGTGACCAAAGGTTGCTCCTTGACGTCGGTGTCTCCCTTGCAAGAGGAATTGCGCGCCTTACGCAACGCCAATCCCAAGTTTTGTTACTAATTTCAGTGAGGAATACCAGCATTTAAACAGGGGCACTGCAATTGCGCTCCTCGAAGAACCGCAAGAAGCAAGTGACGTGAATCCGGCGTTACCGCAAGAAGAACTGAAGAAACTATTGGATTTGCTGCGTCGCTACAGCGAGTGTTTTTCGTCGAATTCAAAACTGCGACAGACGCCCCTAGCGAAGCTCCGAATAATACTTGAAGATGGAGCCCGACCTACCCGACAGTCACTCTACCGCGTCTCTTCACACGAGCGGGAAGCCATCCGGACCCAAGTCAACGGCATGCTCAGTGACGACATTATACAGCCATCGAAACGCCCCTGGGCTGCGCCGGTTGTACTGGTGAAAAAAAAAGACGGCACATTAAGGTTTTGCGTTGACTACTGGCGACTGAACAAAATCACCAAAAAGGACGTGTATCCCCTGCCACGAATCGACGATGCCCTCGACCACCTCTGCCACCCGAAGTACTTCTTATCGATGGATATGAAGACCGGCTACTGGCAAACTGAAGTGGACGAGAGAGACCGAGAGAAGACTGCATTTATAACCCCAGATGGCCTGTACGAGTTCAAAGTGATGCCGTTCGGGTTGTGCATGGGGCCAGCCACGTTTCCACGAGTCATGGACACGGTGCTAGCTGGCCTGAAGTGACACACCTGCCTCGTATACCTCCACAATGTTGTGGTATTCTCCCGGACTTTCGAGGAACACATTGCAAGGTTGGTCTCTGTACTCGAGGCCATCCGAACTTCGGTGTTAACGCTGAAGCCTGAAAGGTGCCGCTTCGCCTATGAGAAACTCAAGTTTTTGGGCCATGTCGTCAACGCCACGGGAGTCCGGCCTGATCCGACGAAAACTTCCGCCATAGCGAACTTCCCAAGACCGAAAGATAAGGAGGGCGTGCGGAGATTTCTCGGACTATGCGCATACTACAGGCGCTTCGTCGCAAACTTCGCCCGAATTGCAGAGCCACTTACGCGCTTGACGAAAGATAGCAGCCCTTTCAGCTGGGAAAATGCCGAAGAAACCGCCTTCTGCGAGCTGAAGTAATGCCTGCAACGCCCGCCTGTTCTTGCGCATTTCCACAAAAACGCCGAAACAGAAATGCACACCAACGCCAGTGATATAGGCTTGGGTGCCCTCCTCGTACAAAAGCAAAGCGGGTGCGAGAAATTAATCGCTTATGCCAGTCGTGGTATGCCCAAGGAAGAAAGAAACTACTCAGCCTCTGAGAAAGAGTGTCTCGCGATTATATGGGCCATTTCAAAATTTTCACCATACGTATATGGAAGACCATTCAAGGTTGTGACAGACCACCATGCGCTGTGTTGGCTCGCCAATTTGAAGGACCCCCCTGGCCGTCTTGGTAGGTGGAGCTTGCACCTGCAAGAATTCGACGTTACAGTAGTCGACAAATCCGGGAGGAGACACTCCGACGTCGACTGCCTGTCCCGTGCCCAATCGACCCACAACCAAATGACTCCCATGAAGACAGTGGGTTCTTCGGAGTGGTGACTGAGAGCGACCTGGCTGCCCAGCAGCGTGCCGACCCCAATCTACGCGTCATGATAGACTACATCCGAGGATGCAACGTCGCCGTGCCCAGGGCCTTCAAACGCAACTTACCTGCATTCAGCCTGAAAAACTCCGTCCTCGTGAAGAAGAATTTCAGCACCGGAACGAGAGCGAATTATCTTCATTTCATCCCGGCAGGTCTTCGTGACGAAATTTTGGAAGCTTGCCACGACGACCCGTCGTCCGGACATCTCGGCTCAGCTCGCACAATTGTGAAAATCGAGATGAAGTACTACAGGCCTCGCCTTGCATCCGACGTAACCCACTACGTCCGGAGCTGCCCTGAGTGCCAGCGACGAAAAACGCCACCGACGAGATCCGCCGGACTTCTGCAGCCGATCGGGTTCCCATATAGGCCCTTCCAACAGATTGAAATGGACCTTCTGGGCCCGTTCCCTACATCCCGATCTGAGAAGTGGATTGTTGTAGCGAAAGACTACATGACGCGCTACGCAGAGACCGCCGCTCTTCCGAGGGGGACTGCACAATAAGTCGCAAAGTTCTTCATAAGTCAAGTTGATTGATTGATTGTAGGGTTTAACGCGCCGACGCAACGCAGACAATGAGGCGCGCCGTAGTGGAGGGCTCCGGATTAATTTTGACCACCTGGGGATCTTTATCGCGCGCCGAAATCTCGTACACACGGGCGTTTTTGCTTTTCGCCTCCATCAGAAAAGCGGCCGCCGCGGCCGGGAATCGAACCCGCGACCTCGTGCTCAGCAGCGCAACGCCTTAGCCACTGAGCCACCGCGGCGGGTCATAAGCCAAGTTGTGCTGCGACATGGAGCCATGGAAGTTTTAATCACGGACCGTGGAATGGCCTTTACTGCGTAGCTGATGCCAGGGATATTACGCTACAGCAACACGGATCACCGAATAACGACGGCGTACCACCCCCAAACGAACGGACTGAAGGAACGCCTGAACAAGACAATCTTGAATATGCTGTCAAAGTACGTCGACGTTGAACATAAGACTTGGGACGACGTCCTACCGTATGTCACCTTTGCGTACAACACGGCTATTCAGGAAACTACGGAGATGACGCCGTTCGAGCTTGTCTACGGAAGACGGCCGACTACGATGCTCGACGCCACGCTTCCGCACGTAGAAGACGACGACCCGGAGGAAGCCCGCCAGCTGGCTCGATTTCTTAGAATGGACCAGCAGCTGGTGTATGCCGGACGCTACAACCTCCGACGCCGAGACGCCGAGTACCACCCAGGGGATCGTGTGTGGGTTTGGACTCCCATCCGTCGACGCGGAGTCAGTGCGAAGCTTCTGCGACGGTATTTCGGACCCTACCAGATTCTACGACGTGTCGGCCAAATTACCTACGAGGTGATCCCCGATGGTGATTCCGGAACATCACGATGACGCACGCGGCCCGAAGTCGTCGACGTTGTTCACTTGAAACCTTACTATGCAAGATGACGGACTTTTTTGTTGTTCGTTCGGATTGTCTTTTATTTTAGCATCGGGTCGATGCACTCTTAGAGGGGGGTAATGCCGCCAACCATTTATGGGTTTGTTTATTATTGTTTGTTTTTACTGCCGGGACATGTCTGGCTGTATTATCTGCATTCCAAACAATGCGCGTCTTACATTCTTTACTTTTATACCTCACGGGCTATCACATTCGGATAAGCAGACTGTTTCGCACTAACGCCACTAGCTCAGAATATTCTTCTGTGATCTACAATGTTCTGGATGTGAATCGACGGTTCCAGAAACAGTTGCGGCGAAAGATAAAAGCCTGCAGAGCAGAGGCCGCGGCATTCGATTCGAAGACACTCGCCTGTACAAGTCACTTTGTTGACCGCTGGTTCGCCGCCTCTGTATTCTTATGAGTTGTTAGAGGAGCACAAGTTCGCTCCAATAAACTTGTTTCTCCTTCAAGACAACGGCGTCGTCCTTAAATTCGTGACAATATATATATATATATATACATATTTGTTGTCCCCTTTTAGTTGTAGTTGTTCCCTTGGTGAGCTCCATCCTGAACTAGCTTCCAGGTGGCAAGGTATTCTGGATAATGATTCGCTTTCCCTCCTAGAAATTCTTAGAGACCGCTGTACTAGCCAAATCAGCCTCTTCAACAACTACATTGAAGCTCTTCCGCTAACTGAGCAGGAGAAACTAGATCTCAATATTTTCATAAATCGTAAGGAAAATAATCTTAGCAATAAGCATGCGGTTAAGTTTCAACGTGACCAGCTTCCCTCGCGATATACAGCTTGCACTGTAGAAAATCAGCCTCTCAATAGCCCGCACTATGTTGTATTAGGTCATGTAAGGTTCCCCCTCGATACAGAGATTGCTTTAGTAGAACCTCCTCCCACAGCCAATATTCCTATATAAAAAACGGGCGCCCTTGCTACCTGCCCCTGCAATGTTATTGACATTTCGAAAACACTAACGGCCGACGAAAAAGTTATCCTGGAACGAGGTCTAACTTTCTGTCCCACAAATAACCGTGTGAATGAATATGAGTTACAAAAGAAATCACTGAATTTTCTCGGAGAATGAGACTAAGCCAGTTTTTTTGGAAAAGCAGGACCAACCTGATATTAATGAAGGCACCCTCCACCCTCCTAGCACTTGGATTCCAGATATAGAAAAAAAAGCCCTGATGAAAGAAAGTGACTTTGCTGAAACGTTGCCAACAATCGTGCTTTTACCTTGTTCGAAGTTTTTCTTCTCTTGCGTTCTCAACCATCTTCAAAGTTCTAGTGGTATATCTATCTATATATATATATATATATATATATATATATATATATATATATATAGCAGAGAAGGAATTCTTGGCTACTGTTTAAATATTCAAAAACTTGGGTGCGACCACTTGAAAAACACTAACAAATACTTTATTTCGACAGTTTCGACCAGTGGTCTGGTCTGCTTCAGGGAAAATTACAAGTGACTGAAAATGCTCTACGATACACACTTCACGAGAGAGGGGAATTTTGCCCTCTACCTCTCTTTCTTGCCAGAAAAGAAACCAAATAAATGAAAGCAAACATGTACAATAATCTCAGCGGCACATATACACGTCTCTCCCCAGGCGAGCGGCGATACAAAGCAAGGAGAGGGGAAAAGGAAAACAGGAGAAAAAAGGAGTATAAAGAAGGAGGCAATTAGAAATAGAGAAAGAGGGGAGAAAAGGAGAGGCAGAAGAAAGGGGGGTTCTCAGAAGCAGACACTGACGAATACGAAGGTCGAACAGCGGAAACTTGAAAGGTAGAGTGAGGGACCGCTCAGCGGCTCAGAATGACGTGACGTGCCGCATTCCGCGTACTGTAAAAAAAAAAAAAAAAAAAAAAAAAAAAACGAAGAAAAACCTCTAGGAGTGAATTATGTTTGAAGAACGTTGTTGCGAATGTAGATAGGCGCCACATGGCCCCCAGTAGCTCACGAATGCCAATACAGGGTCTAAACACACATAGCGAGAGGAGCGGAGGAAACATGAGTACGGAGGCTGCGGCGTCGGGCAAGGTCCGCGCACTCAACATGGTCCGAAGTCGTGTTGTAATCGATAGCCCGAGTCGGCGCGGCGCGCCACGGAGATTTATTGGTGCAGAAGCGCTAGCGGAGCGCCGAAACGTCGCCGGAGGAGTCATTCCCGTGCGGCAACGCACCCCCCTAGCCCCCCCCCCCCCCTGTTTTCCCGAAGCTCGTAACCGTGTGGTCGCCAGGCGCGTGTTCTCTATTTTGTTAAAAATGGCAAAACGATAATGAGGAGAAAAGTAGATCTGAACCGCAGATTTATTGCTAACAGCACTCGTTTGGCTCCCTCGCCGCACGCCCCCCGCCCCCTCCCCCCCCAAAATAATAATAATAATAATAAAAAAAAAAGTTCACGTATGGTCTCGTAGGCAGCCCAATCTCCCTGCGCTCTCGTTTATACCCTCAGTAAGCGTCCGAAATTTATGTATAAAGAACGATTCTCTCTGTTCCCGCTCGTAAGTATTGCGGAAGCCGGACTGAATTAACACTACTTGTATTCTTTCGAAGGAGTGATCCGGGAGGCGGAGGTGCCTGGACAGTGGAAGACCGGGAAGTCCCTTTACATGCGACTTGTGATTGTTAAATCTGGTGCGGAAGGGCGTTTCGGTCTGTCCAATGTACTCCTGATTACAAACGAGGCAACGAAGTTTATAGATTACGTTTGAGGTGTCGCAATTTAAATTTTCTTTGATAGCATATTTAAAGGTTGACCTGCTGGCTTGGGCAATATTAGTCGTCTCGATGTGGGCGCAGACTTTACAGCGCGGCTTGCCGCATGGTCGGCAGCCTTGAGCTCGCTCAGGTGGCTCTGTTTTAGCGTTGACTAAGAGGTCCCTCAAGTTTTTGCCACGTCGGTACACAACACGAGGGGGCTGCTGGAAAATGGCCGACAACCGGTCGCTCTGTTTGATGATATTGAAATTTCTTCTCAAGATGTCATTTACTTTAGGAATTTTGGAAGAGTAGGTGAGAACCAAATTAGTCTCGGGGTGGTTTTCTTTTCGGCTTTCAGCTAGAATGTCCTCTCTTTCTAAGTTGCGAGCACGCTCAATTGCATCGTCAACTATTCCTTCTGGGTATTTTTGGCCAATCAGGGAGGTCTTAAGTTCACGTGCATTTTTCTCGAAATCCTCCTGCCCAGAGCATATTCTACGGTACCTGTGTGCCTGTGAATACGGTATGCCTGTTTTACAATGGCGAGGGTGGCTGCTAAAGAAGTGGAGATACTGTTGGCGGTCAGTGGGCTTCCTGTACAATGTTGTTGAAATGTTCCCACTGTCCAGGAGCAGCGTGACATCTAAGAAATTAATGGTTTTGGTTGAGATCTGATGGGTTAGTTTTATTGAAGGATGCAGGGAGTTGATATCTGAAATGAATTCCGTGAGGCTCGCCTCATCGTTGTCCCAAATGAAGAAGATGTCATCCAGAAAGCGCTTGTAAATTACGGGTTTAGGGCAGCGTTTTCCCATGAATTCCGTTTCCAATGACGCCATGAAGATATTGGCATATGTTGGTGCCATTTTAGTTCCCATGGCTGTGCCGTTCATTTGAAGGTAGTGTTCACTGTCGAATTCAAAGTGATTGTATTCAAGGACTAGGCGGAGGAGGGTTTCTAATGTGCTAGGGCTGACATCTAAGCAAAAATTAGAGTCACCGTAAGATGAAATCGCGGCCAGTATGCCATCAGTATGAGGAATGTTTGTATAGAGCGACGTAACGTCCATGGTGACGAGAAAACTGCCAGGTGGGACAACTAGGTTCGAAACCTCGCGGAGGAAGTGACCCGTATCTTTTATGTATGAGGGGAACGTTGGAGGGATATCCTTAATTAGGTGGTCGATAAAACTGGATATTTTTTCTGTTGCCGTTCCATTGCTCGACACGATAGGGCGGCCAGGATTATTTTCTTTATGTATTTTGGGAAGAAGGTAGAACCGGCCAGGCTTAGAATTATGAGGTACCATTAATTTATACATTGCGTGGGTAATTTTCCCATCGTCCAGCAATGACTTGAGTGCGTCGATAATTTCGGCTTGAAACTGTATTGTTGGGTCGGCAGCAAGCTTGCGGTAGAATGTCTTATCAGTTAGCTGTCGCTGCCCCTCTTTTAGGTAGTCATGTTTGTTCAGAATCACTACAGCCCCTCCCTTATCCGCCGGTTTTATTACGATGCCAGAATCCTCACTGAGGCTCTTGAGTGCTTCGCGTTCGTCTGATCCGAGGTTGCTGCGAACGGGCAACCGTTTTTCGAACGTGGTGATGATATCTTTCTGTACGGCCGAAATGTACATGTCTAAGTGCTTATCCCGTTGCTCACTTGGTGTAAACATTTTGTCTGAAAGTCCGGGAAATAGTTTTTTTCTGCCCGTGGGCTGGTCATGAAAGTATTCTCGTAGTGTTAATTCAGTCCGGCTTCCGCAATACTTACGAGCGGGAACAGAGAGAATCGTTCTTTATACATAAATTTCGGACGCTTACTGAGGGTATAAACGAGAGCGCAGGGAGATTGGGCTGCCTACGAGACCATACGTGAACTTTTTTTTTTTTATTATTATTATTATTTTGGGGGGGAGGGGGCGGGGGGCGTGCGGCGAGGGAGCCAAACGAGTGCTGTTAGCAATAAATCTGCGGTTCAGATCTACTTTTCTCCTCATTATCGTTTTGCCATTTTTAACAAAATAGAGAACACGCGCCTGGCGACCACACGGTTACGAGCTTCGGGAAAACAGGGGGGGGGGGGGGGCTAGGGGGGTGCGTTGCCGCACGGGAATGACTCCTCCGGCGACGTTTCGGCGCTCCGCTAGCGCTTCTGCACCAATAAATCTCCGTGGCGCGCCGCGCCGACTCGGGCTATCGATTACAACATGACTTCGGACCATGTTGAGTGCGCGGACCTTGCCCGACGCCGCAGCCTCCGTACTCATGTTTCCTCCGCTCCTCTCGCTATGTGTGTTTAGACCCTGTATTGGCATTCGTGAGCTACTGGGGGCCATGTGGCGCCTATCTACATTCGCAACAACGTTCTTCAAACATAATTCACTCCTAGAGGTTTTTCTTCGTTTTTTTTTTTTTTTTTTTTTTTTTTTTACAGTACGCGGAATGCGGCACGTCACGTCATTCTGAGCCGCTGAGCGGTCCCTCACTCTACCTTTCAAGTTTCCGCTGTTCGACCTTCGTATTCGTCAGTGTCTGCTTCTGAGAACCCCCCTTTCTTCTGCCTCTCCTTTTCTCCCCTCTTTCTCTATTTCTAATTGCCTCCTTCTTTATACTCCTTTTTTCTCCTGTTTTCCTTTTCCCCTCTCCTTGCTTTGTATCGCCGCTCGCCTGGGGAGAGACGTGTATATGTGCCGCTGAGATTATTGTACATGTTTGCTTTCATTTATTTGGTTTCTTTTCTGGCAAGAAAGAGAGGTAGAGGGCAAAATTCCCCTCTCTCGTGAAGTGTGTATCGTAGAGCATTTTCAGTCACTTGTAATTTTCCCTGAAGCAGACCAGACCACTGGTCGAAACTGTCGAAATAAAGTATTTGTTAGTGTTTTTCAAGTGGTCGCACCCAAGTTTTTTATATATATATATATATATATATATTTATATATATATATATATATATATGTGTATATATATATATGTATATATAATATTTATATATATATAGATATTATATATAATATATGTTGTAAGCTATGACTAAGCCAGACATTAGCAGCCGTATGTGGACATTCTCCTCAGTGGCTATGTGCCAGATGCTATGTGCCACCAGCCTCGCTCGCCGCGCACATCGTCGTCCACGCTATCATCATCGGGATGTTCTGGAATCTCTGCGCTCGACCTGAGCTCGCTAGCCTGTCGCTCTCTGCGGGATTAGTTTAATAAACCGGTGCCCGACGACTCCTGGCCTGTGCCTCACAAGTGGTGGAGGTAAAGCGGTCTGATCCTTCGTACCTCGACCCCCCCGACTTACCCCTGGAGCTCCGTTCAGGCCGTCGCTTACCGCAAGAGGCCATGCCGATGACATCTGAACCAGCCAGCGCGGCGGGTTCTGCCGTTTCACCGTGCTTCGTAACCAGCCGCGAGCGGGACCCTCCCTTCTTCACTGGGCTTCCCGGCGATGACGTCGAGGATTGGCTGGATGAATACAACCGAATCAGCTCCTTCAATCGGTGGGACGATGCCTTCAAGCTCCGTAACGTCTCCCTTTCCCTCAGAAAAGTAGCGAGGACGTGGTTCTACAACCACGAGCGCGACTTCACTGACTGGCAGCGATTTACTTCCGAGCTGCGCCTATTCTTCGGCACGTCGTCTACGCGTACGGAAGCCGCCAAAAAGAAATTGGACGAGCGCATACAAAGACCTGGTGAGTCGTACACATCCTACATTGAGGACGTTCTTGCATTATGCCACCGTGCCAACAAAGATATGGCGGAGGACAGCCGAGTGCGCCATGTCCTGAAAGGAATTTCTCCCTTCGCATTTAACGCGCTGGTCGCACAGAACCCCACTAGCGTTAACCAGGTCGTAACGATGTGTCAGCGCCTCAACGACCTGCAGTCTCTCCGTGTGCAGCCAACACAGTGGGACTCCGGCGCTTCCATGGACGAAGCGGACTTGCGCTCCATGATAAGATCAATTATCCGCGAGGAACTGGGAGTGCAGACACCGCTCGGTTTTTCAGAATCACGACGCGAGACATCTCCTCCGGATCTGCGCGAGATGATCAAACAAGAGTTGGCCTACCTTATGCCGGCCTCCCCATCAACAACAGATATTCATCCCGGCTCAAGTCAAGCCGCATTGGCTTCGCTGCCTTATGCTTACAATGCCCCGATTTCGACACCTCTCTCCGACTCGGTATGTTCGCCTTTGGCACCTGTGTCTACCCCTGTCTCTCGACCGCCCATGCTCACCCGGTCTGACCATGTGCATCCTCACCCAGTGCCACCTGCTGGTCCCGTTCAGTTTCTGCCAGGTCCTCCTCAGTTCGCGTATGGCTACCCTGCTTGGCGTCCGTCCCGCCCAACCTGTTTCTATTGTGGCATCCGGGGGCATATCTCTCGTTTCTGTCGAAGACGCCAACAAGATGAAAAGCTCGCGTACTCCCCCGTTCCACAAAGCAGGAGTCAACCATCTTACGACTACTATTCTCAAAGGTTGCCGTACGCACAACGTTCGCCGCCACCCGCAGACTACCAGGACCAGCACCGCAGCTCCCGCCCGCCGAGACGATCTTCCCCAACGCCCTTCCGCCGCCGCTCTACCTCGCCGCTTCGTCCTGCCTCCCAGAACACGGAAAACTAAAGGCGGCAGTTTCTGGGGGCGAAACTGCGTCACTTCGGAATTCTGGAAGTCCTCCTCATCGACCATCGAACACGTTATCAGTTTTAGTTGAAGGAATTAGTGTTGAAGCTCTTGTGGACACTGGTGCGAGCATTTCGATAATTCACGAAAGTTTATGTTCTCTACTGGGAAAAGTAAAAACTCCATATTCTGGCCCGGCTCTACGAGGTGCGAACTCCGCTGCTATTCAACCATCTGGACTGTGTACAGCTCGTGTTTTTATCGACGGCATTCGACACCACATTCAGTTCGCAGTACTGGCATCATGCGTTCACCAAATGATATTAGGCTGGGATTTTCTTAAATCGGCGTCTGCTGTGATTTCTTGTGGTGAACCGATGATTCATATGAATGATACAGACTTGGCCAGTGTTTCGGATGCTGCAGACTTGCGATTGATGGCGTCCTGCGACTTAACTCTTCCCCCTGCCCAAGAAACTATAATCTCGGTTGATTCGGACAAAATTCTCGACGGTGATGTACTCATTGCTCCGACAGGAAAACTCCCCCTTCATGGCGTAGTCATATCCCCCTGCCTCGTCCGTTTTTCTGCGGGAACTGCTCTTCTGGCCGCAGCGAATACTACAGCCGAAGCGGTTATCTTGCCCCGAGGGACCACCGTTGCTTGTGCTCCGCGCGACGATGCAGTGAATGTCGTCTCATTGGGATCTGTCATGTCGGACGATCATTCGGTGAGCACTAAGCCTTCATCCTTTCCCATTAGTGCAACAATCAGTTCGGATCTTGACCCAGAGCAACAAGAAATGCTATTGGCGCTTCTGGGGAAACACGAAATTTTATTTGATTCTTCTTCTACCATCTTACGGCAGACCTCCGCAGCCACCCACCGAATCGACACAGTTGGCTCGTGTATCATTCGACGTCGCCCGTATCGCGTCTCACTGAAGGAGCGTCAAATCATTCAAGAACATGTCGACGACATGCTGAAGAAAAACATAGTTCGCCATTCAACCAGCTCCTGGTCATCGCCCGTTGTTCTAGTCCAGAAAAAGGACGGATCTGTACGATTTTGTGTGGATTACCGGGCGCTTAACAACATAACTCGGAAAGATGTCTATTCGATGCCTAGAATTGATGATGCTTTGGACACCTTGCAAGGAGCCGAATACTTCTCCAGTCTGGATTTGAGATCGGGATACTGGCAAATTCCCATGCACGAGCAAGACAAAGAAAAAACAGCTTTCAGCACGCCTGACGGTCTTTACGAATTTAACGTAATGCCGTTCGGGTTGTGTAACGCTCCGGCCACATTTGAACGCATGATCGATACGGTTTTACGCGGCTTAAAGTGGAAGACGTGCCTATGTTACCTTGACGACATAGTCGTATTTTCTTCTACTTTTCCCGAACATCTCCGTCCGCTTAACGAAGTGCTAACTTGCCTCTCAAACGCCGGCCTGACCCTTACCACAAAGAAATGCCACTTTGCAAGCAATTCAATCAAGGTATTAGGTCACCTGGTGAGCAAAGAGGGAATCCGGCCCGATCCTGACAAAATCAATGCCGTACTAAATTTTTCTCGCCCAAACCGCCAAAAAGAACTTCGCAGCTTCTTAGGATTGGCCTCCTACTTCCGCCGCTTTATTCGAAACTTCGCTTGAATCGCTTCCCCTCTACATAAACTGCTGTATTCTGACACACCATTTCTATGGTCCGACGACTGCGAAGCTGCCTTTCAGAAACTGAAGTGTGCCCTAACCTCTGATCCCGTACTCGGCCATTTTGATGAAACAGCGCCCACTATACTACACACCGACGCCAGCGGACACGGCATTGGGGCTGTTCTGTTACAGCGCAGGACATCTTCTGTTGAGCAGGTAATTGCCTACGCCAGCCGGACATTGACACCTGCTGAGAAAAATTACACAATAACAGAGCAGGAGTGCCTCGCTGTAGTTTGGGCAGTTCAAAAGTTTCGTCCATATCTGTACGGGCGTCACTTCACTGTGGTCACAGACCATCACGCCCTTTGTTGGATATCTTCCCTAAAGAACTTGACCGGGCGGCTAGGACGTTGGGTACTCCGTTTTCAAGAGTACAGCTTCACCGTCGTCTATAAGACTGGCAAAAAGCACGGGGATGCAGACGCTCTTTCACGCTGCCCGTTATCCTCCGCTCAAAATGAGATTCAAGCGCTTTCTGCATCAACGACAGCCTTACGGATCGCCGCTGTGGACACTTGCACGGAACCACTTCCTGAATTGGCCTCTCAGCAAATGTCCGACACTTACTGTCGCAACCTCATTGACCTGTTAGACGGTTCCGCTCAACCACGCAATAGTCGTTCACGCCGCCAGCTCGGCCAATTTCGACTGAGTAATGGAACCCTTTACCGGTACAACTACCACCCAACAGGCGACAGATGGGTGCCCGTCATTCCCCGTGCACTCCAACGCAAAATTTTAGAGACATTTCACGACGACGCTACCGCGGGCCACCTTGCCTTTTACAAAACGTATGACCGTATCAAGAGCCGCTTCTTCTATCCCGGCCTATCCACCTCTGTTGCCAAGCACGTTGCATCGTGCGTATTGTGTCAGCGCCGCAAACGTCCAACCTCGGGACCTGCAGGCACACTGCAACCACTGCCATGCCCCTCCTCTCGTTTCGAAGTCGTTGGCATCGATCTCTACGGTCCTCTTCCCGTCACTTCGGCTGGACATCGGTGGGTCATTACCGCAGTGGACCACTTGACACGATACGCGGAAACAGCTCCTATTCGCACGGGCTGCGCTTTAGAGGTGGCTGAATTCTTTTTGAAGACGATATTTCTGCGACATGGACCGCCCAAAGTGCTTCTTAGTGACCGAGGCAGGGTATTTCTTTCGGCCGTGCTTGAAGAAGTTCTTCGCGCCACCAAAACTGTACATAGAACCACGTCCAGCTACCACCCTCAAACTAATGGTTTGACCGAACGTTTTCATCGCACGCTCTCGGATATGATTTCCTGTTACATTCAGCCCGACCATAAAAACTGGGACGTCATTCTCCCCTTCGTCACCTACGCCTATAATACAGCGGTTCAACGAACCACGGGATTTTCGCCATTTTTCTTTGTTCATGGGCGCCCACCTTCAACTGTTCTCGATAATTCTTTCTTGACTGCGCCTGTGGCCTCTTCATCCAACAGTATCGATGACTTTATTTCTCGCCTGTCTTACAGCCGACATCTCGCTCGTCTCAGGACGACAGCCTCACAGGAAGACCGCAAGTCAAACTACGACGCTTCGCATCGCGTTGTCTCGTTTCGAGCCGGCGATCAGGTCTTACTTTCCACTCGGCTCCGGACCCCAGGACTGTGCGAGAAGTTCCTTCCCCGCTTCGTAGGCCCTTACACTATCCAGGAACAGACTTCACCGGTAAATTACCGCGTTATGCCTACCTCTACTGTCACCGACCGCCGTTGTCGCGGCACTGAAGTTGTACACGTTTCCCGGCTGAAGCCTTTCACCTCCCGGAATCCGCCTTAAGCGCCCGAGTCGGCCGCTTCAGCCCCGAGGGAAATGTTGTAAGCTATGACTAAGGCAGACATTAGCAGCCGTATGTGGACATTCTCCTCAGTGGCTATGTGCCAGATGCTATGTGCCACCAGCCTCGCTCGCCGCGCACATCGTCGTCCACGCTATCATCATCGGGATGTTCTGGAATCTCTGCGCTCGACCTGAGCTCGCTAGCCTGTCGCTCTCTGCGGGATTAGTTTAATAAACCGGTGCCCGATGACTCCTGGCCTGTGCCTCACAATATATATATATATTTATATATATATATATATATATAGATATATATATGGATCATGAGGTTCGATGGGCCAGTATAAAATAGTTAAAGAAGTCGACTGACACGTTTCCCGTTTTTGTTGCCAACAGTTTCGGAGTTAGAAACTCCTTCTTCAGGGCTGTATTTTAATTTCTCACATTGCGTCTTTATACAAAAACTTCTGTGAGGGAGGGTTACTTCCCTCATCCCTGCAGGAGAGGTCGCGGGTGAGGGGTGTTTCAAACAGTTCGAGCAAGTGAGACATTCCTATTTGCTAGAAAGGTGGAAGGTGAGGGAAGGGGAAAGAACACGGACGAAAAGGCAGCACGAAAATACGTAACAAGAGGCACACAAGCAAACACAAGATCAAAAACACGAGTGAGTCATGCGCGCTCCGCAAATGGTGTAAAAGTAGTCAGCGGAAAAAAAAAGGGGGGGGGGGGATGCAGGGAGACGGACATAAGATGGCGGCACAGGCATGGATCTTCGATTCGGTCAAACTCCCAACGCCGCATGCATGCACGGCCCGCCCAGTCGACGCATGGTCCCCGCGCCATACTCGGAATTTTCTGTCCCATTTTCGGTTTTGTTTTACTACTGGTTAAACCTACAGAAGCTCTCGTCTTGGCGCCGCTTCGACGAAACCGAGTGGTGCAGCCAAGCTTTGCTACGCGGCCAGCGAGCCGCGGAACAAGTCACACTGGGATTTGGTTTCATTTGCGGCGCATTCTTCGGCCGTTTGTCTGTCAGTGGTGCGGCGGTCATAATTCAGGCCGCTGTGCGTCGGCGGGCCCGCGGGGCGCGCTCACAGCTGTTCAAGGTCACTGATTAGTCTTTTCACTTTGACATCGTCCGCTTCTAAAATTTTCTTCACGCCTTGCTCCGAATTGAATGTCACCGCCCATACCCCAGGCAGCACAGTAAGTCTGATTCTTGACCGGCCAACCTACGGCTGTTCTCCGGAATGCTCGGCAATCGGCAACAAACTGGCCAGCCTTGAACATAAGATAAACGGTTTGAACACGGCCACCATCGTCTGCGCACGTTTAAGGCAGCCAATGTTCTTAAGTTGGTCTGCTTTTGCTCGTTAACCGTCAACATGGTTTCCCCTCGGCGAAAGTTACTCAGAAGTTACCCGGCATATCAACCACCGGCGAGGAACGGCACTTGGTCCAGGAACGTTCAATAAAAAGACAGGAGACAGGATTCCCGCCGCCTAGTACTCGCTTGTTGCTTGAAAGCGGGTTTACAAAAGATCTTCCGCTTGTGCACGGCCACCAGGCGACCGCTTTGTTTCCGCTTGCAGGAGAACACATGATGAATGGCTGTTGTCAGGTCCAAGAGTACTCGTGTTTCGTAGACAGCCGTTGTTCAAAAGTTGTTTTGGAAACTTACGTTATCTGGCCCGCTTAAGAATCTGCACGCTCCTGCTCTTCGAAAGATGAACGGCTGACGTCTGTGGCAGGTGTAGCACCGCCCTGTGCCCAATCACCGGAATTTCGAAGGTCATGCGTGGACACGTGCCCAGCCACCGAACAGTGTGCTGTATATATATGTGCACTCATGGAGAAATGAACGAGGACACAAAAATATTAGGCGAATACGCGAAATCAAAGATAATGGATAGTGAAGGCAAAATAATGGCTTGCTAGTGGTAAATCTGGGAAGGCAAATTTTCAGTCTTGTGTTGTGACATGTGTTCGCGCTTTGTGTATATTCTGCTTGCCACATTGGAAACGCGTGACGCTAAGGATAAGCCGAAATGCTTCTGGAAACGATCGACAAACGGCGGCGTTTTCCAGTGCCCGGACCAAGAAAGTTCGGGAAGTTCATTGTTGCTGGCCATTTTCTTGCGATACTAAGTTTCGGTGCATAAACTTGTTACGGCTCGATTTCCCGCTTCCGCTTCATTCTCACGGTGTAGTTCGTGGAAGCTAAATTCAATTTACTGATGCTGACGACGCTCGATATGTCTAGCGTTGCTGATGGACAGGTGGTAGGCTCAGTGGAGGGGGCTTTTTAGCCCCCTCCGCTGAGCCTACCACCTGTCCATCAGAAATAATTGCCGCTGCTCTTGATGACATCGTGAGGAATGGAGGTGTTTTGTACCGTATGCAGTTTTTTATCAGGCGAGCTCTGTTTATACGGGGTGATCAAAGTTAAGTGGAAATGTTTTTTTTTAAATAAGCGCTTTGATTTACGCGAAGACCACCTCTACAGTGAGGTTATGCTCCCAGGGGGACACATAATTACGGGGTAATTATTGATGTAGGTGGTTTAATTAACTAAAATTAATTAATTACCTTTTTAGTGGCTGCAGTAACCAGGCATGTTTGTATTGGAAAGGTATATGCAATCATGTTTCTACGCAGTTTCAATTGGCAGAATTCTTCTAGCGCATCCGAAGTCCGAGATATGAAACGGCGAAGTTTAATTGCCGTTCGCATGATTACGCATGCTAGATGTCAAGACCGGTGCATAGCTCCTCCCGTTTGTTTTGTGTCTCGATAACGGTTTCGAGTATTGCAGATTGGAATACCGCCAGCCAAGAATAAATGGGTGCCAGTTATCACTTTTTCCTGGGCCTCCACCCGTTTGTCGAACTAAACACCGTACACAGCAGGAACGTCACAGAAGGGAGGAGCTTTGCGCCTGTGCAGACTGTCTTGCATGCGTAATCAGGCGAACTGCAATTAAACTTCTCCGTTTGATATCTCTGACTACGGATGCACCAGAAGAATTCTGCGAATTGAAACTGCCTAGAAACATGATTGCGTCTAACTTCCACATATGTCTGACTACTGTAGCCACTAAAAAGTTATTTAGTCAATTTTAGTTAATGAAGCCTCCGAAATCAATAATTACCTCTTATTTATGTGTCCCCCTGGGCGCATAACCTCACTGTAGAGGTCGCCTTCGCGTAAATCTAGGCGGTTATTTAAAAAAAAGAACCTGTCAGCTGGGTGTTTTCACCGCACTGTCATGTAACTTCGATAGCTGGGCCACCTCGAACAAGGCAAAATATAAATGCGACTGCTGAACTTTTCGGAGCTAAAACTTCCCTTGAGAAAAAAAGGAAACAAGGAAGTAGTTTGAAAATCTGAGCTTTGCAACAAAAGCGTTTTCCCATTTTTCTTTTTATCTGATTTCTGGCTTAAAACCTTTCCTAATTCTTTCTCTGGTTCTGTTTTTTTTTGAAAGTATTTCTTTTTTTTTAACCAATTTGTCGTTCAGGAGTACCTCGGCTGAACGCGCGAAAGTTGTGCGCTCTCATTTTGATTGGAGTGCGGCTTACGGTGTTCTCTTTGGCGGCCTTCGCTATATCACAGGCCGCGGAGTTTTTTTTTTATTTTCTCCGCAACGTGTAGGGGTCTATTTCCCGTCTGGTGCCACAAAAACAGGCATCGCTGCCTAGTCGTAGGCGCGTGCTTAGTCTGGTAGGGTGTTTCCACAGTGATGAACGTTTGTTTTCGAGTGATCTCGTTGAACGGGGACTATTTATTTGGTCACTGAAACTCCTTGCGCACTCAAAACACAACAGAACCCCCAAAACTCTACGTACAGGTTCACTCTTAGAAGAGGTTGGTACACAGCGCCGACGAACAGGGAATGCAAGAAATAAGCCGCGAAGCTGATCAGCGACAGAAAATAGGACAGCCATGGCCGTATTGACGTTGTTTAGGCCATGCCAGGCGTGCATAATGAGCAAAATTGAAGAGAGTGTGGTTGGTTTTCCACGTCTTTCACAGTGATTTGCGCGCCCACCGCTTCACGTTGCACGTGTAATATTTGGCTCAGGTATTTCTGGCAGTGTAATCTAAAGGTAGTGCAGGTTTACTTTCACTGCTCCAAGAGTGTTGTAGGGTCCCTTTAAATAAGATACATTGTACATTGGCAGTGTAAATATCCGTAGGTGCCTCGAACTGCCTTTCTAGTTTGATGACAGTGTGAGCTGTGCAGAGTTGTAATTTGTCCTTTTTTCTTTTTGATTTGTGCTAGAGGTGCTCCTGGGCATGGCAGCTGTGGTTTTCCTTGGAACTCTGTCCATGACCACAGTAGCGGTTGCATCAAATGGAAGCAGCATCACTGTGGGAGCAGCAATTGAGAAAATAAATTTGCACCACATTTCGTGATCAACAGTCTTTGTCAGTTGCTGAATTCAATTGTTTACTTAAAAGCAGGAATGATTGCTGTTACGAGGTTATAACGTCTGCACTTGGCTGTAGAAACAGCTCGACTATATTCATTTTAGGGCTGGATGAAAGCTGCAGCACCACAATTAATAGGCCTCCTGCAGTGGAACGGCCAGACGAGTATGTTGCATGGATAAAGTTGAACAATGGCTGAGCGGCTCTTGTTCAACAGCTGGCCCCCAACAAAGGATGAATAGCCGTCGTCTGTAAAAGTTGAACAGCCGTGGGTTGTTAAAGGTTGAACGACCGCCAGCCAATAAATGAACGGCAAGACGACGGCAAAGTCTGGCGGCCGAAGGGCGGTTGTTGGCCCCTTGGCGATGCTTTGGTAAAAGGTGAGCAGCTGTTCAGCTTATACCAAGGAACTTTCAGCACACGGCCAAGGCCCAGTTTTGAGTACGGGCTTTACACTCTGATGGACCAACGGCCGAGCAGAAATTACCCGACCAGAGATGGACAGCTCATGCTTAGCCGTACATGCTTGTGCTGCTTGGGACATGACTCATCTGGAACGCCCCCAAGGCTTGCACTTCGGGGAGCAATCCCAAACCAGCCAAAGTATCGCGGAAATCCTCGACGCGATATGGGCGGGAACGCATATCGCAGTGAAAAAAAACAGTATTAAAAACGATCCGACCCGTAGGCAGTGTTGGCAGCGATATTTGGTATTCCTTGTCGTCTTCAGCAAACATCCTGCTTCCACGGCCAGCATTGGCCGCATTACCCGTTCCTGAGGAGCCCTGCATCCTGCGTCCGTTCGCGGTAGTGGCAGGAAGCAGAATCGACCAATACGCTACCGGCGGGGCTGTTTCCCCACCACGTTGTCGGGTATTTATGTTCGGGTATTTTTTGTTTCCAGCACTTAGGTGTGGTAGCCAGCGCCACTCTGACTACTCGGGGTGAAGGGGACCTTCTTTTCAATCCCCGGGCCGTGACTCGAGTGTGTACGATATGTCGATAGTGCTCGACCAGCGTTGAACCCTCTTAAGCTACCTTTCGCACCAGGACTGCCAAAACAGAGGCCCTCGCTAAGCATGTAGCGAATCAAAAAGTGGGAAATGAGGGGCTCGGTGAAATAAGACAGAAAATATGGGTTGGCAGTTCAGATAACCTCGGAAAGCGAAGTAGAGGCTGTGACCACCGCATGGCAATGGCGATTTCTACAGTCTGCAGAGAAGAAAGTTCCTGCCATTTTCCAGCCGTCCACCGACGGTTGTTTTGGGCCTCTTTTGGCGCACGAGTCCGCTTAATTGCATGCTTCATTCGCTCGGATTGATTAACTTGTTCTACTGCACCTACTCTGTAACCCGGACCCGACGGAATGATGTGGTCGTATGGTAAAGATACGTTAGGATTCGTTTGCATGGCGGGAAAACAAAATGTAGAGACTACATACAGAAATCTCACCTCTAGGGAAACGCCCCCTTTTGCGCACTGCTTGACACGAATAGGACTCCGTTTTCTAAATTGGTTAATGCCGATTCGGTCGTATTTCATTTCAAAAGACGAAAGGAGCAACTGATTGCGATCAAGATGGATTGCAAAATTTCCCTCAGCTTTATCGCAAATCTCAAACTTGCTAAACTGACTAGTTTAAATCAGTATAAATGGGAATCACTAAGTCTCAAACTTGCTAAACTGACTAGTTTAAATCGGCATAAATGGGAATCACGAAGTTCACATGCCCAATTGTTTCGGTGTCTGCACTTTTGTCGCCAGGTAGTTTTACCCCAAGCTAGCACATCAGGATGGGCTAGTTTTGCTGTCTCACACTTGGAAAGACACTCCTCTCTCTTTCCTCTCACTTCCGACGCACGGCCGCGCTACAGCGGCAGCATTGTTGGCCGCTCAAGCACGGATGTCACCGATGCTCCTGCGTTTGGGGTGCCACTCCCGCGAATTCCAAGGCAACGGATGGGAGAATCTCTGGTTTGGCTGTTAACGGGGTCACGTCTATGCATTCATGTGACGTCTCATGGCCAATTGTTGTGGATGTCATTTAAAGCGTTGCTTTAAACCACATTCACAGCGTAGACTGGAGCCATTTTTTTTTAAAATCCCAAATGATGACGCTGCTATACAGCCTTCACAGTAGGTGAAGGCCAACCAATACTGCGGTAGGCATTCTTGGGGCGCGCTCAATTGTTTTTTTGTAGCGTAAGCTACACTGTCCGAGGTTGAGCAGTTTTGCGTGGACCGCGAAGGGCCGTGTTGCGCAAGCGCTAGGAGCATTGCATTATATTAGATTGGATTTGGATAGGATTGGATTGAAATAAATTAGATTGTATGCGATTGAATGGGAAATATAATGCAAATGGAGTACAACTGTGTAGAGAATTGTGTCTGCACATTCGCCGGTCTGCGCATTAGAGACGAGTGACGTCAAACCCGCGGCAGCCGTACGGGCGCCGGCACGTGGCCAGCTGTGCGCTTCCGTTGCGCAGTGGCCAACTCGGACGCTGCGTCGGAGCTGCTTGATAGCCGTTTCGCGCTGCTCATGGAGAGCCGTGCTGCGGATGAGCGAGGAGCAGTGACTGTACTGAACTTGAATGGACTGGACTGGATTGGACTAGATTGGATTGGATTCGATTGGAAATCCTTTCAACAGCGGTAATCATAATAGTCGGCTAATCCTAGACATTCAGAAAACCTAAAAATAACCAACTTAACTTCAGATAACGGTACGTATATCCTGGCATAGCCGAACTAAGCCGATGCTAATTTTTCGTCATTCTCCTACTATGCGTCCTAAACCAACCAGCACTTACCGTGAGCCGAGAGTTTCTTCCTGTTGTTACTTTTTGTTTTCATGCACTGTACGGAAACGTGCACGCAAATGTTTCTTTTGGTTCATTTGCTTTGTACTATGCTTTAGAACGAAACGCGCAGAATATCTTTCTAGATTTTATTGTTTCGGGTGTACGGGCGCTATCAAATGTATTGAACGCCATTAAACGCGTTAGCAAAACGTTGGCAGCTCTTGACAGTTGTTTGCGTCGGTTTGTATGAATGACCGTTTCTGCACCCGTCTTTATCCTCTCTCACGCCTGCTTTCACCAGCCCCTACCGTGCCCATAAGAGTGTACTGCGAGTAGAGAGCTCAAGTTCCGACCTCTCCACTCACAATAGGCGGCTGTACTTTGTTGTTCTTAGTCTCGTTGTTTACTGTGGAGACCCCAAAGATTAGACAGCTCAATTTTCATACAGGCGTCCGGTTTTACGACGCCCGTCCTCGAAATTTTAGGATTCTACCAACTAAGCTTCCGTCGTCCACGTGCTTACCCCCATCCACGGAATACGACACCGCGTATTTGCACCGAGATCGAACACAGTCGCCCCCAGCGCCGGCGAGACGAACCGCTCCTAGTGTTTATGCTGCTTTCGCGTCTGCTGCTCGTTCACGTTGGACACGCCACAAGACGCGCTGCAAACGAAAATAAAAAGAGTACGTGCACTTCTCGTAGTATGCAATAACACACTTACCTCTGCTTCCGTGCTTTATCTCTGAATGCAATAATCAGCTGCCGTTGCGGAAAACGCGGTAGTTTATTTCCGCAAAACAACGACGCCCTTGTCATTGTTTGGGTGTGGAACATCTTAAAACATTTTTTCGACAGTTGGCACTTTTCTTTGCGATGACTTTTGTAGTCTCGCGATGTGGCACATCTTAAAATATTGTTTCGACAGTTGGAACTTTTCTTTCTGATGAATTTGTCGTCTCGCGGTTTGGGAACGTCAACGGGTGCTTTGTAGACGCTGGTGTGGGTGTTATTTCAAAGACACAGAACTGCATCAAACGCGCAAGAGACGACGAGATCCGTGAGTATCTGTGCATTGGCTACACCATTGTGAAACGGCGCCGTTTAATTTCAAGAAAAAACAATCAAACAATTATTCTGCCATCACCCGGGCGTTATAACCCATATATCACCCGAGACGTATTTTACACACGCAAAACACATATATCAGGGAATTCTACTGTTCTTATTTAAAAAATATTACTATTTCTCGACAGTCACTCCTGCTACTGTGCGACATTCTGCGTCATTTTTTGTGTATAGGTCAAAGTGTAGTTTTTTTAATGTGTGAGAGTATTTAGGGAGCACCTCTCATTAAAATTAGGATAATATAGGTTTTTATCTTTGCTAATGCATTCCGTGCATGATTCCCGTTTGACCAGAATCATTTCGCCCAAAAACGTGTTTTTCTCAGCATAACTGAATGCTTAATAGTCAGTCTTTATCGCCTGAACTTGAGCCTAAATTTAAAGAAGTGCAGATGTGTAATTTTCTACTGCGTGTACGTTTCCCCCCCCCCCCATATGGACAGGGTGGATCAGACGAGTCGCTGGCATTTTGTCCCATTTTCCCACAATGGTGGATTTAAACCCCATTTTAAACCTGGCGAGCCACAATTGCTGGACGATCATGGTCCAAAAGGGGCTGATCTGCTTTCACAAGCTCCATAAACAATGTGGGCAGTCAATTGCTGTAGCCGTTTCTGAGCACCCCACAAATGCAATTATGTGTGATGTTAACAAATAAAGCGACCGAAACTGCGGTAGGCAACAGTATTTTTGTTGTTTTAGCTTGCTCATTTGTCCATATTCCTTTTTGATTTCGTGTTCAAAGTCCTAGTGCGGAAAGACTGTGCTTCCCACGAACCACGCCGTACTTGATAGTTCTCATTATTTCGGCCGTTCCGTGGTTCCTGATGAGTCGTCGCTTTGACGGCGTAATAATGAAAGCTTACTGTCACATCCGTACAATATATTGAACGTTGATAAAGCGAAGAACAGCACACCACTCGTATCTGGACCTTTTATGGGCTGATACAGCGTGAAAAAAGCTCCAAGCACACCCGCAGCCTGAAGTCGCCTGCAACCACTCAGTAGAGCTTCCACACTAGCAGCTCGGCGCTGTAGCCACCTATACGCCGATCTCGTCGCGAATACACAATGGCATGGGGGAGGCCCATCTTGCTGCTGCGCATAAACCGCTTTTGTCTACATCGCGGCATCTCACGCGCCCACCGAACAAGGCAGCCCTACTGACCAATAACGTTTAGCGTAGGTGGTGACAAAGACGTCGCCCGACGCGTCCCTATCAGTGGCAGGCGAAGTTTTCCAGTCTGCTTTGGAGTGCGCTGCTCATCGTCAGAACCTTTTTACCGTGTCTCAAGACGACGCTCTTCATCAAGCCGCCCTACGCGGATTACCAACGGTGGTCCCAGGCGTCCTCCAGACGCTCCAGCCTCGGTTTTCTGAAGAGCTCGGCCTTAGGCAAATTTTCTCCTCCTAGCCAACATGAGGACAGCCAAGAGATAAACCCGAGAAACAAAGCCAAGAGGGAAAGCTGCCCTCCCTCTCCGTGAGTGCGTGGGTGTGAATTTCAGCGCCATAGATTTTTCTGACTGGTGCATTTCTGAACACAGTAGAGAAAACAGGTGCAAGGGGGCAAACCCTACTTCATTATTGAATCTAGCATGCGTCGGAGTTCACTGCTTTGTTCACTTTGTCTCAAACTATGCAAATTTCTGTACCTAAAGGCTTTTTCTGCGCTCTACTCGGCCACAATGTTGGCCCCAACCATGAAAGAACGAACGCCATCACCGCACACGCTGCCAGGTCCGCAACACCGGTCACACGACTTGACAGAGGAGCCACTACCAGGGAGACTGCCCTACCGCAAGTGTTACGTAGGGTAACATGGTTATCATGACAGGGAAAAGACATGTTCTTGATCTGTGGTTGCGGTGGTGCCCGCAGGCAAAGAAATCATCTCCTGAAGGGGAAGAGGCAGCTTCTGACAAGAAAATCTATCGGAAGTGTCGGAAAGCATCAGTGGATCACTCGAAACTGGCGACCGCATAAAAACCACAAGCATTCAGTTGGCATTCCCGTTTTATCTCATGTATTGTCTTGGCGTAAGGAGAGGGAATCTTTTCATAAGCTCCTGCTGCGTGTATTGGAAACTGTCAATGAGAAGTATAATCTGTTTTGCTACCCAGTGAAAGTCATCATTTCGTTGATTTGTTTTCGTTTACAAATGTTGCGTTGTATGGGGACTTTGATTTGTGCAACGCCGCAGAAGGCATCTGCTAAAATAAATGTTTGCGTGTACTGTGCGACACCACGGACCCCGAGCAGTCACGTTTAGCCGTGCGTGGCAGCTCCGTGACCGGGGAAAAGAGGGTCGTGGTGGTTGAGCCGGAACCGAGTGCTTGGACCTTTAACGGCTCTTCGCGAAGGTAACACACCACTTCTCCCATTCCCGCTTCTTGTATACAGCACCTCCTGTCTTACCTGCCCCGGGGGAATCGGTAGCCGCCTTTTCCTGCCCTCCCGTTCATCTTTCTCTGTCCTGTCTTCTTTCTAACGTCTTTTGTGTCATCTCATTCTTTCTCAGATTGTTTTTTTAAGGCTGCTAGGGTTAACCATGTCTGGTGGGCGACCCAGAGTTCAGCCATGTTAGGTTTCAGTCGTGGTGTACAGCTGGCGTGGGCAGGACTTCCACGCGAGTTCCTGTCCCATCCCCTTCTTGTGCTCTTCGTCTCACCATTTGTAGTTACAAAGACTCTGATATCCACCTTATCTGAAGGCTACTAAGTCAAGAAGCTAGCTAATGGAGACCTCCTATTTAAATTGCGCTACCAACACTAGTGTGACAACAAGCCAGGACCTAAGTGATTTTGTGGCATTCATATCACTGTAAGCGAACACCAGTCGCTCAAACGGGTGCGTCGAGTCATATCAGATGAAGACCTAAAGTGCGTGTCTGAGGAAGAACTTCTCGAAGGTTTGAAAGAACAGAACGTCACAAATGTCTAAAGAATCAAAATCAAATCTGAAAACAAAGAAATCCAAACTAAGCACGTCGTCATCGCCGTTGCATCCAGCACACTTCCAGAATCCGTGGAGGTAGGCTACACGGATATGAAACTGAGACCATACATTCCCAATACCCGCCGATGCTACAAGTGCCAACGATACGGTCACGGCTCGCTAATCTGCCGGGGCGAAGGCATCTGCGCCAAATATGCCCCCAATGGACGTCTTGCCGAGGACTCTGGATCTCAACAACAACTCTGTGAACTGCAAGGGCAACCACGCAGCATACTCTCGTAATCGCCCAGCGTGGAAAAAAGAAAGAGAAATGAACACGCTGAAAGTGACTGAAAACCTTACATTTTCCAAATCCCGGTGAATGACACCAGCGCATACCCGGTCGTACTTCGTTGTGGGGCAACAGGGCGGGGTATCACGGCGGTCTTTGGCGCCTGCTGAAGCCACACAGAGTGAATCTGAAGCAAGGCGACCCACGCCCCCGGTGGAGGCAGCTACCACTGCTCCACCACCCTCAAAGCCGGCTGCGCGGACCCTTGGTTCAGCAGTCCCGAAGGCCTCACCCCATACGCGGAGTCGAACGCTTCAACATCCGTGCAGCCTGCACGAACCTCCACCGTCTCTGAATAGACAATAGACACCACTGAGGGAGCTTCTGAGCCACCTACTTCGGAGGGGCGGAAAAACATCCTAGAAAATTGAAAAAAAGGCGCGAACCAAATCACGGGAGTGAAAACTTAGTTTTGACATGATACAAATATAACATGGCATTGATAGTCCACTGCAATTGTAGAGGACTTTTAAATAGTTTAAATGGCTAAAAAAATATTCGCAACTGATTCACCTGTGGCCTTGTGCGTTCAGGAAAAGAACTTGGGTCCAAACTTACGAACATACTGAAAGGATACCAGGTCGTTCGGTGTGAACTAGAGCATTCAAATAGGCTCTCTGGTGGCGTCGCCATAATTGCGCAAAATGGTATCGCAGCTCAAGAACACAAACCTAAATCTAGGCTTTAAGCAGTGGGCGCTACCGTGCTTGTATTCAAAACAATCACAGTGTGCTATGTGTACTTGAAGCCACAACTTACGGTAACACTGCTTGATCTAGATGACTCAGTGAGTCATTTACCGGGACCGTTCTTAATATAAAGTGATTTATTTGACTACTCATCTATTTGGGTGAGAAAACTGATGTAGGAGGCCAGATTTAAGAGGGTTTATTTTGTCCAATAATATCTATCTACTGAATACTGGCTAGCGTACATACTGCTCCCTAAGCTCAGGAAATATGAGCTGCATAGATTTATCCTTTAGTTCACCCTTTGTTTTAGCGATTTTAAATGGGATATCATAGAAAACCCATATAGCGATCATCTACCTGTACTCATTAGACTGACATCATCACCAACCATTCTTGCGGTGAAACCACGCAGGTGAAAACTTCAGTTTGCTGACTGAGGATTTTGTACTTCCGAAGCGAAATCCGAAGCAAGTATTGACGAATGAAATGAAGTGTCTACATCCCACATTGTTAATGCAGCACCTGTAGCTATCCCACAGCGCACGAGAGTAGTGAGGCAAAATGTAAGGAGGCAAAAGACCACCAAAAAAAGCATAGGAGCCTTTAGAAGGTGCAAACACCAGAGAATACAATACATTTTATAAAGGCAAAGCTAAATCAAGCTACATTCGCCGCAAAGCTGTGAAAGCTTCATGGCAAAATTACGTCTGGTACATAAACAGCTCCACAACATCAACCAAGGTGAGGGAGCAATTTTATAAGCTAAACGGGACGTGCTCCTCCTACACACTTCCCTTTTAAAAGCACCGGATTTGCAAACAAGCATAGAAGAACAGGCAGATATACTGGTTGAACACTTCGCCAAAGTATCAAGTTGCGCACACTGCACACAAGCTTTCATAAAGTTTAAAAAAACAGAGAAACAATGACTCCCAACATGCGGCGGCAACAAAGAAACATACAAAACGGTAATTGCACTGCAATAAATAAAAAGAGCTCTATTGGCTGGTACGTTGACCACCCCCGGCCAATGATATAAATTATGAAATACTCGCTCATCTATCGGGTAGTGCTGTAGAAGTACTTCTGAAGATTTTTAACAAAATATATGTATCACAAAAAATGCCGGGAGCTTGGAAAAACGCTGTTATGGTAGCATTCTTAAAACCCGGAAAGCAGGCAACCTCTCCTAGTAGTTTTAAACCAATAGCCCTTACGAGGTGTCTGGCCAAATCTTTGAACTTGTTGGGAATACTAGGTTAGGTTTTGCCCTATTATCAAATGAACTTTTACACATTCACAAGTGCGGTTTTGAAAAAGCGTGCTCAATTACTAACCATCTTGTCCGCCTTCAAAATTCGTTTGGAGAAGCCATTACAAACAACCAGCACCATCTTGCTGTCTTTTTGATCCTGAGAAGGCCTATGACACTACACTGAGGTTTGGAATATAGCGGGATTTAGTAGATTTAGGCATCCGTGGAAGGCTGCTGAATTGCCTTCATGATGTCATGACAAATCTTTCATTTGAAGTGCGCCTGGGCTCAACTCTGTCGAGAAGTTTAGTACAGGACAACGGGGTCCCTAAGGGCTGCATTCCTAGCATTATACTGTTTGTCATAAAAAAAATAAACTCCATATCCAAAATAATTCCAAGGTCGATTATGTATTCTGTCTATGTTGATGACCAAATAGCGTGCACATCCTCCAATGAAACAACTTCCGAGAGACAAGTACAGTTGACTATTAATAAACTGACAACATGGGCGGACAGAAATGGTTTCCAGTTTTCACCACAACAAACAGTCGCTATGCTTTTCTCACTTCAAAAAAGCCTGCAGACCGGCCCCACCATTCACCTAAGAAAAATAAATGTACCCATACAAAATCAAAACAAACTTCTGGGCATAAAATTTGACAAAAACGCCCTTTCCTGCCTCACATCAATATCATCAAAAAGAAAGAATCCCGAGCTCTAAATATACTTAAGCTTCTGTGACGGAAACACCGGGGTTCCGACCGATCATGCCTTCGAGAAGTTTATCGCTCCGTTGTTCGTTCTTGCTTAGACTAGTGTTGCATTGTGTAAGGCTCAGCAAGGTAGTGTTACTTGAAATGAATGAACCTCGTACATAACGTAGGTTTACATCTCACATCTGGTGGATATAGGATATCGCCCATTAGCAGTCTTTATGTTGAAATCAATGAACCACTACTTACATGCAGAATAACCATGCTGACATGCTCATACATCCTAAAGATTCGTTTACTACCGAAGCACCTGTCATATCCCATAGTTACGAAATGCCCATCTAGGACACTATTTATTAACAAACCCCTTGCTATGAGAACATCGCTTTTTCGGGTTTAAGAGAAATGCCGAGAACATAGTATGGTGGACATATTGTAAGGGACTTACCGAAGAACAAAACAACCACCACTTTGGTATACATTTCGTGCTGTGTGCAATTTTACACTGACACACTTTCAAAAAAGAAAACACGGGCCGAGCACATATTACTGGAGTTTTTCGCACTAAACAAAAAATACAAAGGCTACGCCTCATTTTACACAGACGGTTCCAAAACATTAGGTCATGCTGGGAGTGCAATATTACTAGGTAAATGGTAGCAGGTGATCAGGCTGCCTCTGTGCTTCTCGGTTTTCGCAGCGGAGTCCTATGTCATTGCAGTGGCTATAGAAGGAATAAGAAAGGAAAGCAATCCGAAAATTGTTATCTACACAGACTCGCAGAGCGCGATCACACCTCTACGTTGCAAAAATGCCGCTCAACCCAGATTAGAAGACATTATGCACAATTTAGTGAGAGCGAAAACACACGGACGGCAAATTACTTCTTGCTTTGTTCCCAGCCATGTTGGTGTCACAGGAAATGAGAAAGCCGATGTAGGTGGTGAACAGGCGGGTGGAAAAACGGTAAAAGATGTACATATTCTTCATAGCGACTGTATGAATTTTATACGGAGTAAACTGAGAAAAGCATGGTAGTCTTCATCAGATAAAAAAACGAACAACAAAGTTCCCATATCTAAACCCACTATAGCAGATTGGTAATCACGTACACGTGAAGAACGACTCAAAGAAGATATTAAGTGCGATGCACTTCTTAAGCGACCCTGAACCTGCGTCCACCGGCGATGTCCGCATAGCATACCCAATTGGGGGATTGGCCAGGAATCTCCTCGTCTTCCTTGGCAACGGGGGGAGATGGGCGCGCGCTGCCTGGCCGCTGACATGTCACATACCCACGTGGGGGATTGGCAAGGAATCGGGCGTGAGAAGGGCTAATGCACCCGCTTAAAGGAGTACTGACACGAAATTTCAAAGCTGAGATCCGCTCTAGCAATCAAGTACAACGACAACACAAATAGGTGTCTGTGAATAAGTGCCTGTTTCTTTCTTTGTAGTTGTGTGTGTGTGTGTGTGATCTCTCTTTCGCGAACATTACCGAACCGCGCAAATTCAACTCGTGCATTCGCACTTTCACATTCTTCCCCTCGGGGAAATGCAGGAAATTTTTTTTATGTCGTCTCCGTATTGGACATACACATCTGACACATAACCTTATTCTTATGAAAGAAGATAAACCACATGTAAGGAATGCGACTAAGACGTAACATTAAACCACATGTTACTCTCAAGTACTGAATTTGAGGTCCTGAAAAAAAAACATTTTAGGCTGTTCTACCAGGAACACATTCCAATTCACCCCAGTCTATTTTTTTTCAGAAAATGTTTGTTTTAAATTTTCCTCCGTTTCTAGATTTTTTTAAAGAAAGCAGCGCTTCTAAACAAGCTGTAACGCTGTAACGTGCTGCAACAATCAGTTAATATCCACAAAATACACAAAACCTCCTGTTTGGCGCATGATAGGTCAAGTTGCTTATGTGGCATAAAAAGCAACACAACAACACAACAATAATTTGATTTGTGAACAAGTCAATGAGAACTTTACAAAAGAGAGCGCGTAACGTACAATAAACGACTGTGCGGTTGCTCCTTGAAGAGCTGTTTTTTCTCGTTCCACCACTAAATCTAACTGGTGGTATTTCCCTGTGCAATACTTGTTTTTCAAGACCGAATTTCGAAACTGTAGGGTTTAAAACTTCGCTTAGAATGCCTTTGAGGAGAGTTATTCACCACTTGATTTTGTAGCATTTTGTCAATATTGGTACGTGCAGATGTCCGTCTTTTCGGGATGAAATTGGTGTTAGCGAAAAATAAATTATATGAGCGTTATGTACCCGCTTGCTGCAGCGGGTTCCAGCACACTGAGGCTCCATTTGCGTTAGTTTCACGGTCGCAACGACAGGGTGATGCCACGTCTTGTGCTTAAACCGTCTACGCCACTCTCAGGTTTTTGCCTTTGTCAGCTTTATGCTCTTCATTCAATCTCTCCACTCGAGACACACTTGCTTACAACCTATTTTGCAAGCTTTGCTCCAACAAAGTTTTGCCTGGGACTCCTTCTCGCCGACACCTAAATGAGCTGAAAATATTCTTCCGCATTTTTAACCAGCGCAACTTTTTTCAACCTCTAATGGGATTCCACGTCATAGTTGCTTTGTTTTATAAGCAGTACGTCGGTTCGTGGCAAAAAATATGCCGTAAAAAGAAGCATGTAGATATCGCGTAGGCGGGGAACCGTTGTTTTGCCAAAGCTGTTATGTGTGTTTACGCTGGGTATTGCTGCTTTTCAGTCTGTGTACTGACATTGTTCATCTGCGCTGTAACACTAGTAATGCTTTGCTGCAGCCTAGTACCGCGATTGTACTGTACCGCATCGTTTACGCATTTCACCACTCAGGTAATCCGACCCACGGTGTACTCGCCTTGAAAGCTATCTTTTGCAACGTATCGAATCTGTTCTACATTATGTTGACGAAAGTCGAATGGATGATGATATTGACTATGTGTGTCATCTCAAGAGAACAACCTGAGAGTTATATAGAGGGTGGTCGCTATGCCCTGAGAACTGCGTCTTAATAACGATATTGCCGTGAACTAGGAGCACAAGGTCGCTTCTATAAACTTTTTTTCCTTGAAGACAACTGCGTCTTCTTTGACTTCGTGACATCGGGTGTTGGTGCAGGGTACATGAACCCTAAGCCATCGTAAAGCCACAAGCAAGACCAACTCGTGTCAGCCGCCGACAGCAAAGCCTTCAGCCAGAGTCTCGAGTGCTTCCGAATAAAGTGAAGAAAGAAGACGTCATCACCACCACCATGATCAATGCAGGCACTATGACCAGCGCTTCCAATCCTGCTCTTGTTCTTTAACAACCCAGGGAGCCACCATCCTTCCATGCGTCACCTTCGGAAGATCCCGAAGACTGGTTGTAGCAAGTCTAACGGGTCAGGCTGTTTAACCGATGGGACGACGCGGAGACACTGAGGCAAGTGTTCTTCTACCTTGAGGACTCAGCACGTATCTGGTTCGAAAACCATGAGAGCTCCCTAGAGACTTGGAATGATTTCAGAACGCAATTTTTAATGACATTCACCGCGATTGCGCAATAAGAGCGGGCCGACGCCTTGCTGCAAACGTGGACCCAGCACCCTAACAAAAGCGTTCTTGCGTTTGCCGAAGAGATGAAGAGGCTTTTCAGGCGTGCTGACCCTTGCATGACCAAAGAAAAGAAGTTGCGCTTCCTAATGTGCGGGGTGAGGGAGAAACAGTTTGTTTGACTTGTCCGCAATCCACCCAAGACCCTCGCCGAATTCGTTACCGAAGCCAGCACCACGGAGAAAGCCCTCGAAATGCTGGCTAAGCAGTATGACCGCAACTTTGTTGACACGGCCAATTTGAATTGCGTCGACAGCATGCGCATTCCCGCAGATAGCTTACGCGAAACTATACGCGCAATAGTGAGGGAGGAGCTGCGGAAACTTCTTCCAACTGCCGCCGCCACCCCAAGTCGCTTCCCTTAACGGCGTCATTAGGGAAGTGCGCCAAGCGCTGGGAACTTCAACGATGGCAAAGGCACCCCTCGAGCCTCAAGCCATGGCGTACGCGGCTGCTGTCCGTCGACCTTGTTCGCCTGCCCACCATAGTCCAGAGGCTCAAACCCGTCGTCAAGAATTCCCGCCGTGCCACTGTCCCCTGTCGCCCGCCAGACCTCCTACAGCCCTAAACCCTAAGCCGAGGAAGACGGACGTACGGTGAACCGCCGATAATCTCCCGCTGTGCTACCAGTGCGTAGAAGCCCACCACATCTACCGTCGCTGCTACTACAAGAGGCTCGGTTTGCGAGGGTTCTCCGTTGACGCACCATGCCCCCGACCCGGCCTCCGCGCATTTGAGATCGAAGAATACCTGTTCAACAGCAGCCGTGGGCCAACCCGTTTCGACCGTTCACCTTCGCCCCACACATACCAGTCGCCTACCTGCCGTAGGAATGTTGACTTCACACGTAAACGGTCCCCCAGCCCACGTGGGGGAAACTAAAAGCAGCAACTTCTGGAGGTGAAGTTACTCTAAGGCGAAAAACCGGAAACCCTCCAATGGCACACGGATGCGCCAACGACCGTGATTCACGACATGCCCTCATCCCGACGACCGGACCTAACCCTCAAGAGGTTACCGAACACGAAGACAGCTACACGGCTCGACGCGTACCCGACATGACCGAGGCTGCCGCTGAGAAGACGACGACAACGAGGACGCACAGTGCCCGACCGTCCACACGCACAAGCCGAGATGCGACGCCCCGACGCACCCGGAACTCGAGGAAGGCGGCGTCCGACGTCAAGGTGTCCATCGACGGCTTTCTTGTAGTCACCCTCATCCACACGGGTACTGACTACTCAGTAATGAACGGGTAAGTCGCGTCTAAACTGAAGAAAGTTACAAGATGAGACGGTCCGTATATGCACACAGCAGCAGGCCATCTCGTAACGCCGAGTGGAACGTGCACATCACGCGTCACCAAAAACGGCACCACGTACCCTGCTGCGTTCGTCATTTTACCTAACTGCTCCTGCGACGTAATTCTCGGAATAGCCTTTTTGACGGACGACGGCGCAATTATTTACCTGCAGACCAAGGCGATAACGTTTGCCTCGGATCACTCCACGACGGTGCACCGGACGCCGATCACCGTGCTGCTGTAATGATCGCCGATGATCACGTCACCCTGCTACCTCGCGCAAGTCTGATGATCGCCGTGTATTGTGAGGATGCTGCTCCTGACATCAACGCTATCGTAGAGAGTTACCAAACGATGCTGCTCAACCACGGTGTCTCCGTCACAAGAGGCATTGTGCGCTTTAAGCAATGTAAATCCCAGGTTTTGGTCAGTAATTTCACCGAGCAGTACCAGTATCTAAGCAAGGGTGCTGCAATTGCGTTCCGCGAAGGAACGCAAGAAGCAAGTCAAGTGATCGCGGTCGCGAACTTTCAACGCACACGCGCAGATGGTTCCCAGCTGCCGCGTCCTTTCACCGAGAAACCGAGCGCTGTGGCAGGAAAATCTGGACAGACAACTGGATTTGCTGCGTCGCTACAGCGAGTGTTTTTCGACAAACTCAAAGTTACATGAGACACCCCTCGGGAAGCACCAAGTTATAACCGAACACGGAGCCCGACCTAACCGACAGTCACCGTACCGCGGCTCTTCACACGAGCAAGAAGCCATCCGGACTAAAGTCGTGGACATGCTGAGCGACGAAATCATACAGCTATCGAAAAGCCCCTGGGATGCGCCGGTCATGCAGGTGAGGAAAAAACACGGCAAATTAGGGTTTTGCGTTGATTACCGGTTAGTTAACAGAATCACCAAAAAGGACGGCTACCTCCTGCCACGAATCGACGACGCCGTCGACCAACTCTGCCATGCGAAGTACTTCTCGTCGACGGGTGTGAAGACCGGCTACTGGCGAATTCAAGTGGACGAGAGAGACCGAAAGAAGGCTGCATTTATAACCCCGGACGGCCTATATGAGTTGAAGATGATGCCTTATGGGCTGTTCATGGCGCCAGCAGCGTTTCAAAGAGTCATGGACACTGTGCTAGCTGGCCTGAAGTGGCACAGTTGCCTCGTATACCTCGAGGACATTGTTGTATTCGCCCGAACTTTCGACGAACACCTCGCAAGGTAGGAGTCTGTACTCGAGGGCATTTGTACATTGGGGTTAGCGCTGAAGCAGGAAAAGTGCCGTTTCGCGTACGAGAAACTCAAATTCTTTGGCCACGTCGTCAACGCCGCGAGAGTCCTAACTGACACGGTAAAAACTTCAGCCGTTGCGAATTCCCAAGGCCTAAAGACAAGAATGGCGTGTGAAGATTTTTCGGATTGTACGCATACTACCGGGGCTTCGTCGCAAACTTCGCACGCATTGCAGAGCCACTCACGTGCTTCACGAAAGATAGCACCACTTTCATCGGGGAAAACGACCAGGAAAAAGCATTCTGCGAGCTGCAAAAAAGCCTGCAAAGCCCGCCTGTGCTCGCTCATTTTGACGAAAACGCGGAAGCGAAAATGCGCACGGACGACAGTGATATGGGCTTGGGTGCTGTCCTCGTCCAACACCAAAGCGGTTGCGATAAGGTAATCGCGTATGCCAACTGTGGTCTGTCGACGGAGCAGAAAAACTTCTCTGCCTCTGATAACGAGTGTCTGGCTATATTATGGGTGATTTCAAAATTTCGCCCATTCTTATATCTATGCGCTGTGTTGGTTCACCAGTTTTAAGGACCCCTCTGGCCGTCTCGGGCGGTGCAGCTTGCGCCTGCAGGAGTTCGACATTGCAGTCGTCTATAAATCGGGTAGGAAACACTCTGACGCCGCCTGCCGGTCCCGCGCCCCCGTCGACCCAACACCACAAGACTTGGATAAAGACAGCGCGTTCTTCGCAATCGTAGCGGAGAGCGACCTAACAGCCCAGCAGTGTGCCGACTCCGACTCACGCGTAATAATTGACTACCTCGATAATGCAACGTCGCCGTACTTAGGACCATCAAACTCAACTTACTAGTATTCAGCCTGAGAAATTGTGTCCTCGTGAAGAAGAATTTCAACCCTGGAACAAGAATGAATTCCCTTATTGTCATCTACCCGGACCTGCGCGACAAAAGTTTGGAAGCGTGCCACGACGACCCGTCTTCCGGACAGCTCGGCACAGCTCGCACTATTGGAAAAACCAAGGCGAGGTACTGCTGGCCCTGCCTTACCCCTGACGTCACCGACTAGTCCGGAGCTGCCGTCACTGCCAGCGAGGAAAAACGCCGCCTACGAGACCCGCCGGACTTCTTAACAATCGCCCCCCCATCAAGGCCCTTCCAGCAGATTAGAATGGACCTTCTGGGCCCGTTCCCTACGTCAAAATCTGATATCAAGTGGTTGCCATAGCGACTGAATACATGACGCGCTACGCAGAGACGGCCGCTCTTCCGAGTGGGACTGCACAATAAGTCGCAAAGTTCTTCATAAGCCTAGTTGTGCTGCGACATGGAGCCCGCGAAGTCCTAATCCCGGACCGCGGAGTGGCCTTCGACACGGAGCTTATGCAAGGAATCTTACACTACAGCACCACGGATCACCGAAGAACGACGGCGTTCCACACCCAAACGAACGGACTTAGTGAACGTCTGAACAAGACGATTGCGGATATGCTTTCTATGTACGTTGACGTTGAACATGAGGCTTGGGGCAAAGTCCGGCCGTATGTCACGTTTGCGTACAACACAGCGACCCGGGAAACTACGCAGATGACACCGTTCGAGGTTGTCTACTGGAGACGGGCGACTACGACGCTCGACGACATGCTTCCGGACGTAGAAGACGACGACATCAACGCCGACGTCCAAGGAAACCTTCAACGTGCGGAGGGGGCCCGCCAGCTCGCTAGAGTTTGTATAGCGGACCAGCAGCTGGTGGATGCCGGACGCTACAATCTCCGACGCCGAGACGCGGAGTACCACCCAGGGGATCGTGTGTGGGTTTGGTCTCCCATCCGACGACGCGGACTCAGTGAGAAGCTTCTGCGATGGTATTTGGGACCCTACCGGATTCTACCACATGTTGGCCAACTTTCCTACGAAGTGATCCCGATTCCGGAACATCACGACGACGCACGCGACCCGAAGTCGTCCACGTGTTTCGTCTGAAAACTAACTGGGCAAGATGACGGACTTTTTTGTTGTTGTTTATCGGACGGCTGTTTTATTTTATCACCGGGTCAATTCACTCCTAGAGGGGGAGTAATGCTGCGAACTAGGCATTGGGTTTGGTTGTCTACGTTTTGTTTTTACTGCCCGGCCGGGCCCGGCTGTTTTATCTGTGTCTTAAGCGAAGCGCGTGTTTTATTCTTTATTTTTATGCCGCAGGCCTAATCTCATTCTGATAGGTAGAGCGTTTCGGGCGAAGGTCACTAGCCTCGAATAATCTTCTGTGATCGACAATGTCCTGGATGTAAATGGACGGTTCAAAAACACTCGCACCGAAAGATGAAAGCCTGCAGAGCAGACGCCACGGAATTCAAGTAGCCGGAGCTCACCTGCCAACGTCACTTTGTTGACTGCTGCTTCACAGACTGTGTATTCTTTGAGTTGTTAAGGCAGCGCAAGTTCACTCGAATAAACTTGTTTTTCTTGAAGACAACTGCGTCGTCTTGGACTTCGTGACAAGATACTTTTCAAATCTCACGTTTTTAAAATTTTGTTTTGTGTTTTTTTTATTTTTGCTATTGGTCTCCCCCCCCCACAACCGAAATACTTCTCACTCGGCAAGCAGTATCAACTAAACAACGCTGAGCTACTTCTATTGCTAAGAAGAGTTGTGTACAACCAATGCGTTTTGTAAGTGATAACGTAATGTGCAAACCCTTTGCGTTTTACTGCAACAATAGAAAGCACACTTAGTCCGGTGTAATGTCCGTGGAATGAAAGACGATTGCAGCAATCCTTTATCCGGGAACAGGCAACCTGAATGATTAACAAGATCGGGCGGAAGGTACCGCAGTTCCAATCAGCAAAATGCAGATGACATCTACGTTTGAGTCGTAAGAATTACTTCTCGATAGCATTACTTCCTCGCCGAAGGAACGTTCTGGAACGAGGTTGCTGAATTTAATGTGTATATTTCACGAATGCTGAATCACTGAAAGCAAAAAGACTGTCAGCATGGCGTTTTAAGCACGGTGGCCCAGCACCCACATGTGCCCTCTGCGCTCTTGTGGCATAAGATGTGATCATGACAGGTTGCAGCTGCTGGGTGTTGGTCAGTATTAGCAAGACTTCAGTGTCGGTGTTTCAAAATGCTTATTCTGTAATGATTGTGCCGGGCTTAACTTTTCCGCTTTTCTGACAAGAGATCAAGAGAGAGAGTGAAGATGATTGTTGTTAAGAATATTGTAGTTGGGCTTCAGAAACGGGTGGTGAACGGATGTTAGGGACATGAAGTCTTGGGCCCCACAAGCAGCAGCTCCTTCCGTTGCCCTCTCACTTAGCTCACGCTTATCTTTAGGTAGCGATATGGCAAAAGCTCTATCCTATGTCTCGATTGCGTAAAAAAATTCCCTCGCACTTCCCCGAGGGGGAGAGTGTGTAAGTGCGAATGCACGGTTGTTGATTGCACGATTACGGTGGATATCGTGATCTTAATGAGTAGTCGAGAGATTACACACACGCACACAACTACAAAGAAAGATATTTCTCTCGTTATTGCTCGTACCGTTGCCCGGTCCGCCATCATCGTTATCGAGATGCAGGACCAGCGACCGCTCTCGACGACGGCGCGCGCTCGACTAATACCCTCCCGCGTCACGCGGCCGCTACACGAGCGCCCTCACGCGTAGGAATGCAGAGCGCCCGCTACGCGAGCGAGAGCTCTCCCGCCCGAAGTGGAGAGGAGGCGCCCAACACCCGCAGTCACTGAGCGGAGAGAGGAGGAGGAGAGTAGCGCCCGCCGTTACGGCGAGGGCTACACGAGCGCCCTCACGCGTCGGAATGCGGAGCGCCCGCTACGCGAGCGAGAGCTCTCCCGCCCGAAGTGGAGAGGAGGCGCCCAACACCCGCAGTCACTGAGCGGATTGAGGAGGAGGAGAGTAGCGCGCGCCCATCTCCCCCCGTTGCTAGGGAAGACGAGGAGCGCGCGCACCCGCAGCTGTTGCTATGCGGACGACGGCGGCGGACGATTCAGGCTCGCTTAAGAAGTGCATTCGCACTTAAAACGGTTGCATGGACAACGGCGGATGTTGACTCGAATACAGAACAGTTTAATGATAATTTCTTGTGTTCCAACCAAACGTCTTCGCCAACATAGATACTGTAAGTACGGGTTTTTTTATCCTCCACAAGAACTAAGATTCTTCAGAAATGATAGCCCTTGTTGCACGGAGAAGGATCATGTTCCTAGACGCAGGGTCAGGAGATCTTCACTTAACATTTTTTTCTGGGGGGGGGGGGAGAGCGTTATGTGTGAGTTCGCGTGCCTCTTGGTCGGTCCCTCGTTTCCTCCTATACCCTTGTGTCCACGCGTCCACCTGGCGGTAACGTTCGTCTATGTACGTGTGACTATCTTAACAAAGCGTGTAGGTATTCTGCAGCCAACCGTAGTTGGCCTGGAGCCTGCAACCAAATCCCTGTTGAAAGTCCGTATTGATATCTACGCTGCTTTTTGATGCAGAGCGCTTTAGCGGGAGCCATGATGTCGTAGCTCAATTGCTGGACCCAAGCAGACCCACACGGCGTTCTGTCGTCACGGCGTCCAACTGAGGCTTTGATAGCGAAGCACGTTTATGTAGTCACAAGTGTTCTTTAAAAAAACTGCTGGTGCATTTGAGGCAAATTATACGTAATTAACTGCCAGCGCCTGAGTTGATATATCTAGGAACGCTTGCTCGGATGGTTTTTAGAATAATAGGCTGACAAAAACGCCAGTGCAACGCCGGCACATGCTGAAGTACAAGTGGACACAAATTAACAGAACTCCAGCTGTCACAGTTTCGGTAAAAGGGTTCGCGAGCACTGTGAAACGGGCATTAGAATTGCCTTTGGTGGTAGCAGTGAGCGAGTAACGGCCCTACAGCCCGTTAGGGCAAATCACGGCACAGCACTTCCGACAGCTTTCACGTTGAGTGGAACAGCTTTAATTTTTATTGCTCTGGCTTTTCAGATTGCCAAAAGAAGAGCCCAGCTTAGGCTTCTCCATTCTTTTTTGTAAGATAATAATGCAGTCACGACGATCTCCAGACTGGTTACCCACGACACTGCTGCCTCGTTCTTTAGTACATTCCGGACTTAGTGTATAGTGTGTTATGATTTTAGAACTTTCCTCTGTAAATTCGGGTCTCCCGTATTGCGCGGCCTTGCGGAGCTTTGTATTCGTGTTTTCTGGTAGAGCACACTTTTTATTCTGAGTCATAAGATTGATGACATGTGCAGCATTGCGTCCACGCGTTTTTTGTTTTGAGGGTTTGAATCTCCTTTACGATGGTTAGTAGACATTTGATTTTCCAAAACACTCCCTTGGTTCTAGAAAAGTGGTTTAACTGAATTTTTCAAAAGCAGTATAACGACCTTAACTTAGAACCTCCTGAACCCCATTCTCATGACCTATATAGGTCTACCATACACAGACGGGCGGTCGTGCTGACCTTTACTTGCTCCTGCCATGCGCCGCCTGAGTGTATTCATTGCCACTGAGTTTTTTTTTCGTTTCATTCCTCCCTCGATATAATGACCTCATCCTAATAGGCCCATCTGTGGGTATTAATTTTGTTACGCTGGTGGTACAACAGTTGCCAGTTTGTGTCGCGCAAAAAATTGCGAGGTTGAGAGCTGCCTTACGTGCTATCCTCATGATGGTGCCGTTTTCATTTTCATCGGTGCGGTAAGTTTGTAGTACACTACCGAGAAAACTGCAATGCATGCTCTCGACATTCTGGAGATGTCAGGAATCGACATTGCAGATGTCCGGGAGACATATTGTTCGTGTGGAAATTACATATATTGAACATTGCTGCAACTACAAAACTCACGCCCAAATCTCGTGAAGGATAACGTATAGCGCACCTCTCATGGTGCTTTTTAATGTTGTTTACCTAATGTTACCTTAGGGGTACAGCTTATAGGTATTGTAGTGGTAAGCATGCAAGACGTATAGGTATGCCTCGGCTGCATCGTTTTGCTGTATTTGGCACAAAAATTCGCTTTTAAATCCATGTCTACTCTAGGGTTGCCTGATATTGTTTTGGGACAAAGTGCGATTAACGACTACACGTAGAAAAGACCACGTGTGCATTACGCAGCCTTCACTGAGACCGCAGAATGCGGAATTGGAATTTTTGGAACCGCACGTGAAAATATCACGTTGAATACCGCGTTATTTTTTAATTTTTTTACAATGTTTTTGTGTTTTCTTGGTATTTTTTCTATGTACTCGTGCGAGAACACTGATGAGTTGGCGTTTTTCCCATTACAATTGTCTGTTCTTTCCAAATAAAACCAGTTGCTAGTAGCGCTCCCTCTTGTGGTCTTTTCTACGTGTAGTCGTTTTTCGCGCTTTTCACCCAAAATGCATCACCAACTCGCCCAACTTTCAATTATGATATTGTTGAAAGGAACCCGTGGTGCATTAAATTTACATTCTTTATACATTATTCGGAAGCTTAGCCAGCCCCCTTTGTGAGGTTGCCTATGTTCCATCAGCACTTTTACTTCAAATACACGTCTTGCTTGCTATTCAGCACTGTTTCCTGTTACTTGGAGTTAAATTACGCCTCTCCATCTTCTTGGCGAACTGATTGAGACGAATAGTGATGTTCTTTTGATGCGCGAGCCGAGAGGACGATCTCGACTCGCCCCGATGACCGACGACCGATGCTTGGAGCGGGTGAGGGATGTGGACTGCCTTCCTTGCTGGATATTAAATTTATTTACACTATTTACATTACTCAAGTTTACATCAGGATAGAGTGACGGTTGCATTGTCACTCTGCCCGCAGCAGCCTGTTCGGCCGAGATCTATACTGAACTAGATCCCCTCTAGACCGACCCTGGACCAAACCCAACATCTCCGGTTTTGATACCAAAAACCCCGCCTCCAAGAAGGGGGCGTACAAGAAAGAGAGAAAAACCCTTTAAACAATTATAAGAAACCATTGATTGGCCACAGGAACCAGCCAATCACACATGTGTCCCCACCTGCGGTCACGAGACCCCCCCCCCAAAAAAAAAGTTCCTGCGTTTTTGCAGCCGCCCCATTCCATAGGGGCGATTTCCCGTGCAAGCCGGGTGAACTTCCCAAGCGTTGTAGTCCCGCACAAGGGCCGAGCGCCAGGCCGGGGAGTCGCTTGTACCTATTTTACCGGTAGGTGCCCGGCGCCACCAAGGTACACGAATTCACATAGTCCCTTCCACAGCCACGATGGACGCTCAACTCGCAACCGCCTGTGGCAGGACAAGCCGCCAGACTTTTTCACCCCCGGCAATGGCGCAACGCGGTATGATGGCCGGGGGCCCCGCCAGATGGACAAGGGTCTGGGGCCCCTCGATGGGGTAAAGGCAGTTTTCCAGACGTGGATTCCCCTTTCAAGGGTCCGCACTCGACCAGGGACGCCTGTACCCATTAAAGAAACCGGTGGGTGTCCGGTGGCACCAGGATTCGAACCCAGTACCTTCCGCATACGAGGCGAGTGCTGTACCTCTTATGCACTCATAGTGCGTTTCCACGCACGCTGTTGCACCCGACAAGCAAATACAGGACATCTGGGGACTAAAGTGGACAAACCATTACGTTCAGCGGGCGGCATCTGCTCAAAAGCCAAGCCGATGGCTTGGAGCGGTCTTCGCGGGGCTGACCTCCTCCCGCGTCCTCGCCTTGGCGCCTTGTCTGCGCGCGCGCCGGGACAAAGAGGGAGTCGGGGCTAATCCCCTCCCAGACTAAAGGGGCGCCGCTGCCCGCCTGAACAGCCTACGGGAAGAGACGCTGCCAGCCCTGGCGACCGTCATCGAGGCGAACGACCAGTCAACGGAGCGCCCGGCTTCGCAGATTCTCAAAAACTTACACCGCGCGCCTTTCCGACACTATGATACACACCATCATTCAGCTTGCCGTCAGCTTGTCATGCCGAATGACCCAGCCACCTCCGACGCGACAGAGATACTCAGGCTAATCGCCCCCGTCTTTTGACACACAAAAGGACGGGCACAAAACACGCTCTCTGCGTCTCCGAACTTGGCGTCCGTGCGGCTACATGAAAGGGACACGGAATAGCAGCTGCCAGCGGAAGCGACGCGGATACATGAGCCCCCGGCGGCTTTCCTTAATTAAATGAGGAGCGCGAACTTAACACTTGGTGCCTGGGTTTTAGGGTACTGTGTTCCCATTTCTGCAGTGCCTCAAACTTCATGAAGTCTCATATCTGGAGGACCAAGCTTACCACAGACTCTTGAACAAGCCAACAAAGCACAGCTCTAAACAAGAATTGTCGCATTGAAAACGAATTGCAGTAACCGCAAACCAGTCCTGATCAAGACAAGTGCACTTGACACTAACGCAACCCTACCAGTGTCGACGATTTAGACCCCACAGCACAGCCCCTCTTTAAATAAACTATCAAAGAAGCAATTCATAAATTCAGCAAATAAAATCGGTCGTGCCAAGGCAGCTGTAAATAAGTGCAGGTGGGCAGAAATAAAGCTTTCGAAGTACACATAAAACATAAAATAGTTAGGGTAAAATAGTTTATATTCATTTCAAAATTAAGTACTACAGTTTTAAAATACAACCACTTTAGTTATGATGGCTATCTGCTCGCAGGGGACAGATTGTATAGTTACAAGAATAGCAGAAATTTCTATGACTGAAAATATGCCGCACAGTACAAAGACTGGTAAAAAGTAGTAAAACAAGAAACATGTAAACTCGGGGTACACGACAAAGATAGTTAGGTAACTTGAAGTATCTCATACCAAGTGAAATGTGTCGAAAAAAAACGCAAGAAAAGTCAGGAAACAGAACTAATTGAATAATGGTTACAAAACAAGGCAAAGTTACGAAACAATAAATGTAAGCAAGGCAATGTCATCACAAATAGAGACAAAATAGTCACAGTGGCCGAGGAGTTCTATAGGGATCTGTACAGTAGCCAGGACACACAGGATAATGCCGAACGAGACAGTAGTTCACAGGAGATAGACATCCCACCAGTAACGACCGAAGAAGTAAGGAAGGCTTTGAAAGAAATGAAAGGGGGCAAAGCACCTTGTGAGGATCAGATAACCGCAGACCTCTTGAAGGATGGCGGAGAAATTGTCCTTGAAAAACTGGCAAAGCTGTATACGCAATGCCTAATGACCGCAATGGTACCGGAATCTTGGAAGAACGCGAACATCATCCTAATTCATAAGAAAGGCGACATGAAGGACTTGGAAAATTACAGGCCGATCAGCTTACTGTCAGTCGTCTACAAGGTATTTACCAAGGTAATCGCTAATCGAATTTCTGCAACCTTCGATTTCAGTCAATCTAAAGAACAAGCAGGGTTCCGTAAAGGTTATTCAACAATGGACCATATTCACACGATCAATCAGGTGATAGAGAAGAGCGCTGAGTATACTGAACCCCTATATATAGCCTTCATAGATTATGAGAAAGCATTTGACTCGGTCGAAACTCTAGCAGTCATTCAGGCATTACGGAACCAGGGGGTAGATGAGCATTATGTAAGAATACTAGAGGATATCTACAATAGGTCTACAGCTACGATCATCCTCCATAGGGAGAGCAGTAAAATACCTATAAGAAAGGGTGTCAGAGAAGGAGACACAATCTCTCCAATGCTATTCACAGCATGTTTACAAGATGTATTCAGACCGTTTCTTTGAGAACAGGTGGGAGTAAGGGTTAATGGAGGATACCTCAGTAACCTCAGATTTTCTGATGACGTTGCCTTGCTAACTAACTCGGGGGACGAATTGCAAAGCATGCTTTCCGCACTGGGCGAACAGAGTAGAACCGGGGGCCTGAAAATTAATATGCAGAAAACTAAAGTAATGATCAATAACCTCGGGACAGCACAGCGGTTTGAGATAGGTGGCCAGGCAGTGGAAGTGGTAAGCGAATATATCTACTTAGGCCAAGTTGTGACCCCTGATCCCAACCATGAGGCAGAAATAATTAGAAGAATCAGAATGGGATGGGGTGCATATGGTAGACATTCTCAGATAATGAATAGCAGCCTACCATTGTCGCTGAAGAAGAAAGTGTATGACAGCTGCATCTTACCGGTACTCACCTACGGGGCAGAAACTTGGAGGCTCACTAAGAGGGTTCAACTTAAATTGAGAACGACTCAGCGAGCAATGGAGCGGAAAATGATAGGTGTAACATTAAGGGACAAGAAGAGGGCGGAGTGGGTCAGGGAGCAAACTGGTGTTAAAGACATATTAGTAGAAATTAAGAAGAAGAAATGGACGTGGGCAGGGCATGTAATGCGAAGGCAAGATAACCGCTGGTCATTAAGGGTAACAGAGTGGATCCTTAGAGAAGGCAAGCATTGCAGGGGGCGGCAGAAAGTTAGATGGGCAGATGATATCAAGAAGTTTGCGGGAATAAATTGGTCACAGTTGGCACAGGACCGAGGCAATTGGAGAATAATGGGAGAGGCCTTTGCCCTGCAGTGGGCGTAGATAGGCTGGTGATGATGATGATGAAATATTTCCCACCTTGTGAAAAGATGGAAAAACAATAAAACATGGGCCGTTTGGAAACTCTCAAGTGATTGAGTGTTGAATGTGAGTGCCATAGAAGTATAAACTGCTTTAAATAAACTCACATCGAGGGAAATGACTATTAACACTAGACAAAAGGGTGTGTATACAGAAATGATTCTACGGTGGTTACAATTGCAGCAAACATTTACGTGATAATATAATTAACACCTGGTGTACTGGCAGGACAACAATAAAACAAAACAAAAAACCAAAAGTAAGATGGAAAGTTGGGCTAGTTGGTGCAGGTTTAAATTCTTGGTTGAAAACAGTGCAAGATAAAAAGGGACAAAAAGAGCGGCCGACGCACAGCGCTGAGCTGGCAAATGAAGGTTTATTAGAAAGAAAGCACGCATTTATACAAAAAAAAACACACTATGAGTGAACAGATGACACGGTCAAAGAATGTGAGTGGTATCAAATTTACAACCTAAAACAGTAGGCACGCGACAACGTTCGGCATCTAAGAAGTTGCACATCTACTAGCAGATACGAAATTGAAATTCCTTGTCAAGTAGTGACACAGAGTGAACACTCACGCACTTCCCCTTGTTCCTTCTAATATGGAATACCTCTATTATCTGGCGTCGGGATGTTCTTCGCCTACGTGCGTTTCAGCTGGTGTTGTGACTGTATCCACCGTTTGTGTACTCGCGTCTCATGTGGTGTTCTGGGTGGGGGAGAGGGTGGTTTACTACTGGTGGGAACGTCAGTTTCTGTCTGCTGCTCACTGCTGGCCACTAGTATGTTGGTGATGCATGCAGTTGGTACCGTCACCTAAATGACCTGCTTAGCCTGTACTTCATGTTTTCGGCAATTAACAGGATCTCTCGGAAATTAGGGTGTAAACTGTCTTTGGCCAGATGTTCCTGGGGGTCGTGGTAGATTTTCGTGTGGTAGATGATACCCAGGTTTTGTTGGGTGAGTTCTAGGTCAAGGAGCAGGTCATTCAGCTTATCTTTTCGCCCGTATTGAGCTCAGTCTGTGTTTCTGAAGTCTGTGATGCTGGTGTTGGTTGGCTTCCAAGGATTGAAGACCAGCAATAAGCACATAGAATCAACACTTGGCGGAAAGCCCGCTTGGTGCAGAAAATACAACTTTTATACTAGATCTTTTTTCCTATCTTTCTCAAATTGTTCGCTATCTGGTGCATGTAAGAAATAGCACTAAGTTTACACCTTTGTTGCATTCTACGGCTGTTTGCCTGTCCGCTTCCTTTCTTTTTATTTTCTGCGTTATTGATTCTGCTACTCTTGCTAAGAGCTGCTTGTTGTACTCCGCCATCAGAAGCCGGTGAACCTTTTTACGAAACTTTCTTGTATCGAGTGAAAACAATAATTGTTTAGGGTATTTTTCAAACACATTGTTATGATAGGCCTATTTATGAGCTTAGAATAGGATGAGTGAAAAGGTATAGGTGGTTTGCTGGCTCTTAGATCGTACGCCCAACAGATGTTATTGTGCGAAAAATGAATCTTCGGATGTAAAACGGGATAGCTTTGTCTACGTGAAGTTCAAAGGTTAAAACCAAAGGGTTGAAACATCACCGGAAATGACCAAGTACCTGAAACATTAACGATTTTAGGCCAAAATACTAAAAAGTCATCAATATGGCATTAAATTTTAGGTTCTTAAAAAGGAGAGTAATTCCTTACATGCTACATAGCTGTATGCGTGCGATGAAACTATATCGCTATCTAATAAATCGATAATTTGTCTTACCTTAAACTTGAATGCAGTACTTAACAATGTTATAACTCGTTGCGATGACAATGACCAAAGTATTAACCCGGAAAAAAATAAATTTATGACGTTCCGGTCATATCTAGAAACATTCCGCATTTGTCCGAAATAAAACTTCGGCCTCATTTATTTGCATCATGTGACCACGTTACATTCCGCGGAATTCATCTCAGCCCTCACGTTACGTATAAATCGCTCTTTTTCAATCCTAAGCAAAATACCGGTTTGGCATACGAGCGTTCATCAAGGCTTGGCGCTTTTTAATAATGAGCCAGCGAAGACACCGAAACCTGCGTTACCAGATCGAACACTTCCTGGTTCTTCTCTTTCTTTATTGCGTGCTCACGCGCATACCCCGCTGCCCGCCCTCTTCGTGCTCTTCTCTAGTTTCGGCTGCGAGGCGCATGGCGCTTCCCGCAACGGCTTTCCTGCGGGAAATTCAACATCCTCCCGGGCCCGCGGAGTGGTCGTCCGCCTCGAAGGGGTATAACCGCTGAGCAGCCCGCCGTACGTGTTGGCCATTTGGGAAGGTGACTGTAAAGTATCTATCGATGCCGTCCCTACCAGTATACGCCTCAGCCACTCTGCCAAGCTTCAATTGCAGCACCGGCACAATGTCGTCCCTGGCAATCACCAAGTCGCCAACACGGAGTCGGGATGATGAGGAAGGCGGGCAGTGATGAGCAGAGCGTATAATAAGCAAATATTCTTCCTTCCAACGCTTCCATAGTCGGCGCAGAAGCTCGTCTCTGTACTTGACCCTTCGGCGCAAGTCATGCGCATTGGAGCTAGGCAAACAGTCGGCAGTTCGTGGTGGTAGTCCCATAGTGCGCCTGCCGGTTAAAAAGTGCATTGGCGTCAGTGCAACTGCATCATCGCAATCCTCACAGAGTTGTGTTAGAGGGCGGCAGTTGACAATCGCTTCTACCTCGGCCAGTACAGTGATCAGCTCTTTGTAACACAGGCTGCTTCGTCCAAGGCAGCGCTTCAACGCATCTTTGACTGTCCGGATGATGCGCTCCCAGAAACCACCCTACCACGGTGCTCGTTCAGCGATGAATATCCAGTTGATGCGGTGAGCACTTGCATGGTCCTGGACAGCGTCCGAGAGCAGCGAGCGCAACAGTTTCGAACAGCTGCGGAATGCCTTGGCGTTATCAGAATATACTGTAGACGAGATGCTTCGTCTGGACGTAAAACGACGAAAGGCGAGGATGAATGCTTGTGCCGTCATGTCTGAAGTGATTTGTTGATGAAGTGCTCGCGTCACTGCACAGGAGAGAACGGCAATCTACAGCTTCACAGACTGCTGCGTAGAGCGGCAGTAAAGGAGTCCACAGAAGTCTACTCCCACGACGTCGAACGGTGACGTCTCTGCTATGCGGTCTTTCGGTAATGGTGCCACCGGGACAGACGCGGGAATTAAACTTCGACGGCGACACTGTAAGCACCACAGGAGCACCTTCCTAACGGTTCGCCTCCCCTTTAAGATCCAAAACCTCCATCGAAGGTTCAGAAGCGTAACTTGAACTCCGGCGTGCAGAAGACGGACATGTGTCGCGGCTACCAAGAGTCGCGTAAACACGTGGTCACTTGGCAAAAAGATTGGATGCTTAACTTCCTCTGACCCATCAAGTTCCTGTAAGCGGCCTCCAACTCTAAGCACGCCATCCAGGCCAACATCTGGCTGTAGGGTCAGAACGCTGGAGGTTGATGGCAATGGCTGGCCAGCTTTACGTGCAGCGATCTCGGATGGGAAGGCGGTTTTCTGAACCAGCTGGAGCCAATACCACTCCACCTGATCTAGTTCAAGTGACGTCAGTGGCCCAGAAAAGGTTGGCTGCCTTCGGGTAGCATTGCAAACAAACCTCAAAATCAAGGTGATTACTCTGAGGAGTCTGGAGAGTGAGCCGTAGTTCTTGATGTCCAGCAGTGGAGTAGGCGGACGTGTAAATTGCTGCGAGATTGCGGTTGGGCACACGGACGCAAGTTTGGTGGTCAGCTCACTCACTGCTATCGCAGCGCAAGAGGTCGAAGGCCAGTTGCGTTCTGGTTCCGCCAACCACAGAGGTCCAGTCCACCACATCGGTTTTCGTGTTAGAACTACTGCTGGTACTCCGGGCGTCAAAAGGTCCGCCGGGTTGTCCGCACTCGAGCAGTGCCGCCAGGTGAAACCTTGGGTCAACTGCTGAATTTCACGAACACGGTTCCTCACAAAGGTCTCCCAGCGGTTTTCGTCGCCAGCAATCCAATGCAATGCTACGGTTCAGTCAGTCCAAAAATAGCCGACACAGGATGAGAACTCTGGCATTTTACGAATGTAGTGCCATAACCTCGCCGCGAGAAGGCATGCCAGAAGTTCTAAACGCGGTAGAGAAACCGTCTTCAGTGGTGCAATGCGAGTCTTGCTCATAAGTAGCCGAATGGTAAAGCTGCCATCGACGACTGGCTGACGTACGAACACTGCGACGCCGTATGCATGAGGCCTGGCATCAGCGAACAAATGTATCGTCGCACTATCAGGACCTTGCGATGCCAGTAACAAACAACGTGGAAGGCACAGGGGGGATAGAACCGGGAGCTCTGATACCCATTCCGTCCACAAGTCCTCGATGTCTGGTGGGAGAGACTCGTCCCAAGCGATTCCCTGTCGCCAGAGACGGTGGAACAGCAGTCTAGCTCTCACGTGAAACGGAGTGATGAAGCCCAACGGATCGAAGAGCCTGGCTGAGGCATGCAAAACGGTTCGCTTCGTCGATGGTTGGGTGGAAAGGTACGACAGAACGCCTTGCGTGGTGATGCCGATCTCATCTGCTGAGCAGTCCCATAGCAAACCAAGTACCTTGGATTTGGAGCTCGGCTCAGTAACGTTCTCAAGTGAGAGCCCGTCGTTCAAGAATTGGGTGCAGAGCAAGGGTGAATTCGAGCACCATTTTTTAAGCTCCACTCCTGCATCAGTAATAATGGCATTTGCTTCCCGGTAAATCTCCAATGCCTCCTCTTCGAAAGACGCGCCTACGACTAAGACGTCCACGTAGAATGACCGTTGTAGGCGAGCTGCAATGTCTGGGTGTGTTGTCTTCCACGTTTTCAGGTAGTGCTGCAGAGTGGCTGACAGCAAGAACGGGCTAAACGACGCCCCGAAAGGAACCCTGGTCATGCGCCATTCGAAGATTGTCGGGACGGTATGGTCACAGGTCGGTAATCGGTCAATCCACAGGAAACCGAGAGCGTCTCTGTCTTCCGGTTGAATGCTTATCTGGAGGAAGGCCTTCCGGATAACCGCGCTAAGAACGATGAGGCTGCACCTAAACTGCAGAAGGAGCTGTAGGAGATCAGGACCAAGCTTGATGCCCTTATCAAGCATTTCGTTTAAAGACGGTTTCCCGTACTCATGCGATGAGGCATCAAACACGACGCGGACCTTGGTAGTCACGGCTTCGCGTCGGACTACCGCATGATGAGGTAGGTAGTAGACAGTCTGTCCGGTGGTTTCAGATGGTACTACTCTGTCCGCATGGCCTTCCTTCAAGTACTCGCTGATGGCGGCTTCGTACTCCAGCAGAAGTTCTGGCTGATGTTCAAACCACTGAAGCTGCCTTTTCAGCGTGCATTCGGCTAGAATTCGTTTTGTGGATGACGTAAGCCCAGGTGCCTTAATCATGAGCGGTACTACGTAACGACCTTCGCTCTTGTGCATTGCGCTACTAAACTGGAGGAGCGCCGGGTGTTTGTTGACGTCGTGCTCCTCACCTGCATCGCTTATACCGATGGCGTCCAACCGCCACATCTCCGACGGGCCTCCCGGTCGGGACTCCATGCGCGAATCGTCAGTACAATCCAGGAATAATGCAGTTGCACTGGTGGTGCGTGGTGTCAGACGATGGCAGACGTCAGTGTAGGTTCCTTTAATGGCCCAACCGTTGTCTCCACAGCGCACATGATGTCGGTGAAGCGCTCGACACGTCCGGTTACAATCCTCCAGTAATTGTCAGAGCAGATCAACACGCTTATCACGGAGTCCTGAGGTTTATCGTCTTGGGGATCGTCGGCTAAGGGCAAATTCCGGTCACGCAGCATTGCAATAACGGTGGTCTCTATGGCCGGGCCCCTCACTGTACAGACCTCTGGCACTTCCATAGCTTCGAGGGTCAGCTCATTTGATTCAAGGCGGCCACAGAGAGTAATGTTCACCCTTCGGCATTTGTACTGGTGTGGGTGGTTGCACTTGCCGAATGTGAACACTGAGAAATCCTCCATTCCAGTGCTGGGTAGAGACAGTTGCTGCGGCACGTCTTGACGGACGAAGGACCGTTGGCTTCCGGTATCAAGCAGTATCCGTACCGGCACGCGGTAGCGGTTTCCGGACGCCCACACCGTGGCGGTTTGGAGCAATACGGGTGACGAGGACGTGCTGCTTGCAGGAGCTCTTGTCACCTGCCTTCCGCGTTGTGTTTCCACCTCTCGGTTTTCAGCTCCAATAGGAGTAGGTGGTCGTGGAGTGCCCGTTGCTGCTCTTCCCCAAATGCCGCACAGTGTAGAAATATGGCGTCAGAGCAGTGGTCGCACCTGAGCCCTGCTGCGGCTCGGCAATTACGGGCAGTATGGCCCCTTTTCCCACACTTGAAACAGCAATGGTTCTTGGACAGCCGTCGGTGCTTTTCCTCCGCGGACAGTTTGGCCTGGCACCTACGTGTCGCGTGTCTTGGAACGTCGCAGAGAGAGCACTTAGTCTGCGAAGCCATGGACAGATCGGCACCTGGCGATGCGGACCATGCTGCCAGTGCTAGGGCGGATGGTATTCGAGGCGGTGTCACGTTGCGGTTAGCTGGCAACCTCCTTGAAGTGGGTTTCTCGCGTGACACTCGACTCTCCTCTCTGCTTTCAACCTCCACTTGCAGGAACTTCAGGATGGCCTTGACTTGCTGTTCTCGTGATCCCGCTGTAGCGTCCGCTCCGGCCGTATCGGTCTTCGTACGCTTGCGGTACAGGATTGCCAGATCCTCTGGCAATGAGCGCATCAGCACCCGGTGTAGAACAACCGCGTACTCTGCAGACGGCATGCCAAGGCTATCCAAAGAGCCGGTCCGCAATTGGATGTGCTCATAGAGGTCTCGCAGACGTGAAACTTGAGATAATGACTCGATTGGCTTGATGGAAAGCAGGCTGTCTTTGTGGTTATCGATGAGGACATCCTTTCGGCCATAGCGTTCAGTGAGCACCTTGACGGCAATCTTACAATTTGCGTCAGTCAGGCGTATTCCTTCGATTGCCCGCTTTGCAGCGCCGGCCAGGTAAGACTTCAAATAGAAGTTTTCAATGTCGGCGAGATCGGGGTGAGCGTGTATGGTGGCCTCATAGGTTTCCCAAAAGCCCTGCCATTCACGGGTCTCACCGGAAAAGACGGGTATTTGAAGCTTTGGCAAATTCACGCGCAGACCCGGTGCTCATGGCCTACCATGAGCGGCAGTATTTTCGCTGATGAGCTCCGTGTGACCAGCTCCGAAGGCGTTGTTGGACTCGCTGCTAGTCCCCGCAAGCCTCTGTAGCTGGCCTTCACTGACAGGAGCACCAGCCGTAGCTCGCGCGTTCATGACAAACGAAGCCTGCTCATCGCGTTGACGATCTTCTCGCGGTAATCTATAGCATCCGCCACTTCTTCATCAAACGCTTCACCGTCAAGGGAGTCGGCGATCTGGCTGTCCATCTCAGCGAGCGCGGACTCTTTAGAACGAAGCCCGTTGATAATTTCCTGGAGGTCGCCCAATGAGGGTTGAGTGTCCTCCCGCAGGATAACGCTCGCCACGGTCAGAAGTCGGGTGGTAGAACCACGAAGGATGCCTCGCTGCCTGAGCAGCTTCTCCATGCTCGGTAACGTATCGGTGCGATGGATGCCGGCCGTCTCCAGGGTTTTACGGCACCAGAAATATTGAGACAGCGAAGAGACCGACACCTGCGTTACTAGATCGAACACCTCCTGGTTCTTGTCTTTCTTTATTGCGTGCTCACGCGCATACCCCGCTGCCCGCTCTCTTCGTCCTGTTCTCTAGTTTCGGCGGCGAGGCACATTGCGGTTCCCGCAACTGCTTTCCTGCGGGAAATTCAACATGTATGATTTTTATACTGTTGGGTTTCCTTCTGCCGCAATTCCTCCGTATTATCTTCAAATTGTTTGTATATCTTATTGCATGTATAAGGCCTACTTTTGTGTGCAAGTACATTATACATTAACCTCGCTTATTTAATATTTATTAATTATTTATTATTACTGATATTTTTTTAATATACATTACACTAAAAATCAGCGATGGGGAGGCAACGATAGCGTAGAGGTAGAACACCCGCCTCGCGTGCAGAAGGACCGTGGTTCGAATCCCAGTGCCGGAGAATTCCCACCGGATTAAAAAATGTCCGCGTATTGATGGAATTGCACAAAGGGGCTTGGGGTGCGGCCTGATCCCGGCGACCATTGCCGGCAACGCACTCCCTCACCAGAGCAGGATTGGCACCCTGGTGTAGTAACGGCCACACCCTCCCATGAATACGCCAACTAACCCTCGGCCCTCAGTCCCCAGCGGCTGCGAAGCAACTGACCACAGCGGCGGTCAGACCTGCGACGCAGCAGAGGGTGCTAAGAATCCCTGCATCCGGACAGGCCGCCAATGGAATCTGAACCTGGCAACATTTAACGCGCGAACCTTATCTAGCGAAGCAAGTCTCGAGGTGTTGTTCGAGGGACTAGAGGGCATTAAATGGGATGTAATAGGACTTAGCGAGGTTAGGAGGACAGGTGAAGCCTTTACGGTGCTGAAAAATGGACACGTCCTATGTTACCGTGGTCTAGAGGACAGAAGAGAACTGGGAGTTGGATTTCTAGTCAATAAAAGCATAGCTGGGAACATAGACGAATACTATAGCATTAACGAACGGGCAGCAGGTCTTGTAATTAGGCTCAATAAGAGGTACAAGCTCAAGGTGGTACAGGGCTCCGCGCCCACATCCAGCTTCGACGACCAAGTAGTGGAACGCTTCTATGAAGATGTGGAATCGGCAATGGCTAAAGTAAAAACCCAGTATACCGTAGTTATGGGGGACTTCAATGCTAAAGTAGGCAAGAATCAGGCTGGAGACAAGGCAGCTGGGAACTATGGTATGGGCTGTAGAAATAGCAGGGGGGACCTACTAGTTGAGTTTGCAGAACGGAATAACCTCCGCATATTGAATACCTTCTTCTGTACACGGGAGAGTCGGAAGTGGACCTGGAGGAGCCCGAATGGGGAGCACAAAAATGAAATAGACTTCATATTATGCGATAACACTGGCGTCGTGCAGGATGTGGAAGTGCTCGGAAGGGTAAGGTGTAGTGACCACCGTATGGTAAGATCTCAAATTAGGCTAGATTTGAGGAGGGACCGCAACAAGCAAGTACGAAAGAAGCCGATAAACGAACTAACAGTAAGACGTAAAGTAGAAGAATTCAGGATCGCTCTGCAGAACCGATATTCCGCCCTTAACGAGGAAGCCGAGCTTACGACACAGGAAGCCAGCGACAACCTTACACGCATCATCACGGAGTGTGCAATTCAAGTCGGGGGCACTATGGCTAGACAGGATACTGGTAAACTTTCACAGGAGACGAAAGATCTAATCAGGAAACGGCAAACCTTGAGAATCTCTACCGCAGCTGACAGAATAGAACTAGCCGAGCTCTCGAAGTTAATCAATAAGCGCAAGACAGCTGACATACGGAAGTATAATATGGAGAGGATCGAATACGCTGTAAAGAACGGAGGTAGCCTGAAAGCAGTGAACAGGCGTCTTGGCGTGGGGAAAAATCAGATGTATGCACTTAAGGATAACCAAGGCAATGTCATCACAAATAGGGATAAAATAGTCACAGTGGCCGAGGAGTTCTATAGGCATCTGTACAGTAGCCGGGATATACAGGATAATGCCGAACGAGACAGTAGTTCAGAGGAGATAGACATCCCACCAGTAACAACCGTAAAAGTAAAGAAGGCTTTGAAAGAAATGAATAGGGGCAAAGCACCTGGTGAGGATCAGATAAGAGCAGACCTCTTGAAGGATGGCGGAGAAATTGTACTTGAAAATCTGGCAAACCTGAATACGCAATGCCTAATGACCGCAATGGTACCGGAATCTCGGAAGAACGCAAACATCATCCTAATCCATAAGAAAGGCGACATGAAGGAGTTGAAAAATTACAGGCCTATCAGCTTACTGTCAGTCGTCTACAAGGTATTTACCAAGGTAATCGCTAACCGAATCTCTGCAACCTTAGATTTCAGTCAACCTAAAGAACAAGCAGGGTTCCGTAAAGGTTATTCAACAATGGACCATATTCACACGATCAATCAGGTGATAGAGAAGTGCGCTGAGTATACTGAACCCCTATATATAGCCTTCATAGATTATGAGAAAGCATTTCACTCGGTCGAAACCCTAGCAGTCATTCAGGCATTACGGAACCAGGGGGTAGATGAGCATTATGTAAGAATACTAGAGGATATCTACAGTAGGTCTACAGCTACCATCATCCTCCATAGAGAGAGCAGTCTGACACCCTTCCTATAAGGAAGGGTGTCAGACAAGGAGACACGATCTCTCCAATGTTATTCACAGCGTGCTTACAAGAAGTATTCAGAACGTTGGATTGGGAACAGGTGGGAGTAAGGGTTAATGGAGAATACCTCAGTAACATCAGATTTGCTGATGACGTTGCCTTGCTAAGTAACTCGGGGGAAGAATTGCAAAGCATGCTTTCTGCACTGGGCGAACAGAGTAGAACCCTGGGCCTGAAAATTAATATGCAGAAAACTAAAGTAATGATCAATAACCTCGGGACAGCACAGCAGTTTGAGATAGGTGGCGAGGCAGTGGTAGTGGTAAGCGAATATATCTACTTAGGCCAAGTTGTGACCCCAGATCCCAACCATGAGGCAGAGATAATTAGAAGGATCAGAATGGGGTGGGGTGCATATGGCAGACATTCTCAGATAATGAATAGCAGCCTACCATTCTCTCTGAAGAAGAAAGTGTATGACAGCTGCATCTTACCGGTACTCACCTACGGGGCAGAAACTTGGAGGCTCACTAAGAGGGTTCAACTTAAATTGAGAACGACTCTTCGGGCAATGGAGCGGAAAATGATAGGTGTAACATTAAGGGACAAGAAGAGAGCCGAGTGGGTCAGAGAGCAAACTGGTGTTAAAGACATATTAGTAGAAATTAAGAAGAAGAAATGGACGTGGGCAGGGCATGTAATTCGAAGGCAAGATAACCGCTGGTCATTAAGGGTAACCGAGTGGATCCCTAGAGAAGGCAAGCCTTGCAGGGGGCGGCAGAAAGTTAGATGGGCAGATGAGATCAAGAAGTTTGCGGGGATAAATTGGTCACAGCAGGCACAGAACCAAGGTAATTGGAGAATAATGGAGAGGCCTTCGCCCTGCAGTGGGCGTATATAGGCTGGTGATGATGATGATGATGATGACACTAAAAATCGATCGTCCCCTTACAGTCTGTTGGATATGGGACAAGGCGCTTGTGGCAGCGCTTACAAGTGACACAGAGGAAGTGCTCAGCCGTGGCCGACGAAGATCACGCGGGGAAGATGGATGAGGAAGAAGAAGAGAAGCGGAATCGAGGTGGCAGGTCGGAGGCAGTATTTATTCGTGACCCGAGTTTATTTTTTACATCTTCGTGACCTAAACGTATTTCCCCCAAGTGCTATTCATTCAATAGTGCCTGGATTGTATTTCTCTTGAGCTATATGAAGTTATTCCAGTATCCACAATTGAGCGAGAAACTGAGTTTTTCTTTTAAAACCCCTTTCTTTCGGCACCAAAAACTTCTCCCACGCTCACTATTAGCCACTATTCTAAATGAATATCTATCCAAGTACCCTGTTTCTTCAGTGAGTTATACTGATGCATCTCAAATTATCGAGAAAGCTTGAATTGGTATTTTTCACGGTGTCTAGATAGGAGTTATTTGCTACGAATCCCGGACTACACACCCATTTTTATGGCCGAATTTGTAGCAATAGCTTTCGCTCTATGCAAAGTATCGAAGTATGTATCAAAAATCATATTATCCGATCCGATCGCAGTTATATCGGCAATAACTTCCTCTTCCGACTCTCCATTGTACTACACACGAATATTTTTGTTCCTATTCACGTGAAAGAGATAGGCTTTTCTTGGGTCCCTGGCCATAAGGACATCTGGAGCAACGAGCTAGCGGCTCATTTAGCTAATCTCGCTGTCACTGCTCCCATTTATTTCGGAATACCTAATCTGGCTCTATTGGCCTCAAGGTTAAGACGATATTGGCATTTAGACGCTACTCGTTCAGACTCACTTTTTTTATTTGAAGAGTACAAACATTTAAAGTTAGGGTGGAATGTTCATTTTTGTGGTTCTCGGCCGTGCGAGGTGACCTTCACCGAACTGAGCTGCAGGATTCCAAGGCTTAATTTCTATTTGTTCAGATCGGGACTTTTATGTGTGCAGTGCCAGGTCCCTGAAACAATCGAACATTTTTTCTCGACTGCCGCCGTTTCTCATCAGCTAGACAACTGCTTTTGAAGGACCGAATTGAGCGTTTGGGGTTGACTTTTTCGATTCCACTGATCTATTGGCGCATCACATTTGGGGTTTGCAAAAAGGGGTTATAATTCCATTCAAAATTTTCTTTCTGCTTCAGGTCTTTTGAATTGGTCAAGGGAGCTAATTAATGGGTCTCTCGGGTTTTATTCATCACTAAGTCTTCTTTTAGAGCCTATTTCCGGAAATAACTTTGTATCAAAAGCTGATTTAGCACTGGCTAATTTCCCATTGTGGGTGCGTGCCAAAGTTATTGAGAGCATCATTATCATCCGAGGCAGGAAGAACGCGATAATCGGTCTCTGCTGGTTGCGAACGCCCAGGAGACCTCAAGACAGAGCGACGTCCTCCTCCACACTCTGGCATTCACGCAGAGAGTCCTGTCGCGGACGCCACTTCTAAAGCAGGTTGTTTTATGATGAGGAGGTCATGGCGAGTTAACGGAGAGGAAGCGCAGCAGGTGACGTCAGACACGGACTGTATTGTCGAGACTAGGACATAACTTAGAATAGAAATAACTAACACACTAATCTATATAATTGTCTAATTGCCCATTGACAAAGTCTCCACTCAAAAGGATTCGTGCTCACGTGTGGAGTCGTTGGCTTCGGAGCTCTGGAGCGGTGCGCTAGCCCGGTTCCCTTGCCATTGGCGCTGCCCTTTAAAGTGATTACGCGGCGCGGTTGCCTGATCACGCGTAGGTCACTAAACAGCTCCAATTTGCTGCCGTACGAGGCCTTGTCAGTCTTGAAGTTCATGAAGGAGGTGTGGCTTAAAGCGGCGGTACCCTGGGCGTTAGTGTCCAGCTGGTAACTCCCGAGAACCTTGTTCCTTGTGACCCCCGAGCTGCTTGCCTAAGCTGCTTCCTGCTCCCAGAAGACATGACAGGACAGTACACAACAGGAGTCACGTACCCTAAGGCTCTGACGTTGTCCTAATGGGCTTTTAGTACCCTGCGAGCTGAACCACGCAGTTCCGAAAGAGTCTACAACCACAAACACTCAGCCATCGGGATCCACAAGTTCACTGATTTTTCGCCACTTCCTGCGAGGTCGGGGCTTTGCACACAGTCCATGAAGACGCCGACTTAGGCACTCCCGTTATAACCGCGATTCCCTCTTCCACTCGCACTGAAGAAATTTGGAAATTCTGTCGCCGAGCTCTTGTGAAGGGTAAAAGCCACCAAAAACACCCAACATCTCAGGAGGCAGCCGCTTCCTTCTTCAGAGGAAAGAAATGTTATGTTTACAGCACACGGCGAAGGCAATAAGAGTGACGAGAAGGTAGGGAGCTACTAGAAAACAACTGAAAGAACCCTGTGTACTAGAAATAAAGCTTGCAAGGAACAAGGCTTGGGAGAGCTGGTGCATGATTATAAAGAGGGGAACAGCGCAACGCAGACGAAACACAAGAAGGAAGTGACCACCACGAGCGCTGATTTACAACCTTAATTTTCGGCATGTCACATATATAGGCTGAGAGTAAAAAATATAAGAAAAACATTAATAACCCAAACGCTGAAGACAGCCAGATAACTGTGGGCCAGAAAATAATCTCTTTTTGCGAGAGGGAGAAAGAGGGTACGCTCGAGATTTTTCATTTCGGCTCTCTATTTCTGTAGTTTGAATAACTTCTCTAGTGTTTTTATCTTTGTGTTTTGCCATGACTTCTGTTTTTTGAAAGACTGGAACGCAACCGCTGAAATCCCAACAGTGGACACCTAAGTGGCCACTAATTACCTTATCGACCTAATACTTATGTTCCCTTAATATTTCATTCAGTCATCGTCCCGTTTGGCTTATGTACGTTGCCCCACAGGGCAGTTCAATGGAATTTAACGCATTCTACGAAACGGTTAGCGTGCTTCACAGAGCAAGACTACCTTGTTCTTTTGGTTTTGTTGACTATCGACCCCATGGAGGAAAGATTGTTGAGCAAAGACAATACAACTTTTACACTGGCTCTTCTTCCTATCTTTTTTCAAATTGTGCATTATCCAGTGCTTATAAAGAATACGTTGTTTATAACATTTGCTGCGTTCTGCGGCTGCTTGGCTGTCCTGTTCCTTCCTTTTTAACCTCTGCATTATTGATTCTGCTGCTGATGCTAATAGCTGTTTGCACTACCCCGCTATGAGAAGCGGCCCAACCTGTTTACGAAATCTTTCTTCTATGGAGTGAGAATAAGATTTGTTACGGTATTTTTAAAACACATTGTTATGATAGAACTTTTTACGAGCTTAGAATAGGATGAGTCAAAAGGTAGAAGCAGTTTGCTGGCATACGGATTGTACACTCAATATATAGGATTGTTCGAAAAATGAAGCTTCAGATTTGAAATCTGGACAGCGCTTTCAACGAAAACTCCAATAGGTAGAACAAAAGGCTTACAACATTGACGAAAATGACCTAGTACCTGAAACATTAACTATTCCTGACACTCTTCGTCGGTGTTAAACTACTAAGAAGTCACCAATGTAATAGAATATTTGGAAACTTGTGGGATAGTCAATTGGTCATGCGGAATGCAATCAAGGTGCGCTAAGAAGTCACTTAACATTGGTGCCATGCAACTCCTATAAATAATCCCTTAGACGGAATGTAAAGCGTGTTTTCCAAAGTTGTAAAAGTTCAGTTTATGTACACCGTCAACAGCTCTAAAAATGCTTGTACTGACACATCCGTACTATTTTGAAACGGGAGGGAACCCTACTTGTCTATGCACTCCTTAACAGAGAGCAAACGTTCACGATGTGGCAAAGAGTTATATAAAACTTTTAAGTCAGAAGAGCATACCATATAGCATTTATGATTACGTTCCTTTAAAAACTCAGTGACTTTATCTGATTTCAGCACAAGAAAGTGTCTTCGACTCTTAAGAGGTCTAAATGTTTCTGCAAAATCAACAAAACGTCATTTTGCCAAGTACTGTTCCGGATACAGGCGCGTAGTCAGGATTTTTTTTCGGGGGGGGGGGGGTCAAAGTTGTTCTCAAGCCCCCCCCCCCCCCCCCCCGACAGAATAAAAAACGCGGTAGTTTGTAAGCGTCCCTAAAGGCTAAGACAAACTACAAGGTTGGTTCATTAAATAGACTCCATTGTCCGGATAGCAATGCTACCAATCTTATCGCAAGCTTCAAAGGAATAGTCGAGATAACCTAACTAGCAGCTGCGAATCGCCAGCCAGCCACTTTCCAGCAATTTCTTTATGACGTCACAGGATCCTGTTGGTACAATTGGCGCCCAACGACCTTAACCACCTCCACAAATCATGATCGCGCTATTGTTGAAGGGCCTCTAGTTCAATTGATCCTATCATGGGAATTTTAACTTACTGCTAACTTATAACTACGTCTTGGTGCTGGCCTAAACTACATCACTGCTGCCGATATTGCGTCACTGCAGCGCGAAATTGGCAAATTTTTTTTATGTGTTGCCTTGCTTCAGTTGAAAAACGTCTTCTGTGACTGGAATGGAGCTGAGTGAGTCACCAAAGGTTAGTTCTTTCAAATTCCACAAGGTTGTTTTCTGTGTTCAAATGGGCTGAGGTCTCGCTCATGAGTAAGGTCTCGCTCATGATATTGTTGTTGATTATTATGTTATTTTAGTGCTAGGTAAAGTTGTAAACGGGGGAAAAATCCGCAGACAACGTGGTGCAAATCTGCGCCCGTGATACGGGACGTATACTGCACGCACGGGCACGTTGTGCCGACATTGCATTGAATGACCATAGTTTCATGTGATTACTTATTTTATTTCAACGTGTGTGGTATGATGAGTGTGACATCCGCAATGAAACGGCTAGGCCTGAAGAATGAGTTTTTTTTTATTTAGTTGCTTTTGTCGAAAATGCAGAAGAAATTGTTTTGCTTATGAGCATTTTACGCCCGTGCAGCAGCTTTCAGTGTAACGCCAATGGAGCTAATTTTGTGCAGCCCACATCGAATCTATGCACTTACGTTATGTGTAGCGCTAGTCTGATTGCACGAACATGGTAGGATTAGTCCTCACGCAAAGCGGAATAATTCAGCCATCGGTATTGTCAAGCCTGGTCAGTTGAAATTTTCGCTTCTGTTTTGATTCTGTGACGCAGTCCGCCTCGTAGCTTCTAAAGACGCCGGGCGGACATGAGAAGCTGGTGCTTTGTAACAACATCCATCTGGTTAACATTTCGGTACAGCCCAAATGTAGACTCTGCTGTAATGAGCTCCCCCTTGGTGTTTTAAAGGGACACTGAAGTTATTTGTAAAAAATGCGGGATTAAGAGCGCAAATTGTAGTCCGGAGTCCCTAGGCCCTGTTTCGACCACTCTAAGCGCGTTTACGCAAATTTATTAAGTAGAAAAATCAATTCAAAAATGATGTCCTCCTCTCTGCACTCTCGCCACTTTTCTGTGGCGTTTTCGTGTGACGTCAGCAGGAGAGGAGCTGGGAATTGGCTGCGCTACTGCACGGCTCGCCGACCTTCCGCGACCTAGTCAGTCGGCCCAACGTTTAGTCAGCCGGCCGCCGACGGGTCATGGCAATTCGCTCGATCAGTTGAAACTACGCCACAACACGTTTGTGAATGGAAGATTGTGCCTTTCTTTACTTCGTTAGTTTGTACACTGTATCTAGCTCCAAGTCAAGGTCGCTTCACACAAGCGCTGCACAAGCGTACATGCGACGCTTCGCTGACTGGTACGCCAGTACGAAAATATAAGGCCTCTTGAAGGGGGAGAAGAGTCAGCGAAGTCAATATAGGTACTAAGGAAATAAAATCAACTGATATTTTTACTGTACAGCGTAAAAATAGGGTGCGGGAAGCACTTTTTTGCGCTGGGCGAACAAGCACAGTGGTCAGCAGCACGACTACGCATCTGCGAACGCTTGTTCGTCTAACAAATGCAATTGCTATACGTGAGCTATTGTGGAAACTCGGGGGACGCTTACTGCACGAGCGCAATACAACAAATAGTCCCCTAAGCTGCTTGAAATACTAAATATAAATAAAAGTGTAAACTGGTTATACATTATATACCTTATATTTTCAACGTCGGCAGTGCTGTTGGGTTAATGCATTTGTTTGTGCACCAACTTGTGTCTCGGTTTTTCTTCTACAGGTCGGCGGAGCATCCATTTTTACGTACTGTAATTCAAGAGCGCATAAGTTACCATTTGCCGTTTCTCCTTGTTTCTACGGGTGAGGTGAACCAAAAGCCGCCATGGGGTTTTCTAAAAGAAGTTGTAGATACTTTTCATTTCCTTACTGCGCGGTTTTCTCTGGAGTACCTGTTTAGTCTTTCAAGGACGGCTATGACGAACACTTTAATTCATAATCTATTCCCCGTGCCTCTTTATCGCCAGCCATACTTGCGGGGCCATACGAATAATGTTTTAGACCGTGTCAAGCGTATGTGCGTGCCGCCAAATGCCAAAACGTTTTTCTTTAAGCTTCATTCGCAAACGCTTCCAGTTAAAACATGGCTGCGAGACAAAGGAATGTCGATCCCTTGGTCAGACAATTGCCGCTTGTGCAACCAACCAGAAACTATTGACCACTGTTTTGTGCTGTGCCGTGACGCGGTGTTTTTCTGGGACGTTTTGCAACGGACACTAAAAAAGGACATTGATATCACCCCATACACCATTCGCTTCTTGCCATTTGAGGACGTTAATCGGGTGCCATATGACGTTTTTGTGCTCCTAGGTTTGTTTAGCTTGTGGAAGTGCCGCATGACTGATCGGCATGCTGAACCACCTAGGCCGACCAAGGTCATTTTTCGGGAACAGGCGGCGTTGGTACGGAGCGTTTACGTTGCGCAGAGTGATCCACCAGAGTGGCTGCATCTTTTGGATGCGTGCGTTTGCTTGCCTGAGTTTTGAATTGGTGCCGACCTTTGTTAGACTGACGTGCTTACTCTTTGCTGTCTGTTAGTGTTTATATTGTGTGTCAATTGTCTTGGCTGACTTCTCTCTAAAATTTCCATGTATTAAAGAAAAAAAAACTATCGCCCGTGGCTTAGTGGTCTGGCGCTCTACATATGTCATCGCAAGTGTTTTGCCAGTCACGAGGTCGAATCCACGTGGGTACGAGCTTTTTTTTTTGTAAGTTAGCTTTTCGTTTTTCGCCGATGTTTTCTATACTGAGTTCACCTTTTTTGGGCCGCAACGTTCACAGCTCCACGAACTAGTCCACAGAACTCGCGCAGGCTGGCACTGGCGCGCTAGCGAGTGCTCGTTGGCGTGCTGCTGCCATAAGCACCGACTGCTTGCGGGCAGTGGGCACAGGCCAGAATCAAGAGACCCTTGGCCTGGTGCGAACAGGCTTTTTACGATACAGGCATGGGTGAGGCAAGCTTCAAATTTGGGGGGAAAGCGCACGCATTTGAGCGTCTGCGGGGACGCGGAGGGCGTTCATGCACTGCGTAGGCCTCGGCTAGTGAATGCTACGATTCCAAGCCGTCCTAGGAGGCTTATCTTATGCATTTTACAGCCGACAACATGGCATAAGCGCGGTACTACGATTACTGGGATATTGAGAATGCCCACCCAACGACACCATCGTATGTCAAACATGTTGTTTTACAGAACCGAAACCGAAACTTGTTTGATTGCTAATCTTGGGCATCGTCCATTCACGGTGCCCCCTCCTCCCAACGTCACAGCTTAGTTGGTGCGGCCGCCGCAAACCGCGCATGGTAGTTTTTCTTCTTTCGCGCTTTGTAAAATAATTACCGATTTCTCAACCGGATAAACGATGAAAAGTGTGCTAATTTGAGCCAGTCTACGCAGTGCAAGCAAAAACTGGAGCTTGACAAATTCACTTCAGTGTCCCTTTAAAATGCTTGCATTATTTACTGTCAAATTTTAAATGCTTCGTGCATAAATGCCCTACAGTCTGCCTGAAGGCAGGTGCTATCCAGCAGCTTTTCTGGGGCGGCCATCCTCTTTAGTTGTAGGTACCATTCCTGGATATGGTAGAGCAAGTCACTGCAAATTTCACTATTCAATGCTGTATAGAACTTTAAATTTAGCAAGAACAAATAATAATGCAAAGACGGCGTTGTCTGACCATACTGTTGCGGTCGGTCATGTTCTACGGAAGTTGAGCAAAATCTTGCTGCGTTTGAAATTTCGTCATGAGATCTGAGGAAAGAATTATAATGAGGTCCTACTTTTCTGGTTTGAAACATTATTGAAAGAACATAGCTTTTAGAGGAGGAGTGCGCTGCTTTGTTCAGGCGAGTACACACGGTCGGTTTTAAAGCTAAACGATAAAACAGCAAGGGAGGGAATGTATAGGGCGCATAGGAATTTTGTAGTTTTCCTTAGCGACACGGGAAATGGAAACTATGTTGCGAAGCTCCTTGGTCCGCCAGAAAACGGAGCATTGGCAGTTGTACAGAGCCAGCATAACCTTCGGGCGTGGGTCGATGCTCGAAACAAGTTAGCATTTTGTTGCCAGCAGTGCACCAAGAAAACATGCGTAGGGGCATGGCCCCGCGTACATAAATGCTACAGACTACCGTGTTTCAGCCCAAAACGGACAGTAATAGTTCAGTTACGGCACTCGCTTGGTTGAAAGCGACGTGATGTTTAAACTGAAGCATGCATAGTTTCAGGCTACGACATAATATATTGGAAAAAAATTGCCAAGTTTACGCTGATAATTCCTATTTACAGTGATAATTCCTCGGTCATTTTGGTTACTTAAGTAACGGTGACTGTTGCTCAAAATTTCCTTCATGCAACGTTTTAGGACTTGTAGCAGTAGTGGATCCAGGCAGAATCACTTCAGCGCGCACCCGTGGGGGGGGGGGGGGGAAGAAGGGGGGAGAGCGGAAGTCTGCTGGTTTCTTAAAAGGGCCTGTGGTCTGTAGCCTGTTTTTCTTTAATTACTGTATTCGTTCATCATGCCAAATCGATTGAGCATTGAAAGAACGATACTCTTGAGCCTACAAAACTTCAAAGAAAGGCCAGAAAGAGGGCAAGGAACATTCTATTAGAAAGGCACGTTCGTTTCTTCGCCACCAGTACGAAGGCCCTTCACTTGCGCACACTGCTATGATGATTTCAAAATTGGGTGTTGCAGTGGTTGCACGCGTCGGTATGTAACGGGGCAACAAAAGTCGCGATGACGGGAACACCATGCAACCGCGGCTACGTTACATGGAGTCGCATGCCTGTAAATGAAGCAAACTACATGAACTGCAGCGAGACCCGATATATATTTTAACTCTTCATGTTCCTTAACTCTTCGTGTACTTCATGGACAACGGTAACTCTTCATGTACGTAACGCTGTCCCGATACGCTCTGAGTAACCCTCGCCAACTTTGTGCATCGTGGATAATCAGGCGGATATCAGTTGAATTTACGTTTTCCCTCGTTCAAAGTTACCTATCCGCTTCATCGTGGGCGCTCCTTTCAACAACCAATTCAAACGCAAATATTGCACTAGAAATAAAACGAGATACCATTTTTTTGGCTCGCAGACCTAAAGGTACTTTGACATCGTGTAAATATTAGGAAGCGATTATTTATATTTTAAAAGACTGCAGGGATAACGCAAGGATAAATCAATGGTCTGGGGAAGAAAATGACTTACAATTAGGGTCTCTGTTGTGCGTTGGCACTTCGCAAAGCCAGGGCGCTGCTGTCCTTGCGCCGTTCTGTCATATCGCCGTTGTGACTCCGGCCCCTGAATATACACTGCTCTGGGCAGCCGCCGCCCATGGAAAAAGCGACCGTGGACGCAATGGAGGGGCTTTAGTTGTGACTGAGGTCGAAATGGCCATCGGGTCTTTGTTATTGTCGCGACCGCCGTCTGCAGGGCTGGTGACCGTCGTGCCTTCACGTTTAGGACTAAGTCGGGAACCCGGGCGGCGAGCCGCAGCGTGCCGCAGCGTGCCACAGAAAATGACTGTGTGCAACACCGCTTTCAGAAGGGGACACGCAGTGCGCGCAAGCTGAGACCAAGGAATTATCCCACGTCAACACCCTCCCGGGCTCCACAGAAACGTGAAAACGAAAGAGGGAAGGGAGGACGCACGAAAGAAGGGCATACTTTGCCGCATCCAGCTAAAGCACACATTTCGCCCAATACCCTGACCCATCGCTTTCTTCAGTTAACTTGCAGGAGTATTGGCTGTCTGCCACCGCCGCTTCCACGTGGTTCTGCTCATACACACGAAGATATCTTCCCTTACCGGCCTTCATCGTACCAGTCTTCACCCATCAATGGCTGGTGGTTTTTCGTTTTCTACGCTTCCAGTTAGTGCGGACCACTCCTTGGTTTCCCGGCCATACCGTGATGAGTCAATCTCCTCTGCTGAGAACGACTCAGCCGGCCAATTATTATTTGTGTTGGACATGCCACACACAAAGGGACACAACGCACGCCTTTAGCGTCCCGTGGGCTTAGCTTACCCGAGGGCGCCATCGCTTTTGTAGCTGCACCCCTCCGCAATTATCCTGACGCGGGCGCTTCGTTTATCTAAGCACCAATGCGCTAGGACAGG